>NC_090278.1:0-651757 GCF_040414725.1 Anabrus simplex | reverse complement strand
GGCCACATGCTACTTTAAAGGTTTGTACCATTATGGATAATGATTTAACGAACCACAAGTGGTTCTTGAATTTCGCACAAACTACAAGAGGTGGCACTGCAGATATCAGTGTTCATTCGTATGTCACTCTCTAAATCTGAATAATGAATGAATAGAATACCCTTATGGGGGGAGACCTGGCTTAACACAGGGAAAATAGGCAAATATTAATTCGATTGTTATATATGCTACAAACGTAGTTGACAAATGCTGTACATAACCCAGTACTGGCATGCTTCAGAGCAATCAGAAGCAACTTCAATAATGTCAAAATTCTAATTACAACATTTCAAAATAAAATGTTCAAAATTTTCCGCCTTTTTAACGGTTTCCTTCATAACTCCCTTACTGTTTCACGGATAATTATGAATTTTTCAGAGTTTCCTCCCAAAGTGTTGTAGGGCCTACTACAATCTGTACCTCATTCAGATCAATGGGATTTAATTTAGATTTTATATAACATATTTATTTACAAAAATATAAATATTTTTCTGGTGCTCGGAATAAAAACCCAACAAAAAATCCGAATTACAGTCTATATTAATGATTGAGGTTCATTTTGTAGCTGGAGGTTTTATACAAACTTTAAAAAAAGGAAAAGTACGAAAATTCTTATAAACTAGGAATTTATAAGGGAAACAGTGATATATTGTTAAAAAGGCGGGAAATTTTGAAAATTTAATTAAAAAAATTAAAATTATTAAAATTTGAAATTATTGAAGTTGCTTCCGGTTGCCAGGAAGCATGCCAACACTGGGATATGTGCAGGAATTGTCAACAACAATTGTAGCATATTTAACAATCGAATGAATATTAACCTTCTTTTTTCCTTTGTTAAGCTGGGTCTCCCCCTTAACTCCCAATCACGAACGATCACAAACTACGGAGAGAGTGTTCATTTATAATAATAGTACTAGTAATAATAATACACGCAGTTATTTCTAAAAATGCAATAGATTGATAATAATCCAACTAAGAAAATGTTACAAAAATTATTAAAATATGAATTACTGATCTTCCGCCAATTTTCCACTCCCTGGCGAGGTCTTGAGTGCGAACTGTGTCACATATGGGTAATTGCTGTTATGTTACAGCCCGATAACCTTCTTGGCGTGTTCTTGTGGTGTGACATGTTTCCGTGTGTGTGTGTCAGAAGACAATCACGAACACCCAGTCCCCGAGTCTGAGGTCTTAAGCAGACCAAGTTAAATTTTCCGACCCTGCCAAATATCGAACCCGGGACCCGCTGAACTGACGCTGACCATTCAGCCAGGGAGCCGAATGAAACTTTCTTCCGCTTATCCAAACTTTTTCTGGGGTAGTTGGAGCTACCCAGGTTTATTTTAGTTCTGGCCAGGGGTTTAAGGGCGGGTACCTTTTCTGACGCCACTTGAGTTTTGAATTGAAAATCTCAACCCACGACCAACTGGGATTCGAAACTGAGCCTTCTAAGTTGGAAACCACCCGCTAAGCCACTGAGCTAATCAATATACGAATATACTGCATATTCCGTAAAGAAATCCTGAACATTCATTTTTAACGGTTAGATCCTTTGAGGTATTTTCGAAGTCTAATACCCATGCATATCATTGTTTCTAGCTATATGTATCTTCTCTGTTTTCGGCTTAATTTTTTTCCAGATTCTAGGCTGCCAGGGAAAATGAGTATGTCAGAAAATGACATGCACTCTTCTCCCCTAGACAGATGTTAACATCTTTACTTTTATTGTTAGGACCAAATGAAATACTGTACATATACTGTAGTTTAGTTCTGACCTATACTACTTAAATCGAAATCCCTTCCAGGACTCACACAGTGGACGTATCTTATTTTGAACATTTTCTGACACTCCTGTTTTCCTTGTAACCTAGTTATTATACAGAATGATCGGAAACAATGTGGACCGAGTATATGAGACAGACATGGTCGTACTGAAAAACACTTTATAAAAATAAATTCAATATCTCTCGCCGTTGTCATGTTATTAGCTGCTGAAGTTAGCCAATCAGATCACTTCGCAGGCGAATTCAAATTAGCTCCTCGAGGTGATGTTGCTAAATCTGCACGTGGCTTGAGAGTCATTCCGAGAAATCAGCAACCAACACAAACCGTTGCCTACGTCACACCAGCGGCCGTGACATGAGCAAGTCTAAACGTGGACAGGACGAGTTCTGCTATTACCCGCTAGGTAGCACTCCTACCACCTGCCTCGTAGCTTTCTCCCTTGGGTGGCGGCGGTAGAATAACACCCACGGTATCCCCTGCCTATCGTAAGAGGCGACTAAAAGGGGTCTCAGAGGTTCTGAAATTTGGAGCGTGGGTTGGCGACCACGAGGCCCTCAGCTGAGTCCTGGCATTGCTTCCACTTACTTGTGCTAGGCTCCTCACTTTCATCTATCCTATCTGACTTGGTCAACTCTTGTTCTTTTCCGACCCCGACGCTATTAGGTTTGCGAGGGCTAGGGACTCTTTCATTTTCACGTCCTTCGTGGCCCTTGTCTTTCTTTGACCAATACCTTCATTTTTCGAAGTGTCGGACTCCTTCCATTTTTTCTCTTGATTAGTGTTATATAGAGTATGCTTGCCTAGTTGTACTTCCTCTTAAAACAATAATCACCACCACCACCTCGTAGCTTATGCGCGAAGTATTTTTTTATAAATAGGTACGTAATATAATGTTTCTAATACCACTAGAAAATATTTTCAGAAGTTTTGTGATTATCGCTTACCTCTTTAAATACGGCTGAAGATGATTACATTTTCAAATGCTTGCGGCTTATAAGTTTTCTCACGAAATTCCTGGAAATATCAAGTTTGTTGTTTATTTCATAGTCTAGATGCTGCTCAATGAGAGAGGTTACTTCCGTTTTACCATTTGTGTATCCAATATACGAGTAACTTTTCAATGTTCTTCTATGGGGAAGTTTCAAGCAGCCATTGATCTAAAGTAATGATATCCGGATGGAGATTTTCTGTGCAAAAGTACACATACCTTCAAAGTTGTATCTTTATACGTCATATTTTTCTTGCCATAGGAATCAGTTCTTATAAAATGAAAGCCTCTTTAATTTATCCATTGCTAGCATTTTATTGAAGTTACTTTCTTGTCTAACTGTGATGCTTATTGCCAAGGGCGCCCATACCCGGGGGCTACGTGGGGCCGCGGTCTCCACCTAGCTCTCAAGGAAAGGCAAAAATCTAATGTTGTCAGATGTTTTCCTTTCAAGCAAAATGATTTAAAAGTCAGTATTACGTAGAATCTGTAGTACCGTCCCCCACAAACAGGCAGGGGATACCGTGGGTTATTCTACCGCAGAATACAAGTCGCCATTTATCTTCCAAAATATTAAAAATACTACGTATCCCCAGGTCTGCCCCCCCCCCCGCCTACAAACTGTCATATGGGCTTATTGCGTATTCTTATGTTTCTTTAAGAGTTTAATTGATTAATTTTCACCTTTAATACACTTATCGATACTCTTAACCTTCGATTTATTTGCTGTGAAACTAGTTGGTTGTGAATTATCGAACAGTATCTCAACATAATCGCTTCGTTCTTGCACTAGCATCCGTATCTTTGGGGCAAAGAATCTGATCTTAGCAAGACTTTCTTTCTATCAGCAGCACACTTCAGCTTATGAGAAGAATGACCGTGAACAACTGAGGGAACTGCGTTAGGCATCAGTCATCTTTTAGTTGCACTAAAAGTCACATTTTTACAATGGGTACTCCAAAATCTTAAAGATTCCTTAGTGTTCCACAGAGTGCTTGGCTTCGTCCCCTGCCTAGAAATAGCTGTAGTCCATTTGTGTCTCAATTCGGTGTCCCTGGTAAAATTTGTTAAACGTGACACTGTCTTTCTTTCTGGAATCATCCGATGTGCAATACGAAACACAACAATACACCATTTTAAAACTATGTAAAAGCGTTAATATAAACAAATACCTCAAATATTTACCAGTCCTGCACAAGGTTTTACTCACTATATTTACACATTTTATTCGCACAATTTAACTGTACAATCTCGGAATGACTTTTTAATATCTCTGCTGGAAATTTTAGCACGCCACAGATGGTTAATATGTGTTTTTTTTATTATCTGATAGAACTTTTATCCTCCTCTGCGAACCATGTGACCTTGCCGCGGTGGGGAGGCTTGCGTGTCCCAATGATGCAGATAGCCGAGCCGCAGGTGCAACCATATCGGATGGGTATCTGTTGAGAGACCAGACTAACGAATGGTTCATCGAAAGGGGGGTAGCAGCCTTTCGGTAGTTGCAAGGGCGGCAGTCTGGATGATTGACTGATACGGCCTTGTAATAATACTCAACATGGCTTAGCTGTGTTGATACTGCTACACGGCTGAAAGCAACGGGAAACTACAGCCGTAACCACCTCCCGAGGACATGCAGCTCTCTCTGTATGAAAGATGTACTGATGATGGCTTCCTCCCGGGTAAAATATTCCGGAGGTAAACTAGTCCCCCATTCGGATCTCCGGGTGGGGACTACACGAGAGGGGGCGATCATCAGGAAGATGGATACTGACATTCTGCGAGTCGGAGCGTGGAATGTTAGAAGTTTGAATCGTTGTGGTAGGTTAGAGAATCTGAAAAGGGAGATGGATAGGCTAAAGTTAGATGTAGTTGGTATAAGTGAAGTACGTTGGCAGGAAGAACAGGATTTTTGGTCAGGCGACTACCGAATTATCAACACGAAATCAAACAGGGGTAATGCAGGAGTTGGTTTAATAATGAATAAGAAAATAGGGCAGCGGATAAGCTACTATGACCAGCATAGTGAAAGAATTATTGTCGCCAAGATAGACACCAAACCAATGCCCACCACAACAGTGCAGGTCTATATGCCTACTAGTTCAGCGGATGATGAAGAAATTGAAAGAATATATGAGGAGATAGAAGATTTAATACAATATGTCAAAGGTGACGAGAATCTAATTGTGATGGGAGACTGGAACGCAGTGGTAGGCCAAGGAAGAGAAGGTAGCACAGTAGGAGAATTTGGATTGGGACAAAGGAACGAAAGAGGAAGTCGGCTGGTTGAATTCTGCACTGACCATAATTTAGTCCTCGCCAATACTTGGTTCAAACACCACAAACGACGGCTGTATACGTGGACGAGACCTGGAGACACTGGAAGGTATCAAATAGACTTCATTATGATTAGGCAGAGATTCAGAAACCAGGTGTTGGATTGCAAAACTTTCCCAGGAGCAGACGTGGACTCTGACCACAACTTGTTGGTCATGAAATGCCATCTGAAGTTGAAGAAATTGAAGAAAGGAAAGAATGCAAAAAGATGGGATCTAGACAAGTTGAAAGAAAAGAGTGTGATGGATCGTTTCAAGGAACATGTTGCACAAGGACTAAATGAAAAGGCCGAAGGAAATACAGTAGAGGAAGAGTGGATAATCATGAAAAATGAAGTCAGTAGGGCTGCTGAAGAAATGTTAGGAAGGAAGAAAAGATCAACTAAGAATCAGTGGATAACTCAGGAGATACTAGACCTGATTGATGAACGACGAAAATACAACAATGATAGAAATGAAGAGGGCAGAAAAGAATACAGGATATTAAAGAATCAAGTGGATAGAAAGTGCAAGGTAGCTAAGGAAGAATGGCTGAAGGAGAAGTGCAAGGATGTCGAAGGCTGTATGGTCCAGGGAAAGGTAGATGCTGCATACAGGAAAATCAAGGAAACCTTTGGAGAAAGGAAATCTAGGTGCATGAATATTAAGAGCTCAGATGGAAAGCCACTTCTAGGGAAAGAAGACAAAGCAGAAAGATGGCAGGAGCATATCCAACAGTTGTATCAAGGTAACGATGTAGATAATTTGGTTCTGGAACATGAAGAGGCTGTTGATGCTGATGAAATGGGAGACCCAATTTTGAGGTCAGAGTTTGACAGAGCTGTGAGTGACCTAAATAGGAACAAGGCACCTGGAATTGATGATATTCCCTCTGAATTACTGACTGCCTTAGGAGAAACCAGCATGGCAAGGTTATTTCATTTAGTGTGCAAGATGTATGAGACAGGAGAAGTCCCATCCGATTTTCGGCAGAATGTTGTTATACCTATTCCCAAGAAAGCCGGTGCTGACAGGTGTGAAAACTACCGCACTATTAGTTTAGTATCTCATGCCTGCAAAATTTTAACACGTATTATTTACAGAAGAATGGAAAAACAAGTTGAAGCTGAGTTGGGGGAAGATCAGTTTGGCTTCAGAAGAAATGTAGGAACACGTGAAGCAATCCTGACTTTACGTCTGATCTTAGAGGATCGAATCAAGAAGGACAAGCCCACGTACATGGCATTCGTAGATCTAGAAAAGGCATTCGATAATGTTGATTGGACCAGGCTATTTATGATTCTGAAGATGATAGGGATCAGATACCGAGAACGAAGAATTATCTACAACCTGTATAAAAATCAGTCTGCTGTGATAAGAATCGAGGGCTTTGAAAAAGAAGCAGCAATCCAGAAAGGAGTGAGGCAAGGCTGCAGTTTGTCCCCTCTCCTTTTCAATGTTTACATAGAACAGGCAGTAAAGGAAATCAAAGAGAAATTTGGAAAGGGAATCACAGTCCAAGGAGAGGAAATCAAAACCTTGAGATTTGCCGATGATATTGTTATTTTATCTGAGACTGCAGAAGATCTCGAGAAGTTGCTGAATGGTATGGATAAAGTCTTAGGTAAGGAGTACAAGATGAAAATAAATAAGTCCAAAACAAAAGTAATGGAGTGCAGTCGAACGAAGGCAGGTGATGTAGGAAATATTAGATTAGGAAACGAAGTCTTAAAGGAAGTAGATGAATATTGTTACTTGGGTAGTAAAATAACCAACGATGGCAGAAGTAAGGAGGACATAAAATGCAGACTAGCACAAGGAAGGAAGAGCTTTCTTAAGAAAAGAAATTTGCTCACTTCAAACATTGATATCGGAATTAGAAAGATGTTTTTGAAGACTTTTGTGTGGAGCGTGGCATTGTATGGAAGTGAAACATGGACGATAACTAGCTCAGAAAGAAAGAGAATAGAAGCTTTTGAAATGTGGTGTTACAGAAGAATGCTGAAGGTGAGATGGATAGATCGAATCACGAATGAAGAGATACTGAATCGAATTGGTGAGAGGAGATCGATTTGGCTAAATTTGACGAGAAGAAGAGATAGAATGATAGGACACATCTTAAGACACCCAGGACTTGTTCAGTTGGTTTTTGAAGGAAGTGTAGGTGGCAAGAACGGTAGGGGTAGACCAAGGTATGAATATGACAAACAGATTAGAGCAGATGTAGGATGCAATAGTTACGTAGAAATGAAAAGGTTAGCACAGGATAGGGTGGCGTGGAGAGCTGCATCAAACCAGTCTATGGACTGATGACTCAAACAACAACAGAACTTTTATTACACCGTGCACTATTTGCATACAAAGCAATGTAAACTAGTCGCGAAACCAAGGTCTATATACACAGGTCAGGACACGAATGTTACTTACGGAGCCGCCATTGTGGGGCTCAATGCAGGTGATCCCTGCATAATTTCTATTCCATTTAGGTGAGTTTCGGATTTAATGAGTGAATTGAAGGACACAAAAGCTGTTAAAATTAGTTTTATTTTCCTCGTATTACATGCACACATGTATACATGTATAACCTGCGAATTGTTAGTAATGATAAAGTATCTATTTTACCAACTATAAGAATTCGGGTTTCATAAATTGTGAACAATTGCAATGGAATTAAAACCAGACTATATGACAAAATTATCCTATTTTTTGAGCTAATAGATCTAATTTAGCGTACCTGAGCATGAAAAAGTAATATAATGATCAGAAAAGTACAGGAACCCAAAGAAAAGGGTACGGTATCTGGCCGTAAACTGCTAATAGTAAATTAGCTCAGTTCATAGCCCATTTACTGGCCTAAAACAACATTATTACGATCAATTTTACAGCCAGCGATTTAGGCTACATTCCTGGTAACAGAAAAAACATGCAAATGTTAGAAAACTGCGGTACATTACGGCAGTGTGTCCGCCTCTGTAGTGTAACGGTTAGTGTTATTACATCCCGTCCTCGGGACCCGGGTTCGATTCCGGGTACTAACAGAAATTTAAGAATGTCAGGAGGGCTTGTATGTGTTTGAAATAGTATACACAGCTCACCTCCATTAGGGGTTTGCTTGAAAAGGGAGCTGCACCACCACGGGATGTGGACGTGAGTTAATTACTTTAATAGAGTAGTATAGACTACATTTTATATAATAATAATAATAATAATAATAATAATAATAATAATAATTGAGTAAGTTTTGCAAATTTTACATAACTATTATCAAGAAAACCGTGTCTGAAGGTTAAGGAATCTGAAAGGTCATTGATTTACATGAATTTACAAAATTATTAAAATTATTACGAATAGTCCGCCTCTGTGGTGAAGTGGCTGGTGTGATAAGCTGCCGCCCCCAGAGGCTCGGGTTTGATTCCCAGCTCTTTCAAGAAATTTGAAAAGTGGTATTTTACCCTTTTGATGGCTTCGCCTTATGGGTGCAGTATGAGGGCTGGAACTGGGTTCACACAGCTTCGGGAGGTCAACTGAACTGAGAGGGGTTCGATTACCACCTCAGCCATCCTCGAAGTGATTTTCCGCGGTTTCCCACTTCCCATCCAGGAAAATGCCGGGATGGTACCTAACTTAAGGCCACGACCGCCTCCTTCCCTCTTCCTTGTCTATCCCTTCCAATCTTCCCATCTCCCACAAGGCCCCTTCTCAGCATAGCAGCTGAGGCCAACTGAGCGAGTTCCTGGTCCCCCAACTCAAAGTCTCACTCTGCAGGCACTGCCCTTGAGGCGGTAGAGGTTCGATCCCTCGCTGAGTCCGAGGGAAAAACCAACCCAGGATGATAAAGGGTTAAGAAAGAAGGAAAGAAGGAAAGGAAGAAAGAAAGAAAGAAAGATCCTAATAAAATGACAGACACAATTTTATATACATACATTCGTTCGGGGCCTTCCTGACACACGAGAAAGATTTCGGGGGTTTAGGAAACCCGAAGAGTGTAGGGAGGTCATTTCATTATACAGTAGCTGCTTCTTTACATCTGCTTTCTTTACTTCGAATTGACATTCTTTAAAACGAAGCTTCAGGAAAAGTTTATAATCAGGATATGGTCAGTGAAATATACTTTATAGCCAAGCTTTAAAAAAAAAGCAATAATAGAATAAACTTGGTGATTGTTACATTTTTCTCTAGAAGAATTTATACTAACCTCACACTGCTGTGAATGTTCTATGGGCTGCCATTTATGACGTCGGAAATTCTGCACCCATTTTCCCCTCCTATTCTTATCTTTCGAGAATCTAAATAACCTGCTCGCTTTTGATGAGGGACTTTTACAGTCTGGAGCGACACAATAACCCATTATAACTTTAATCTCATTGCACTGGGTGACACGCAGGTGGCAGCAAGTAGAGAGCTTTGGTCGACAAATGGCTGCTGCCGCAAAGAATTCTGGGAGCTTGACCAGACCTGTGTATATAGACCGTTGCCTACGCTATAATACAAGGCCTTGCTTGAAATGCACTCATGAAAACGGGTGGCATCTTAGTTCACCATTCGGCCACTAGGTTCGCGTTCTTGCCCCCTTGTGTTTGCATGGCCGTATATGTCAATAAGTAAA
The DNA here is from genome assembly GCF_040414725.1 of Anabrus simplex. Classification (NCBI taxonomy): domain Eukaryota; kingdom Metazoa; phylum Arthropoda; class Insecta; order Orthoptera; family Tettigoniidae; genus Anabrus; species Anabrus simplex. The sequence continues at coordinate 642,024 of NC_090278.1, read as the reverse complement.
TGATATCATAAATAAAAAGAGCTGAATATTTCTGCGAGTATTTACAGTACCTTATTTATAGAGCGATGTTTCTTTGGCTTGAATAGGTCACTAAAGTTTTAAAACTATCCTACTGAGCGGCTTTTATCAAATTTCAAAACTTTCTCTCTTCTACATGAGTGGTTCGAAGCAATGTTGTCTCATTGAGGTTTCAGAAATTTGCGGAGTAGAAAAAGAGGTAGTTTGTCGTCTTTACACTTTCTACACTTAATTTCACTGATGAACATATCTTTCAGAAAAAATGTACACATTTTCAATAAATGTCTTTGGGGCAAGTACTGCACAGCAGAGGTGACAAATGCGTCGTGCACTGCTGAAGTGCCACAAAGGATGATTTCGAGTATCTGAGGGCTCCTCGATCTTGAAACCGATTAAGGCACAAAGCACAATGTTGGACTTTGAGTAACTGGAGAAGAGATGTGTTCTGAACAACCTTCACAGTCTGTTTGTTCTTCTGTCGCACGCACTATATAATGTAGAAAAACCAAGCTTTACAGCTGTTGATCCTCAAACAAATTAATCATATTTATATACTACCCAACACTTTACAATCAAGTATTGTTCAAACATACTTGATGTAATCTTTCAAGGGTTTTGTGATAATAGATATTATGTGTTCAGGAAGGTGCGGAATTTACACATACTCGCGACCCTCATGACTTCTATATTTTTTATCTATCTGGGACTCTCTTGGTTGTAGAAAACTGATTCGTACAGTGTGCGTCTTTTCTTCATACCTCAGATCAACATTGCCATGTTTTAATGCCACAATAATCCCAATATGGAGTGTTGTTTCGATTGCGTTAAGGCATTACTTTGAGTTTATCGTGTCATTGTATCCCGCTTTGCGTCGTAGGTGGCTGAAGAAGATCTCGATGTAGTCGCTTGTTAGGTTCCTCGTCAAGTCATAATGCAAATGCATACTTATGAGGTATTTTAGGGAGGCCACAGTGGATTGGGTATTCAAGACCAATGCCTGATGCGTTTCCCTCGTGAATCTCTTCGCTTTCTCTGAATGCATAATTCTACGAATGGCATATGAATGTTCTTAATATATGAGAGGAAATCATTAATTAACCAAGTGAGGCGTTCATTTTCAATGATGAAAAGTGCCAGTCTGTTCTCATTCGTGGGATATATCCCATGTGAGGTGTTGCAGACGTCATGCGTATGGAACCATTTCATAAAATGTTCCATAAAACAAATGGTTTATTTTAAAAAATGTCTCTGTCTTTAATGCTCTCGTGATAAACCAACTCCATACTTTCCAAATCAGAGATTGTTTGAGGGGAAAATACAATTTTAGCTTTTGCTACATTTCTTTTATCCAGCCGGGGTGAGTGGTTCAGACGGTTGAGGCGCTGGCTTTCTGACCCCAACATGGCAGGTTCAATCCTGGCTCAGTCCGGTGATGTTTGAAGGTGCTCAAATACGTCAGCCTCGTGTTGGTAGATTTACTGGCATGTAAAAGAACTCTCGCGGGACTAAGTTCTGGCACCGCGGCGTCTCCGAAAAACGTAAAAGTAGTTAGTGGGACGTAAATTAAATATTATTTTTATTTCATATTTTTTCCAAATTTGTCGGGCAAGTTACTTTTCTGGTTAGTTTCCTAACCGGCTTTATAACTGAAGATTTTTGAAGTTTGAAATAGCCTCTAAAACGATCGCGGTCACGGTAGCATTGTTTACAAAAATATCTAATGACAAATATTGGGATCGCACGATTTTTATGACGTGACTGGAATCAAAACTTAGGAACGGAGGCCTATTTTAATCAGCTGGATATCGTATCTCATGCGTAATGCTTCCCCCGCATAAGGTTTTGAACATTCACTGAAAACTTGAGACATAAAATTCCACTATCTTCAGTTTCTCGTGAATAACAATAAGGAACACAGCAATAAACCGTGACAGGAACTGCGAATGCTTAACATCAGAAGAATACACACATTCACAAACAGCTCACTTAATAAACGGGACTGGTCTAATTCTAATTCCTTATGCATGGTGTTGTCACGCTCCCAGTATTCCTGCTCAGTGTCTTTTACGTGGTCGCAACCTTTTTTTCCGTTTGTCTTGCGAATACTGTGCAAGCAATATCCGCAAAGAGCTTCCTTTTTGTCGAGTGTGTCTGCTGTCAAGTCACGAGTGATCTATAAGACAGAGAAATATTTCGTACAGAATAAGCATTTTTATTTATGTTGGGAGTAGGAGCGCCTCATTTACGAACAGTGAATGCATTAGACATGCTATGGCACACATTTTTATGCTAAAAAACTAATTATGCTGTATTACTGTTGAAATGAAATGTCGTATGGCTTTTAGTGCCGGGATATCCCAGGACGGGTTCGGCTCGCCAGGTGCAGGTCTTTCTATTTGACTCCCGTAGGCGACCTGCGCGTCGTGATAAGGGTGAAGACAACACATACACCCAGTCCCCGTGCCGTAGGAATCAACCAATTAAGGTTAAAATCCTCGACCCGGCCGGGAATCGAACCCAGGACCTCCTGAACCGAAGGCCAGTACGCTGACCGTTCAGCCAACGAGTCGGACTGTATTACTATTAATTGAGATATATTCTTTTTCTATGCTAGGGGCTTTACGTCGCACCGACACAGATAGGTCTTATGGCGACGATGGGACAGGAAAGGCCTAGGAGTTGGAAGGAAGCGGCCGTGGCCTTAATTAAGGTACAGCCCCAGCATTTGCCTGGTGTGAAAATGGGAAACCACGGAAAACCATATTCAGTGCTGCCGATAGTGGGATTCGAACCTACTATCTCCCGGATGCAAGCTCACAGCCACGCGCCTCTACGCGCATGGCCAACTCGCCCGGTGAGATATATTCTTATCACGGACCTCTCCTTTTGATATCTCCCCAAACCGACTCAGTGTGATTGAGATCTGGATGATATGTTTCATATGTTCACTCATTGTATAAACACTTTCACGTGCCTAGCCTCGCAATGGTCTCCCAGATTTAGAAGAGGACCTAGAAGCCATGCTCGTCACTTCAGTAATTTCAACTTAGCCCGCACGTAACAACACGCGCCGCTTGAGAGACGTTTTCACTTCAGCGCTAGCCTGGCGACTGGACCTGCTGTAGGAGTGGGGGGACGATAGCTCCCACCACTGCATGCGCAACCATTTCTCGCGCAGGACGCTTTCAACCAAAACGGACTATAGACGGTGATGCCGTCTCTCAGGCCGGGAGATTTGTATCAGAGAAGGAGACATGAGGAGAAGGTGAGTGAGTTGGCGGCCGTGGCCTATACTAGGAAGTGTCCCGGCAGGAGAATGAAAATCACGGGAAACCATTCTCAGGACAGCCGACGGTGGGACCAGCCCCTCTCCGTTTCCCGACTACAGAGGCGTAGAGCCACCCATCCTCTGTTCCGTTGGGCGGTCGGAGTGCAGAGTTGTCGGACCACGGACCAGCCATGACCACCCACCCTGCATCCGCCAACCACCTTGAGCTTGTCACGGCTGCTAGTCTAAGGGTACGTCCATAGTGCACCGCTTCCCGCTTCTCGCTTTGTCACGTAAACTGCGCCATTTTAAAGCAGCGATGCGAACCCGCGCAATTCTAGCTGGTGGTGGTTATAGTGCACCGCTCGCGGAAGGCCGGAAGCATCTGTCAGTAGGCAAGATAGAGGTGCCACGCGAGGATCTAATGTGTATGTTGTTGACAACAGATACTATTAATCATAAAATTAAACAAGAAAGAATTACAAACGTCCACGAAATGAACAATTTTTGTTTTGCTAGTGGCTTTACGTTACACCGGCACAAATAGGTCTTATGACGACGATGGGATAGGAAAGGCCTAGGAGTTGGAAGGAAGCGGCCGTGGCCTTAATTAAGGTACAACCCCAGCATTTGCCTGGTGTGAAAATGGGAAACCACGGAAAACCATCTTCAGGGCTGCCGACAGTGGGATTCAAAACCACAATCTCCCGGATGCAAGCTTACAAACGCGCGCCCCTAACCGCACGGCCAACTCGCCCGGTACGAAATGAACAGAACTCGCCTTAAAGTAGGGGAATACCATACTTTGTTACCTCAACTGAAAGCTCACCCCGAGAAATTTTACGAATATTTCCGAATGGATGAACAGACTACATCTTGAACAAAATCGAATACCGGATAAGAAAAGGATGGTGTAACTTTCACCTACAGAATATTCTTCCAGAAGAACGTCTTATGGTAATTTTGAGGAAAGTAGTTTTGAATTATTAGTTTTGATTGCTTTATTTATTCAAAAGGGAAAATGAGATGGTGTGGTAATTTTTAACAGGACTTTATAACAATAGTTAGGCTATAAACATTCATTTAGCGAGCTCGATAGCCGCAGTCGCTTAAGTGCGGCCAGTATCCAGTATTCGGGAGATAGTGGGTTCGAACCCCACTGTCGGCAGCCCTGGTTTTCCGTGGTTTACCATTTTCACACCAGGCAAATGCTGGGGCTGTAGCTTAATTAAGGCCACGGCCGCTTCCTTCCCAGTCCTAGCCCTTTCCTGTCCCGTCGTCGCCAATAAGACCTATCTGTGTCGCTGCGACGTAAATCGTCTTATAAAGTTAAAAAAAACATTTAATTTCAACGATAAATTAATGGTGGAAGCGTTAATAGTACACTTTTTCAAAACTAATTTTATTAGAGAATTAATACGAAGTAAATATTAATGAAGATGTTTAGCATTACACTTTTTAACGTAACACAAATTCACCTAACAGTTTCGTTTGACGCAGTGCGCAATGTCTCAAATGCATCACCATGAAGTGCGGTCTGAACGGTCTGTTCATTTGAGTATGAAGCACCACCATGACTGGAATTAGGGCTGGGAATGTGTGGAATATCCTGGGAATTCGGGTAAACGAACTCGTCAAGTAATTGCTGAACTCTAGCTGCAGTTTCAAATTTTCCAGTATTTAGCTTACATAAGCCAAAACGCTTCGAAAGAACAATGCATCATCATTGTCGTCGCATCGGTCACAACTGCGTTCTTGTATGACGTGTTCTAACAAAGAAGCCTTTTTTTCCTCAATCAGTATCATTTTCCGGTGAACTTAGTTCGTCTCGCTTCCTTTTATCTTGGCAAGCCTATGGTTTCATCCTGCTGTGTTTCCTGAGCTGTGTGTTGTTTTTTCACTTCCTGAACACCCTCCGTAAATTCAATTCCACACCCAGCACCAGTGTAAGCAACCATTTCAGAATGCTCATTTTCCTGTTGAGCTAGAGATTTATTGTTTTTCAAGTTGCTCGATGTAGTTCTTGGGTTGACGATGCCCACTAAAGACATCAGTGATTTAGAATATGGCCATTTGGATTCTGGATGACCGCCAACATCACCTGAACTTCCCTATTTCTATGGCGAATTGGTCTCTCAGATATTTCCACTTTTTCCGCAGAACCCCATCTAAGAAAACAAACAGAATTATTAGTTTATCGATAGATTATTTAGTTTTATACTGTTAATAAGTCGCTGATCATCTGAAGTCCCATTCAAAACTATTCAACCATTAGGAAAAATCTGAAAACACATTACTGGGAAATGCAGTAATGTTTAGTAACTACTAATGTAGCTGTTTGATAGAATAATGACGACTTAATCTGTGTTAATAATAATAATAATAATAATAATAATAATAATAATAACAATAATAATAATAATAATAATAATAATAATAATAATAATAATAATAATAATAATAATAATAAAAGTACTGTCTATTTCTCACTTACCGTCTTCAGCAGCTATTTCCTTCCGTGCTTTGTCAACAAACAACGTTGGCATGGGCTTGCAATCTTTTGCCCCATATTACACTTTTCATAATAAAATGTCTTTATCCGCTTCCATTTTATAAAAGCAAGAGTGAGAACAACGTCCGCAGTCGGAAGATAATCAGCAGACTGACCGGGCATGTTGGGCGGTAAGCGGTTCAAGCGGGGAAAAGAAATAATAATTATTTCCTGTTAAAGCGGGTAGAAGCGGTTTGAGCTGGTTAACGCAGGTAGGCGGGTGCACTATGGCCGCCCCAATAAGTTTTCACTATCGTTTCTTTCCCGCTCGCCCGCCGCGATAAAGCAGGAAGCGGGAAGCGGTGCACTATGGCCGTACCCTAACGTAGGCAACGCACTAACACACCGTGGGTTTCAGCCGGTGTCCGTACTCGCTAGGGTGATATACTGTAGATATGCTCATTTTAAAAGTTCACCTCCTTATCACCCTCTTAGCGATGGAATATCCGAAAATCCTCTCTTAGCGAGCACCTATATTGTAATATGAATGTATTTTCAAAATTTAATTTCTTTATGTTCAGTAGTTTTGGCTTTGCGATAATGAATCAGTCAGTCAGTCAGTCACGACATGTTATTTTATATATATAGACTAGCAATTAAACGCGGCTTCGCTCGCGTGGATTTCGTAATTTGATCAAAGTAATCGTTCCTCCGCATTGTATTAAGACATTATCTGAAAATTCCTAAACTATAAAAACTCACCCAAAAATTGAGTTTCATTAATCCCAGAAATTCTTTGTAAACCATGTTTGAGGTATTACCTTTTGGGGCTAAGACGACCATGCGACATATAACTGTACATGTTAGAAACAGTCTTCTCTCAAGTCGAAAAAATAAATACAGGTTTCTTTATTTTTAAAGGAGATTCCAAATACCTATTCCCACATCTGTAACATATTCAGTTTTTAAGATATACATAAGAATCATCACAAAAATAATTCAACCCTTTGATCAGTCCTTCCCCCACCCCCACCCCCAATGAAGTGTATTTTCCGGAAATAAAAAACAGTTTTTAAAATATAAGTATCCTCATAAAAAATAATTCAACTATTATACAGCAGCGAGATTTTACATGTATGTTTGAGTATAGCTGCCAACCAAAATTGATACACATATGACTTACAATCTAGAAAAAATAAACTGTTGTGTAAGACGCTCATAGCACTCCTTTGGGCGGGGATGGAAAGGGAGTGAAGTATAAAATTAATAACACCCCCGGAGATCTCCAGTTGCCGACGGGCCTCTACCATCTTAAGTTTTAGAGATATTTTTTACGTACTGGCTTAGGTTTCAGCATTTTTCAGAGTCTGTTACCTATAGCTTGAACTATTTTCTATCAAATCATGGAGTAGTAGGATCACTGATGTTATTAGTGCCTATATTTTGGTCCACTTTTATGATCATTGTAACCATGAAAACAACTTACATGCATAATTGTCAAGATGGCGCGCTCAATATTTGACAAAATATTTCAACAAAGGAATACTTGTTACTTTTAAAAAATATTCCAAATACAGATTTTCATGTATGTAACGTCTTCAGTTTCTGAGATATAAGCATCCTCATAAAAAGAGCTCAACTCACTTTTCAGTCCTTTTTACAACCCCCTTAAGTGAATTTTTCGAAAACCAAAGTACGTGTTTCTTTGTTTTTAAAGGAGATTCCAAATACGAATTTTCACGTCTGTAATATCGTCAGTTTTGGAGATACCAGCATCCTAATAAAAATATTTCAACCCTTTTTCAGTAATTTTAAACCCCTCGCCTCTTAAGCATTTTCCCGAAAACAAAAAAATACGTGTTACTTTATTTTTAAAAGACATTAAAAATAGCAGTTTTAATGTCTGTAAGATGTAAAGTTTTGAGATATAACACAAATTGCTCATTTTAAAAATTTACCCCCTTTAACACTCCCCGTTAAGCGGTTTTTCGGAAAACAGATTATGCGTGTTCCTCTACTTTTACATGAGATTCCAAATACCAGTTTTCACGTCTGTAACATGGTACGTTTTTGACATACATATCTTAGATATACTCCTTAAAAAATTCACCCCCTTTGTGACTCCTGTTTACCCCCTCTTAAGAAGATATTTTTTTTTAAAGCACGTGTTTCCTTATTTAAAGAAGATTTCATATACCGGTTTTCAAGACTGTAACATCTTCAGTTTTTGACATATATGTATCCTCACGAAAGTACTCAACCCCTTTTTCATCTCTTTTCACTCCCCTTAAGAGCAATTTTCCGAAAACAAAAAAGTACGTGTTTCTTTTTAAAGAAGATTTTAAATACCAATTTTCACGTATTTAAACTGTTTATGAGGATGCTTATATATCAGAAAATGAAGATGTTACCAACGTGAAAATTAGTATTTAGAATCTCATTTAAAAATAAAGAAACTCGCATTTGTTTCTTTTTTTTTTCTTCGGAAAATCGACGTAAGGGTTGTGGGGTTGAAAATAAGTAAATAAGGAGTTGAAATATGTTTATGAGGATACTTTATCTTAAAAACTGAAGCTGTTACAGAGGTAAAAACTGGTATTTGGAATCTCCTTTAAAAATAAACACGCACTTTTGGGGAGGGGGGAATATACTTAACGGGTAGGAAGCGGGTAGGAGTGAAAAAGGACTTAAATTACATTTAAACTGTCATTACCGGTATATGGTGTGTGACATGAGTGACAAGCCCTGAGAATTATAATTTTCGATAATTATAGTAGTTTCTTTTATGCATCGCGTATTTTCTTGATCATTCATGGATGAGGTTATGAGTTCCAAACGGTTTGTTTTGATCCACTTCTACGATCATTGTGACCATGAAAACAACCTCGCGTATGCACTCGCCTTGTGATTCCTGGAATGTCGTTCTTGGAACCTGTTTCTGCCTTAAAGTGCCTATACATACTCATCCATTTTTCACTGAAATTTGTATGACCGCCAATTTTGCTTGCCATCATGTTATCCTTAGCTGACTTCTTTGCTAGATTCAATTTACTATAAATTCCTTCAATTTCTCCTTACTTCCACAGCCATTTCTAACTATTTCTTTCCAACCTGCACCTCCTTCTTAGGCTCTTTACTTCTCTGCTATAATATAGTGGATCTTTACCATTCCTTATCACCTTTGTAGGTACAAACCTATGTTCAGATTCCTCAACAACTGTTTTAAACCCATCCCAGAGACTGACATTTTTATTTACCGTTTTCCACTGATCATATTTACTTTTAAACTTCCTCATGCCTGTTTCATCCGCTATATGGTATTGCCTAACAGTTCTAATATTAATACCTTCCTTTCTTTCACATTTATTTTTAACTACCACAGAAACAGCTTCTTGATTACTTTTTTTTTTTTTTTTTTGCAAGTTGCTTTACGTCGCACCGACACAGATAGGTCTTATGGCGACGATGGGACAGGAAAGGGCTAGGAGTGGGAAGGAAGCGGCCGTGGCCTTAATTAAGGTACAGCCCCAGCATTTGCCTGGTGTGAAAATGGGAAACCACGGAAAACCATTTTCAGGGCTGCCGACAGTGTCTTGATTACTAATACCATCTATTACTTCGGTTTCTCTATAGAACTCGTCTGGTTTTACCAGCACCACATCCAAAACATTCTTCCCTCTAGTTGGTTCCATCACTTTCTGAATCTGATGCCTTCCCATATTAACTTCTGTCTATTATCGCATTCAATACGCGAAAACTTCAAACCTGGGAATACAACTTGGTTCAGTCTTATGCCAATAGATGACAATGTTATTGTGTGTATGAAAATGACAACCTCACCTCGTTAAATGATGATGATGATGATGATGATGCTTGTTGTTTTAAGGGGCCTAACATCGAAGGTCATCGGCCCCTAATGTTACGAAATGAAAGAAAAAAAATTGCAAAGGCGTCCACTGACCAAAATAAAAATAAAATATGGCATGAAGAATGAATGGATGGACAGGAACTCAAAGAAACACAAAACAAACAAACAAACAAACAAAAACCAGTGGATCGGACTCAATACAGATCGAAAATTACATTATTACCGACCAAGGAACCACTTATAAAGCACAATGATGCTTGGTGTCTAAAGGGGGTGCAAAATCCACGTCTAAGGCCCCACAGAATGGTACATGTCGCGAGTAAAATAGAACCATGGTATGTGTCATGTTGGGGTGTAGCGAAGACTCACGGTGTTCCACAAAAGATGGTACTACTCACAAGTATTGCAATACGTACAAGTAACGCAGACCTATGGTGTGTCTCACACAATGGCGCAACTCAGTGTCAACGCAAACCGAGAAGGTTCCCCACCTCGGTGTACTAAACATGGGCGCCGGTATTCCCGTGGTGTTCCTCACATAGTGGGTACCAATCACAGGCAACGCAGACCCACGGTGCTGCTCATATAGTGGTACAACTCACAGGCTACGCCCAGACCCGCGGTGTTGCACACATGGGTACGACGCACGGGTACTGGAATCCACCAGGCCAGGCTTTAACTTCTACTAATCACAAACCTATTTCGTACCGAATTTAGTGGTACTACTCGCAAGTACAGGCAACCTATGGTGTTCCCCGCGTGATGGTACGATTCAAAATTAGTTACATGGTTCTAATTCAGTCAGCCCTTGGTCGCCCCTTTTAGTCGCCTCTTACGACAGGCAGGGGATACCGCGGGTGTATTCTACATGTGCGTCCCCCACCCGCAGGGGGTAGTGTGTTTGGTCCGCGAGAGGTATTTTATTTCCCTCAAGTCCGCCGGCAAGCCGGTTAGGACTCCCCTATCCGCCACCTGGGAGGCGCCTCGTGGGAGTATCACCTCTCCCCCTGCTACGCCTGCGTAGCAGGTTCGTGGCTCGTTAAATGAGAGGTACTTTGTCGAGAAGAACTAGGCATATGAAATTCCATCTCAGCCGAATCATATCTCCACCGTCGAATCACCTATAATTAAGCATCCAGTATGAACATCTGTTACGATGTCACTCGTCAAACTCAGCGGAAGCCTTCTTATATCGTGCTTGTACGTCTAACCCTTGCCCCGTTTCTCTTCGGGGTCGAGTATAAAGTGAAATGAACCTCCGTAGCGAACTTTTATGATCGGATGCTCTTCCTGACATCAACCTCATCAGAGGAGTTAATGAGATTAAATGAAAAATGTAATGGCGTATGCCTTCTAGTGCCGGGAGTGTCCGAGGACAAGTTCGGCTTGCCAGCTGCAGGTCTTTTGAATTGACGCCCGTAGGCGGCATGTGCGTCGTTATGAGGATGAAATAATGATGAATACGTCACCTACACCCAGCCCCTGTGCCAGCCAAACTAGCCAATTATGGTTAATATTCCCGACCCCGCCGGGAATCAAACCCGGGACCCCTGTGACCAAAGGCCAGCACGCTAACCATTTAGTCAAGGAGATTAAATGAATGAATTGATAGGTGATGGTACGAAGGTAGAGGGGGAATCCTGGTGCCAGCACATAACCTACTCCTGTCGAATAGCACTAAGGGGTCTGCCCAAGGCTTTACGTTGCCATCCGACGGACGAATCACCATCAACGGCGTCATATACCCTCATTTCATATGAGCACTGCGGAGAGATTTGGAATTGAATCCAGGATCTAACGAGTTTATCATGCGGTTAGGGGCGTGCAGCTGTAAGCTTGCATTCGGGAGATAGTGGGTTCAAACTCCACTGTTGGCAGCCGTGAAGATGGTTTCCCGTGGTTTCCGATTTTCACACCAGGAAAATGCCGGTGCTGTACCTTAATTAAAGTCACGGCCACTTCCTTCCAACTCCTAGCCGTTTCCTGTACCATCGTCGCCATAAGACCTCTCTGTGCCGTAGCGATGCAAAATCCGTTGTAAAAATAAAAATACGGAAATCTAGGCTTTTGGCACGCAATCTAGTGCTTAGATACTGTATACCACCAGCTACCTTCCCCTGCCGGCTAATCAACCAGCTAACAACGGTGTCAGACCATTTAAATATCACGCCTTAGTGACCATGGGCACAGCAAACTAGGTTAATTTTGTGCTTATCGATGAATTGGTTTTCATATCCCAGAATGGAAAAAAAATGATTCATTTATTTTACTGAAAGGTAGCATTTCTCACGAAACAGTATGATAGTCAGCATTCCATTGTTCTTGTAATCCACATCTGGTACGTGTTTTAAGGCAACAGAAGTCGGAATGTACGTAGTTCGAACACATGCCGATAGATATAGCTGTGTACTTAAGTCATCATGGCGATAAAACAATAACTTCCATGACAGAAACGTATTTTTCTTTTAACAATTTACAGAAGTCGTGGTCGTAAGAGGTTTATTGTATTTTGTCGTAAATAAGACATAACAACCTATAACTGGTACCGGTTTCAGCTCTTGAAACATTCTCTTTTTCTCAATATCACTGTGAATGGCGATGAGAATAGGAATATTATCAATCATAAAATCATATTTTATATATAGGTTGTTTTTCAGTATGACCAATCCTCTAACGCTCATATACCGGTTCACATATTTTCCGATCACCCTGTATAGGCCTAGTTCTAATGTTCTCCCTGGTTTCTTCTATTCTCTGTTTAATAGACAAACAATGTTAATTTCCTTGTTTCCTTACAGTCTTTTTTAGTAGGTGTGCAAGTGGGAGGGGGGGGGGAGTCTTCCTGAAACTAGAGTGAGGATCAACCGCTATTTTACGTACGGTACAAACAAATTAAGGACTTACGCCGAAATGTTAAATTAACGTAGCGACAAAGAATCTACTAGCAAGACACAATGGGGCGAAACGTAACTCACGATGTCTGTACTGCTTGAAAGGAAAGCACTTAGGATTTTGATACACCCTGTAGAGGCCACAGTATTGGGAATATAACCATGTGTGGACAAATGTCGAGACATTAGGAAAAGGGCAATTAGCAAGGGATTACTCTGTAAGGGACCGGAACGTTACCACCGAGATGGCGTGGACCAGAAACAGTTGCAAAGCTTACATCATCGTGTTAGCTTTCGTACATCGGTTCCTGGAAACAACAATATTCCAGTGACCGTAGCCGTTGCCTACGAGATATACAAGGCCGGGAAATAGCTACTAGTTTGTCGCTGAAAAATCGGCCCGACCGTGTTCACGGTTTGGCCGCTAGATGTCAGGTTTCCGTTCTGTTCTTGGCAGACTTTAACATTGCGATATGCGGAGTCCGCCTCTGTGGTGTAGTGGTTAGCGTGATTAGCTGCCACCCCCGGAGGTCCGGGTTCGATTCCCGGCTCTGCCACGAAAATTTGAAAAGTGGTACGAGGGCTGGAACGGGGTCCACTCAGCCTCGGGAGGTCAACTGAGTAGAGGTGGGTCGATTCCCACCTCAGCCATCCTCGAAGTGGTTTTCCGTGGTTTCCCACTTCCCCTCCAGGCGAATGCCGGGATGGTACCTAACTTAAGGCCACGGCCGCTTCCTTCTCTCTTCCTTGTCTATCCCTTCCAATCTTCCCATCCCTCCACAAGGCCCCTGTTCAGCATAGCAGGTGAGGCCGCCTGGGCGTGGTAATGGTCATCCTCCCCAGCTGTATCCCCCGACCCGAAGTCTGGTGCTCCAGGACCCTACCCTTGAGGCGGTAGAGGTGGGATCCCTCGCTGAGTCCGAGGGAAAAACCGAACCTAGTGATATCATGATGATGATATGCGGAGTAATCGTGATGCTATGTTGATTTTGTGCAATTTATTGTGAATATTGTTTCTGTCGGTGAGTGTCTGTGAGGTTGAGAAGAAGGTGCACCGTTGTGTACCTCTCTATGTATTTCGGATGACACTAAAAAAGCATGAAAATTGACGTTCCATAGTTTCCCTTCCGAGTGCGATTTAAGGGAGAAATGGAAGCAAAGTATTTCTAGGCAAGGTGATATAGTAGGATCTCTTTATTTTAGGTACCTAGCAATTCTCATAAAACAGATTTCAGTGTAAGCACATCAATCAAACTTCCTTCTGTTTTCATTGTGTATCATGTTCACAAACAGGAAAATGTCAAACGCAGGAAGCGTCCAGCTCCCAAAAATGATGTATTAACATCAAAAAAAACAAAAAAAAAATTTTTGCTAGTGGCTTTACGTCGCACCGACACAGATAGGTCTTATGGCGACGATGGGATAGGAAAAGCCTAGGAGTGGGAAGGAAGCGGCCGTGGCCTTAATTAAGGCACAGCCCCAGCATTTGCCTGGTGTGAAAATGGGAAACCACGGAAAACCATCTTCAGGGCAGCCGACAGTGGGATTCAAATCCACTATCTCCCGGATGCAAGCTCACAGCCGCGCGCCCCTAACCGCACGGCCAACTCGCCCGGTCCTTCAAAATTTAATAAAAGTTCCGATTCAGATAACGATGAACATATCATATCTTCATACAACAGCCACAAACGAAAAAGGAGTACAAGTCTCGTTTCTATATCAAAGAAATTCTACGAGTATCTCTGTTAAATTAATTTTAAAAAAACACGGATGATAAAATTAAATACCAGATTACAGAAAAGCATCTGTAAATTGAGAAGTAGGATACGGGTAATGAAATCAGAAAAAAAATACGGTATCTGAACTTGACCAAAAAAAAAACAAGCAAACCAAATTGAAAAGCATGCTAAAATGGGTCATTTAGGAGCTTGATTCCTGTTAGAACGAATTTAATTTTCTTCTTTCTTCATCCGTTTACCCTCCAGGATCGGTTTTTCCGTCGGACTCAGCGAGGGATCCCATCTCTACCGCCTCAAGGGTAGGGTCCTGGAGCACCAGACTTCGGGTCGGGGGATACAGCTGGGGAGGATGACCAGTACCTCGCCCAGGCAGCCTCACCTGCTATGCTGAACAGGGGCCTTGTGGAGGGATGGAAAGATTGGAAAGGACAGGCAGGGAAGAGGAAAGGAAGCGGCCGTGGCCTTAAGTTAGGTACTATCCTGGCATTTGCCTGGAGGAGAAGTAGGAAACCACGGAAAAACACTTCCAAGATGGCTGAGCTGGGAATCGAACCCACCTCTACTTAGTTGACCTCCCAGGGTGAGCGGACCCGTTCCAGCCCTCGTACCACTTTTCAAATTTCGTGGCAGGGCCGGGAATCGAAACCGGACCTCCGGGAGTGACCACTACACCACAGAGGCGAACACAAATTTATTTTTACGGGAAGAAAAAAGAAATACGGGTAAACGCCGCTAAATATAGCGTAACGGGCATAACATCGCTCACCAAACAGCGGCTTGAATACGAATGTCAAAATATCAGATGTGCGGAGGAAAAGATTGGATCGCTGATAACTGGTGAAAGGGCGATTAAACCGAAAGTTATTTATGACCGCAATCTCGATCCGCTTATCGGATACTCTGAGGCACAATTAAAGAAATCGGTAAGAAGTGACAAACTCGCTATCAGATTTCTCTGCTTCTTTCGTGAATTACTTATTTCGTTTAAGCATATTGTAAGAATTACGTTGTAGAAAATAAGTCAAACAATTGCTCTTGGTCTATCTTTGATCTCATATCTGTTTGCTGCCTTCTGAAATTACTAGTTTTAATGATTTTTTTAGTTTTTCATATTCGAACGTGTTGTAATGAGCGGGCGAGACAGAATAGTAATGAGAACTCTAGCGGCGCTTGTCGGAAGTATCTCGAGGATAAGTTTAGTGTGCTGTATTTCAGTGTTGCCAACATGGGGGTTTTCCCCCTAAATTTAGGGGGATTTAATCGTCCTAGAGGGCAAGTTGGGGGGATAAAAGAGTCGGGGGGAATTTTAGGGGGGAAATTATTTTTTTGAGGAATTTTGAGGGGCTGTGCGAATAACATTTTTTATTTATTTCTGTATTTATTTATTTATTTATTTATTTATTTATTTATTTATTTATTTATTTATTTATTTCATTGCTGTAGTATGCTTGGGTCCGCTAGTGTGTCAAATTTATCTTGAGGTTTAATTTTTCACTATTGGCCAGCCTGTCTCAGACACTGCAGTTAATCACGCAACGTCATTATTTTCTCTTCTAGCAGCTCTTAATCTACGATCCCTTCACGTGCCTCGGGATTCCCTCTTCTTGTCTCTGTTATGAACCAAACAGCCGCCTTATTCTTTACATTTCTGTTGACTACCAGCGGATAGGTGTATTTATATGAAATCTACTGATTTTTTCAATTAATAAGAACTACAAACTACCGATACGGTACATCAAAACATTACAAATATGCATATCTCTCACTTTCTCTCTGTATCTCCTTCTCCTCGATAACCGCAGCAGCATTTATTCCTATTGGTACATGTTGAGGGGAATCAGAGACTTCGGGTCTCGCACATAGTTCATTGGTCTGTTTTGTCGAAAAAATGTCATGTAGAGGAAAATCCCCGCAGTACGTGAATGTAACAGTCTCAGAGCGTAACTCGAAGCAGTTTTCACTGTGACTGTGCTGTTCATGCAGTTGTAATGTTATTTGCTTGATGTGTTAATAATTCTGTGGAGTGATGTATTCTTTTTTTTTAAATGTGTACCGGTGTAATATATAATGGCATCCAAATAGAAGAAGAAATACGTACAGAAGTATACAAAGACGTGGGAAACATTTCCCGTATTGTAAGGTAAGTTATATATGAAATTTAATCATTTTGAGTATACTTAAAAGATGTTAAATACCACATTACAAAATGCTCTCATGATATATTTATTTTGTCATCATCTCAAACAGAAAAGTGTACATTTAAAAATACGGTACAATATTGCTAGCTAGACATGAGGTGTCATTGGTAACCCACAACTGATTTTCCTACAGTCCTAAGAAATTAAGTCATTATAAACAGAAGTCTTGAGATGTTTGTAAATCGCTCATCAGTACACGGACACAGTGGATCAGTTTTGCTGTAATGGTTAGGTTATAAACATGTTCTTTTTCATCTTTGATGATTAGTGAGTAACAAATCTCTTCATCACTTTTCAGAATGGTTAACACCCGACGCATCTGGCCAAAGCATTCTGTAGATATTTCCACGCTACACTCACAGATCATAAAAAGGATTTGTTAGATCATGCAAAAACGAAAAAGCATTGCGATGAAGTTCAGATGGAGAGGGTTGCAAAATCGTGCCAAGAGATCAAACCTGTAGAAATTGCTGATCATCTGGGGGAACTTATTTCTCTGTTAGAGTGTTCTACTTCTACTACTTCACAAAGTGTAAAGATCCATAGAACAAAATATACCATGCTTATTAAGAACGTTATATGCCCTTCTCTGCAAGAAAATTTGGTTCTCGAAATTAAAAATTCCCCTTACTCTATTATTATTGATGAAAGTACCGATCTTACAACTCAAAAGCTGCTTAGCTTTATGTTACGGTACATTTCTGTTGTTGAAAATACATTGTTTCTACATTTTATTGTATTTTGTAACTGACTACCGGTACTTGTGATGCAGAAACCATTTACTATTCACTGAAAGGATAGCTTGAAAGTGATGGCATTACACTTGAAAACTTTGTAGGCATTGGGGTGAATGGTGCAAGTGTAATGGTAGAGATCGATAATTCTGTAACAGCTCTTCTGAAATGCACTGTCCCTGACCTTATCGTCATGAAGTATGTCATTCTCTTCATGTTTGTGCCGAGAAAGCTACTAAAACTTTTCCTTGTCACTTGGAGTTTCTAATCAGGGAGACCCGCAAGTGGTTTTCCTAGAGTCCTAAGAGACTAGGCCATTACAAACAACTGTTCAAAACAATCAATTACAATCGCAACCTCAAAAGGATTCAAGGGCTTTGTGGCACTCGGTGGCTCGCGAGATATGCTACCATTGAAACAACTCTGGAACAATGGCAGGATCTGAAATGGCTATTTTCCTTAGCAAGAATTGAGGACAAATATTTCATGTCTGAACAACTTTATAATATAATGGACTGCTCTACGAAGCCTATAAAGCCCTTCTGGTGTTCCTCAAAACTGAGTTAAAAGCTATATGCAGGATTAATATGATATTTCAAAGTGAGCGAGTTGACGCAGAGAAAGCACTGAAGGATGTCTTTCTACTCTTTAAATCAGTACTGAAAAAATTGTTGTACCCACTCAGCTGGAAAAGCAGAATGATGTAGATCTCCTATACTTTGACTTTGAGAAGTACGTGATGCATACTTCAGGTATGTATTTAAGATATGATTTTGAATGTTCGGTGCAAATTCCGAAACCTGATGAACGCAACGACGTTCATGAAAGATGCAAGAAGTTCTTAATTGACTTGTGCAAGTAACTACAGAAAATATAGCAATTTTACAGACGATGGCAGTGCTACATCCTTCCACAGCAACATCACAGAAGAAACATGAAACACTTCAACTAGTCTCCAATTTCAGTGGTCCTAAAGTGGCTGGGAATATAGATGACATTGTCTCAGAGTGGAACAATCTCCCAAGATAAACAATGGCACAACACATCAAGTACTACGCCTTTGTGGGATGAGGTTCTTCAGGATAAAGATGCAGCTGGAAATGATCGTTTCTCTAATATTGGTAACTTTACAATTAGGCTGCTAACGTTACCAGTATCAAATGCCACAATGGAGCGCGCATTTTCAGTCTTTTCTATTATAACAAACAAATTAAGGAACAGGATATCGTTAGATCTAATAAATTCTCTACTTGAATCTAGTTATTATTTAATAAGGAAAAAATATGTTGTACTCGTTTTCAACCATCCCCTCGAGTGATTAAAAAGTTCAGTGAGTCCATGTATCATTACAAAAACGTTGAAATGAGTGAAAAAGAGGAGGTGCTAGAGGATCTGAGCAAATTTTGAGGATCACTCAGCAGGAATACAAGAAAGACAAACTTGTGAGTAGTTTTCTCTTCAACAGTAGCATGCACGGTTTCTAATAATTTTTTTGTATGTTTCCAATCATCCTTTTGTGTAAAGTAGTATTTCTGTAGATTTTTTAAAATATTGTTATTAATTAATATGATAGTGACGAAAATAATAATTATGATTTGGGGGTTTTTTGTCTCATTTAGAGGGATTTTGGAAGTGATCTGGGGGGGAATTGGACTTAGGAGTTGGCAACACTGCTGTATTTCCCGGCCTTGTGTATCTCGCAGGCAACGCCGTAGCACAGCATGGTTGTGATTGTCGGGTTGTACCGTGGTTGAGAGATGTGCTGTATTTAAGTTGCGGTGTTGGGAAAACTGTGGCAGGATTGTGAGCTGCACGTTACTTCCTCATTTTGTGCCATGTTTTGACTTTTTTGAAGATGGACCGTTTTGTTATCTACAAGCAAAGAAAACGTTTTTTATTCTAACAGCAGCACTAGCCATGATCGCGGATGCATGCTTAAGTTCTGTCTGTTTCATCAAATGCCCGGGGTCTTATTAGAACCTCAAATGGCAATATCAAAAGTGCGGGTAACTACTTTGTATTTAGCGGGCGTGATAACTCATTTCCAATGGTTTTATCTTCTCATCAAGATTGCTGAGGTTTAAATCCCAGTCGATGCATGCAAAATTTTAAAATGTATCCCGAAGAACGGCTGGTTACTCAAAATAAACCACCATAAGTGATGCGGTTATGGCTCAAAAATACCAAAGAAAGGTAAGTGATGAAATCAACCGTTTTAAGTAGAATCGAATCAATAGAAAGTGACTTCCCATTTCCTGGAAATTTCCTGACAAGGTTGTGTGCAGGAGTCCTTACACTCGTACGCCGTGGAGGACTTGCAGTCCACTTACATAGATTACTTCCGTTGCCATAAAAGAAGTAAGCATCATTACAATCACTAACCTCAGCACTTTCTTCATCTTCTGACTGTTCACTTCCTGTACAATGTTCGCTATCTTCTATAATGTCTTCTAAAACATCACTGTTCATTTCATTTTTCTATTTTTTTTTTTTTTTTTTTTTTTTTTGCTATTTGCTTTACGTCACACTGACACAGATAGGTCTTATGGCGACGATGGGATAGGAGAGGCCTAGGAAGTGGAAGGCAGCGGCCGTGGCCTTAATTGAGGTACAGCCCCAGCATTTGCCTGGTGTGAAAATGGGAAACCACGGAAAACCATCTTCAGGGCTACCGACAGTGGGACTCGAACCCACTATCTCCCGATTACTGGATACTGGCCGCACTTAAGCGACTGCAGCTATCGAGCTCGGTGTGTTCATTTCAAGACCTACATGTTTTTCGTCCAAAGCAACAAGAATCGGCTCATCGTCCAGAGTCGTATTTCGTCTAAAACTACTCACCATAGCTGCTACACACTATTTACACACTGCATGGGTATCTACTAGTCCGCCTCTGTGGTGTAGTTGTTAGTATGATTAGCTACCACCCCCGGAGACGCGGGTTCGATTCCCAGCTCTGCTACGAAATTTGAAAAGTGGTACGAGGGCTGGAACGGGGTCCACTCAGCCTCGGGAGGTCAACTCAGTAGAGGTGGGTTCGATTCCCACCTCAGCCATCCTGGAAGTGGTTTCCCACTTCTCCTCCAGGCAAATGCCGGGATGGTACCTAACTCAAGGCCACGGCCGCTTCCTTCCCTCTTCCTTGTTTATCCCTTCCAATCTTCCCATCCCCACCAAGGCCCCTTTTCAGCATAGCAGGTGAGGCCGCCTGGGCGAAGTACTGGTCCTCCTCCCCAGTTTTATCCACCGACCCGATGTCTCAAGCTCCAGGACACTGCCCTTGAGGCGGTAGAGGTGGGATCCCTCGCTGAGTCCGAGGGAAAAACCGACCCTGGAGGGTAAGCAGATTAAGAATAATAAGAAGAAGGATATCTACTAACACCGAACAATTGAAGAACTGCAAGAAATGACGGTGGGAGGAGACAGTGACAAGGTGAATGTATGTCACACTCGTGGTATGGAGCGGGTCGGACAGACCCAGATGCACCGGGAACAATGAACCGCTCTGTTTAAGGCTCGAACATGCACTGACCTGCAACGAGAGTGGAGAAACAGGCAGCTATTGGCAGGTGGAGCCCTCTGGCAATAAAGCTACGAAAATGACAGCACATATTAAGAGCGCTGCAGCGATCTGGCCCGTACCATACCAACTGTAATTTAAATTTCTTTTCCACGTAATTTGTTCAGAGAGGATGATAACCTAGTTCCTCTTAAAACAAAAATCACCACCACCACCTCACCAGGATTACTTGATTCGAGAACTGGAAAAAATCCAGTGAAAAATAGCTCGATTTGTCCTGGGAGATATCCGGCGGAAAAGTAGCGTTACGGAAATGTTGTAAAATTTGGGCTAGGAAGACTTGGAAGAAAGGAGACAAGCCGCTCGACTAAGAGTCTGTACTACGGCTGTCAGGTAAACAGCCACATACGTAGGCTGCAGTTTTGCAAACTAGAAGTTAAATATTTTCTTGCGTACTACCAACGGATTTTAACGACGGCATTGTAATGCGGAAGATGTAGTAACATTTTGATGGCGTTGGTAATAAGGTTACTGAAAATATAGTGAAATTTAGCGCGGTGGTATACGTGTTCCCTGGTGTTTTCTTTTGTTTAGCGCTGTTCCTTTTGAAATTGTATTACTAGAGTCCAATATCAGACTCTTACTAAGCTATAATGTGGAAGATCAGGTCAAAACAGAATTAGGACTGAGATCTACACATACGAAGAAATGTTAAAATTAACTAACTATGTAACGAAACAGAAACTGTTATAGAAAATAAAAAGACTGAAAATGTAACTTCGACACAGAAGTTAAGATTCAGGTTGTGTATCTTTTCTTTCTAGTACTATTTACAAGGTTACTCGTCACGGCGAAAGTAAAGTTTATATCCGTGATTAATACCACTGATGCAGCGTAGGATTTCTTAACCTGCTTACCCTCCAGGGTTGGCTCTTCCCTCGGACTCAGTGAGGGATCCCACCTCCATCGCCTCAAGGGCAGTGTCCTGGAGCGTGAGACATTGGGCCGGGGGATACAACTGTACTGATACAACCAGTACCTCGCCCAGGCGGCCTCACCTGCTATGCCGAACTGGGGCCTTAGTGGGGGATAGACAAGGAAGAGGGAAGGAAGCGGCCGTGGCCTTCAGTTAGGTACCATCCCGGCATTTGCCTAGAGAAGAAGTGGGAAACCACGGAAAACCACTTCCAGGGTGGCTGAGGTGGGAATCGAACCCAGCTCTATTCAGTTGACCTCCCGAGGCTGAGTGGACCCCGTTCCAGCCCTCGTACTACTTTTCAAATTTCGTGGCAGAGCCTGGAATCGAACCCGGTCCTCCGGGGGTGGCAGCTAATCACACTAACCACTACACCACAGAGGCGGACTAGGATCATTAATTTTATATTAATTCAATTTATTGTTTGTTTCTTTGAATAAGTAGTTAGTTTCCTTCTTTGTAAATGGCAAGCATTTATCTCAGTTTAGTGTAAATGCTTAGTAGAAAATTGTTATGAAGTCAAAGAAATATAACATCCTTAACAACCTCATTCGACGAACGAATCGCCATAAACAACGTCGTATACCTTTACTCTATATGTGCGTTGCGGATAGTTTTGGAATAGAACCCACGCTTTTGACACGCATTCTAATGGTTAGGAAATGAGTACTATCGCCTCTAGTACCCTACCGACTAACATTTAGATGGTAAAAGAAATGTAAAATTATTGGGACTCGAACCCACGAAGAATTACATAGCAGCAAACGATGTTGCCCTAATGACCACGTTACCCATGAAGCTTGCTGTAGACAAGCTTATGTGTAACTCATATACTCAGTAACAACAACTCGCTAGTTTGGAAAATCTTTTTTTTTTTTCTTTTGCTATTTGCTTTACGTCGCACCGACACAAATATGTCTTTCGGCGACGATGGGACAGGAAAGGCCTAGGAATTGGAAGGAAGCGGCCGTGGCCTTAACCAAGGTACAGCCCCAGCATTTGCCTGGTGTGAAAATGAGAAACCACAGAAAACCATCTTCAGGGCTGCCGACATTGGGGCTCAAACCCACTATCTCCCGATTACTGGTTACTGGCCGCGCTTAAGCGACTGCAGCTATCGAGCTCGGTGGAAAAACTTTAAGAATTTTGTGATAGCTGGACAGGTAGCATGACATACTTTATAAATATATAGATTTTATTGTAACAAGTCCGCCTCTGTGGTGTAGTGGTTAGAGTGATTAGCTGCCACCCCCGGAGGTCCGGGTTCGATTCCCGGCTCTGCCATGAAATTTGAAAAGTGGTACGAGGGCTGGAACGGGGTCCACTCAGCCTCGGGAGGTCAACTGGGTAGAGGTGGGTTCGATTCCCACCTCAGCCATCCTCGATGTGGTTTTGTGTGGTTTCCCACTTCTCCTCCAGGCAAATGCCGGGATGGTACCTAACTTAAGGCCACGGCCGCTTCCTTCCCTATTCCTTGTCTATCCCTTCCAATCTTCCCATCCCCAATCTTCAGCATAGCAGATGAGGGCGAGGTACTGGTCATCCTCCCCAGTTGTATCCCCGACCCAGAGTCTGAAACTCCAGGACACTGCCCTTGAGGCGGTAGAGGTGGGATCCCTTGCTGAATTCGAGGGAAAAGCCAACCCTGGAGGGTAAACAGATTAAGAAAGAAAGAAAATGGTAACAATTTAATTTCCTGGAGCATTCATCTTGATGTGTAGCCGTCTTGATTCTTACAGTAGCGTCCCCGATAGGAGCGTTAACTGCCTCTACAACTTCGGCATAGCTAACCTCGAGAATATTCTCCAAGATTGCACATAAACGAAAGTCCTAGTACGCGTTTTCAACCGAACTTGCAGAAAATTGTGCAAACTGCACTTTTATCTGGCTGTTGTAGTACAGGCCGTAAGTGGTATTGCCCGAACTGTCAGTAGAGAGATGGCGTGGAGTAACAGTAGTAGACGAATAAGTTTGAGTGATGTCCTTAAAAGTAGGAAAGATCTTATGAAGATAAAGTTATAATTCAGGAGGACAAATTACGGCAAATATTCGTTTATAGGAAGTTAGGGATTGGCATCATTTAGCAAGGGAGGTGTTCAATAAATTTCCAAATTATTTGGAAGTATTTAAGAGAAGACTAGGTAAACAACAGACAGGTGACCTGCCACCTGGGTGACTGCCGTAAATTCAGATCAATGGTGACTGATTGACTTGATTAAGCTTTTTTCCTAAGCTATGTTGATGTTGAGCATGGTATGGTCCAAATCGGCACATTCTAAACATGTGGATGTTGCATCAGTTTATATGTTCCATTTGTTTGAATTGTCCCTAGAAATCGTCACATCCACTCTGAGCCTATTAATAGCTCTCCAAAGAGGCCATTTCTCCTCATGTAGAGCGACCAGGCTTTTCGATTATTCCATACAGTGGTAGTGAAGTTTTTCCCCCGACATAATCAACCAGCATTTCTGGCTGGTGAAATCTGCTGCGCATATATCGCTGGCTGCCAATCATTTTCCTAGGCCAAGGTGGTTATTGCGTTACATATAACATAGGATTGCTTTTGTCTTCCTTTTTAGTTACTTGTTTAACGTCGCACTAACACATAGAAGATTTTCGCCAACGGGGGGATACGAAAGGGCTAGGATTGGGAAGATAGCGGCCATGACCTTAATTAAGGCACTTGCTTGCTGTGAAAATGGGAAATAATGGAGAACCATCTTCAGGACTGACGACGGTGGGATTCGAATCCACTACGTCCCGAATGCAAGCTCACAGCTGTCGACCCTAACCGCACGGCCAGCTCACTCGGTCGATTTGCTTTCATTATGTAAATGAAATTAAATGGCTTATGGCTTTTAGTGCCGGGAGTGTCCGAGGACATGTTCGGCTCGCCAGGTGCAGGTCTTTTTATTTGACTCCCGTAGGCGACCTGCGTGTTGTGATGAGGAGGAAATGATGATGAAGACATATACACCCAGCCCCCATGCCAGCGAAATTAACCAATGATGGTTAAAATGCCTGACCCCTGCCTGGAATCGAACCCGGGATCCTTGTGGCCAAAGGCCAGCACGCTAACCATTTAGCCATGGAGCCGGACTTCATTAAGTAGTTTTAAATACTCTAAATACTAAGCTGTTAAACAATAATTCGTCGTAATTTGAGGTTGTTCATTTCCTCAGGTTCTTTCATATAATTTTTAAAACTACTATAATAATTCTTCTTCTTGGGTTTGGACGAGTTTAACGACCGGATGACCTTTCTGATGTCAACACTGTGTGAGGAATGTATTGATTATTGCGATTTTCTGTAATGGTTGGTGATGGGTGAGATGGTAGTTTAGGGGAGTACTTTAATTTTATTTTCAAATTTATATGTTTTTATTGGTTCTGTCGATGACCACTCCATAACAAACGTTGTAGATAATACAATTTACGATCACTTAGGTTTTATACAGTCTTACAATACCGACTATGATAACAGAGATATTCATGAATTTAGATTTTTATTACTTAGTCCTGTCAATGTCGAGCATTGCTATCATGGAAAATATTGTTCAATCATGTTAACTGGCGATGGTGGTGTTTTTTATCGTGATTACCTTGGGGTGAAAAACCTCGTGCTCATCAACCCATATCGGCAAGAAAAATTGTAAAGCTGATTATCAAAACGAGAAAAAGTCGTGAATGAACGTTATGAAAGGAGGAAGAAGGAATCCTTTTACATTGGATGCCCTAATATCACAGTCAGAATAAAACTAGATATAGAATATCGAAAGTCTGCAAAATTGTTCAACAATAACACTACATTGGCTGTTGTTTGTTCTGATGTGCTTTGTCTCTTCTGCTGCCACTGATCTCCGATAGATGACATTACTATTGCGTGCCAAGAAGAACAGCCTGTCTGAATATTGGCGGGAAGTAGCTGAGAAGTTAGGAAACTCTCTTTTAAGCATGCCATTCGTCGGGTACGTAGTAAGTGTTCTGATACATGACACACTGGTCCAGCTATTCGAACCCTGCTATGAGGCTCAGATAGGAATAGGTAGTGCACACTTAACGGAAAACGGCAGACCCGTGTTCACCGGTGTCATTCCAGCCCTGGAACTGGGCATTACTAGAATGCCAGCGTAGTTTTCTTCGTGAAAAGTGAAAAAAAAATGTGACGTGCTTCATTTGATCGAGCATTTCGTATGATAGCTTTGATTTTAAATGCGATATTCCAGTTTTAGAATGCAATATTAACACAGGAATACTAACATTGTTGTTGAGTTCAGCTTAATATTTGACTCTGTGTGTCACACCATCATGGGAAAATGGATGAGTGGCTTTCGATGAAACTTAGTATTTCAGTTCAGAATAAGGTAGAGTCTGATCTTAGCTGTAATATGAACAAAAATGTTACGACGACGATTAACTACATAGTTATTATTTCCCTTACAACAATAATTACCGAGCAAGATGACCACATGGTTTGTGTGTCGCGTAGCTGTAAGCTTGCATTCGGGTGAGGGTGGATTTGAAACCTACTGTCGGCAATCCTGAATATAGCATTCCGTGGTTTCGCATTTTCACACCTAGCAAATTAAGGCCATGATCGCTTCCTTATTAGTCCTAAACCTTTCTTATCCCATTGTCGCTATAAGACATACCTGTGTCGGTGAGTCGTAAAACAAATATAACAAGTAAGTAAATATATTCATCACCAGTAGATGAAGGCTAGTTTACCTCTTCTCAACAATACGTTTATAAGAGTGGGTGAGGTAAGGTCAACCAATGTAACTGACGTAACTGAGATCAATCATTTTATTTGCGACACTAGTATAGCTAAGCTCACTCTTTACATGTAGTAATTGAGGCTTTCACGGTTGGCGTTTCACGTCATTGTTTTCCAGGCTTGTTGGCCCGTCGTCCAGGTGCATGTGAACTTCACTGCTATCGAAGTCAGTCGAAACTCCTGATAATATCGAACGGAGTCTTCGGTGAAACGTGGGGACCATTACATGCTTCTGGACCACGGCCTACAAGCAGGCCCCGATTTACAAATGGGCGGACTGGGCATTTGCCCAGGGCGCCAGTTTTTGAGGGGCGGCGGCCGGCGGATCGAGTAATTATGGCCTGCGTGAAATACGTCTTAAATTCATTACACTCAAATTACTTTTACATTCCACAAATTATTCCAATTATTTTACTAGACTATATAAAACACTTTAAACTATTCGAACTTTAAAACCTGAATTTAATGTATATATTTAAATTTTATGAAGAAAACGTGTCTTATTTCTAAAATTATTTAGTTACATACAAACTATCAAACTGAACCAACGGCTTTTTAAATAAAAATAAAAACAGCCTCATTCTTATTTGGCTGTTATCTTTATTTGGCTTGATAACTTTAATTATGAGAATTAACTGTATTTGCATAATGTGCTATTTTAAAACTCATAATATTGAAAACTGTAATATTTAATTTGTAAACAATTATTTTTTAGAACGAGCAGAGGGGCGGGCGGCTAAATATTGTTTACCCAGGGCGCTAACTACTTGAAATCGGGGCCTGCCTACAAGCCCGGAAATCACTGACATGACCTCATTCTTTACCCAGTTCCTAGAAAGTCTGTCTATCTTAACCTAATGTTTAATTCAATTTCGGTACGATCGCTATACAGAGTGAGTCTCTCGTCTATGACAAAACGCAGCTAGGTGGTGGGGCAATGTTAAAGCCAAAGAGCATGCTCCAACACATTACTACAGTTTGTTAAGTACAGTACAGTTTTGTTAAGTACAGTTGCATTGCCTCTACCAAGTGCTTGCATGCGTGCCAACAGCAGTTACTTTGAGCAATTGCTGTAACCTCGTTTCTCACCCGGCACAGCGCAGACCCTGTTACACGAGGCGCGCTCATCACTAGTCTGACCGTAGGTCTCTTAAACAGCCACTATCCACACATGAGGACCGTCTGTTCAAACGATGATATTTCCACTTCAAACATAAATTTATATTTCATTCACAGCCATTACAGTAATTGAATACTATCGAATGAACAATCCAGACCAAACAAATATGTAATTCCGCATAAATTGTACCATACTCGAACATGGGTTCGACCCATGTGCCTTCTGTTACACGTATTTTGTGTTTTCCCACAACTTCTTTGCTGCAGCAATAGCGCCTTTTGAAAACGTTATAGTTATTTGGACTATATATCTTGGCTCCGTCTTTTGTGCCATATATGAGAGAACCACCCTGTATAATGAATTTGAATCTGTAACTCTGTTAAATAAAACATCACTTTGTTTATTTATTCCACATAATTTTGTAATTTACTTATTCAGAACTGTGGAACGTATCACGTCCGTTTCACAATGATTAAAACTGAAAAATCATATCTTTCGATTTACGTTTGTTAATTTTCAGATAAATTGGGCCGAGAACCGAAGAACAAACACGAGAAGTTGAACTACCGGCCTGTGGAAAACGTCCAGGGAGGCGGTCGTAAGCCTGCTGGATTGAATTCTCAGCCGTATTTTCAGGAAGAAAAATATGCTCTCGTGGAAATTCTTGATGGACCTCGTGTATATAAGTTTGAAACAGAACCAATTATGATGGATGAAGTGACTATAAAGTTGACAGAACGTTCCACTCGGGATAAAGATATCACGAAAGAAGAGATCCAGCCGTTTGGTACAACCACAGTCAGTCCTCCGAGTACTGCAGCCACGACCACTATGACAAGGACAGAAACCGAACCTTTCTTGGAGATAGAAGAAGACGTCACTCTAGCTGCTTTTATGAAAGGAATAAAAACTACCAGCTCTGAAACAAGTAGTGGAAGTTTCACCCCCAACTTGACTGTAAATAAGAAAATATCTCCATTTCTAATGGAGAAGTTTAGGCTGAATAATGGAACGCAGCTGATTTCTCAGGATAAGACACGAATTGAAGTACCTGAGGTAATAAAGACAAAGGAAAAAGAAATGGAAGTTCCATTCGTAGCCAGTTACAAGGAGAAACTATTTGAATTCCCACCTGGTAATAAACTTATAGAAAACAAATACCCTGCCTCAACTAGTAATAGATGGAAGGTATTTGATTTCCTTACCCCAAACAAACAAAAGGGATTTGAATTACCTCTTCTAAGCAAACAAACGGGATTTGAATTACCTCCTCTAAACAGACAAAAAGGATTTGTATTACCTGGAATAACCAAGAAAACAGATTCAGGAATGTTAGTTCCTGCCCTAAATACATATAAGGAAAAGCGAATCGAAGTTCAAGATATAAGTAAAGTAAAAGGAAATGAAGTCTCTGCTTTACCTGGAGCAAAAGGAATTGAACTATCTGGGATTGCTGAAGTAAGGGGTAATAAATTACCTGGTGTCACTAATGAAAGTGGAATAAAATTTCCAAATATTTTTGGTTATAGACAGGAAGATTTTGGATTTCCTAGTGTAACTACATATAAACAAGTTGAAGTCCCTGCTATACCTACAGAAAATGATACCATATCCCACGACATGACCAAAGAAAAAGGAAGCGATTTCCCTTCTATAACCAAAGATAAAGAATTTTATATACCTAGAATAAACAACGTAGTGGAATTTCTTGGCTTAACCAAACAAAACGGAATTGAAATCCCAGAAATAAGTAAAGAGAAAGGACTGTACATCCCCGTCATAAACAAAGAAAAAGAAACTGGAAATACTTACATAGGCAAGCCGAAAGAAATGCATCTTTCTAACATAAATAATGAGAAGGAAATTGTAATTCCTGACATTAAATGTAACAAAGAAAAAGGAATCGAGGTCCCTGACATAACGAGCTATAAAATGCAATATCCGTCCATGAACAAGGGAAACGGAATCGATCTACCTGATATGACAACTTATACAATGAAAGGACTCAATGTTCCTTCTATAATGACTGAGAAACCAATCGATATCCTTGGTTTCATAAAGTATACAATGAAAGAAATCAATGTTCCTTCTATAATGACTGAGAAACCAATCGATATCCCAGGTTTAACAAATTATAAAATGAAAGGAATCGATATCCCTGGTATAACAAGTTATACAATGAAAGAAACTGATGTTCTTCCTATAACAAAAGAAACAGGAATCGATATCCCTGATATCACGAACTATAAAATGAACGCAATCAATGTTCCTCCTATAATGAAGAAACTTGGCATAACTGATTTTAAAAGTAAAGGTACTGAAGTATCGGCTATAATGGGAGAGAAAGAAATCGTAATTCCAGCCAGTAACAATAATAAAGAGAAAGGAATTGGAGTTCCTTACATAATGAAAGAAAAAGAGACAGATATTTCTGGTATAAACAGTTATAAAGAAAAAGGAATCGAATTTCCTTTTGTCACTATGGATAAAGGAATCTCTATCACTGGCATAACCAGTTACAAAATTAAGGAAAACGGAGCCTCTGATATAATTTACGGAAAAGGAATATATCCCACGGGAATCACCGGTTATAAAAGAAAACAACAGAGATTGGAAATTCCCGCTCTTACCAGTTATAAAGATCAAGGAAGAGACTTCTCCATTAAAACTAAGAACGAAGGAAGTGATACTCTTATTGTGTTCAAAATGAATGGGCTCGATATAACTAACGCAAATAAAGGGAAAGAAATAGATATTCCTGGGCTAAGTGAAATGAAAGAACTAGAAATCCCTGCTATAACGAAAGACAAAGGAAGCAATATTTTTCCTGTAGGGATCGACATCCCTGGCATGGGAAAAGCAAAAGGAAGTGAAGTTCCCACTGCATTCAAAGACAAAGGGATCGATATGTTTGGTATAAGCAGAGGAATCGATATCCCCGCTACGGGAAAAGTAGAAGGATTTGAGATCCCCTACAGAAGGAAATACAAAGGCAACTATACACCTGCCCTCAGAATGAAAGGAATAGGAATGCAAAATATGAATGGTCGAAAGGGACATGAATTCCCTAGCATAAGTAGAGAAGAGGTATTCGAAAACCCCGGAATAAATAACGAGAAAGGAAATGAATTTCCTTTCAAAGGAATAGGGACTGATGTCCCTAATGGAGCCGAAATAAAAGGAGATGATACTTCTAGATTACGTGGTCTTAAAAATGCAATCAGATTCACCAAGAATTCTAAACCAGCTAAAATTTCCATCAATAATAATTCTCCTGGAAATAATTTTATTCAAGATAGAATGGGAGACGGGAAAAGTTCACCTCTCGTGAAGCGATTTAGACTTCGGCCTTCACTTAATATGACACCCAAGAGTACAATTATTAATCCAAATCATACACAACCATACAACGTGATGCACAGTTACGATTACAGTGGAATCCCAACAAAGGATAATTTTAATTACCGAACGGAAGAAAATAACATGTTTGGAACACAGGACAAGGTAGGCACCTACTACATGCTAAGTAGCTATAAACCTCCCGTGTTCAACGCACTATTCAACGATGTGATATTCTCCACAGAAAACCCAACATTTATTGCAAATCCTGACAAATTTAACATGAACTATCCATTCAATTTCCTTAACATAAGTGACATCGAACAAAGAATGTACCTTCCTGAAATATATGCAACCACCGGAACTGTTGGGATATTCGTATCATATGACAGTTCGACCGAAGGTATAAGTAATGCTGAGATGAGAACGGCTGCTACAACAACGCCCTCGGAAGAAGGTACCTACCCCAGATATTACGGTATTGACAGCTTCAACGAAAGCAACAGCAACAACTTAAATATGCCAGTATCCGTCCCCTTCATATTTTATAATTTTTCGAGTAACATGGTTCCATATCCCGTCCTAAAGTACACAACAAAACCAAAACCTACAAACAATCCTAATGAAGGACAGATAAAACAGGAATATATTTTCGGGGTTGAAAACTTCGATAATCAATTAACGTCAAATGTATTCACATCTGAAAGTGCAACTAAAATGAATGATGTAGATTTCAACGTAGGGCTAAACCCTGTTAATAACTTTGAAGGAACTCCGGCAAATAAATTATTCCCCTTAAATCTAGGCCCGAAGACATCTCTTCACCAGCTACTAACTAAAAGTTGGAAAAGGAAAAGAACAACTTCAGAGCCACCTTTTACTGAAATTAACGCTGTTAACAAGTTATTGTTTGATAAAATATCGCATATGAAGACGAGCGTATTATCGAATTACGGCACGTCACGGAATGTTCTAGATAAGGAGTACGTTGTCGATGCTGGCGATCACCCAGTAAGAGAATATAATTCACACTCAGCAGATCTCTATGCTATGCCGCCGGCTGAGAAGAATTCGCGCGCCAATCGTCTGCTCAACTTAAAGTTATCTATGATGTCAGCGCGAACACGACCAACGCCTCCACGTAAGATAATATTTGAGTTGAATTACAGAAAACAAAATCCTCGTATGATTTTTGAACATGGTCGGTACAAACTTCAAAAATATAGAAGTCGCGGAGGTGCTGCAGAAGTAACTCCGTAATCACTTGAATGAATTCTGCAGCAATGTGGCTTCAGCTTGATCAACGATTCAGATTCAGATTACATGTTACATGTTCGACTCGGAAAAATCAGAACTAAGGTGATGTACAATTAATCTCAAATTATGAAAAGTAGAAAGGACTTGAAAGAACTCAATTTATCTACAGGGACTGAAAGACTTCACAGAGCCACGGAAAACATCGTTCCTAACACCCTCTCTCCCACTCTCTCTATTTCTGACCATAACCAACAAGTCATGAAATATGAACAAAGGAAAAAGGATTACTTTTATCATCCTCAAAGCAGAAGAACGATTCTTTCAATCTGGAGCTAATGAACCACGAAGGAGCAAGTCGAAAAATTTGAGGGAAATCTTCGTTGTCCAAATGTCACATGAAACCCCTTTTCTCAATAACGATCATTAGAAAGACTGTCAACATCCGTCCTGCCGTTCCAAGAAACGGCACACTTAACATACGCATCAGGAGAAAGTAATATAACTTACTAAAGCTCAAAAGACGGTATGTTCCAGTGTGAAAGAGAGAAACGGTGTACTGTTGCATCAACAGTAGAGAAAAAAGTATTTTAAGAACGTTTCCTGAACGTCAAGATTGAAACAATAATTAACTTGCCTCATCTTCAAAAGCTGCGACCTATCAATTACAAACCAAAGGAAAAGGAGCTGAAGTTCAAGCTCTTGTTGAAGATGAAATATCAAATTAGTCGAAATAAAATGCCTTCGATTCCTTGATCTTATTGAAAGGTTTAACGAAGTCTATTCGACATATTACATGACACCGAAGCAGGTATGTCACAATTAATGGTACAAGATTATATATGATGTACAATTTCACGAGTCATTTTGACGTATGTTGTGATTTGTTATGCGGTTGGCAGTAGCGTTTTGTATCTAATGTTACCCTATTCAGGTAACGATATATCAAACGTATGAAATGTCTGTCACAAGGAATACACGGATTAGGTTAAATGTGAATCGAAAATGACAGATGAAACAGAAAAGAGGTATGCGTTGAAAATAAATAAAAAATACTCCCTTGCAACTCACAGATTCTTCAGACGGTAATGGAAGATGCTTCTGATTACTATTGTTGTTCAGGAAGTTTGGAAGAACCTAATTGAATCACGCCGTCGCAGATGGGGAAAACAAGAAGAAAACTGTAGGGCTGGAGAATATCGCAGCGAAAATCAAAGGGATACATCGGTACGTAACGATCCCGAGGAAAGATCACACTCTCAGATTTTCGTCCCTACAATATTTCATTCAAATGTAACTGGCTTGAGAACACTTAACTACTTGAATATATAATAAATTTTAAAAACATCTGAAGCTTTGATGTGTATTTTTGTTTACAATAATAATAATAATAACAATAATACACAGTTCAAAAAATTAGGGAAACATGTCTTTGAACGCATGCCATGTTCCACGAAACAATACCTCACACCCAGGTATATTACAAACTAAATCTTATTCTTTGCCTTTGAAGTATACAAAAGAACATCAATGGATTCACGTTCATTTTCAGAACACAAACAGAAATGTCCAAATAGGGGCGAAAACAAAGTGATAACAGTCCTCCAGGGTGGATTTTTTCACAGTTGGTGAGCTTCAGTATGGTGTATGTCCTCCACGAGCATATCACAGCTTGGCACCTACGTGGCATGCTCCGTATAAGTCGACGGAGGTCAAGTTTCCGTATCAGGTCCCATTCTTCAATGAGAGCCTGTTCGAGGTCTTGGAGAGTCTGTGGTGGAACAGGACGCCCATGAATACTTCTGTCTAGCCTATCCCACACATGCTCGATGGGATTAAGGTCGGGACTCACTGCTGGTCATTCCATCACTTGAAAGTCCAGTCCAGTTCTCGCAAGACAGCTCTGGCGATGCGCGCTACATGAGCCCTGCCATTGTCGTGCGTGAGTACGAATTCAGGGCCAACACCGTATGCAGAAAAATGCTGCAGCAGTACCTGCTCGATGAACCCCGCAGCGCAGATTACCACGGTCGATGACAAGATCCGTAGGGCCATCAATACTGATGCCACCCCACAACACCACAGAACCTTGTCCGAATCGGTCGCCTTCCTGGACAGCATTTGGCATGTACTGCACCCCATGGAGTCCCCATACACGTTGAAGTCCATCACGCCGTGTCAGGGGAAATCTGGACTCGTCTGTGAACAACACAGGTCTCCATTGGCGAAGTTGCCAGTAAGTTGACGTGGGTACGGGCAAACAGAAGGAGAGCTGCGCGATATTGCGTTTAACGGGGCACTCGAACATGACGTATGAGTCGTAAGGACACTTCTCTTAAACTGTTACTTACGGTGTGGTCAGATACCGTTACTCCAGTGACCATCCTGTGGTCTTGTTGCAGTTCTCTGGCAGTTGCTGAACGATGCTGCAACGCACAGATGGTCAGATATCGGTCATCCTGTAGTATTGTCATGCGTCCACGACCTTGTCCAACACTCCATGTGAACTGACCTCTCTCATAGTAGCGATTCCACAACCTTCGAATTAGGGACGGAGATACATTGAGATCCACAGCAACACGACGAAAGGTCCATCCTTCCGAGAACAAAGTAACGGCCCTTGCGACTTGAAACTCGTTAAGATGTCTCATGGGATGTGCTGGTTTACGTACAACGTGCTCAAATGACCGCAGTAGCCTGTGTACCTCACAACGACATACGGACGCACTGCTATTCACTTTGTTTTGAGGCTACGCCTACAGATTGAGTATAACTTCGATTTGACATACCCTGAGTAGCTAAGTTCTTAAGATATGCTGTACTACCATTAGAAACACATCTACCAAACTAACGCTCACATACCAGACGTTACAAAACATCTTCCCTATTTTTTGAACTGTGTAATAATAATGATAATAATGATAATAATAATAATAATAATAATAATAATAATAATAATAATAATAATAATAATAATAATAATAATAATAATTGTTACGGAGATATCCGTGATAGTTAGAGGTGAAAGAAGGTGCGGGCTGGAATAGGTCTCAACTACAAAATTAAAGTTAATTTAAAACTTTAACAAAGGTTATATTTTCTTTTCAAAATCAACAAATAACAACAACGGAGTAACAGGTACCAAGTAGCAGGGAAACAAGTTAAGAAATTACAATTCTTTACAAGATTTGGGCTTGGAGCCCCAAGATTAATTTCTGAGCTCTCAGCTCACCACCACAATTGCTAAAGGGCAGAAAACCCCTAAGTACGAGGAGCACTTGCTCCTAATTACAATGTTAAGAAAAAGAGCAGAACCGCTCTCAATTTTACTAGCCTATCAAAGGCTACAACAAACTTCATTTCTATCTGCCCTTAAGGCACACAAGGAAACAGGGGTAATTAGTACCCAATCTACTGGGCCTTCGCAGGAAGGAAAACAAAACGGGTTAAGTAAATGGCCCAAAATACAAAATGAATGGAGGCGATAACTTGCACTCCTACACCAAGTTTTTGTCTAAAACCTATGTGGCGCTAGGCCGATCATACAGGGGCTAATCCCAAGCTAGGGAGGTGACACGTATGAGAAAACTTTACTACATTAAAGAAGAGAAGACGGTTATGAAAACGTATTCACCTCCTTTTTCAAAAATGAAGGGGAGTTCGAGAGGGTGAAGCACTCTCTATCCCCGCTTTACAGTAATTTATAGTTTTATAATTTATAGATTTTACACGGACAGAAAAGAAAAAAGGTAGGTTACATACTAAAGGTTTCGAACCCTCCGAGTTAAACTGCTGAGCTAGCAAGAAATGAAGATGTTAACCGGCCATTACCTTGTAGGAGAACAGCTGCTTGAAGAAAGAGGCGCTTCCCGCCCCCTGCTACATATTCACACATAAGAAAGATGTTACTGAAATGCCCCCGATACAAGAAAATCAGCAGTTTATATACCCTCGTGGAACATTCGAGACCTTTCCGGAATGAGTAGACACACCCTTTCGTTTTTATTGGATAACAGCAAAAACTAATACACAAGACGAGGAAGAAACACCTTATTGGTGGAAAATTAATTACATAAATTCCTGATTGGTTACATTCAAAATGGGCGGAAAGAAAGTGTTTATATTGCCAACCCACAAACCACAGAACAAAATTTAGTAAAAACAAAACTTAGGAATACAATATTTCTTCCGGAGAATACATTCCTTTACACCGGAGTGCGTTATCATAGTTTTTGGTAGAGACATCTGTTAGAGAATGTCTCAACTTCATGATACGGAGCAAACAAACAATTCGGAATAGACACAGTTCAGAACACGTCAAAATTACCAAAGTGACATCTTCCGAGAAACCGTTGAGTTAATGCAGTTTGTTAAAGTTCAGGCTTTCTCCTGTAGAGGAGTTTCAACTGGCGCAATATTTGAATTAGCGGCGTGGAGGTGTACCGCCCGGTACAGGCCCCCCCCAAATGTCCTTCCAAGGGGGGACACAGAAGAAAATTTTAAATAATATCCGAGTTTTGCTGAGGACTTGAATAATTCAGAAGAGAAAAATATAACTTTTCAATAGTCGGAGGTCTCAGAAGTTGTTTGATATAGGTGGGTGCGACCAGATTAAGTGCCGTTGTAAATCATTTGTAGTAGATTTAGTTGAAAGGTCTCTATTTTTTGTAGTAGTTGAATTCAGAACAAACTTAAATTCTTGAAAGAAAAAAAAAAGTTTTCAAATTCCACCAAAGGTTGATTTGAAGCAAAGCCGTGTTAATTGCAGAAATAGAGTGTCCATGTAGCTGAAGAAGGAACATTATCTGTCGCTTAATTTTGACGACAAGACCCGCCGCCGCTGCCTGTGTCCAGAAGAGGCCACTCGGGCCCCTTAAGTACCCTGAGATACCGCTCTCCCGCACTATGAGAGGGGTAGTCGTGCTGCACGCCGCAGATGCGACGTTTGTTTACAGTCCACACGTAGCTTGCGGGTGGTGCGCCGCACAATAGCCTTGGCCGGAAGGAGGGCTCCGGTGCGCGGTACACAGGTTGACCTCGCTGGAGTGGAGTGGGCCCGTACCACACCTCAGTGGCGGTACGGCGCCGCACGGCTGCGGGGGCACTGAAACATTAAGATTTCGGCGACAGAAGTTTTGTTGGACGGAAATATTTTTAGGGTACAGTCTTTGTGGTTGAGGCTGAGGGGCGAGCGGCGTGGAAACTTTTATTTCATTACTTTTATTTTAATGCCACTGGTGTGGTTTAGCAGGAGACGGGAGCGTGGTAATCGCCATATGGAGGGGACAGCAGAGTAACTCCAGGGAAGGTTTCACAAAATTTATACCAAGGAGATTCAACCAAATGTAAAACTATAAGAGGCAGAAGGCCTTAAAATGAAACTAAAAATATAACCTTCAGGATTCTTACAAAATTATAAGGACAAAGTTAGCACGGAAATTATACAGGTTTCACCTGCGACAGGAGAACCCCACATACCCTCTCAATGGCTGGATTGCTTAGTAACAACGTCACCGGTGTAAGGAAATATAAAATGATGCACGGACCCTGAAATCTGGGGGCAAGCTTGCCCGCGGGAAAAAAATTCTTTACCATAACCTGGTCGCCTACCTTCAGAATGGTGGGCCTCCGTCCACGATCATATCTTTCCCTAACCTTTTCATGAGAAATTTTCAGATTGGCCTTGGCCTTCTTCCAAAGATCTCTAATATTATCTGGATCTATTGCCTCTGGTAGAATATCACTAAGAGACCAAAGGTTAGCGAGCGGCGTGTTGGGTACGAACTTGAACATCAGAGAAGCTGGAGTAAACTTATGAGATTCATGAACCGCCGAATTCAAAGCGAAGGCTAACCAATGAAGGGATGTGTCCCACCTAGGAGGATCGTCGTGATGAAAGGCAATTAGCGCCGATCGGAGATTACGATTGACCCGTTCAGCCAAAGATGGTTGAGGATAATAAGCAGAAGTAGTCACATGAGAGATGAACAAATCAAAAGAGAATTTACGAAAGAGATTGGATGTGAAAGCTTTAGCATTATCGGACACAATATAGTGACACGGATCAAAAGAAGCAAAAATAGAATTTAAACAAGAAATAGTGGACGGAGCGGTAGCCAGCTTAGTCGGAAATAACCAAGAAAATCTTGTGAAGAAATCTACACACACAAGGATGAACTTGTTGGAATTCCTCTTTGACTGGGGGAAGGGTCCTACGTAGTCGATGTAAAGACGCTCCATGGGGCGCGACGCTTGATGAGAAGACAAAAGCCCTTGCTTAGTGGACATGGTGGGTTTACTAAGCCAACAAGATTTACAAGCTTTTACTAATTCACGGATTTCTCCGTCCAATATGTACTAGGAAAGCCTATGTCCTGGCCCATATCAATCGAAAGAAACGTTATTCCAGCATAAAATATCCATCCGTCGTACGAACATTTAAATAAAGGAATGTTCCAGCATGTGCCAGACTTCACGAGTGCACTAGGCGAAGTCAAGTGACGTCACCTGTCGCTCGAAGATCACCTCCCCTAGAGATATTTCTCGGAAAGAATTTTCTTTTCGCAAGCTTTTCAACGCCTTAACCAATTTCAACGGGACAAACGCTGAATTGTAGCGGACGTCATAAAAGTTAATCCCTGTGAATTTCGAATTCATCCATCCCATGGTTGTTGAGTTATAATAATTTAACATCTAAGAAAATTATACACTCACGGTCCCATGGCCAAGAGAAACCATCCCTCCCAGCGCCGGTGTATACATGTCAAGGCTAACAAGCAGAGCAGCGCAGTACAAGGACGAGTACACAGATGTGTGTGAGTGAGACAGAGGAGAGACCGACCCTCGTACAGTATGTCCGCGCAGTCACGTTGAAAGTACTTGCTGTCGCGGCGTTTCCGGAACACGAAGTTATTTCGCCGACAAAATTATAAAAAACGTCGCACTGTATTTAGTACATCGCGTCGCGACTACAGTCTAATTCTAAAGACATTTGAGAATATAATACGAGTGAACTTATTGAAGTGCAAATATAAATATTTAACGTTCACAGAATATATGATTACGTGTAGACTTAGTTTACTTCACATGATATTGAACTTCTGCAGAAACTAATGTGTAGAATTACCAGAACTCATTTATTTTCGAGTTTGAACTGTATTTCTTTATTCACGCCATATTATATACGACTTACAGTAGTAATCTGGGTGAATACTAAGAACTTTTTATTAGGTAATATGACGTTATAATAACAAGATAATCAGAAAATAATCCTTAGTGACTTAATGACCGTGTTCAAAGACTGTGATTTGCCTTTTCAAGTGTGAACTGTGTAATTATGGACGTTTCAGTAACGACTTTAAATATTATTTCATACAGGAAGGACTGTGATTATTCATTTAACGTCTTAAAGTTCAATTAAGCCATAAACTGTGTTCAACAGTAAATGACAGTGTCAGTGATAACTACTCGCACTAAGTGAATTTTTCGTGTGCGAAAAATCACCTTAACGAGATGCCATTCTACACGATCCAGTTCCAGCCGTCATCACCTCATCGGGGGACGTCAACATGGTGTGTTAAGGGAACACCGCCGATCCTGATCCTCCACGGAACATTCCAGACGTCCATCTTTCAACATTTGTAGCAACATTTCTTTCATTAAATGAGTAGTAACAAACTGACTAAAATTTTCTCATTAAATTTGAACAGTGGAAACTTCAGTGCCGCGTGTGATCAAATGTTTCAGAGTTCTCATAGTTTCTCAGAAGTGATTAATTAATTTTCGAATTTAATTTTCATATCTCATAGAAAGACTTTAGGCTTTTCAAGTGTGCTATACATCAAGGTTTACAAACTGAAAAAACTGAAAACTTTTAACAGAAATTTAATTTCCCATGTCAATTTGCAATTACAAGTGTGTGCTCATATTTAGAAAGACTTTAGGTGGAAATCTAATACCTCGTCTTCTCACATATGAAAGACTTTGGAATCAGTGATATTCATTTAATTTTCATGAATAGAATTCAGGAAGATTACGTTCAAACTTTTAATTTCAATCCCAGATTTGAGTAAATAATCATATTACAGGGTGAAGAATTAATAAATTGTTAAAAAAATGTAACCATCTATTATTCGCTCTACGAGTCTATCCTACTCTGTATCGGTTCCAAAACCAAGTTCCACTCCCTGAGGTCCTACTCATGCCCTTTCCCCAAAAACGTTTCCTGGTGCAATACCCTTCCAAATGAACATTTCTCGGAACTTTTCTCTAGTTTTGAAGATGCCTAAAAGCCCCCCCCCCATAGTGGGGTCTCAGGGTAATACTTGAAGATCATAGGTATGAGAACAGCTGGAACCACAACTTTCATCTTCTTATCATGCCCCGAGGGGCAACATAAAACACCGTTCCTCAATACATAAGGGACTAAAATTTCCCCCGAAGAAAGGGTTTCCATGATAGGGGCCAGCGACGGATCTTCACGTTGATATTTTTCAAGATGTCTAAACAATATGGGAGCATCAGTCAGAATGGCATTGACCTCAGGTAGTATGGACTCGGGAGGTGAATAATTATCAACCAGTTCATGGGTCTCTACCTCATTAGAAAACATACGGCTTAGTCCGTCTGCCACAACATTTTCAGTACCTCTTATATGCCTAACATCAAATTGGAAGGCCGAAATTCGTATGGCCCAGCGGGCTATGCGACCAGTACGACGCGGCCTACCTAAGACCCAACTTAAAGCTTGGTTATCAGTCTCCAAGTCGAACTTGACATGTTCCAGATAGAGGCGGAACTTTTCTAGCGCAAACAAAACTGCTAAACCTTCAAGTTCATAGATGGAATACTTGGATTCTTGGGCAGATAATGTCCTAGAGGCATAGGCGATGGGTCGCCTCCCTAGTTCCGTCTCTTGAAGAAGGACTGCAGCTACCGCCGACGACGACGAGTCGGTTTGGACGATGAATTTCTTAGAGAAATCGGGCATAGCGAGGACAGGGGCATTGCAAAGGGCTAATTTGAGATCTTCAAAAGCTGATGGTTGAGAAGGTCCCCACTCAAATTTGACGCCTTTCCTACGAGGTAAGTTCAAGGGCGCCGCTCTATTGGTGAAATTTGGAATACATTTCCTGAAGAAATTCACCATACTAATGAACCTGGCAATACCTTTGATGTCCTGGGGAGGTTTGAAATCAAGGATAGCCTGTGTTCTAGAATGATCTACAGCGACACCATCGGGCGACACAATATGCCCTAGAAATGACATAGAAGGCTTAGCAAAAGCGACTGTGGACAACTTAAATCTTAATCCTGCCTTACGAAGACGATTAAGGACCTCTTTCAGATGATCAAGATGTTCTTCGAAGGTCTCAGAAAACACGACGACATTATCAAGATAATGATACAAGTATTCAAATTTGATGTCCGAGAATACCCTATCCAGCAGTCTCGTAAGCACAGCTGCCCCCGTGTGGAGCACGAAAGGCACGCGGTTGTACTCATACAAATTCCAATCTGTGGCGAATGCTGTCAGGTGTTTAGATTCCTCTGTAAGCGGTATCTGATTATACGCCTGATTAAGATCTAAGATGGTGAAGAACTTAGCTTTACGAAACCAAGAAAAACAAGAGTGAAGGTCTGGAAGGGGCACGAATTGTAACACCACCTTCCAATTGAGAGCCCTATAATCAATCACAGGCCTGAAGCCAACTTGGGGTTTCGGTACTAGAAAAATAGGCGAAGTATACGCCAACTTAGAGAGCCGAATAATACCATCCTTCAACAACTAGTCAATGATCTCCTTCAGGGCCTTAATTTTAGGCGGAGATAGCCTGTAAGGCGGCAATCTAACCGGGATCGAATCCGTCACCTCAATCTTATATTCAATAAGGTCAGTAACACCAAGAGTATCCGAGAAAACCTCTGGAAACGACTGACACAACTTACGAATACTCTCAGCCTGCTCCTCAGGTAGATGTCTAAGATCTAACAACATCTAATCCTGGGTAGGCGAATTAGATGAACATGATACAGAACTACATTTTAACAAAGGGATTTTGGAATTACTATCAAATTTGAAAGTGCACGTCTTGCTCTGATGGTCGAGCACTAGACCGATGTGAGACATGAAATCAGCTCCCAATATAATGGGGCAAGACAAGTGCTTGGCCACAAACAGTTTAAATTTCCAAGTAAATTTAGATATACGAATTTTGGCATACAGAAAACCTAAAATATCTAATGGGGATGAGTTTGCCGAAACATAATGAACCGAAGTCGAACAAAAATCAGAAAGTTTACAAACGGTTTTCAATTTGGAGTACCATTCAGCCGAAATAATAGAAAAAACACTGCCAGAATCTAATAGAGCAGTTACAGGTTCATTATTTAATTCAATTTTGAGGAAGGGAACCGGTGCGGGTGAATCCGCCGCAATCCTAAGACATTCTCTGGGACATTCAAATGGGAATGTAGAATAGTTCTGACTTTTTCCTGCATTTTCGTCAGATTTAACTTGTGCTGAGCCTTGAAAGGATGAATCTACCGACTCAGCCGGAGCCACTAGTCACTTTTGATTGCCGAAGTTGAGCAGGAGGGAGTGCTGTTAGCATTAGGGCAGTTCTTGGCAATATGTGAAAACGCGCCGCATTTAAAACAGCCTTGGGATGACCCTGCTCCATTCCTTGTCCCACTAGATTTAATTAACGGACACTTGTTCCGAAGATGATCAGGCGACCCACACGCATAACATTTACGGGCAGTGAAGGTTCGGCTAGGTGGAGGCCGAAAATTACTAGAGGATGGAGGGGGTTCTTTCGCGACACGCAAGGTATCGGCATATCTAACTCCTTCCGCTGAGACAGCCATAGCTTCTAACTCGGCAAAAGTTTGCGGACGCGACGCAAAGCACAAGTATGACCTGTATGATGGAGAAATGCCTTCCACAATGGCCTGTACGATCTGATCTTCAGGAAAGTGAAGGGAAAACACCCTGGTATAGAATTTAATATCTTGGATTTACTTTTGAATGAGCGATGACCTAGCTCGAGCGGGGATAAAATTTGCCAACAGATGGGCATGGAAGTCT
Source organism: Anabrus simplex (assembly GCF_040414725.1). Classification (NCBI taxonomy): domain Eukaryota; kingdom Metazoa; phylum Arthropoda; class Insecta; order Orthoptera; family Tettigoniidae; genus Anabrus; species Anabrus simplex. The sequence continues at coordinate 598,743 of NC_090278.1, read as the reverse complement.
TCTATGGATGACTGTTCAGCAATTGCTCTAACTATTTTGTCTGATAGAACCACAATTGCATAGGGATAAATGATCTGCAAAATTTGACACAGAGAAAGAGAAAAAAACAAGGGCATGATCCTGAAACTCAACTAAAAACTTTAAGAATGAAATAACGTCACTGGTAGAGTTAACAGAAAACTTAGAACTACCCCTGAGCAACATTGCTAATGGATGGGGCAAACTACTGTACCCTGGTGAGATAGTAGGTAGAGGCCTAAGTGGCGAAGAAGCTAATTCAGAACGTGCATTATTCCATGAGGTACGGCGTTCAGACTCATTGTCTAATGGGGAAGAGGTTTGTTGCGCTCCTACTGATTTCCTATTTTCTTCTCCTTTAGAAGAGTCTTCCTCGCTAACTATGTTTACCGTAGCAGGTTGGTCAGTTTTGGGAGGAACTGCCCCGGTTAACAATAGGCTAACCTTACTGGACAAATCAGAAAGGTTATCGAGAACAACACTAGCTTCCTTCCTTTGAATGTCATTCAACTTTAGAGACAACAGATCGTTAACTCTATTAGAAAAATGAAATAACCTGGCTTGCACACGTTTAAGTTGATTAGGAGAAGGATCATTTTCTTCAAAAAAAACTAACTACGGATGCCAGCTTAGTAGTATTGTCAGTGATCGTGGAGAGAGAGTCGTCAATCTCTTTCTCACCCAAAGTGGGGATGGAAATAGGCAAATCAAGGGACTCTTTAAGCTTGTTAGTATCTATCGCAACCGTGCCTCCAGACTGAACATTCCTAATCGTTAATTCATAGATCAATTCCTCCTTGCGCAAATAGCCGGGATGGAGGACGTCGCGAGGGCCGGACATGATGACAGAAAATTTTTAGAAAAATAAAAAAAATCCAGCAACTGAGAACATTGTTAGGGTTCGAATCGAAAACAATGTTTAGCCATCAAAAGGGGCTAAATTCAGACCAATTCAACCACGCTCTGCTACCACTTGTTACGGAGATATCCGTGGTAGTTAGAGGTGAAAGAAGGTGCGGGCTGGAATAGGTCTCAACTACAAAATTAAAGTTAATTTAAAACTTTAACAAAGGTTATATTTTCTTTTCAAAATCAACAAACAACAACAACAGAGTAACATGTACCAAGTAGCAGGAAAACAAGTTAAGAAATTACAATTCTTTAAAAGATTTGGGCTTCGAGCTCCAAGATTAATTTCTGAGCTCTCAGCTCACCACTACAATTGCTAAAGGGCAGAAAACCCCTAAGTACGAGGAGCACTTGCTCCTAATTACAATGTTAAGAAAAAGAGCAGACCCGCTCTCAATTTTACAAGCCTATCAAAGGCTACAACAAACTTCATTTCTATCTGCCCTTAAGGCACACAAGGAAACAGGGGTAATTAGTACCCAATCTACTGGGCCTTCGCAGGAAGGAAAACAAAACGGGTTAAGTAAATGGCCCAAAATACAAAATGAATGGAGGCGATAACTTGCACTCCTACACCAAGTTTTTGTCTAAAACCTATGTGGCGCTAGGCCGATCATACAGGGGCTAATCCCAAGCTAGGGAGGTGACACGTATGAGAAAACTTTACTACATTAAAGAAGAGAAGACGGTTATGAAAACGTATTCACCTCCTTTTTCAAAAATGAAGGGGAGTTCGAGAGGGTGAAGCACTCTCTATCCCCGCTTTACAGTAATTTATAGTTTTATAATTTATAGATTTTACACGGACAGAAAAGAAAAAAGGTAGTATACATACTAAAGGATTCGAACCCTCCCCGAGAGTTAAACTGCTGAGCTAGCAAGAAATGAAGATGTTAACCGGCCATTACCTTGTAGGAGAACAGCTGCTTGAAGAAAGAGGCGCTTCCCGCCCCCTGCTACATATTTACACATAAGAAAGATGTTACTGAAATGCCCCCGATACAAGAAAATCAGCAGTTTATATACCCTCGTGGAACATTCGAGACCTTTCCGGAATGAGTAGACACACCCTTTCGTTTTTATTGGATAACAGCAAAAACTAATACACAAGACGAGGAAGAAACACCTTATTGGTGGAAAATTAATTACATAAATTCCTGATTGGTTACATTCAAAATGGGCGGAAAGAAAGTGTTTATATTGCCAACCCACAAACCACAGAACAAAATTTAGTAAAAACAAAACTTAGGAATACAATATTTCTTCCAGAGAATACATTCCTTTACACCAGAGTGCGTTATCATAGTTTTTGGTAGAGACATTTGTTAAAGAATGTCTCAACTTCTTGATACGGAGCAAACAAACACAAATCGAAATGGACACAGTTCAGAACACGTCAAAATTACCAAAGTGACATCTTCCGAGAAACCGTTGAGTTAATTCAGTTTGTTAAAGTTCAGGCTTTCTCCTGTAGAGGAGTTTCAACTGGCGCAATATTTGAATTAGCGGCGTGGAGGTGTACCGCCCGGTACAGCCCCCCCCCAAATATCCTTCCAAGGGGGGACACAGAAGAAAATTTTAAAAAAGATCCGAGTTTTGCTGAGGACTTGAAGAATTCAGAAGAGAAAAATATAGTAGTCGGAGGTCTCAGACGTCGTTTGATATAGGTGGGTGCGACCAGATTAAGTGCCGTTGTAAATCATTTGTCGTAGATTTTGATGAAAGGTCTCTATGTTTTGTAGTAGTTGAATTCAGAACAAACTTAAATACTTGAAAAAGAAAGTTTTCTAAGTCCACCAAAGGTTGATTTGAAGCAAAGCCGTGTTAATTGCAGAAATAGAGTGTCCATGTAGCTGAAGAAGGAACATTACAGTATCTGTCGCTTAATTTTGACGACAAGACCCGCCGCCGCTGCCTGTGTCCAGAGGAGTCCGCTCGGTCCCCTTAAGTACCCTGAGATACCGCTCTCCCGCACTATGAGAGGGGTAGTCGTGCTGCACGCCGCAGATGCGACGTTTGTTTACAGTCCACACGTAGCTTGCGGGTGGTGCGCCGCACAATAGCCTTGGCCGGAAGGAGGGCTCCGGTACGCGGTACACAGGTTGACCTCGCTGGAGTGGAGTGGGCCCGTACCACACCTCAGTGGCGGTACGGCGCCGCACGGCTGCGGGGGCACTGAATCATTAAGATTTCGGCGACAGAATTTTTGTTGGACGGAAATGTTTTTAGGGTACAGTCTTTGTGGTTGAGGCTGAGGGGCCAGCGGCGTGGAAACATTTATTTCATTACTTTTATTTTAATGCCACTGGTGTGGTTTAGCAGGAGACGGGAACGTGGTATGGCCATATGGAGGGGACAGCAGAGTAACTCCAGGGAAGGTTTCACCAAATTTATACCAAGCAGATTCATCCAAATGTAAAACTCTAAGAGGCAGAAGGTCTTAAAATGAAACTAAAAATATAACCTTCAGGATTCTTACAAAATTATAAGGACAAAGTTAACACGGAAATTATACAGGTTTCACCTGCGACTGGTGAAACCTAAATATCCTCTCGGTGGCTGGATTGCTTAGTAACAACGTCACCGGTGTAAGGAAATCTAAAATGATGCACGGACCCTGAAATCTGGGGGCTAGCTTGCCCGCGGGAACAAATTTCTTTACCATAACCTGGTCGCCTACCTTCAGATTGGTGGGTCTCCGTCCACGATCATATCTTTCCCTAACCTTTTCATGAGAAATTTTCAGATTGGCCTTGGCCTTCTTCCAAAGATCTCTAATATTATCTGGATCTATTGCCTCTGGTAGAATATCACTAAGAGACCAAAGGTTAGCGAGCGGCGTGTTGGATGCTAACTTGAACATCAAAGAAGCTGGAGTAAACTTATGAGATTTATGAACCGCCGAATTCAAAGCGAAGGCTAACAAATGAAGGGATTTGTCCCACCTAGAAGGATTGTCATGATGAAAGGCAATTAGCGCCGATCGGAGATTACGATTGACCCGTTCAGCCAAAGATAGTTGAGGATTATACGCAGAAGTAGTCACATGAGAGCAGGACAAATCAAAACAGAATTTACGAAAGAGATTGGATGTGAAAGCTTTAGCATTATCGGACACAATATAGTGACACGGACCCAAAGAAGCAAAAAAAGAATTTAAACAAGAAATAGTGGACGGAGCGGTAGCCAGCTTAGTCGGAAATAACCAAGAAAATCTTGTGAAGCCATCTACACACACAAGGATGAACTTGTTGGAATTCCCCTTTGACTGGGGGAAGGGTCCTACGTAGTCGATGTAGAGACGCTCCATGGGGAGCGACGCTTGATGAGAAGACAAAAGCCCTTGCTTAGTGGACATGGTGGGTTTACGAAGCCAACAAGATTTACAAGCTTTTACTAATTCACGGATTTCTCCGTCCAATATGTACTAGGAAAGCCTATGTCCTGGCCCATATCAATCGAAAGAAACGTTATTCCAGCATAAAATATCCATCCGACATACGAACATTTAAATAAAGGAATGTTCCAGCATGTGCCAGACTTCACGAGTGTACTAGGCGAAGTCAAGTGACGTCACCTGTCGCTCGAAGATCACCTCCCCTAGAGATATTTCTCGAAAAGAATTTTCTTTTCGCAAGCTTTTCAACGCCTTAAGCAATTTCAACGGGACAAACGATGATTTGTAGCGGACGTCATAAAAGTTAATCCCTGTGAATTTCGAATTCATCCATCCCATGGTTGTTGAGTTATAATAATTTAACGTCTAAGAAAATTATACACTCACGGTCACATGGCCAAGAGAAACCACCCCTCCCAGCGCCGGTGTATATATGTCAAGGCTAACAAGCAGAGCAGCGCAGTACAAGGACGAGTACACAGATGTGTGTGAGTGAGACAGAGGAGAGACCGACCCTCGTACAGTATGTCCGCGCAGTCACGGTGAAAGTACTTGCCGTCGCGGCGTTTCCGGAACACGAAGTTATATCGCCGACAAAATTATAAAAAACGTCGCACTGTATTTAGTAGATCGTGTCGCGACTACAGTCTAATTCTAAAGACATTTGAGAATATAATACGAGTGAACTTATTGAAGTACAAATATCAAATATTTAACGTTCACAGAATATATGATTACGTGTAGACTTAGTTTACTTCACTTGATATTGAACTTCTACAGAAACTAATGTGTAGAATTATCAGAACTCATTTCTTTTCGAGTATTGAACTGTATATCTATATTCACGCCATATTAGTATACGACTTACAGTAATACTCTGGGTGAATACTAAGAACTTTTTCTGAGGTAATTAGACGTTATAATAACAAGATAATCAGAAAATAATCCTTAGTGACTTAATGACCGTGTTCAAAGACTGTGATTTGCCTTTTCAAGTGTGAACTGTGTAATTATGGACGTTTCAGTAACGACTTTAAATATTATTTCATACAGGAAGGACTGTGATTATTCATTTAACGTCTTAAAGTTCAATTACGCCATAAACTGTGTTCAACAGTAAATGATGGTGTCAGTGATAACTACTCGCACTAGGTGAATTTTTCGTGTGCGAAAAATCACCTTAACGAGATGCCATTCTACACGATCCAGTTCCAGCCGTCATCACCTCATCGGGGGACGTCAACATGGTGTGTTAAGGGAACACCGCCGATCTTGATTCTCCACGGAACATTCCAGATGTCCATCCTTCAACATTTGTAGCAACATTTCTTTCATTAAGTGAGTAGTAACAAACTGACTAAAATTTTCTCATTAATTTTGAACAGTGGAAACTTCAGTGCCGCGTGTGAACAAATATTTCAGAGTTCTCATAGTTTCTCAGAAGTGATTAATTTAATTTCCAAATTACTTTTCATATCTCATAGAAAGACTTTAGGCTTTTCAAGTGTGCTATACATCAAGGTTTACAAACTGAAAAACTGAAAACTTTTAACAGAAATTTAATTTCTCATGTCAATTTGCAATTACAAGTGTGTGCTCATATTTAGAAAGACTTTAGGTGGAAATCTAATAACTCGTCTTCTCACATATGAAAGACTTTGGAATATGCATGAACAGAATTCAGGAAGATTACGTTCAAACTTTTAATTTCAATCCCAGATTTGAGTCCAATAATCATATTACAGGGTGAAGAATTAATAAATTGTAAAAAAAAATAACCATGTATTATTCGCTCTACGAGTCTATCCTACTCTGTATCGGCTCCAAAACCAAGTTCCACTCCCTGAGGTCCTACTCATGCCCTTTCCCCAAAAACTTTTCCTGGTACAATACCATTCCAAATGGACATTTCTCGGAACTTTTCTCTAGTTTTGAAGATGCCTAAAACACCCCCCTAGTGGGATCTCATGGTAATACTTGAAGATCATAGGTATGAGAACAGCTGGAACCAAAACTTTCATCTTCTTATCATGCCCCGAGGGGCAACATAAAACACCGTTCCTCAATAAATAAGGGACTACATGTTCCCCCGAAGAAAGGGTTTCCATGATAGGGGCCAGCGTCGGATCTTCACGTTGATATTTTTCAAGATGTCTAAACAACATGGGAGCATCAGTCAGGATGGCATTGACCTCAGGTAGTATGGACTCGGGAGGTGAAGAACTATCAACCAGTTCATGGGTCTCTACCTCATTAGAAAACATACGGCTTAGTCCGTCTGCCACAACATTTTCAGTACCGCTTATATGCCTAACATCAAATTGGAAGGCCGAAATTCTTATGGCCCAGCGGGCTATGCGACCAGTACGACGCGGCCTACCTAAGACCCAACTTAAAGCTTGGTTATCAGTCTCCAAGTCGAACTTGACATGTTCCAGATAGAGGCGGAACTTTTCTAGCGCAAACAAAACTGCTAAACCTTCAAGTTCATAGATGGAATACTTGGATTCTTGGGCCGATAATGTCCTAGAGGCATAGGCGATGGGTCGCCTCCCTAGTTCCGTCTCTTGAAGAAGGACTGCAGCTACCGCCGACGACGACGCGTCGGTTTGGGACGATGAATTTCTTAGAGAAATCGGTCATAGCGAGGACAGGGGCATTACAAATGGCTAATTTGAGATCTTCAAAAGCGGCTTGTTGAGAAGGTCCCCACTCAAATTTGACGCCTTTCCTACGAAGTAAGTTCAAGGGCGCCGCTCTATTGGCGAAATTTGGAATAAATTTCCTGAAGAAATTCACCATACTAATGAACCTGGCAATACCTTTGATGTCCTTGGGAGGTTTGAAATCACGCATAGCCTGTGTTCTAGAATGATCTACAGCGTCACCATCGGGCGACACAATATGCCCTAGAAATGACATAGAAGGCTTAGCAAAAGCTACTTTGGACAACTTAACTGTTAACCCTGCCTTACGAAGACGATTAAGGACCTCTTTCAGATGATCAAGATGTTCTTCGAAGGTCTCAGAAAACACGACGACATCATCAAGATAATGATACAAGTATTCAAATTTGATGTCCGAGAATACCCTATCCAGCAGTCTCGTAAGCACAGCTGCCCCCGTGTGGAGCACGAAAGGCACGCGGTTGTACTCATACAAATTCCAATCTGTGGCGAATGCTGTCAGGTGTTTAGATTCCTCTGTAAGCGGTATCTGATTATACGCCTGATTAAGATCTAAGATGGTGAAGAACTTAGCTTTACGAAACCAAGAAAAACAAGAGTGAAGGTCTGGAAGGGGCACGAATTGTAACACCACCTTCCAATTGAGAGCCCTATAATCAATCACAGGCCTGAAGGCAACTTGGCGTTTTGGGACTAGAAAAATAGGCGAAGAATACGCCGACTTAGAGGGCCGAATAATACCATCCTTCAACATCTGGTCAATGATCTCCTTCAGGGCCTTCACTTTAGGCGGAGATAGCCTGTAAGGCGGCAATCTAACCGGGATCGTATCCATCACCTCAACCTTATATTCAATAAGGTCAGTCACACCAAGAGTATCCGAGAAAACCTCTGGAAACGACTGACACAACTTACGAATACTCTCAGCCTGCTCCTCAGGTAGATGTCTAAGATCTAACAACATCTCATCCTGGGTAGGCGATTTAGATGAACATGATACAGAACTACATTTTAACAAAAGGGATTTTGGAATTACTATCAAATTTGAAAGTGCACGTCTTGCTCTGATGGTCGAGCACTAGACCGATGTGAGACATGAAATCAGCTCCCAATATAATGGGGCAAGACAAGTGCTTGGCCACAAACAGTTTAAATTTCCAAGTAAATTTAGATATACGAATTTTGGCATACAGAAAACCTAAAATATCTAATGGGGATGAGTTTGCCGAAACATAATGAACCGAAGTCGAACAAAAATCAGAAAGTTTACAAACGGTTTTCAATTTGGAGTACCATTCAGCCGAAATAATAGAACAAACACAGCCAGAATCTAATAGAGCAGTTACAGGTTCATTATTTAATTCAATTTTGAGGAAGGGAACCGGTGCGGGTGAATCCGCCGCAATCCTAAGACATTCTCTGGGACATTCAAATGGGAATGTAGAATAGTTCTGACTTTTTCCTGCATTTTCGTCAGATTTAACTTGTGCTGAGCCTTGAAAGGATGAATCTACCGACTCAGCCGGAGCCACTAGTCACTTTTGATTGCCGAAGTTGAGCAGGAGGGAGTGCTGTTAGCATTAGGGCAGTTCTTGGCAATATGTGAAAACGCGCCGCATTTAAAACAGCCTTGGGATGACCCTGCTCCATTCCTTGTCCCACTAGATTTAATTAACGGACACTTGTTCCGAAGATGATCAGGCGACCCACACGCATAACATTTACGGGCAGTGAAGGTTCGGCGAGGTGGAGGCCGAAAATTACTAGAGGATGGAGGGGGTTCTTTCGCGACACGCAAGGTATCGGCATATCTAACTCCTTCCGCTGAGACAGCCATAGCTTCTAACTCGGCAAAAGTTTGCGGACGCGACGCAAAGCACAAGTATGACCTGTATGATGGAGAAATGCCTTCCACAATGGCCTGTACGATTTGATCTTCAGGAAAGTGAAGGGAAAACACCCTGGTATAGAATTTAATATCTTTGATTTACTTTTGAATGAGCGATGACCTAGCTCGAGCGGGGATAAAATTTGCCAACAGATGGGCATGGAAGTCTTCTATGGATGACTGTTCAGCAATTGCTCTAACTATTTTGTCTGATAGAACCACAATTGCATAGGGATAAATGATCTGCAAAATTTGACACAGAGAAAGAGAAAAAAACAAGGGCATGATCCTGAAACTCAACTAAAAACTTTAAGAATGAAATAACGTCACTGGTAGAGTTAACAGAAAACTTAGAACTACCCCTGAGCAACATTGCTAATGGATGGGGCAAACTACTGTACCCTGGTGAGATAGTAGGTAGAGGCCTAAGTGGCGAAGGAGCTAATTCAGAACGTGCATTATTCCATGAGGTACGGCGTTCAGACTCATTGTCTAATGGGGAAGAGGTTTGTTGCGCTCCTACTGATTTCCTATTTTCTTCTCCTTTAGAAGAGTCTTCCTCGCTAACTATGTTTACCGTAGCAGGTTGGTCAGTTTTGGGAGGAACTGCCCCGGTTAACAATAGGCTAACCTTACTGGACAAATCAGAAAGGTTATCGAGAACAACACTAGCTTCCTTCCTTTGAATGTCATTCAACTTTAGAGACAACAGATCGTTAACTCTATTAGAAAAATGAAATAACCTGGCTTGCACACGTTTAAGTTGATTAGGAGAAGGATCATTTTCTTCAAAAAAACTAACTACGGATGCCAGCTCAGTAGTATTGTCAGTGATCGTGGAGAGAGAGTCGTCAATCTCTTTCTCACCCAAAGTGGGGATGGAAATAGGCAAATCAAGGGACTCTTTAAGCTTGTTAGTATCTATCGCAACCGTGCCTCCAGACTGAACATTCCTAATCGTTAATTCATAGATCAATTCCTCCTTGCGCAAATAGCCGGGATGGAGGACGTCGCGAGGGCCGGACATGATGACAGAAAATTTTAGACAAATAAAAAAAATCCAGCAACTGAGAAAATTGTTAGGGTTCGAATCGAAAACAATGTTTAGCCATCAAAAGGGGCTAAATTCAGACCCATTCAACCACGCTCTGCTACCACTTGTTACGGGGATATCCGTGGTAGTTAGAGGTGAAAGAAGGTGCGGGCTGGAATAGGTCTCAACTACAAAATTAAAGTTAATTTAAAACTTTAACAAAGGTTATATTTTCTTTTCAAAATCAACAAATAACAACAACAGAGTAACATGTACCAAGCAGCAGGAAAACAAGTTAAGAAATTACAATTCTTTACAAGATTTGGGCTTCGAGCTCCAAGATTAATTTCTGAGCTCTCAGCTCACCACCACAATTGCTAAAGGGCAGAAAACCCCTAAGTACGAGGAGCACTTGCTCCTAATTACAATGTTAAGAAAAAGAGCAGACCCGCTCTCAATTTTACAAGCCTATCAAAGGCTACAACAAACTTCATTTCTATCTGCCCTTAAGGCACACAAGGAAACAGGGGTAATTAGTACCCAATCTACTGGGCCTTCGCAGGAAGGAAAACAAAACGGGTTAAGTAAATGGCCCAAAATACAAAATGAATGGAGGCGATAACTTGCACTCCTACACCATGTTTTTGTCTAAAACCTATGTGGCGCTAGGCCGATCATACAGGGGCTAATCCCAAGCTAGGGAGGTGACACGTATGAGAAAACTTTACTACATTAAAGAAGAGAGGACGGTTATGAAAACGTATTCACCTCCTTTTTCAAAAATGAAGGGGAGTTCGAGAGGGTGAAGCACTCTCTATCCCCGCTTTACAGTAATATATAGTTTTATAATTTATAGATTTTACATGGACAGAAAAAAAAGGTAAGTTACATACTAAAATTTTCGAACCCTCCCCGAGAGTTAAACTGCTGAGCTAGCAGGAAATGAAGATGTTAACCGGCCATTACCTTGTAGGAGAATAGCTGCTTGAAGAAAGAGGCGCTTCCCGCCCCCTGCTACATATTCACACATAAGAAAGATGTTACTGAAGTGGCCCGAGACAAGAAAATCAGCAGTTTATATACCCTCGTGGAACATTCGAGACCTTTCCGGAATGAGTAGACACACCCTTTCGTTTTTATTGGATAACAGCAAAAACAAATACACAAGACGAGGAAGAAACACCTTATTGGTGGAAAATTAATTACATAAATTCCTGATTGGTTACATTCAAAATGGGCGGAAAGAAAGGGTTTATATTGCCAACCCACAAACCACAGAACAAAATTTAGTAAAAACAAAACTTAGGAATACAATATTTCTCCCGGAGAATACATTCCTTTACACCAGAATGCGTTATCATATTTTTTGGTAGAGACATCTGTTAGAGAATGTCTCAACTTCTTGATACGGAGCAAACAAACACAAATCGAAATGGGCACAGTTCAGAACACGTCAAAATTACCAAAGTGACATCTTCCGAGAAATCGTTGAGTTTATTCAGTTTGTTAATGGTCAAGCTTTCTCCTGTAGAGGAGTTTCAACTGGCGCAATATTTGAATTAGCGGCACGGAGGTGTACCGCCCGGTACAATAATAATAATAATAATAATAATAATAATAATAATAATAATAATAATAATAATAATAATAATAATAATATACATACATACATCATTATAGGCCGCTATGCTTTTCAGCGTTCAGTCTGCGAGCCTCTGCGAATTTAACAAACGTAGCCACAATCCTCTATTTGCAACTAGTGCTGTGGCCTCATTTAGTTCTATACCTCCTACCTTCAAGTCGTTAGAAAACGAATCTAACCATAGTCGTTTTGGTCTCCCTCTACTTCTCTTACCTTCCATAAAAGAGTCCATTTTTCTCTAGGTAACCTGTTCTCTTCCATTCGCCTCACATGTCCCCAACACCAAAGCCGGTTTATGCGTACAGCTTCATTCATCGAGTTCATTCCTAATTTAGCCCTCATTCCGAGTATCATCCTGCCATTGTTCCCACCTGTTTATATACCAGCAAACATTCTCGCTACTTTCATGTCTGTTGCTTCTATCCTATGAACGAACGACCCTTATTCCATCCAGCTTTCGCTCCCTTAAAGCGAAATTGGTCCGAAAACAGACCGATGTAAAGATAGTTTCGTCCGGGAGCTGACTTGCTTCTTACAGAATACTGTTGATCACAACTGCGAGCTCACTGCTTAAGCTTTACTGCACCTTGATTCAGTCTCACAATATTTCCATCCTGGGAGAACAGACATCCTAAATTCTTAAAATTATCTATATATTCCACCTTTGTATCACCAATCTGACATTCATTTCTCTAGGATTTCTTTCCTTCTGACATCCATTTAGTCTTCGAAAGGCTAATTTACATACCATACTCCTTGCACCTATTTTCAGGTTCCAAAATATTAGACTACAAGCTTTCGGCACAATCTGCCGTTAAGACCAAGTCGTCAGCATAGGCCAGACTGCTTATATATTTCCACCTAACTGAATCCCTCCCTGCCACTTTATACATTTCAGCAGATGATCCATGTATACTATGAACGACAACGGTGAAAGTATACAGTCTTGTCTAACCCCTGTAAGTACCGTGAACCAAGAACTCACTCTACCATCAATTCTCCCTGCAGACCAATTGTCAACATAAATGCCTTTGATTTTAATAGTCTACCGTTTAATCCCATAGTCTCCTATTATGGCGAATACCTTATCCCACGGAACCCTGTCATATGCCTTCTCTAGATCCACGAAATATAAACATAACTGTCTATTCCTCTCGTAGCATTTTTCAATTACCTTTCGCATACCGAAAATCTGATCCTGAGAGCCCCTCTGTGGTCGGAAACCATACTGGTTTCATCCAACTTCCTCTCAACCACTGATTGCACCCTTCCTTCCAAGATGCCTGCGACTATATTGCCTGATATACTAATCAATGAGATACCTTGATAGTTGTTGCAATGGTTCCTGTTCCCTTGGTTATAGATAGTTGAAATTACTGCGCTTGTCCGATAATACTTCACGTTAATCATATTACTCTATGAAGCCATTTCATCCCTGCCTTCCCACTACACTTCACGATATCAGGTCTTATTTCTTCTACTCCTGCTGCTTTATGACAATGGAGTTTATTCACCACCTTTTCCACTTCCTAAAGCGTAATTTCACCGACTTCATTGTCTTCCTCCCCATTGAGCCCTTACTGAAGTGCTAATTTAAATAATCAGCCATCTATTCGAATGTACAGAGAAGATTTCATTTTCATTAAGTACTACTAACTGGCAGGGAACATCTACATTCAGCAGTACATTTCGCAATTTCTACAGGAAGATTGGAGCCCAGGTCTGTTTGCTCGCCAGGTAAGTTTAGAAGGAGGAATTTCGTCATGACGTACTCAAAGCAGAACAAGGAAACAATAGAACCCCAACGGCAGACCAACGGAAAACATTTCGGGGGACCGTCAAGAGGCTAGAGGAGCTGGAATTATACGTTTCAAATAAGCGTCGGATACGCGATGTGTTGAACCAATGAAATGATAGCGCTACAGTAATTTTGGCTAGGCATTGTTCTATGTAAGGGATGTCCCCAATCGAGCATACAACAGCGTACGAGAGGAGGAATTAATAAAAGTGATTAGCGCGAGGGCTTGCTGCCCTATCATTTGGCGAGATCCCATGCAGATAACATCGTCAGAAGAAGTATTATTTATGTGAGTGATCGTGTGGGGACTGGTAACTTTTGTTGAAAGACGCTCAGACCACATTTAAGTATTCAAGATTTTAACTTTAGTAGAATGGCATTTATGTTTCGTGTCCAGAGGGAAAGATCAGCTTCAGATAATCATTTTAAACGCATAGTAGCCTGCCAGTGTGGATAGGTTTTTCGTGGACATTCACTTCAGTATTTCCAGTCCAGCATTTAAATGGGAAATATTTGACCAATAACCGAATTAGATAAGAAGTTGTTCCTCGAATGAATGGTAACTGGTTTCACGGTCAGTGGAAATCATCCCGGCTGTAGTATTCTAGTAACTGGTAGGTTAATCTTGACCCAGTTTTCTACACCGTGTAACGAGGGGATGTTTTGGGCAGCATCCAGAAGCAGCGACGGAGACTACGAAATCACATTTTACGCCAGGAGAATGGAGACCCAAGGACGGACCCAAGTCTTTTGTGAAGGCATTCTCTAATCTGTGGCCGGTTAAAACGATGGGGAGTCGGCTGTTCCGATGACTGGCGGCAATAAGTCAACGAAATAGATTAGTACCAAATTTGCAATGTAATTATGTATGTATGCACGTGTTTTAATGTTGCAAAAAGGGATAGGTTAGTTTTGATATTTAATTTCAGTAGATTTAGCTTTGGTTTGGACGGATTACGTCCTATTAAAGTAAGTGTCAGGAAGCTTCTAAATGTAAATATAACTGTAACCTAAATTAGGTCGTAGCGTGCTTTCTTTTCATTTTATTAAGATTTTTAGCTTAGTGGTTAGCTTCATTTTTAAAGAGTCAGTTGCTTGTTTTAGCCTCAGATATTTTTATATTTTCCAGAACGCATTTACACTATCCTCACTCACTCAAAGACTCGATGGAAAATATAAGGAGATAACTTTACAATTTACGCAACACTTCCTATTCAACGTAGGTTCCTGAAATGAATTACATGACACAAAATCAATCAACTGGTGGACCTTATAAAGACACGCACAAATCGACGTGGAAACCTGAAATAAATTACATGATACAAGTCATAAAAATAACAGAGTAGGCTTTAACATTCAACACATACTGCAACCTTGGTTCCTGAGAAAGATTACATGACACAAATATTACTCAGCGCCGGTATATCATAAAAGAAAACCAAACTAAACATTGCGATTTAAAAAATCTCGTCTACTGCAACAACAGTAGTAACATGGACAAAAATCGAAAAATCCCCAGGAACCTCGTACATTCCTAACACACTTCCTGAATTCGAAGTCGGTTAATATATAACCTGTTATGGACTTGGTACCCCTAGCCTCCCATGTGTAGCCGTGAATGGCCTTATACTTGAAGAGTGTATTCGTAACTGCTAAACCCATACTAGCACAGAAGTCCAGCAAACGCTTCCCATTCCCATTAGCTTCCATATCTTCTGCATATTTACCATTGACCTTTTCGTACCCTTCAGTTCTATTTCCAACTCTCGCACCGAAATCGCCCATTAGCACTATCCTGTCCTTGCCGTTGACCCTGACTACGATGTCACTCAATGCTTCATAAAACTTGCCGACTTCATCCTCATCTGCAACCTGACATAGTGAATACGCTGAGACAATTCTCATCCTAATTCTTGCAAATGCCTAATCTACCCACATCATTCGCTCATTTACGCTTATAACAGAAACTATGTTGAGTGCAATGGTATTCCTGATAAACAGCCCTGCATCATACTCTTCCTGTCCCTTTCTAACACCCGTCAAGTACACTTTATAATCTCCTCTCTCATCCTCGTTATCTATCACTTACTCCTAGCACATCTGGATGCATCCCCTTTCCTGACTCAGCCAGTTCTACTTTCTTTCTTCCATAAGGCTCATTAATATTGATAGCTCCCCATCGAATTTCATTTCGTTCGCCAAGTTGTTTCCAAGGAGTCCCTCGCCTGTCAAATGGCAGTGGTAGGTCCGAGAATTGCTTGATTTTATTTCGAAAAGAGATAAATCATTACAAATACTACAAGCTCTACAAAATTTATGTTCATGAAGCACGTTTCACGTAAAAATTACACAGCAATTTTCTTTCATTTTCTTATCTATGACTACTGTGACGCTTCCTAGACGACCCTGCATCTGATATTTATAAAAAGGAAGCATGTATTAAAACGCGGCTGTTGATAACTTGCTCATAGCCATGAGCCAACGGCCGTAGCCGTGTTGAAACACCGGATCCCGTGAGATCGCCGAAGTTGGGCGTGGTCAGGAGTTGGATGGGTTGCCACGCGCTGTTGGTGGGGGTAAGAAAATGGAGGAGCGGAAAGGAACTGGCCACCCTACCGCACGTAAACTCCGGCCCAGGAACACCTCTGCGGAGGTTCGGGCGTGCCTTCGGGCAGGATAACCCTTACCTTACCTCATAGCCATGAGACTTCCGGTTTTAGTGGGAGCCATGACTGAAATATTGAACTTCTACACTTTACCACGCAATAAATCAAAACTTAAAGTACAAGCATATATGTATATGATATACCCCACGAAAAACTTGGAGCTGATTATTTAACTGGTTGTAAAGTTATTGACAAATAATTTTTATTTTTATACGTTTCATAGAAAATTCTCATTGCGGCAAACTTTTCATGTTTGGGCTATAATATGGCAGACTTCTCTAAAATACTCATATAATAAAGAACAACTCCGGCTTTTGCAGTCAGATATAAACTACTGCAGATATTTTTTATTTCAATTTTTCATTATTCAATAGGCAAATATCTAGTCTCGTGCCATTTCAAGAGTAAATATATGAAGGTAATATTCAACTGATAACAAGATACAAAAACGCGTTTGAACATTGTAGGCACCGGGCGAGTTGGCCGTGCGCGTAGAGGCGCGCGGCTGTGAGCTTGCATCCGGGAGATAGTAGGTTCGAATCCCACTATCGGCGCGACGTAAAGCCCCTAGCAAAAAAAAAAAAAAAAAAAACATTTTAGGTATGGCAAAGAGCTGAAAAAGTTTTAAAGTAAATAAAAGCAATTGAAATTTTTAAGAAGTATGCTTGCTTTAAAAATGCCCTGGACTGTAAATTACTCCTTGAGGTATATTTCTCCTCTTACGCACAACGTAGGCCTATTACATGGTAAACATATTCCAGCGGTACTATTTAAATGTAGTCCGAAACAACCTTGAAGCTAATTTTTCCTGACAGGGTGAGAGAAAGATACGAGGGCTTGCTCTATATTCGCCGAACCGCTACCCTTTAAATCCTACATTTAGAGTTTTTTAAATAGCATCAGGGAAAAGCTGATAACGGGATTTGAAAGAGGAAGAATTGGGGAATTTTTCAGGTTAAAAATGAAAGTTCGATTTTTTTGGTAAAATGTCTCAAAGTTTCAATCATGACTCCCCTTATGTGGAATCCGAACTACAGGGAGTTTTCATTTCAAAAGTACCACATTGAAAGGACGGAATTCGAACCACGCCTTGCTGAGAAACCAGTGATAATGTCACTAGGCTATCACAGCCCTTCTGATTTGTGTTGGGATTAGATAGTTGCCAAGTTGTACTTACCCGTATAAAGATACTAATCACCATCACCAATCATGTTCACTGAATAGTCATACTTTTTAGGAAATTTGTGACATGCTGTAAACATTTGCATTGTAGCATTCGTTGTTAGTGGTAATTATGTCTTTAATGGGAAGTACCAGTGGCGTATGCTGGTATCAAGACGTGGGCTACCACTAGACTTAGGCTACCCCTTTTCGATAGTTGGTTTAGGGAACATCAAGCCTTAAGCATTTTGAGCTGCAGCCAACAGCCAACGGAGTTGCCCGCTGTGTTGTCAAGGCTGCTTCACAAGCTACTGCCCTGGCCTCTGCCACCGCCAATACTCAACACCTGATCAATCAAGTTGATAGCCTAACGTTTAGCAAATTGAAGTCCAGCTTTGAGGCTAAATGGATAGAATGCTTGTCTTTGGTCCGACGGCCCCGGTTCAATTTTCAGAATCAATCCCCTCATAGTGTTAATTCCCCTGACTTGGGAACTGGGTGTTTATGACGTCTTCGCCATTCATTTTATCCTTATTGGTCACCACCAAGCCTATGTAGATGTCATGTACCATTATTATTATTATTATTATTATTATTATTATTATTATTATTATTATTATTATCATAATCGTTAAATAACAATGTTGAATTTTACAGCGGTCGCACCCATCGTTCAATGGTTAATTATCTTCCTCGGAAGATCAGTTGTGGTGTCCGACCCATGATCATGGGTTCGATTCCAACCAACAAAAGAGAACACTAAACCTGAAAGATTGCGTTTCATTTTAGCAGATCTACCAATAAAAAGAAAACTATATTACTCCTATAACAGCAGCCCTGCAGTGTCTTCCTACAAGGATGTAGAAGAAAACGGGAGTGAAATACCAGCACTCCGTCATCTAACTTATTTAAGGCAGAAGGATGAGGTGAGGAAGTATATACGATGAGTAACGCATGGTGATAGCAGTGGCGTTCTGACGGACCGAAGCCTAGCACAGCTATCCTCCGCCGGTCCCCGGGCCTGCAGGCAGACAGCATCAAGCCGCGTGAGGCGAGTCGATGGGAAGGGACGAGAGTCTGGGCTGCAATATGAGTCTCCGAAGCCTTGTTCTCAGAAATACTTGCGACGTGTTTTCTCATTGCTTTCAAGTTTTGCAAATGGAACAATGTGTCAGATGCTTACAATATAATGTGCTTTAGATTTCCATCGCTCGCATTTGAGGTTTGGGCTTCACTGATAGCCTTGGTAGCCCTCAGTATACGCTACTGGGAAGTACAACTAGGCAATCATCCCCAATCTAACATTTAACTGCATCTGTCAGTGTCACTGGATGTCAGTAAAGGCTGTGTTCGCAATTAGTTTTTAACATCGACGGTCACTTTCATTACACGATATTATTTGTTTGTTCCGAATAAAATGCTACATAGGCACAATTTGGAGAAATTACTCCAAAATATTCATCGTAAGTGGTCGGAACTACGGAGAACATATTACGTTTTGTGTGCTGTAATAAAACATGAGGCCCGACATGTCTTTGGCTACCCGCATAACATTACGTAAGATTAACTGAAATGTCATGTTGTGCCACCTGTATTTCACATCGAAATTATATTCTTTGAATGAATGATTTCAAAAGGTTATATGGTTGACTTCTTGGCTTCCAATCCAGTTCACAGCAGGAATAGAACGTTTAAATTTCTAGGAAGATGGAATAATACCGAGGATATTGTGATGATAAAGGAATTTTTTCACGGATATACTTTATTTCCACCTAAAATGGGAATGTCAAAAGGAAAAGTAGTAAATCCAAAGCAAATCCATCTCCGTATAGATCATGAAGGCCCTTGGAGGAGTGGAAGGTAAAGGCTTCCTTTTTCCACAATCTCAGCCCTAAGTGGTTAGCTATAAGCTGTCAGGAATTAATCTGGTGTTGAGTTTTGGTGTAGGCGGAGTGAATGTCAGAGCTGTATAAACCTCTTGAAGTGGAAATATCGTTTCTTAAACTTTTCGACTTCCTGGCAGAGAACTGAATCCACGACCTTTCGGTTGAACAGAGCACGCCTTAACCGCCTTGAAAGGTTGCCCCTAGTAAGAAAGTAAACCCGGTAATTTACATTTAAACTTACCGACAGAGCAGATAGCTCCTGTCCCAATATGCTGTTTCTACCGTCAGAACCGGTCATTTAATAGTAATGATCGAGCTTGATAGCTGCAGTCTCTTAAGTACGGTCAATATCCAGTATTCGGGAGATAGTGGGTTCGAACCCCACTGTCTGCGGCCCTGAAGATGTTTTCCCGTGGTTTCCCATTTTCACACCAGACAAATGCTGGGGCTGTACATTAATTAAGGCCATGGCCGCTTCCTTCCCACTCCTAGCCCCTTCCTGTCCCATTGTTGCCATAAAACTTGTCTGTGTCGGTGCTACGTAAAGCAACTTGTCAAAAAGAAAATGTTTGCACATATAATCAAACTCGCTTCACAAGATATAATTGTTAAAATTCTGAAAGAGTTCTGAAAGCATGAGCTAATTCCTAAGCCATAAACTTTTATCAACAAGCATATTTTTGAGAAAAACTACCACACTCAACTACCGCTAATCCGGCCCTCAATAGTCCGGTCTATCAGTCACTCGGCCTCTTGTAGAGATGAGCTTCTACGCTGGAACGAATCGCCATCAACAGCTGTGCTATAGCTACTAAGTGGATCCCAACAATATGTCAACGAATTTTGAGATTGTGACTTCAGTTAAAGCACAAAATCATACCTCAAAAAAAAAAAAAAAAAAAAAAGGGGGAAATTTTGGACATGATGGAGTCAAAGCGATGGTGATAAGGCAGTTAGTGTAAATCGGAATCCATCAGTTTTTGACACTCACTTGTCAGTAAATTTACTTTTTCCACAAGCTTCTAGGAGGAGAGAAAATTGATGGGAGTATTAATTTTTATTGGCCATGCGAGAAAATCTGCGAAGTATACCCTGTTTAACGCATGGAGTAGTAATCAAAAGTGCGCAGAAAAATAAAGATGAAAGTGATGAAGAATAGGACATAGCAGAAGCAGAGAGCATTTCTCACATTACTGTTGTTAAAACTGCAGATATCTTTCTGAAGTATATTTTAGTGCAAAAAAAATATACGTGCAGAACTGACGTAATGGTTGTCAAGCGGTTGCATGACAAGGCATGCGCTGGCGGGCATCTTCATTGCGGCAACTAAAAATTTAATATTGGGCGATACTTCATGTAGAAAACTCAAAGGATAATAATTTCTACATTGTAAGATTGGATTCGATAAAGAAGGTATTCAATTAAATTTCCCAGACATTCTCCGTGATCCGGCACTCTCTCAATCAATCAATCAATCAATCAATCAATCAATCAATCAATCAATCAATCAATCAATCAATCAATCAATCAATCAATCAATCAATCAATCAATCAATCAATCAATCAATCAATCAATCAATCAATCAATCAATCAATCAATCAATCACTACTGATCTGCATTTAGGGCAGTCGCCCAGGTGGCAGATTCCCTATCTGTTGTTTTCCTAGCCTTTCCTTAAATGATTGCAAAGAAATTGGAAATTTATTGAACATCTCCCTTGGCAAGTTATTCCAATCCCTAACTTTCCTTCTTATAAACGAATATTTGCCCCAATTTGTCGTCTTGAATTCCAAATATAGCTTCATATTGTGATCTTTCCTACTTTTATAAACGCCACTCAAACTTATTCTTCTACTAATGTCATTCCACGCCATCTCTCCGCTGACAGCTCGGAACATACCACGTAGTCGAACAGCTCGCCTTCTTTCTCCCAGTTCTTCGCAGCCCAATTTCGACACCCCTCTGTGCAAGGCATGGTTAGATTAGCGAGTGTCTAGTTCACTTGGAATGCTTATATTAGATTTATAGGTTGTTGTGTTATTAATCTGATGGACGTTAGTAATAACATAGTTGTGTTTTTCACGGAACGAAATAACATTAATACGAATTTTCTTGAGTATATCATTTCAGGCAATTTTTAAAACAGAAATTTGAAATTATCACGGTCCTTTTGATTAGTGCTCAGAGTAGATGGCTGCCCAATGGTACTTCCCCTGGAAATGATAATAATAACCAAGAATTCTTCTTATTCGTACCCTAGATCTGAAGCACAAAGTGGAATTTTTTTAAACGAGAGGGAATCAAAGCGATGGTGAATCATGTGCTTCAGATCTAAGGTAACGTGCTTTCTATTTTTTGGAGGTATGATTTTGTACTGGGAACCCGTTGGACGACCCTGCAACCTCACTCGGTATCAGCGCTGGACTGAAGACTGAGGGTTCGGGGGACGAATTTATACCATCACAGAAAGTTGGTGAAGGAAGCGCACATGGGTTCGAGAAACATCAGATAGTGACGTAGAGAGTGACGTAACCCAGTGGTAGATCAGTATGCGATGAGCTGTCCAGCAGATCGGGCGGTAAGCGAGGCCGCAGCGAAGGTACAATGCCGATTATATGACTGTTGATAGCGGCGAATAGAGCACGGCAAGTGGAGTTCGTGATAACGGCAGCCGTAATTAGGCGAGTGGCCATTAGAGTACTGTACCTGAAGTCACAACCTCAAAATTCGTTGACACATTGTTGACATCCAGTTAATATCAGCAGCATACCTGTTGATAGCGATTCGTAGCCGCTTAGAATTTTTCATTGACGTGGACTGGCGACCACGGAGCCCTGCATTGTTTCCACTTATTTGTGACAGTCTCCGCACTTTTTTATCGAACCTCCCTTGTGTTCTCTTCTACGCAGTTTTCTCTGCGAGTACGTTATTAAAAATCTCCCACTTTAATGGTTAGCTCATGAATGAACCTTTTGATTATAAGTTTAAAGTTTAGGAGTTCGTTCGTTTATAGTGTTGGTAACTTTGAGTGATGATTTCTTTCAGGATTTTAACCACTATTTTTGTAAATTTTCATTAAAATTGTTTATAATGGTAGGACCATAATACTGGGACAGTCAGTCCCACCTTAATGACTACATAAATTCCTAATTTTTATACTGTAATATTATCATGAATGTTCAAGCTTTACTTTTCTTGTTAGATGCAGAGACAGAACTGATCTAGTCTGTCAGAGGGAACACTAAATTGTAATAAATGAGCTAGCTACCGAGATGGAGACGACGCTTGAAAAGAGTCCTTGTACACTTTGTTTGAGATAAATTAAATGAGATGAGTAAAAATATTCAGCATACTAACTACATGTTATTCCTTCTGATTCTTAGTAACTCCCAGTACAATAGCTTGACGCATTACCACGTGTGATATGTAACCATGGAGACTGATGCAGATGAAATTAGTTCACATTCCACTGCCAGTCGTACAAGGATTTTTTTCTTTTTTTCTCGGTGATTTTCTCATTCCAGCCTCAAACAAAGAATTAAAACACAACAGTTTATTTCTCAATAACATGCTCGCTTCCTTTCTATTCCTAGTGACAACTAAAGGCAGATGTAATAGACCCATAGGGACTCAGCTTGTGAGTCATGGCGTTACAATTCCAGCTCATTCTGGCATTGGATCCATTTACTCATTTTCTTCCAGTGCGTGAGGCGGTAGAGTATATCCACAGTATCTCCTGCCTGTAGTAAAGGCTACCATTTTCGACGTGGGTTGGTGACAATCAATCAATCAATCAATCAATCAATCAATCAATCAATCAATCAATCAATCAATCAATCAATCAATCAATCAATCAATCAATCAATCAATCAATCAATCAATCAATCAATCAATCAATCAATCAATCAATCAATCAATCAATCAATCAATCAATCAATCAATCAATCAATCAATTTTATTTACAATCCCATTTAAGTGATTAACCCAATAAAGATCTTTCCTTATATTAACACCTACATACCTACAATGTTCCCCATAAGGAAAATTTCACCCCATCAACGCAGTAATTAAAACTGCGAGGACAATTCCTATTTGTGAAACTCAAAACGAAGGGGGATCAAATATAAAAGGAATTTTATTTTTAATTTAAATTCATTTATTGAAACACACAAGGCAATTATAATTTATTTTTCCACATAGGTTCCTGCTTTGGAAATATATTTATTTATCCCAGCATATGGGCAGCCTTTTGATGCCCTCTTCGTAAAAAGAACAGGGCCGTGTCACCAGCCAGTTGCGCACGAATTTTTCCACACTCTCATCATCTTCAAAATGTTGCCCTCCTAGAGCTTCATTAAGCGGTCCGAACAAATGGAAATCGCAGGGCGATAAGTCCGGGCAGTAAGGAGGATGATCAAGTGTAGTCCAGTGCATTTCTTGTAGACTGTTATTAAAGGGACCCAACTAGAACACACTTTACAGAACTGTAGGTCCTTTGTGATGATTGCTTGACGGCTCCCATAACTGATTCCGACTTGTTCTGCAATTTCTGATACTCTCGCCCGTCGATCCTCGTCAATAATGTCTTTAACCGCACGAATATTTTCGTCTGTAATGCTGGTCCGAGGACGGTGATCATGTTGCTGATTTTCCACACGTTTTCGTCCTTCCTTGAACTTGTTATGCCAGGAAAACACACGCGCCCTTGACAATGTTTGATCACCGAACTGTGCAATCAATCTCTAGCAAATCTCCGAAGCTGTAACTCCTTCACGAGATAGAAATTTTATAATTATGCGTTGCGCAGCGGAGGGGTGCATCTGTTGCCCCGACATCGTGAGCGTTACTGACGAAACGGCGGGAAATATCTGTCAGCACCCTCTCCCCACTCCCAACGGTCCCGCCTAAACATAGCAGAAGCGCGGGACCAGTCATAACAACTGTTGATGTTCAGGAACAAAAATCCCATTTATATTTGATCGACCTTCGTATCTACACACTAACAAAGTAACCATAGACACTGGATAGGACTGAAGAGATATTATATTGACTGAGTGAGAATGACAGACTGACGAATGCGCGCTTCTAACGGCTACCTTTCGTCGCAGAACATGCTACACATTGCTCCGTGGGTCTCCACTACTTGCTATGGCGCTGTGCAATTCGGTTAGCCGTGATGAACGACATCTTTCGCATGTCTCCGGTAAGGAAAGAATTAGCTGAAAAAACAACAGGGTTAATACAAATATTTTTTAGTAATTCCCACTTTCAGGTCGCTAAAATGAAATAACGTTCTCCACAAAGTGTGTGTGTGGTTAGGGGGGGGGGGGTTAGGCAACTGCCAATCCCCTTCACCAGCCCTCGCTAATCGCCGCTGTTACCATCTGTATATTTCCGTTTATCTGGTTGATCCCGCATCCGTGCGAAAAAAAAAATAGTTGCCATTACTTTTGCCGCAACATCGTAGAAGAATAACCCCTGTGGGTGGGAGCGGTAGAATAACACCCACGGTATTCCGTGCCTGTCGTAAGAGGCAACTGAAAGGGGCTGCAGGGGCTCTCAACTTGGGAGCGTGGTTTGGCGACAACGGGATCCTTAGCTGATTCATGGTATTGCTTCCACTTACTTGTGGCAGGCTCCTCACATTCATCTATCCTATCCGACCTCCCTTGGTCAACTCTTGTTCTTTTCCGACCCCGACGGTATTAGAGCATTCGAGGCCTAGGGAGTCTTTTGATTTTCACGCCCTTCGTGGCCCTTGTCTTCCTTTAGCGGATATCTTCATTTTTGAAGTGGCGGATCCCTTCCATTTTTCTCTCTGATTAGTGTTATATAGAGGACGTTTGCCTAGTAGCACTTCCTCTTAAAACAATAATCACCACCACCATTACCCAACAATAATCAAAACCACCGTTCTTGCTATGGTAACACGTTTCTCAGAGCTTTGAAAAAAAATATTCGTTGTTGTCTTTTTTAACCGATAACCTTTGACGGTCTGAATTTACCTCTTTCTTGTACGACTAGTATTCCTTTGATTTTTGTCCTTTGAAATGAAATTCAGAACTACCTCCACGGCACGGCACCGGAGCAGAATCCTCAGCAATGCAAGTTTCCAGAGAGCAGAGTCATCAGTCATGACTTTCATGTTCTTCGTGCTTAAATGAATCCATTTGATCATTTACACATCTTGTTGCGCATTGGGGTGACATGTAATCTCTTAACGTTTAAATTTATGTGTCACGCTCGAATGGCTGCTTTAGCACCTTCGACATTATACTTTTTTCTTTTGCTAGTTGATTTACGTCGCACCGTCACAGATAGGTCTTATGTCAGCGATGGGACAGGAAAGTGCTAGAAGTGGGAAGGAAGCGGTCATAGCCTTTTATAAGGTACAGCCCCAGCATTTGCCCGGTGTGTAAATGGGAAACCACGGGAAACAATATTCAGGGCTACTGTCAGTGGGGTTCAAACTCACTATCTCTCGAATACTGGATACTGGCTGCACTTAAGCGACTGCAGCTATTGAGCTCGGTCGACATTATACTAAAGTCTGTTTCACCTTATAACTAATCCTTTCTTCCTCTGTTAGAAATAACTTATTTGTTAACCACTGAGTCTTTATATGTCTTTCAAGTTAACTTCCTTTCAATAATACTTGTGTCAATTTTCGTGAATTTCCTAGTTACTTGTAATCGACAGTCGAAGTATTTTACCTCCTTTTCTACCAATATATCAATACTTAAACTTTACCTTGAATTGTATACCCCCCCCTTAAATATACAAATTTGTTATTCATTTTTTAAATTGTTATTATAAATTATAACAATGATTATCTTTCATCCCCTCGGATTGAGAAGATCCTTCTTACTTAGGGCGCGGCATGCTCTGGGTAAACGTGACTGACAAAGTTGATTACAGTTGAAAGTTGTCGAAGAGATAATGCTTGTTTGCCATGACGGTGTGAGGAGATAAAGAAAAATACTTGTGTTATTTACTCCACCATCTCGACCCAAAAACGTCTTAGAATGTTTTTATAATTGACATTGTTTCCTTCAGCACTCGCCGCCTGCTTATATGTTCGTGCTACGTATTAAAACAGCATTCAAATTCAATTGAGGTATCCATTTCTAAAGGGTTCCGCATCCACGTATATGAAAAATTGATGTTTTGGTACCAACGGCTTCCTTGAACGCTATCTGCTGATTTCGTCGCTGTTCGGGCAAGAGGTTATATCTCACAACGCTCTTCCTCCATTATTTTCCTTAAGACTGGTCAGGCTTCTAGCCACATATGAATATGCAGTACATCAGAACAATTTTGTTGTGTTCATTTTCGCATGCTAATGTGTAAATGAAAATGAAGCTTAAGTAAATAAGTCTTGCAAACATACATTCCTAGAGTGCGGTACGGTAAGATTCATTTTCCATTACACGTAAGCATAGGAGAATAAACACAAAGAATATTCTTCTGATGGACTAACTATCCATATGTGGCTGGAAAGCGTGACCAGTCTTAAGGAAAATAATGGATTGGAAGATCATTGGGAAATATGACCTTTTGCCCGAAGAGCAACGATTAATCTTACAGTACCAAAACGCCCCAAAATCCTTGAAAACCGGGAGAGTTGACCGTGCGGTAAGGGGCAAGCGACTGTGAGCTTGCATCCGGGAGATAGTGGGTTCGAATCCCACTGTTGGCAGCCCTGAAGGTGGTTTTCCGTGGTTTTCCATTTTCACACCAGGCAAATGCTAGGGCTGCACCTTAATTAAGGCCACGGCCGCTTCCTTCCAACTCCTAGGCCTTTCCTATCCTCCCCCTGTGGGTGGGGGCGGTAGAATAACACCCACGGTATCCCCTGCCTGTCGTAAGAGGCGACTAAAAGGGGCCCCAGGGGCTCTGAAATTTGGAGCGTGGGTTGGCGACCACGGGGCCCTCAGCTGAGTCCTGGCATTGCTTCCACTTACTTGTGCCAGGCTCCTTACTTTCATCTATCCTAACCGACCTCTCTTGGTCAACTCTTGTTCTTTTCCTACCCCGACGCTATTAGGTTTGCGAGGGCTAGGGAGTCTTTCATTTTCACGCCCTTCGTGGCCCTTGTCTTCCTTTGGCTGATACCTTCATTTTTCAAAGTGTCGGACCCCTTCCATTCTTTTTCTCTGATTAGTGTTATATAGTGGATGGTTGCCTAGTTGTACTTCCTCTTAAAACAATAATCACCACCACCACCTTTCCTATCCCATCGTCGCGATAAGACCTACCTGTGTCGATGCGACCAAAAAAAATCCTTGAAAATTACATTTGAAAATAATTTGCAGTCAAAAGGTGGTCCTTGTCCAATGTTACGAATCCAGACATAATAACATACAATAACAAACAATTGCTTGCCCCATTGGGTGAGTAAGCACGCTATATTACTGAGTTCCAAAGTGACCCTTGTCCATGAGATAGACATCCAGTTACCACACCTTGTAAACAAATGAATTAGTTACTTTATGTTTATTTGACTGGAATAATACATGTTTCCCTACTGTAAGCACCGATTGACTGGGGCAATAAAAATTTAAGCATTAGAATTTCAATTAACAGGGAGCTTGTAATATTTATGTGAACTATTGGTTTCAACTGGATGAGCAATCACTATGTTTTTATGTATTATATACTTGAATAATTAATTATATAGTGTACCTTAGGGGTTGTTTCCTGGTTTGACAATATAAGTCAATATCAGCTGCAGGCATGATGCAAGAATTTACACTCAGTGAAAATGATATTAGGCGGGAAGGAACAGTGACACAGTGTCGTAATGGAAAAGATAGGAAAAATAATGAAATCCATTGTTGGGGAAGAGAAGTATGCATAAAGATGCTTTACTCCTGCAAGTGCCTCCCAAAATTACCACATTACCAACACAAGGTCTGAAAAGGTCTTTACTACTGAAATCTCATACTTCAAGATGTTCGTAAGTTCTATATCATATTTTGTCCCAGAAAACTGGATTATAGCTCAGCCAAATAACGAGTGGATTATACCAGGAAGAATAGCAACATTTTTTTTGTTTTGTATTTTAAACAGTATGTGGAAAGAGAAAATTAATAATCAATACAAACACAAACGAGAATAATGAAGGATAAGGACAGGATGGATAAGAGGCCTGCGTGTCCTAGAATAATGAATGTAATTAGTGGTAGGTTAAAATAATATCAAATGTAGTAATATACTGGCAAATGTGCCCCTGCTTCGCTACGGTATTCTACAGTGTATACGTATATCGAAGTAAATTACTGTACATGCAATGAATAAGTATTTTGTAAATTCCATGTCTCTTAGCGTTATCGACAAACAGTAGAGGGAGGTTCCCATACTTTTTTTCCAATGTAAAGTGCGAGTTGAGGAATTGTGATGATAACGGAAGGCTCAGTTTCCTACTGCCATTCACAATTCATTATAATGGGAGGCCCCATTACCTATTGTGCGGTCACAATCGATTTGGGGAGTTTTCTTGACAATGGCAAGCCCCCTTTCCTACTTCCAGACAGATTACGGTTGAGGAGTTTTACTTGTGCTGTTGTCGTTATCATGACAGGCCCCTTTTCTTAATGACAGTCACACCGAGTTGGTGAGTTCCCGTTATAATAGCAAGGCCACTAAGCCTAATGCCAGTCACGTTTGAGATAGGTGAATTTGTTTATAATGGCGGCCACATTTGCCTACTCCTAAACGCAATCGGTTAGGGGATTTTTGAACGAAATTTCATGCTCCCTTGACTTATGGCTGTCAAATCGGGGAGGGAATTATTAATTACAATGATAGTCCGTCCTTACTAATCCTAGTTACAAAGGAGTTGGAGAAGGATCCCATTTCTACTGCCAGTCAAAGTCCATGTGGAGAATAATGATTACAATAGCAGACGACCTCCTGCTGAGAGCCACTATCAATGTAAAATATTAATTATAATGGCAAACACACCCTTACATCGCTACAAATCGACTTCAATAAATATATATAGATCGACATACGAAATATCTGCATGTTCACAATATTGCAAACCTTCATTTACAGATTAACTGCTGCTTAACGATACATCATATCGACAAAAGGATTATAATATAATAGGCCTAATTTAGCGGTCCAAATGCCTGGTCTTAAGATACTTTCTCCTGTCTCATCTATTTATGGGTAAAATTGAGTTAGAAAAGTTGAACTGGGGGAAATTTGGGTAAAGTTCTCTCACAGTGCATTACTTTTGGGTACTAATATGACAGCTGCGAACAAAGAATTCGGTTCACGTATGGATACTGCGTGGGTCAATGTTCGTGTAGAATTAGATGATTCTATTGTTCGTAAAAGTGATTCGAACTACTAATTATACATGTACAAAGAGCAAAATGTAGGCATTATCGAGAAATAGAGACCAATCTAACATATAAGGAACAGAGATATGACGAAACGTCATTGGACCGAAGTTGTAGATCACTCCAAATTGAACTGAGATTGGTCCATCCGTTTTGTGATAAGACTTACCATTTAGCCACGAAATACCTCTAAACGAAGGTCTGCACGGACATTAAAATTGTCTCAATATTCCGAGATTTTTCGAGGGTAAAAAATGGAATATTTAAATATGTTGGAAGCTTTTCGTCGATTACAGGCTATGACATACAATTTTACCAAAATTCAATTTTCTAGCTCGTCTGGCAGACCGTGCCTCAATCTTGCTTTTGGGGGAGGGGTAAAACGAGGACCTTCAGGAAATCTGAGCTAACAAATATGCAGATGGTCATTATTACACTTGAAACGGGTAACTGTACAAAAATATCGCCAAAATAGTCAATGTGCAGACAAACAGTCTTCACGATTTTATTTATATAGGAGACAGATGAGCATGAGCACGTTTAAAATTGCGGACCTCCATGTCAAGATTCACTACTCCTAAACAGTACATCATATCAACAACTGGTTTGCGCCATCAGACGCCGCTTTTTTCTTCTACATGTTTGCTTCTTAAACATTTTCTCGTATCTCCCATATTTATGGGTTAAATTGAGTTCAAAATTTGAATAGGGTAAAATTTGGGTACATTTTAAAACTTTACATAATGTTTTTGCATACTTATATATAAGCTAGAATCATGAAATTTGTTCCACATATGGCCTTTGATTGTGTCAAAGTGCGCACCAAACTTGATAACTTTATATTTCCTATAAGTGTGTCAAACAATGAGATATAGTGTAATATCACCATATTTACGAACAATCCAGAAATACAGCCAAATCTAACATATAAGGGAAAGAGATACGACAAAAAGGTCATAGGACCAAAGATCACTCCAAATTGAACGGATATTGTGCCATCCGTTTTTTGATAATTCGAAACAAAGGTCTGCACGGACATAAAATTGCCTCGATATTCCGAAATTTTTCGGGGGTAAAAAATGAAATATTTATTGATCTTGGAAGCTTTCCGTCAATTACAGGCTAAGACATATAAGTTTGGCAAATTTCAATTTTCTAGCTCGTCTGGCAGACTGTGCCTCAATCTTGCTTTGAGAGAGGGGTTAAAATGAGGACTTTTTCGGAACTAAAGGTAACAAATATGCAGATGGTCATTATTACACTTGAAACGGGTAACTGTACGAAGATTTCGCCAAAATAGTCCTCTGTACATAGCCTGAAAAACCAAGCGTTCATGATATCTCCATTATGAACCCTCCTATCGAAAAAATGCACAAAAAAGTTTTAGAAATGGATATCCATCAAGGTTGGTTGATTTCCAGTCAGGTTAGTCTTGTATAAATTGTGGGAGGGTAAAATCACTACTTCGGTTCCCAATAAACCCCCAGTCCATTCCGGGAATTTGAAATGGTATGGACGTCAAAACCTACCTTTGGACAGATGAATGCTAAATATGAATTTTGGTTGACATATCTCCAGTAGTATTCAAGTTATAATAGGCTTTACCCGCACCCGCTCTTCAGATAAGTCCGGTGGGACTTGTACCGAAAAATGGTCTGTTAATGATATCTCCCTTATTAATGCTCATATTGAAATGTTGCATATGAGAAAAAAGTTTAGAAATTGATTATCATTAAGGCAAGGTAGATTCCCATTAAGTTTGGTTGTGTATATTTTGTGGGAGTGCAAAATCACTGTTTCTGTTTCGTATAAACCCCCAGTGAATTCAGTGATTCAGAAATAATCTTCTTAATTCTCAATCCTAAGATTGGTTGGCAGCAATTCGTCTTCTCCACTCTTCTCTGTAATCCGCTAATCTCTTCATTTCCACATATGAGCCTGTTCCTACGTCATCTCTGATCTGTCTTGAATATTGCAGTCTAGGTCTTCCTCTTCCTCTTTTACCTTGAATCATTCCTTCCATGACATTAACTATGAAACCATTGTGCCTATAGAGATGGCCAGTTAATTGGTCTCTTCTTTTCCTTATTCTTGCTAAAAAGGATATTTTTTACCTTATTCGTCGAAGAACTTCTTCATTGGTGAGTTTTTCTGTCCATGAGATCTTTTCCATCCTCCTCCAGCACCACATCTCAAATGCTTCCAAACGTTTCTTATCACGTGCACTAATAGTCCACGTTTTTGAACCATGCAAGGCCACACTCCAGACATAGCACTTAATAAATCTCTTCTTGGTCTCCACATTTAAAGTCCTTGATGTAAGTAGTATCCTTTTCTAGTAAAAAGCAATTTTTGCTTGGGAAATTCTGCTCTTTATGTCGACTGAACTTTTGCTATCTGGAGTGATTTTACTTCCTAAATAGGTAAAGACATTTACTTGCCTTAGTGCTACATCACTAATTCTGATGTCGACTGCAATATGCTGGCGGTTGCATACCATAATTTCGGTCTTTTTTGTATTAATTTTCATGTTATACTTATCTCTCAATATCTTATTCATTCTTATTAATGCACTTTGTAGTTTCTCTTCGTTCTCCACTATGACAGCTATGTCATCAGAAAATCTTATCATTTTTATGTCTACTCCATTTATCTTTATCCCTTCCATTTCCTCTTTACATTCCTCAATGGCTTTCTCAATATACAGGTTGAACAGCACTGGTGACAAATTACATCCCTGTCGTACTCCTTTCTTTATATAAGCCTCCCATAATTCACCATTTATGTTTATGATGCCTCTTTGGTTGTTATATTCGTATACTATTCGTCCATCTCTAAAATCTAGACCAACACTAGTCATAATCTTCATTAAAATATTCCAGTTCACATTATCAAAAGCTTTTTCTAAATCCACGAATGCAATAAACAAAGGTTTTTTTACGTCTAGCATTTTGTCTATAACCTGTCGTAACGTTAGAATAGCTTCTGGAGTGCCTCTATTCCGCCTAAATCCAAACTGATCTTCAGCTAAATGTGGTTCAATTTTATTGCTTATTCGGTTATGTATTATTCTTGTCAATAGTTTTGACATGTGCGACAACAGACTCAAGGTGCGATGTTCTTCACATTTTAGAGTTCCAGGTTTCTTCGGTATAGGGATTATGAGAGACTTTTTACAATTTTCTGGAATCTCTCCGGTTTCATATATTTCCCTGATCAGTTTAAAAATATAGCCGTGTGTTTCATCATCCAGTCTCTGTATCATTTCTCCAGTTATTTCATCGCATCCTGGCGCTTTATTAGGTTTCAATTCTTTAACAGCCTTAAGATATTCTTCTTTTGTTAAAGAGGGTCCCAGTTGGTCACTTGTTATGTTGTCTTCATTTTCAAGTTCATTTATGTCAGTAGGATCTTCATATAATGTTTCCATGTATCGCTTCCATCTTTCTCCCACTTCTTTGCTCTCAGACAACAGTTTCCCATTTTCACTTAATACGCTGTTACTACGGCCAGTGACTGTTCTGAATTGTTTCTTAATCAATTCATAAGCAGTTTCCATGTTTCCTTTCTCCATTCTTTCTTCTATTTCTTTGCATTGTCTCATTATATATTCTTCCTTAGCCTTCTTTGCTTCTCTGTTGACTAGGTTTCGGAGTCTTTTATAGTTTCTGATTTCTTCTTCACTCTTTGAGTTTTTAAATTTCCTCCTTTTCCTTTACAAGTTCAAGCACATCATCTGTAATCTATGGTTCTCGTGCTTCTTTCGTCGTTTTTCCTATTACCTGATTTGCAGCTTCTATGATAGAGTGTTTAAGGCCCATCCATTTCTCATTTATTGTACCATTGGGTATTTTGCGACGTTCTGTTTTACCAGTGTTTGATAGTTTTCCTTGATTCTGTCTTGTTTTAGTTTCCTCACATATCTGCAATATTTTTCCAAATTCTTCCTCTTCTTTCTTAGTCTTAAATCAGATTTTAACAATAATAGGTTGTGGTCACTCGCTACATCAGCCTCTAGATAACTTTTGCATTGTTTGACTTGGTTACGGTATCTTTCCTTTACCATAATATAATCTATTTGGTATCTCGCTTTATCTCCAGGTGCAGTCCAGGTGTACCTTCTTCTCTTGGGTTGTTTTAACAAGGTGTTTGTAATTATTAGTCCTTTTGCTTTACAAAAGTCTATTAGTTGTTGTCCTCTGTCATTTCTTACTCCAAGACCATACTGACCTACAGTCTTCCCATCTTTTCCTTCACCAACAGAGGCGTTCCAGTCTCCAAGAAAAATGAGGTTCTCGTTGTCCTTAATCGTATCCATCAACTCCTCTAACTGATCATATACCTGGTCCACTTCTTCATCTGAATGATTCGTTGTTGGCATGTACACCTGTATTATTATCATGTCAACTGGTTCATTTTCTATTCTCACCATAATTATTCTATCACTGTATTGTACATAGCTCGTTTTTACTTAATACTATTCCTACACCTGCATGGCTTCCTTTTTTCTCCAGAGTATATAATTCTATAGTTATCACTCCAAAAGTTTCCCTTCTCAGGCCACTTTATTTCACTCATTCCTAATATGTCGATGTCATGTTTAGCCATCTCCTTTTTTAAGTTCTCTAGCTTGCCACAAATGTTGAGAGATCGTATATTCCAAGTTCCTAAAATAATATTTCTTGTGTTTCTTCCACCTCCCCCTGTGGGTGGGGGCGGTAGAATAACACCCACGGTATCCCCTGCCTGTCGTAAGAGGCGACTAAAAGAGGCCCCAGGGGCTCTGAACTTTGGAGCGTGGGTTGGCGACCACGGGGCCCTCAGCTGAGTCCTGGCATTGCTTCCACTTACTTGTGCCAGACTCCTCAGTTTCATCTATCCTATCCGACCTCTCTTGGTCAACTCTTGTTCTTTTCCGACCCCGACGCTATTAGGTTTGCGAGGGCTAGGGAGTCTTTCATTTTCACGCCCTTCGTGGCCCTTGTCTTCCTTTGGCCGATATCTTCATTTTTCGAAGTGTCGGCCCCTTCATTTTTTTTCTCTCTGATTAGTGTTATATAGAGGATGGTTGCCTAGTTGTACTTCCTCTTAAAACAATAATCACCACCACCACCTTTCTTCCACGCTTTGTCCCTGACCCCAGCCGGAGATTCGAATTGGGGACTATTTTACCTCCGGAATTACATTTAGTTCCAAAGCCCAGCATCATTGCTGCATAACAAGGGATATCCAGTGGATCTTTAATGGAGTGGTTTCCCTCTGGCCTTCTCCATCCTATGCCGTTGACCATATTGGTTAATCCGCCTTTAGGAGCAGTTTCCCACTCCAAGGGCAAGAGAGTGCCCTACCCTATACCCGCTCATCCGCCCTCCTTGGAGGCCGTTGGCACTTAGTAAAGGGGGCCCCCTTATCCCGGGGGTATTCGGTCCCATGTCTTCTATCCAAGAATAAAACCAACGCGGTAAGACTTGGGGTTAGTTCTTCCGTCCTCCAGGCCGTTGGGAGATCTCCTCTTCCGCCTTAGAGACCGTTGACCATTTTCTTTTTTGCCTCATTTGATCCGCGGGTGCTTATTTGACCATGCCTTATTCGCACCTGTCCTGCATATCTACAGGACGTTCCCTATCAGCCATTGAGACGCGCCGTGTCGGGGTTGAGGCCCCCCATCCCAGTGTCTCACGCAGGGTTATGCTTAGCTCCTACTCATTTCAGAGCCAAACCCCCACGCAAGCTGACCAGGTAATGTGTAATATGCTGTTAGTACAGAAGCCTCACTTTACTCATCTTAAAGATGGCTGACAATATGGGCCGGCTGTGTGACCTAGGCAACGCTAAGAATGCTAAACAGAGTGCCAATCTTCATCATAGTTTCTATGGTAGCAAAGACAAAAGAAACAAGATGGGTCAACACCACCTATAGAGAAGGCCTCGCAATACGATTCGTGACGTCACAGCGCTAAGGCCGAAAACGGGCCATGGGCGTACGTCATGCCATTCGCAACTTCAACACTTCGACCGGATTATTTCTGTTCGAATCTACAGTTCAATCTTTATTTTTACCGAGCAGTTACCGTACCAAACCATGTAAGATGTATTACTGATCATTTCTAACGTAAGGATTGTTCGGCAAAAACAACCAATATTTAAATAACGAAATTTTATGCAAATAGGTACCCGGCTATCCCTATACTTCGTTTGGTAGTTTCCATAATATTCAAACTCTGTTCAAGACAAAAGTGAAATAATTAGTAACCCACAGATTTTGCAGTAGTTACTGATGAATTCATAGGCTAAGATATTTTACAAAAGAATTTCTAAACAAGAACAGCTGCATCTTAAAACACACCAACTATAAGAATGGCATGCACAATAAATGACTCCACATATTTGCCTTAATAACAAAATACAGGACATGACACACAAGCTTAGCACTAAAACATGAACAACTTAAAACACACCAACTAAAAACTGGCATGCACACTCAATCATACTATAATTACCTTATCAATGAATGAAGTCCAGTAGGGGCCTACATGGCTTAGGCATCAATGTAGAAGTTTAAAATACCAATTACTGACAGTTGCGTACATCATTTACAGAAACATATCAGATAATTTAATTTACAAACTAGTTGTCTGCTTTTAAGTTTAGTCATAGTTTTTACAATAAAAACAGCCTGTACTATATTTACAAAATGGTTGTCATAATTAGCACTAAACACTATAATTCACTGCATTAGTTTTCTTCTTTTATGCTGGGCGAGTGTTTTAGATTTAGCATCATCACAGAAGTCCTTTACAAAATTATTAATCAATATATTGCTAGCTGTATGAAGAATGTTCCGTTGAATGAGATCTGTTGTATGACTGGGGCACTTGTGGCCCATAAAAATGTCAGAGGGCAAACATTTCATAGTTACTTGTAACAACACATTCAAGTGACTGGAATGATGTAAAAACTGTGTTTTGAAATCCTTCTCTAATAGTTTATTCATAATTATGAAACAGTATGATGTGCACAGTACCACATCACTGTGCGGATGACACAATCCTCCCCTGTCATTTGCATTTATTAAGCTTGAATGGGCAGCAGCACTATCACCTGTTTCACTGCAGATAAAAACTTCACAGTAATCGCAGCTGTATCTTTTCATTATACCATAGGAACAGTATCCGCTGATGTAATGTAACAGAGGCCAATATTCTTCTTCAATCCCATCCACATCATTTTCATCTGCTGTACATTCCACAAATACACCAACGTCACACTCATTGTCTTCTACACAGTCAGCAATAGCAGCATCCAATTCCATAACAGACTGAAGTCGCAATTTTTTTCAACTTCATATATTTGTCTCAGAGATATATTGTACTGACTACCTGCAAGCTGTCGATATTTATCAAACCGAGCTTCCAAGTTATCCGCCTGCACTTTTCCAGGCAAGAAAAAGCTGTGGCCTTTATCAATAAGAAAGTAATTTGCCATTTCTAATAAACCCTTTGTAGAGAGAGTCAATGCAGTGTGTGTCTCTTTACTGAGTCTTCCATAAGAAGTACTCGACCTCCAATTATCTAACCATTGCACTAATTTCTCCAAATACTCAATATGACACGAGACTGTGGTTATAGGCTCCTGAAAAGGATTCCTGAGACGTTTACCTTTCCATAGGGCTTTGACATTTACTATGTCCCACCACGTAGAGATTATTTCTATAAAATTTGCTGTACTTTCCCAGCATTCCAAGTTCTTCTTAGGTCCTACTTCCTTCAGGGCAATAGCTAGTGGATGATTAAAAATGTTTAATGCCAAAGAAACATTTTGACGTTCCAAATTTGTTGGATACAAAGCTTTCAGTGTCAGGGAGAATCCATATTTTAGAAGATTCTTCTTTTCTAATGAATGCAGATGTTTCAACACACTAAAACATGCAATATGCATCTTCTCATAGTCAGTTATGTCTGGGAAATAGAGTTGCTGGTCCTTTACATTTAACCAGTTATTTCGAACACATTTTAAAATGTGGACGGTGTCTATGATAAAGTAGAGCTTTCTGTTCTTGTCTTTGGGATGGCTGTAAACATGTTTCAATTCAGGCGGATCACTAAGAAGAGACACTGCTTTCCTGTTCAGATGGTGGTGGTGGTGATTTGTGTTTTTAGAGGAAGTACAACTGGGCAAACATCCTCTATATAACACTAATCAGAGGGAAAATATGGAAGGGGTCCGACACTTCGAAAAATGAAGGTATCGGCCAAAGAAAGACAAGGGCCACGAAGGGCGTGAAAATGAGACACCCTAGCCCTCGCAAACCTAATAGCGTCGAGGTCGGAAAAGAACAAGAGTTGACCAAGTGAGGTCAGATAGGATAGATGAAAGTGAGGAGCCTGGCACAAGAAAGTGAAAGCAGTGCCAGGACTCAGCTGAGGACCCCGTGGTTGCCAACCCACGCTCCAAAGTACAGAGCCCCTGGGGCCCCTTTTAGTCGCCTCTTACGACAGGCAGGGGATACCCTGGGTGTTATTCTACCGCCCCCACCCACAGGGGGTTTCCTGTTCAGAGCACTGTTATCTGCAATAACTGCTACTACTTCAAAGCCTATTTCTTCCAAACCAAGGATTATTGTTTTCATAGTGTTAAATAATTCCTCACCATGAATATTGGTGACAGGTACAATATGATCAACATCTTTATAATGTGAAAGTACACTATGGACCATGAAAACATATGCACTTGTGGTATATTCATCACTGTTCATCGCAGTACCTACTACCCTGCCCTGTTTGAAATCTAACTGGGGTCTGATATGAACCTCATCCATCGACAATAGCACTTATTTGTCTTCTGGAGAGAGTAATGGAAATTTACTCTTCATATAGAGCAGATAATTATCATTCTTTTCCTGCAGAGGGTTTGTTACAAGCTTTGAGCATATTATTTGCAACGTACGTGGAGCACGAAGTGTTAAGTTACCAGATCCTCGAATAAATTTGTAACAATGGGGAGAAATTGAATGAGCTAATGAAGAAAATACCATTAACTCCCAGGAATAATTCTTCACCCTCGTCTTAAGTAACAAGAATAGCTGTTCTTTTAAGAAATTCAACATATTTTTCTTCTCAGGAAACTTATTTTCTAAGTGTTTCAATAAACCATCAAGAACAGTCAAAGTTTCTTCTATATCATGGCTGCTAGACATAGTAGAAGATACATACAGAGAATGGGCATTCTGTATTAACGTTTCAATTTCAGTAAGATTCTTAACATGCTTGGGCAATGACACCCCTTTACAGGTGGTGGTGGTGATTCTTGTTTTAAGAGGAAGTACAACTAGGCAACCATCCTCTATATAACACTAATCAGAGAGAAAAATGGAAGGGACCGACACTTCGAAAAATGAAGATATCGGCCAAAGGAAGACAAGGGCCACGAAGGGCATGAAAATGAAAGACTCCCTAGCCCTCGCAAACCTAATAGCGTCGGGGTCGGAAAAGAACAAGAGTTGACCAAGGGAGGTCGGATAGGATAGATGAAAGTGAGGAGCCTGGCACGAGTAAGTGGAAGAAATGCCAGGACTCAGCTGTGGGCCCCGTGGTTGCCAACCCACGCTCCAAAGTTCAGAGCCCTTGGGGCCCCTTTTAGTCGCCTCTTACGACAGGCAGGGGATACCGTGGGTGTTATTCTACCGCCCCCACCCACAGGGGGAACACCCCTTTACAGCGTTTAACTTCTACATTATTGACAAATAATGAAGCATGTAAATCTTGTGTTATTTTAACACAACAAGAAATATGAGGGTTGGGTTCCTCTTTCATTAAAATGAAATATAAACCTGATTCCTACTTGAGCAAGTCCCATTCAGTATTAAATGTAATGCCATTCACTTTCAGCTTTAATTACTCAAAGTCTTTAAATGTTATTGCCTCAGCATGTTCACTATATGTACGTAAACTGTCAGTAATAGCATTTTCTAAACACTGGTTTTCCACTCTGCGCCGCCTGTTTTCTGGATCTTCACGGGAGGCAGTAGTGGTTCCAGAGAGATATTGAGGGAAGTTTGGAAACTGTGATGGAACTGCACCTAAAATGTTTAAAATTAGTTGTTACACAGTTGTACTGAAACAGGCATTCTATTAAGAAACAAAGAATATGCCTAAAGCATCATTGTGTTCTATCTAGGAATGATGAACTAACCTTTCACCAATCTGGGGTTTGACAAAGGAGCAGTCAGTAACCTCCCGTTCTTTTCATCGAACATGCTCGTGGACCTCTCAATCTCATCATCTTTAAAATGAAGTTCGCATACCTAAAATACAATGACATTGAAACGTGAATGCACATGTTCGTAAACTATGCTGTTAGTAATTTCTTAATGTGATTTTCGTGTCAAAAGGATTTAGTAAACAAAAACTATACATACCCTAGAGTGTTTCGTAGGAATAAAATCCTCCCGATGAATAGCTCTTATCCATTTTAACCTCAATTCTTCATTAGCAGGGAAAGAGAACACACTCACTTTTGGTCCGTTTAAATAGTTGCCTTTAAAATTTGGCACACTGCACTTATGAGGCATTATGCCTTTTACTATGATAGGTAGGCCTACCAAAAAGTAAAGAACATAAATTCACAACACTAGTCAAAAACTACACTTGTTCACACATCCAACAAAATAACATTCAAAACACGCTGCCAGCTGTTTACAGTTCGGATAGGACGTAGCAGCATGACGTCACACGAGGATCGTATTTGTATTGCTAGGCCTTCTCTATAGGTAGTGTTGACCTCACCCTCTGGTGGTTGGCCCTAAAACCCAAGGAACTTAGAATACTCTACAGGTAGGCCATTCCACATACTTTAATACACCAATACCGGACAGCTCTATCTCAACAGCATTGAGTCGAGTGCGAACAGCGATGGTGGTGACATCTAGCGTGTTGGTGTGAACTGCATACTCGTCTATGCTATAGTTGAGAGGAATGCACTACACTCATTGGAAATATTTTTGTTAAAATAATAAATTGAATAATCATAATAATTAAGAATGACATTTTAAAATATGAAATGCCTCTTTCATAAACCTCCAAACGAGCATTATGTTAGCCGTGCCTTTCGCTATGTCTTGAAAATTAAAAGCAGCATTTGTTTGAGGATACAACCATCCTCTGGGGGAAATATTTAACAACTACCTACTCTCTCCAGTTTTTTCTAGCCTGGCGAAGGACGTTGTATGGACTTAGCCTAGTTTTGCAGCCGGATGCCTTTCCTACCACCAATCGTATGTGGAGGGATATATATTCACTACCTCGTGTTTCTGTGGTTGTTTCTCGTGTGATGTGTTGTATATATTTGAAGATGCGTATGAATACGAACACAAACCCGTAGCCCCCGATCTACAGGAATTAACAGACGCGAATAAAATCTCCGACTCAGTCGGGAATCGTACCAGGGTCCTCTGAACCGAAGGCCAGTACGCTGACCTTTCCGTGGTGGTTATTTTTTAAGAGGAAGTACAACTGGCCAGCCATCCTCTATTAACACTAATCAGAAGGGAAATGGAAGAGATCCAACACTCCGAAGAATGAAGGTATCATAAAAACGGGGGGCACGAAGCGCTAACCATTCAGCCAAAGCGCCAGAGCGGGCAGATAACTTAACAACATCCATGATTTATTACAATTTTGGAAAAGAGAAGCTGTAATTAAGGAACAGGAGTTCTGATCCATTATTTTGACTTCTTTTCTTTCTCCGCTGTCTTCTTCTTCTTCTTCTTCTTCTTCGATACGGCCGATCTCCCCGAATGCTACAGGAGAACTCAGCTCACTCTGCTCTCTCATTTTTGCTGTACTTGGAATTTTCTGTTTTACCTCTGAAGACAGAAATACATAATATGTATAATACATTGGGGTTACTGTGAATGAACTAGGATGTTCTTGACAAGGAAGAAGTGTTCAGAATTTCCTAAAGTCTCTTTCACAAATTTATGCATGAAGCATTACCATACACACGTATTAAATTAGTTGGACTGGTGCTCAAGCCTATGCTTGTAATACACTGAAATAATTGTCGTGCCCGCTTCTGTGGTGTAGTGGTTCATGTCATTAGCTAATACCCCCGGAGGCCCGGGTTCGATTCCAGGCTCTGCCACGAAAATGAAAAGTGGTACGAGGGCTGGAACGGGGTCCTCTCAGTCTCGGGAGGTCAACTGAATAGAGGTGGGTTCGATTCCCACCTCAGCCATCCTGGAAGTGGCCATCCTTCTCCAGGCAAATGCCGGGATGGTACCTAACTTAAGGCCACGGCCGCTTCCTTCCCTCTTCCTTGTCTATCCCTTCCAAACTTCCTATGCCCCCGCAAGGCCCCTGTTCAGCATAGCAGGTGAGGCCGCCTGGGCGAGGTACTGGTCATCCTCCCCAGTTATATCCCCCGACCCAGATTCTGAAGCTCCAGGACACTGCCCTTGAGGCGGTAGAGGTGGGATCCATGGCTGAGTCCGAGTGAAAAACCGACCCTGGAGGATAAACAGATAAAGAAGAAGAATTTTCTTACGCCGGACTGAGTGGCTCAGACGGTTGATGCGATGGCCTTCTGATCCAAATTTGGCAGGTTCGATCCTGGCTCAGTCCGGTGGTATTAGAAGGTGCTCAAATACGTCAGCTTCGTGTAGGTAGATTTACTGGCATGTAAAATAATTCCTGGGGGACTATATTCCGGCACCTCGGCGTCTCCGAAAACCGTAAAAGTACTTAGTGGGACGTAAAGAAAATAATAATAATAATAATAATATAATAATAATAATAATAATAATAATAATAGTAATAATAATAATAATAATAATAATTATTATTATTATTATTTTCTTACAGTAAAGAAATGACTGGATTCGAAACTCATGGCCTTCAATTTTCAACTTCAAGACTACCGCGATAACCATTACGCTACAGGCTCACAAGTTTTCGTTTGTGAAATTTATGGTACTGTTTAAC
Source organism: Anabrus simplex (assembly GCF_040414725.1). Taxonomy (NCBI): domain Eukaryota; kingdom Metazoa; phylum Arthropoda; class Insecta; order Orthoptera; family Tettigoniidae; genus Anabrus; species Anabrus simplex. The sequence continues at coordinate 556,325 of NC_090278.1, read as the reverse complement.
AATGTGGACCCTCAAATTTGAGTATACTAGAGTTCCATATATGTTAATGTTATTGTTTTTACGTCCCACTAACATTTCAGTAGAGTATTTGATTGATTTTCTTAATATAAGGGTCATAGAATGTAACTTCAACACAGATGCGAGGTCATAACTTTTTTAATACTTGCTGTCCTTATCAGTTCGCATGCCCATTAGCTTGTAGGTAATTTGTTCAGCGCATAACACTTTTCTTGGAATATAACTGCAATGTAAGATTATTTAGTGACAAACACTGATACATTATAAACAACACGGCAGTGCAACAAGAATCATACAGATGACAATATGTTATTGAAGAGTTGGTCACACCAAGCCATGTAGGTAGCAGCACTATCGACTTTCTCATTGAAAACAACAAGCTGTCCGGTATTATCATATTAAAGCTTAGAGCATTAATACTATAGAGTGCGCTTAGCGCCACCTCGTCCATGTTGCGGCTTGAACCCAACATCTCGATCAGCTGACTGGGGGGTAGTTCGAAGCAGAGTCCGAAAGGATATAAGGAAATTGTCAAACAGTGACATTCGAAAAGGCGGCGAAATCGGAATATGATATGTACCCTGCTTAGCTGTTGTGGTTAAGCGTTAATTACAATAAAAACCGTGGACATAAATGCATAATTACGACGAAAATGTTTAAAACCAAAACGATAGGATAAACCCTCATTATGATCGTTTTTTTTTTTTTTTGCAAGTATTACATCCCCGTGAGTAACACTAATTGTTTAATGTTAATTATTTATTATAATGTAAGAGACAAGTAATTTTTTCCAATTATCGCATCATATTGGGATTAATAGCTGAAAGCTAACCTCTGAAAGTTGTCCGTAAGGAAGTGTAGCCTAATTTGAAATATTAATGCGACTGACATCTACAATAAACACTTCATAACTTCCAAAAACAACTTTAAAATACTGTATTTACCGTGCTCGGTATACTTTTGACTGAAATAGGCCTACTTCAAACCAATGCCCAACAACACAAGATGCAAAGAGTGACACATAGCCTACAGGACAATTATGGAAAGAAAATAACACAAGTATCACACTTAAGTGAACCATACACCACCAACAGATGGCAACAAAAATGAACTCTCTAGGGTAAACGATAAACAGGTACCATAACAAGAAATATTCACTTATCATAAGTTATAAAAATTCACAATACAGTAGGGTCAACTGCGTATCAATTGGCACTGGTTGTAGTACCTATTTATGCCTATGAAGCAGGGATGTGTTGTAATATGCTGCTTCAACAACAACAAAATAATAATAATCATAATAATAATAATAAATAATAATAATAATAAAGGGATACATAAAATGCTACACAGGTAAAATTTCACTCCACTGCCACCTACTAAATTAAGCTTAGTTTAAAGCCCAACATAAACTAATGCACATGCCACATTTGAAGTAGGCCTATAAATAGGAGGTCACATCTGAAGAAAAGAAAACATCCTGCAGCATTCAGTAATGTTGTTCCCAAAATACAGAAACAAGACATGCCAATATAAAAGTAATTTAAGAATGAATTTCTATAAAAATCAACCTGACTCATAGACAGAATGATTAGAGGGAATATGCCTAAAAGTAGAACACTAATATAAATCAGTGAAACTAGCATACCACACCAGCATCCTCTTACATTAGCAACTTGAGTCTATATAAATATTCCAGTCATAGGAAGCATAGAAATCCTCATATAGGCCTACACACTCTAACACGTTTATATAACAAATGCAATAATTATATTATAAAGCAGCCTACCTTATATTACTGGTTCCTGAATAGAACAGTCTTTGTGTGAAAGCTTCGTACCCTCACACTGTGAAGTTTTTCTGTTTCAAGCCGTGCTTTATGGTGTAACCTCACTTTAAAGTATTCCATCAAAACTGCTCGCTTCAGCTGATGAATGTGGTTGTCAAGGGGCGGAGAAGCAAATGTATGCTCCTGAAGTTCATCAAACACTTCTCTCTTAGCATGGTTCAGTACTGCCATTACAAGTACATTTAAAGGGTCCTTCATCCTTGTCATTTTGTGCTGGAATTGTCGCATCATCTTTTCACCTTCCCTGCAGAGGTATATCACATCTAATGATGGGATTGAAAGGCCACCTCTGTTTTTCCTCTTCAGGAGTGCTGAATGTGAAACTGCTGTTTGGAGAACTGCCTTACAAACATCACATTTAACTGCTTTCTGTCATATTTTCACAACAAAACCTGCTATATATTCCACTACGTCCTCAACATACAGTGTCAGGTTGGCTGGGTGTGGAATGTAGTCATGATCATGACTAACAAAAAGTACATCAGTACTGTTGGCAGGCAGATGAATAGGATCACCAGTTATTTGACTGCAGTCTCCACAACTCATAATAACAGTAGGGTCAACTGCAGAGCAATTGGCACTGGTTGTAGTACCTATCTGTATATGGAGCAAAAGTCTGCTTCAAACTGCCTAGCTGTGGGGTTGTTGTTATGACAACCATGACTCCTAATGGCACTAAAAAATACTTCCAGATGATCCTGACTAAGTTTGTAGGTGAGCAGAAAATGCATCTTCAGCTGTGGCATGTTCAAAATTGAGTCATACACTCCTAAGACAGACTTTAGACACACAATCAAACCTATGAAACCAGTTTTCCTAGAGACTTCACTAGACAAACACCACCATCCATCTCTTGCAGTGATTGTATATATTCAATAGCCTCCTGAATGTAGGCCCTCGTACTGTGGATATTCTCTGCTTTCAATGGTTTCTGCCATCCCTTTGAACAAAGATTACGGCTGTTCAAGATATCAAATATATTGTTCATGAGCCTAACAAATTTTACAGTCTCCTCACACCCTTGAAACTGAGGAAGATTTAAGTCTCTGTCACAATATGTCATTGCACTTGCAACACATTCACCGAATGTTTGTGTGGCGAGCTTTACTTTCATGGGTTCCTTCTCCCAGTGAATGTGCCTTTTGGAAAGTTTTGTTCCTAGATGAAGGCCCTCGATACTCTGAAGTTTCTCTAACTCTTCTAAGTACCTCCAGTCTATGACATTATCACCCCTGGCAAAAGTTCTCTTAGCTCCTAAAGTATTCCTCACTAATTTTATAGCATGGCAAGCATCTAGAAGAATAAACACTTTAGAATCATTTGAGGGATTTTCAAACCAGTTCACCATATTATTTTCATCAAAAGAAGCTCCCAAACAACGGGCCATGGATAAATTAGAAGCAGCACCATCAAAAGTAAGTGACACTACAATTACATTTAGGTCATTTAAAAATTTAAGGCACTCAATCACTAGGTTTGCTCTCTCCGAGCCACTTAAACCGTTAATCAAAAAATAACCCACTGGAATTTTCCAGTGTCCATTTAGTGAGACCACCATAAACACAAAAGCCTCCTTGGCTTCTGGTAAATCCTGATCCTCGATTTCAGTACCACAATTCACATAACCAAGAAATTGTTTTCTATCAAATTCAATGTGCTTCCGGATGCACATTTCAGTCCTATTGAGCATGTGTGGGACATGATGGGTCGACAACTGGCCAACCGTCCTCAGCCACCCACAACTCTGGAACAACTGACAAGTGCAGTGCAGCAAGCATGGGCCACAATTCCTCAAGAAGCGATCCAGGACCTAATTGACTCCATGCCTCGACGAATTCATCAATGAATTGCAGCTCGTGGTGGGCACATCTTGTATTGATTGTTATCCAAACTTGCAGTCAGAGGGACCTGATAGTGTAATCATCAAATCACAACCAAACACTCGTCCTGCGTGTTCAATTGCAGCAATGTAGCACCACTCCTTCTGGGTGTTGCAATTTCCATTTTCTTCAGTGTACCGTCGGGGTCAGAAGGGAACAAGTGTTGAACAAGGGTGGTTGGATGGGAAAGATGAAAGTGACGAGCCAGGCAAAAGTGGAAGCAATGCCAGAATTCAGCTAAGGGCCCAATGGTTGCCAAGCCATGCTCCCAATTTAAACCCCCTTGGGCCCCGTTTACACCCCTGTTACGACAGGCAGGGATACCGAGGGTATTATTCTACCGCCCTCATCCACAGGGGATAAACCAGTGAGACAGACGTGTACAAAATGCAAAAATGACAACTTATAATCCTGCGTAGTGAACTTTTCTTTGCAAACCTTGATGATTTTGTTATGTACTGGAATTGGGCCACTTCCATTTTAATGATGATGGTGATGATGATGATAATAATTGTTAGGGGGTTTCCGTTGTTTACAAAGGGATAAGAAGCGCCTAGGGTGAATGGGTGGACAAGGAATTAACCAGAGACTAAGTTAACACAAAAAATTTGAAATTTTCTTTCCTTTTTTGAATTTAAAATTTGATAAATAGAAGATCTGAATAAACAATAAAAATCTTATAATGAGCTCGACAGCTACCACAACATAGTGGACTTAGAAGTCCGATTATCAAGTACAAAACTTGAGAGAATTAAAAATGAAAAATGACGCAGGAAAGAGCAGCATTGCTCTTGACAGGTACCAAATTTACAAGAGCACTATTTTCTCCTTTCTTTTACACTACAGGGGAGTTTGCGCTCCAATTTGATCATAGTCCAGCCTCACAGAGGCATCAGTTTCTAACTGCACACTTACAACCTCTCGACTGTTCTTAATTAATTATTATTATTATTATTAATTTATTATTTTGCACATCGTTGGCTTGATGTGGACTCATTTATCGCTCAACACTTTGTAACACACTGCACAGGAAACAATTACCGAATAAACAGGGGCAAAAAGTGCCCATACTAAATGGTATTAATGTAAAAAGAAAATGTTGAACATGACTGGCGATAAACAAAAGGCCAGGACGCGAAGCACTTGCACTCCTTCTAAAAATACTTAAAATTCTAAGTGGGCTTATGGCTCAATGATACAGAGGCTAGACCTATTCTACAACGGGATGGCTAAAAGAGAAAAATTAAATACCAAATAAGTGTTAAGAATTTTGGAGATTTAAAAACTTTAGTCACCCCCATACCAAGTTGATTGGGAATCAACAGAGGGTAATCACTCTTTGTTCCCTTACTTTACATATTTCGCAGTAGGGGATAAAACAGAGTCCTCAGACTAGCCGAAAATTTACATTTAAACCAGCAGATTTAGATATTTACATAAGTTGAAAAGAGGCTGATATCTTCTTCTCAAACTGTCTGCAGAAGCTATCACATGTTTATGAAAAATCTGCCATTTTCTTGCTTTGCTGGGCTTTCCAACGCCGCCCGGGCCCCCTGCTGCCGCTACGAAACGCCGCATTCAATTAACTGGATTAATGAAGAAGACAATACAGCCCTAAAGCGCCCAGATTTTATAGTATTTTTGAGGATAAGTTTCCAGAACTCTTTACTTATAGGCTGGATTCCTGTACACACTCGCAGTTTTGATTGGCTAGAGAAAATATTTACTAATTTCTGATAGGTTGATAAATATTGAAGAAGAAACCTGCCGAAGTGTTGACAACTTTGATATATGAACAAAACAATCTTAAAAACGTAAGGTTTGCCACCTGTGAAAATACAATTTTCTTAATAATTTAATTAAAATTCGACCCGCTAGGGAGAGCAATTAAACCGCTGACAGAGATATCTAATGGTTGAAAACTAAAGTGTCTGGTAATACAGCAGTTCAAGTTAGATTACATAGATGGCCTTATAGAAGGCGCGCAGTTTAACTGGCCGAAGAAGGTGTACTCCCGTATAATAATAATAATAATAATAATAATAATAATAATAATAATAATAATAATAATAATAATAATAACTTTAAAAATACAGTGTGGCCTCCTAAGAGACCTAGAGCACGTCTTTCGAGTTGACGCCGCATAGACGACCTGCTTGTCTATGAGGATGGGGCTCTGCCTGTGATGAATTCCAATGATGAAGACGTCACACACACACATACACAGCCCCCTAGCTATCGAAATTAACCCATGAAGGTTAAAATCCCAGACCCGGTCGGGAATCAATTCCGGGACCCCCTGGACCAAAGATCAGCTCGCTAACCATTTAGCAATGGAGCCGGATAAAATAATAATAATAATAATAATAATAATAATAATAATAATAATAATAATAATAATAATCAGTATTCGTTTTCTATAAATAAAGGGTACTCCTTGTGAGGTCTGTGGTTCGTATCAAGAAGTTCGAATCTTAAACCGGGCCGAGTAATAAACGGCAGTCGAATTGTCCCTTACTTTTGTGCTTGTAATCTGATCACCCTACACTTATGTATTCCACGTCATATGTCCACTGGGCAGAAGAAGAGATAGAATGATAAGCCTCCCAGGACTATATTTTTTCAGTTTTTGAGGTATGTTTAGGTGGTAAGAATGGTAGGGGTGGACCAAGATACAGATATGACAAACAGTTCACTGCGTACGAACTTGCTGGGTCTGGCCATTTCTACTGGCTATTGTTTGCAAAACTCTCGTTGTCGCTTTAGTGTACTGTATGTTTACTGTTGTTTTACAACGAATGAAGCTAATGCCACCTGGATTCATTCCATGTTGGAAGAAACTCAAAATGAAGAAGATATAGGTGTGATAACGGTAGTGATGTGACCGATGAAGGCATCCTTTGTCTGTCCCGAGTGCCAAAACAACACTTGTGGAGAATATGAGCAAGTTGTATTCAGCATTTGCATAGACATTGATTCATCTGATGTTAGCGTGTACTTGAACGTGTTTCAAAAAGAATTTGATTTTCTTTTCTATTTTGTGTCACGAACTGCAGACGTAAATGAAAAGTTCGTATTTGTGTTCCATAATTTCATATGAAAAATAGCCTACTAAAGAATGATTAATCAAAAGAATGCGAACGAACGTGATAGAATGACTTAAGCCTGTGAACTTGGGTCTAAGTAAGACAAAGTTTCGAGAAAGGGGTTCTAAGTTAAAAGTTTTCGTCTCTCCGCACGGTTAGGAAAATGGTTTCAATACTGCATTTCTGAAGAAAGTAGTTCAGTATAAATTATAATCATGTCAAATATATTCAGATAAATAAAATAATGTCACAAAAATAATAACATTGAAAAAATAATTCAATTAAAAATAAAACGGCAAAGAGAGAAACGGGCCTAAGAGACACGTTGCGATCACTCCAGCGTTAAGAAAGGTCTTCCTTGCTTGTCCTTCTGTGAATTTTATGCCTGCATTGCTTCTGCCATCGTTAGTTATTCTAATACCCAAGTAACAATATTCATCGTCCGCCTCTGTGGTGTAGTGGTTAGTATGATTAGCTGCCACCCCCGGAGGCCCAGGTTCGATTCCCGGCTCTGCCACGAAAATTTGAAAAGTGGTACCAGGGCTGGAACGGGGTCCAGTCAGCCTCGGGAGGTCGACTGAGTAGAGGCGGGTTCGATTCCCACCTCAGCCATCCTGGAAGTGCTTTTCCGAGGTTTCCCACTTCTCCTCCAGGAAAATGCCTGGATGGTACCTAACCTACGTCCACGGCCACTTCCTTCCCTCTTCCTTATCTATCCCTTCCAATCTTCCCATCCTCCACCAAGGCCCCTGTTCAGCACAGCAGGTGAGGCCTCCTGGGCGAGGTACTGGCCATCCTCCGACCCAAAGTCTCACGCTCCAGGACACTGCCCTTGAGGCGGTAGAGGTGGGATCCCTCGCTGAGTCCGAGGGAAAAACCAACCCTGGAGGGTAAACATATTAAGAAAGAACAATATTCAGCTACTTTCTTTCCGACTTCATTTTCTAATCTAATATTCCCCGCATCATCTGAATTCGTTTGACTGCACTTCACTACTTTGTTGTACGGTATATTTATTTTCATCTTCTATTCTTTCTCCAAGACCGCGTCCATACCACTAAGCAATTTCTCAGATAAAATAACAATACCAGAGATAAATCTAAGAGGTTCTATTTCTTCTCTTTGGATTGTGATTCCCTTTCAAAACTCCTCTTTCATGGTCTTTACCGCTTGTTCTATATAAACACTAAAAAAGGAAAGGGAACAAAATGGATCCTTTCTTCACTCTTTTCTGGATTGCTGCTGCTGCTTTTTCTTAGCCCTAGATCTTTCTCACTGCAGAACTGATTTTTTTAAATACAGATTGTAGATAATTCTTCTTTCTCGGCATCTGATTCTGCTCACCTTCAGAATGTCAAATAGCTTGGTCGAATCAATATTGTCGAACGCATTTTCTCGACCCACGAATCCATGTACGTAGACTTGTCTTTCTTAATTCGATCCTCTAAGATCAGGCGTAAATTCAGACTTGCTTCTCATTTTCACAAAATTTCTTCCGAAGCCAAACTGATCTCCCAACTCAGATTCAGCTTTTATCTTCTTCTTCTTTTTTTGTAAATAATACGTGTTACGGTAATATTTTGCAAGTATGAGTTACTAAACTAACGGTGCAGTAGTTTTCACACTTGTCGGCGCCTTATTAAGTAGCGTTCAAGCAAAGCAAAGCAAAGCAACACAAAAGATAAGGAAGTCAGTGTGGATCAGTGGTAGAGTGTCGGACTCCGGATCCCAAGATAGCGGGTTCAAACCCGGCAGAGATAGTCGGATTTTTGAAAGGCGGAAAAAATCCATTCGACACTCCATGTCGTACGATGTTGGCATGTAAAAGATCTCTGGTGGCACATTTGGTGTTTACCCGACAAAATTCATTAAATCTCAGCCATAGACGCCCAAGAGAGTTCCGGTTTACTCGCTCTGCCATCTAGTGGGCCTAGAGTAAAACGGAACGTCGAAATCGACGAGCAGACAGCCAGATGGCGTCAAATTGAAATGTCTGCACCCGGTAGCTGAGGCCATACGATTATGATTATTATTAGCATCTACATGTTCTACCACCCAACTTCCTCGTTTATTGTTTTTGTCTCAGTCTTAATTCTTCTACTTCATTACCTCCTCTTCCGTGGCCTACCTCCGCATTCCAGTCTCCCATCACGATTAGATACTTGTCTCCTTTTACATATTGTATTACATCTTCTATGTCTTCATATATTCTTTCTAAGTCTTGATCATCGGCTGAACTTTGTGATAGGCATTAGCTTGGTGTCAATCCTGACAACAATAACCCGTTCACTCTACTGGTCATAGAACGTTACCCGCTACCCTACCTTCTTATTCATTATTAAACCAGCTCCTGCAACTCCCATATTCGATTTTGTGTTGATAATTCTGTAGTCACCTGCCAACGTACTTCACTTATATCACCTACATCTACAGTAATTTTATTCTATCCATTTCCCATCGATACGATTGCACCTACGACTTGGCTACCTGCTTCATTGGGAATCACAAGCCTCCTCATCGCGGCGAGGTCAGGTGGTTCACAGGGGAGGATGTCTTTATTATGATAACTAATTTTAAGTACTTCGCCAGTATTAGGCACCTTCTGTAATTTGAAATTATCTTTATATCCAAATACCACAGACTGAATTATTCTGCTTTCTGTAAATGGTCACATATACATATGATCATTAATGATACCTGAATGTCTTTCTTGGAACCTGTTTCTCCCTTGAAGTACCTATACCAAGGAAAATGTAAAGGAAAATTAACCCTAAATGCATAATACTGTACGAGTGCGTAAATACGTCACGCAAACTTACATCCTTACAGTACGGTACGGGAAGGTTCTTTTTCCTTTACACATTGGCATAGGAAAATGAATCCAACGAAAATTGTTCTGATGGACTGCATATCCATATGTGGCTGGGAGGCTTGCCCAGTCTTAAGGAGAAAAATGGATAGGAAGAACATTGGGTCCGCCTCTGTGGTGTAGTGATTGGTGTGCTCCTGGGGCCCGGGTTCGATTCCCGGCTCTGCCACGAAATTTGAAAAGTGGTACGAGGGCTGGAACGGGGTCCACTTAGCCTCGGGAGGTCAACTTCGTGGAGGGGGGTTTAATTCCCACCTCAGCCATCCTGGAAGTGGTTTTCCGTGGTTTCCCACTTCTCCTTCAGGCAAATGCCGGGATGGTACCTAACTTAAGGCCACGGCCGCTTCCTTCCCTCTTCCTTGTCTATCCTTTCCAAACTTCCCATCCCCCGCAAGGCCCCTGTTCAGCATAACAGGTGAGGCCGCCTGGGCGAGGTACTGGTCATCCTCCCCAGTTGTATCTCCCGACCCAAAGTCTTAAGCTTCAGGACATTACCCTTGAGGCGGTAGAGGTGGAATGCCTCGCTGAGTCCGAGGGAAAAACCGATCCTGGAGGATAAACAGATAAAGAAGAAGAAGAAGTGGGATATATACAATGTCCCAGGAAGAATGGTCAATAATCAGGGACATAGCAAGAACGATCATTTGAAACAAAATAATTCATACGGACATAATTATGCCCTATTCCGAATTGTTTCGGAGATAGAACCCATTTAATGGGCATTTGGTTTTGGGCTAGTGGCGCGCACCCAACCTCTTTGACATTATGAAATGGGTACAAGTTTTCCGTAATTTAAAGTTCGCCATTCACGTCTTCGTAGGACATTCATGCGTGCAGAGAGTCGCCGTGTGCTGGTAGTAGGACTGCGCTGCACCATTTCTACAATGCGTTGCTGTTCTTGAACAGGTTATTGAACTACACGTTCAGAAGAAAAATGGGAACTTGGAAGAACATCTGTTTCACGCAGTGCGTTGAAAACTGTGGTAAACACACTACGATCAGAAATTCGACGTGCCGGAAAGCGCCGACGGTATTCCTCGACAGCAGCAGGATCGCTACCATCGCAGAAGCTGTGAACACACAATATTTCTGCATATTCTTCGTTAGTGTAGATGTGTGGCATTTTAGCCAGCGCGTGTACAAACGCAGTTAACCGATGATCCTCTCTGATACACTCTCAATTTCTCGCACTATTTCACTCACAACACACCATGGACAGCTGCGCATTCAACGGGCTAGTTTAATGGCAGGAAGACGTCCTGAGAAAAGAGGTGGAAAGCAACGAGGTAGGTTGGACTAGAATAACACGTAGGATAATAGGATGATAAATCACTATGGTGTTGATTATTGTTTTAAGAGGAAGTAGAACTAGGCAACAAATTCAGCACCGTGATTATTTTGAAAATCGGACATGTACTTCCCCAGAAAAAAGAAATGTATTCCTACGTGCGTCATTTGTCAGCGGGGAGCTGCCCTGTTCGATTCTCGCTCCGTATGAAACATGAGCTAGCTGTTGACATACAGAATTCCTTCACCTCCTTCTGACAGGTAAGTATTCGTTCTGGTTTGTCCACAAACACACTAATATCACAGCAGGTAACAGGAAAAGGAAGAGAGGATACGTGATTGATTTCTTTTCCTAATCCAACTTCAATCCTTGTTTTTTCTTGATCCCGACGGTATTAGGTTTGTGATGCTAGAGAGTCTTTCATTTCACGGCCTTCGTGGTGGCTGTTCTCTTTCTTTTGTTGATTCTTCTAAGGATCGAGCCACTTTCTTTTTCCCTTCTGATTAGTGGTAAAAAAGGACGATTGTGCAGGTGTACTAGTCCTGCTTCTTTTCACAATAATACTCGTTTCCACGACCACCATTACTTTCAAACATTCAGTGTAATGTTAACTACTATCACTCATACTAAATTTTTTTAAAAATGTTTATTAATGTTTCTATTTCTTTCTCTGCTATCTTTACCACAACTTGGAGGGGATGCACTTATTGCAATCCATGTCAAGCATGTGGATTTGGCCCAGTTTTACGGCAGATGTCCTTCCTGACCCCTACCATGCATGTTCCTTTCTAGAGTTCACTCTAACTCGTGTGGGATTTCCGGTTACATTGGCATAGGAGAAGGAAAGCACTGGGAAGGCAGCAGCTATACCGGTAATTCAAGTACAACCCCAGCGTTTGTCTTCTGTGAAAATAACATACCACAGAAAACCATCTTCAAGGGTGCCCTGAACAGCTACGTAGGGCCTGTGTGGTTTAATGTCACGTCAGTATAATAATGCTGTCCCTTAGAAGGCGATGTACATCCATTTTTATTTTACCCATTTACGTACGACAAGTCCAGTAGCGCGAATACCTGTCAGAGGATGGTGGAGGAGAAGCTAGCTCACGTTTCATGCGTAGCGCGAGTCGAGCAGAGCGGTCCTTCACTGGCAAACGAAGCACGTTTGGAAACATTGCATTTTCTCGAGAAGTACTTGACCGAATTTCAAAATGATCACGGTGCTGAGTTTGTAAGGCCACGTGTAGAAAAGAGCGTAGTTCCATTCGTACAGGCTGGTCGGAAACAACGTGACCCTGGTATACGAGCTTTAGAGAGTTGGTCGTAATAATAAATAAACTGGAAAAAATAATTCTAAATCTCGCGTCGTTATCATTTTATCAAAAGCTGAAGTTAGAGGGTGAATTCAAATTGGCTGTTTTGAGACAGTGTTGCCAAAGCTGTACGTGGCTTATGAACCGCTTGAGAGCCATGCCAAGAAATCAGCATACCTGTCAGTTCGGAGCTCCCTGTTAAAATCCCTTCCATAGTAAGGGCACGTCCAAGATGCACGCTGACTGTCTGACTCCGAGTGGCAGGTGGGATGTGGCCATTATGAAAGCTGGTTGTCAGCGCAGACAGAGCTGCCACAAAAGAAAAGATATGAAATACAACTTATCAGTGTAGCATGGAACTAACAAGAGAACAGGCTGCAGCTCTAGTGACAATGTTACAACCAAGTTAAAACGAATGAGAAGTGATATACATCCAATAAATGAATTAAGATATATTTACGGGGAGTACAAGCACCTTTTTCCACAGTTACTTGTCGACGAAAACAGATTTTTGAATATTTCAGAATGAGTTCGGATACGTTTTGTTTTATTTTGTTAAAATTTGAACACAGGCTTACGAAGAACTGGGCGAATTACCACACTCAAGACGAAAATCAACAGGCTGCGCGGCAGGTTGTCTGAAACCAGAATGAACGAATCATTCCGGTAAATATCTGAGTCAGACTACCAGTGCGCAGGTGCATTATGGCCAGTCCCGCTTAAAAACACAGGACATACTTATGTCGACTCGGCGCCAACTGTCTGACTCAGAAAACCAGCGTGCATCTTGGACGTGCCCTAAGTATGTCCTGTGTTTGTAAGCGGGACTGGCCATAATGCACCTGCGCGCAGGAGGCTTGCGCACTGGTAGTCTGACTCAGATGTTTACCGGAATGATTAGTTCATTCTGGTTTCAGACAACCTGCCGCGCAGGCTGTTGATTTTCGTGTTGAGTGTGTTTGACATTTTGGTAACGATGGATATCAAGAATTTGATTTCCGATGTGGGATAAGCGAATTAAAGATCAATTCAATAGGAACATCGTCGGCTGTCGGAGAAAGATTTCTATAAATGAAGACATGATATTCGAAAAATCTGTTTTCGTCTGCAAGTAACTGTGGAAAAAGGTGTTTGTACTCTTAATTCATTAATTGGATGTATATTACTTCTCAATCGTTTTAACTTGGTTGTTACATTGTCACTTAGCAGCAGTAGAGCTGCAGCCTGTTCTCTTGTTAGTTCCATGCAACACTGATCAGTTGCATCTCATATCTTTTCTTTTGTGGCAGCTCTGTCTGCGTGTGACAACCAGCTTTCATAATGGCCACATCCCACCTGCCGCTCGGAGTCAGACTGTCTGACTCAGAAAACCAGCGTGCATCTTGGACGTACCCTTAAGCTTATGTTTCTTCAATTGGTGCTTGACCGCAGGAAAAAGTACTGTAAGCCTTTTGGTAATATTACTGAAAGTGAAAACACACTGTCAATACCTTTAACTATTCACGAATTATTTGAAGTGGACATTTTAGCTGAATGAATACCTACAACCTTTGACCGGGTCAGGGATGTAATGAATGAAGCAGATATAGGCTATTAGTACCATGTGGTCGCCACTCCCAAAGTGATTAGTAATGACTGATAGATGCTATGAAATGAGAATGGAGTGTTGCTGGAATGAAGGATGGCAGGGAAAACCGGAGTACCCAATGAAAAACCTGTACCGCCTCCGCTTTGTCTAGCACAAATCTCACATGCAGAGACTGGAATTTGAACAACGGTATCCAGCGGTGAGAGGCAGACGCGCTGCCGACTGAGTCACGGAGGCTCATTTTAACTTAATAACCCTGTATATTGTAATATTTGGGTACCCCTGAACTTAAATACCAACTTCAGAGACATTCTGCACAGCCGTTTTCCCGGAGGTCCAATCAATCAATCAATCAATCAATCAATCAATCAATCAATCAATCAATCAATCAATCAATCAATCAATCAATCAATCAATCAATCAATCAATCAATCAATCAATCAATCAATCAATCAATAACAAAAAATAAATTGAACCTTCTTTCGCGTTTTGTACACCGAATCTGAAATAAAAACGAAGTATGAGGCAAAATAACGATAACCAAGCAAAGCAAAATCACCTCCGTACAGACCATGAAGGCCCTTGGAGGAGTGGAAGGTAAAGGCTTCCACCATTGTTAACCCCGGCACGTGATGGGGTAGAGTGGTTAGCTCTACGCCCGGCCGCCTTTGCCCCCAGGAATTAACCTAGTACTCATTTTTGGTGTAGGCTGAGTCAGCCTCAGGGCCATATGCACCTCCGGAAGTGGAAATCTCGTTTCTTAAATTTTACGACTTCCTGACGGGGATTCGAACCCATAACGACAACCAAAGGAATAATAACTAGAGGAACCGCGCTGCTCCTCGGCATTCCTTATAAGTAGGTCAGATAACTCGTCTTGATATGTCTGTCGTAGTCTTATTGTTTGCCTGCCATTTTCATGAACATTTATGAACATTTAATATGAAGCGCATTATGGTATACCTTAGTTTGTTGTCAGAATTCATCCACTCTGACGTCATCATCCCGTCTGTTTGGTAAAAATCTATCCATGTATTCGCTTTTTTATCCTGCTGTTCTTGATGTAAAGGTTGGTATTGTGTTGAATAAGGCAATGGCACTTTTAATTGAAGTTCTTCTATAGAGAACGGTTGTCTTGTGAGCTCATGCCTTAGTCTCGAAGAAGAGGTTTTTGCTAGGCAGAGAACTTTTATACGATTCATGGCTTTCACTCTTTCTAGTGTAGCGAGGTTATCCTTCGATAATTGTTCCCAGATAATGTCTAAGGAGTTTGTACGTAGACTTTTTCTCTTAGCAGCATGTAACTTATTAGGAATACTCTGTCATCTGTTGAATATACAGGGTGATTTTTTCCACCGTGAACAAGCTCTAGGGACTGAGCTAGGAGAGGGTACGGAACAGAAAAGGTCTAATGAACGTATGTCCGGAAATGCATGGTTTGTTTGTTAGGGACCATTTATTCAATCATCCTTTGTTACAGAGACGGCAGTCGAATACGCGCTGTACCATGCAGCCACAGTTACAGTATGTGTTGAAAATGGTTTCTACGTGCCTCCACGCATGCGTGTACGTGCCGTAGCATGTTCTGTCTCTCACGTTCACTTCGGCCAGGCTGCATCCAAACAGTGTGAAAGGCAGCTGCTCCAGTCCCTCCTCATTAGGAATGGGCTCAGCATACACGATACTTTTGAGATGGTCTCATAACCATAAATCGCACGGGTTGAGATTTGGTGAACGAGCAGGCCATGCAATTGGACCTCCTCGTCCTATCCAGGGAAGACACGATTGAGATGCGGCCGGACGTTCACGGCGAAGTGGGCTGGAGCACCATCATGCAGCAGCCGCATAACCCTGCGAATCATCAATGATACGTCTTCCAGCAGGAGAGGCATAGTCACCCGCAAGAAATGCCGATAGTTCCGGCCTGTTAGGCAACGTGGAAGGAAGACTGGTCCCAAAACATGGTCGCCAATTATCTCGGCCCACACTTTCCAGCTGAACCGCAGCTGATGATTCCCTGGCACCAAACCATGGGGGTTTTGCATACAGTCCCACAGATAACTGTTATGAAAGTTGAAGATGCCTCTCCGCGTAAAGGTGGTCTCGTCTGAGAATAGGATGGATGTCACAAATCCCGGAATCGTGGTTGCCTGGTGAATAAACCAGCGACAAAATCACTCCCGATGTGGAAAGTCTGTGGCTAGTAAGCCCTGCACACGCTGTAAGTGATAAGGGTAGTAACAATTGTCATGGTGAATGTTTCGCACGGTCGTCTGGCTTATGCTGTACTGGCGGGCCAACTGCCTGGTCGCCTTCCACAGTGTTCATCACATTTTCTTCCACGTCTGGTGTCCGAACAGGGCGGGTAGGTTCTTCATGATTTCCTGCTTCCTTAAATGACTCTGTCTCAGACAAACGGCGAAACGCTGTTGCAAACATTGAATGCTGTGGTTATTGTCGGCGGGGATAGGTCTCCCGATATAACCGTGCTGCTCGTCGCCCATTGCCATTTGCTTTGCCGTAAGTAAAACCATATCGGCAAGCTCTCGAGTCGGATACGGAACCATTGTGTACAACGTTGTAACACATCCACTATCCGGTGAGTCAGCACGAGAAGTGACTCGGACACAACGTTACCAATAACTATGACAGGAGAAGGCGCTAGGGCATGACGTATGAGGAACTGTACCACCTCTAGGACGAAACCACGCATACTGTGGCGGCATGGTACAGCGCGTTTTGGCCTGCAGTCTTTGTAACAAACCTAGCATGGACACCATGCATTTCCGGACATACGTTCATTAGACCATTTCTGTTCCGTATCCTCTCCGCGATCAATCTCTAGAGTTTGTACACGGTGGAAGAAATCACCCTGCATTTGGAATCTGGGAAAGGTTAGAGAATCAAAGAGTTTTTAGCAGGGAATAGTATTATTGCGTGATCAGAGGAAGTGTATACTCCCTGGCTTGACAGGTAGTAATCAAACATGGCTGCATGCAATGGCATTATTTAGGATGAAAATCACATATATCAGAATACTAGCTGGAATATCTGGCGTTGTCCGAATAGTTCTTGAATATTTACCTTTAAGATGTGTATTACCAGTTAGTTAGGGCCTATGTGTGAAGTGAAATTTTATAGAATTCATTTTGGAAAAGTTGATTTTACGATCTATTATGTAGTTTGGCCTTTGCTGACGGGACTTAGTGTTTACAGTGCAGTAAGTCTTCTGGTATAGGCTAGGGCAATTTTGTTACTTTCATTGATCTGTCTCTGTCTTATCCTTGGCTTTGACAATATGAAAGTAACTGAGTTATGAGCGATGCTAGAAATGCCATTCCTTATGCAATCAGTCCCTATTTCGAATGGTGTGAAAATATTGCTCATCGGGTCACTTGTTGCATGTATTTCAGTGGGCTTGACAGACTGATATGTAATAGCAACTTCTGGCTCGGTGAGGAGATCAACGGAAAACTACCTCACTCCTCATTTTCCTAGTACGCCTCTTCATTGATGCCTAGGCCATCTATGACTGCTGATGGTGGAGCTGTTGAGGATTCATCAAGCCTTCGGGCTGGGGACTGAACACACACACATACATACATACATACATACATACATACATACATACATACATACATACATACATACATACATACATACATACATACATACATAGTTTTAGAGTAATTTAGATGGGTTTGATTTCAAGTTTTATATTACTTAATTTTCAAGTAAACCTTTCTCCTTGTGAAAACTTGAATTGACTAGGAAGTATTTGATACTGTAAAAAAAAAAAAAGTGATAACTATATGTATTTACCTGTCGTCCTACAGATATGGTTTAAATTGTCATTGAGACTGTCACCTACCTGCCTTGCGACCTCGAAAGGTTTGGATTCAACACTAATCTCGGTCATTTCATACTATTTATTTCTAAGCCTATCTCAGCCCCACCTTCTCAATGGAGGCGTAACGTGGACTTAAACGGTATCCAGAGCATCACAATTCCTCTTGGCGACATATAAACAACTGATTCGACATTAATATCGGTTATTTTCAATTATTTTTACATGTTATCCCCTCCCATTCACCAGCCCGAGCGGGGTTCGGGATGATTCATCCCCATAGTATTCTTTTTCCAGATGGTAAATCAAATATGTACCGAGTTTCGTTGAAAGCTATTCTGAAACATCATCCAGAGTGTCACAGTACAACTCAGTGGTCTCGTAAACAATGTATTCGACATTAATATCAGTCATTTATATTTATTTGTATATTTCACCCCCTACCCTAGAGTGCTAGGGGTGTTTTACACCAATAGTGTTTTTTTTCAGATAGTAAGTCATATGATTACCCATTTGGTATGAGGGCTATGCTGGAAGGAACACATATACACACGCATTTTCGGTCATTTCGGACATCTTCTTTTCCTACCCTTCTTATCTCCATGACGATGGGGGCTGAACATGGACTTCCACAATATCTGGAGTGTCATTATTCACCTCAGCTACCCCGAAAAGTATGGACTGTCCATTCTAAGGAATTAATTCATATCGAATAGCTACGCCCGCAGGCTTCCCCAAAAATTATTATAATAGGACAATACATTTTCAGGATAGAAACATTCTCCCTCCCTTAGCCCAAAATAAATCTCGAGAAGCGAAATTCCTACCGCAATACCCGTAGACGGCCTGGGGTTGAGGAGCGAGCGTGGCCAGCCCACGCTAGCGGCCAAGCCAAGTTACTCGTACACAGCGATATCAGGAAGTCTCTGCTAGAGGCACTGACCCCAGCATATACGTGCCACGCCCCCTTTCCAGTCGAGCGGGGCGTGAAGGGAAGAAGCAGGCCTGCCAACCGGAATAGGAGTACACCACGGCGGCAGAAAACTTCCCTTTTCCCTCGCTCCATAAAAAGAAAGGGGCAAAATATAATTTATTAAAAGACAGGGAAAGATCATACACATAAATAATATCACAATAAATACAGATCGATCTGCCATAGATCATAAAATTCAAAATAACGAAGGTGAACGACGAGGAAGAGAAATTCACGGTTCATATCTCCCTTCCTAAATCCCAACCAGGTTGGGGAGGTTTATTGCTTCTCAGACATGAGAATTCTTGAGAACAAGTCCTTTCTTTGCAATAGGTACACATCAACTTGTTTAACAACCAATAACATTAGTGAACACATATTCTTGCTTGGCAAATAACCGATGAAAGCAGAGTCCGTGAAGATTAACAACCTGGGATAAAACACGACTCATTTTCCAAGAAAAGAAGGCATTCCAACAGCATCACAAGACGATATTTTCGGCTTCCAACGCCGAATTAAGACGGGTACCAGCAAGGTCCAAGATCAGCCATAAAGCATAGCGTGAGGCAGGCAGCCGCACCAAGACGTAGAAAACCAAATTGAGCATGCGTCCCACTACCGGCAACGGACGCTGGCCCACAGGGTGCATAAATAAACGGTGGCCAAGAGGATCGGGCCAAGGAGTCGGCGCACGCCAAGATTCGCCCACGTGAGGGGCCCTTCCCACGGAGCGACGGGCGAAGGTAGGACCTCCATACTAGTGCAACACAAATGTTTAAAGGTCAGCGATTTTGTCACGCAAAAGCCGATAAGAACGAAGGAATGAGATGGCAAAAAAGACCCAGGCATCGTGCCGGGTGTAGAGGAGAAAGGCAACAAAATTCTTACAAACTTACAAACTTCCAAATACTCCAGTTACCAAACCACTAGGGAAGAAACGCACCCAAATTGAAAATAACATAACAGGCAGCGCAGGTTATCGCTAAACAATTAAAGACAGAAAAACGCACTAAGCGGATTGGACCTGCGAGAGATGAGTGCGAAACCCCCTCCCCCCCGTCCCCGGTGTCTTTCACCAATAGGGTGACCGAAGTAAGAAAATAAAGAATCAGAGATGGACCACAAAAACGAGGAGCCAGCTTTCCGGAAGGAATGAAATTCTTAATAAATACATTATCTTCGACCGCCAGACTGGTAGGACGACGTCCCTTATCATAGCGCTCCTTTCTTCTTTGATAGGACACCTTAAGATTCTCCTTAGCTTTCTTGGAATTAGTAAGGATGTTAAGGGAATCCACCCTTTCAGGCAACAACTCATTAATATGCCATAGATTAGAAAGTGGGGAGTTGGAAACAAACGAAAACATGAGAGGAAAGGGGGGAAATTGGTGCGCATCGTGGACAGCGGAATTGAACGTATAAGCGAGCCACGGCAACGAAGTGTCCCACCTCTGAACATCTTGATGATGATACGCGATGATGGCAGAGCGAAAATTCCGGTTGACTCTCTCAGCGTACGAAGGCTGGGGGTAATAGGGAGATGTCGTCACGTGAGAAATCGAAAGGCTAAAACAGAACTTCTTGAATAGGTTGGAAGTGAAATCTCTAGCGTTTTCAGAAACCAAGTACTGACTAGGGTCAAATGATGAAAATATAGTCTTCAAACACCTAATAGTAGTCTCAGCGTTGGCCATCCTCGTCGGAAACAACCAGGAAGAACTAGTAAAGCCTTCGACACATACCATTATGAACCTATTCACTTCAGTCTTCGATCTCGGGAGAGGCCCGACATAATCGATATACAGACGTTCCATAGTGCGCGTAGCTTGAGTAGAGGACTACAAACCAAATCGGGAATTAACGGAGGGCTTACTTACCCTACAAATCTTGCACGCCTTGACAAGTTCCCGAACTTCTCCGTCCAGTTCCTTCCAAATAAATTTTTCTCATCTTTTCCCTAGTTTAAAATACTCCCAGATGTCCTGCAAGGGGAGTTTCATGGAAGTGCTTAAAGGTCATGGGTATCAACACTGATGAAATTACCACCTTCATCTTACGATCATGACGGGAAGGACAACAAAGAACCCCGTTCCTCAATACGTAAGGGTCAAGTCTTGAATGATAGGTCCCAAGGCAGGATCTTCTAATTGAAATTTAGCTATGGCATGATACAGGAGAGGGGTATCAGGTAAAATGACTCCAGCCAAATGCAATGAAGGTAAAGACTCAGAGGGGCAGGGTTCTTCATCAAGAGTCGGTTGATCCGAGAACATACGGCTGAGGGAGTCAGCTGCAACATTTTATGAACCCTGAACCTGGGATATGACGAACGTCAAACTGGAAGGCGGAAATCCTTATGGCCCAACGGACCAGACGACCAGTTTTCCTTGGTTTCTCAAGCACCCAACTCAACGCCTGATTGTCAGTCTCGAGCTCGAACTTAACGTGTTCCAGGTACATACGAAACCGTTCTAGAGCGAAAAGGGCGGTCAGCCCCTCGAGCTCGTACACGGAGTATTTAGCTTCGAGAGGAGTGAGAGCTCGCGAAACGTAAGCAATAGAATCCTGCAGCAAGACGGCGTCGACGGCTGTCGACGAAGCGTCAGTTTGAACTATAAAGGTCTTTGTAAAATCTGGCATGGCCAAAACCGGAGCGTTGGAAATAGGTAATTTCAGGTCGTCCAAAGCAGCCTGCTGAGAAGCGCCCCACTGGAACTTTACTGCCTTACGCTGGGGTGCTTTAAGAGACCCCGCACGACTAGCAAAATTGGGAACAATTTTCGAAAGAAGTTAACCATTCCGACAAAGCGGATAACACCTTTAACGCCCTGCGGAGGTTTAAAATCCCGAATGGCCTGAGTCCGGGACTGATCGACAGAAACGCCGTTCGAGGACACAATATGTCCTAAAAAGATATTTGGAGCTTGGCAAATGACACCTTAGATAGTTTGACTGTTAACCCGACCTTCCTAAGACGCAGCAGGATATCCAAGACCAATCCAGAATGAACAAAAGAATTCGAACCGAGAATAACGGGGTACGGTAAATCTCTCGCTACGTACGAAGGGAATTTCCAGGTAAAATTAGAAACACGAATTTTACATTTTATCACCACAGAACCTAGATTCTGGAAGAATTAGCAGACACGAAGGAAAGCGAAACAGAGGACAAATCAGAAAATTTACAGGCAGATTTGTGTAAGGCAAACCGTCTTTCACTAATAATCTTTCACTAATAAATGACACTACACGAGACTGGCCCATTATTTATTTCCACCTTAATCAAGGGAGTCAAATCCCTAACTTCTGTGGATATCTCTAAACAGCCCGCGGGGCAGATAGGAGAAGGTTCGCCGAAAGAAGTACATTTATTGCGGTCAACAGGGGAAGGTGATTCAATACCATGAACGCCATCCCCATCCGGATCTAGTCAGGTATTATCCGGAGTCGCCACACAACGCCGCGCCACATGACCGGCAACTCCGCACTGAAAACATATGATGTTATTAGTTCTAGATGGAACCTCAGTCCTAGAACCCGCGTCAAAATCCTGAGTGTTACGGGATCGAGAGGGGGAATTTGTTGCGCAAATAATCAGAGGCACTGCAGCTGCAACACTTTCTTAATAAGACAGGCTTACGAGCAACCGAAGACTCCGTTACATTAGGATCAACGGAAGATGAACTAGTAACACGAAGCGAGTCCCCATGGCGAAAACCTTCGGCCGATACCACGATCGCTTCCAACTCCGCGAAACTATGAGCATAGCGAGAAGAAGGAAGAAGTGTGATCACTCCCCTAGTTCATCAGTTCCTCCGCTAGGCCACTCTTCCAGCAGTATTTGAGCTTGAGCTTACAAGTCAGCATACGAATAAAAGACAATTATTGCATGCAAAATATTATGCTTTTGCTTATTATTCCAGAAGTCAGTTGTCAGATAGTTTAGATAGCTTTCGGGTAGACTTTGTGGTCTTAAAAGATTTAAATTCCTTTCTCATCTGTCTTGCTACAAAATAAAATTGACATTTCATGTAATGTAAAACAAAAATGTAAAAAAAAATCTTCCTCCACTTGGAGACCTCCAAAGACAAAGAATGCACAAACAATTTCACTCAACAATAAAAATAATTAAATTATATCTTAGTCTGGTGAGTATAAGTAGTGTCTGTGTATCAAAAGAGAACACCTGAGCGCTCTCAGCCCCCAGTCGATGAACTCCTTGGTACTTAAGTCCTATCGACTTCTTAGGGACTGTCCCTCTCGCACCGATCATGAGACCCCTCACTTCTATATCGTCCAGTTCGTATTTATTCTCATAATACGGCACTGTAGGCAGGTAGATAGACTTCTTTTCTCGGTCCACTTCGTCTGGTTGGTCGAAGTGTGTTTCGAATCTTACTGTGGGGTCTAATATATATCCTTTCTTCCCTTTAACTGCAATCATATCAATCCTTCTCGTGCTGCCATTTACTCCAATGCCGTGCACTTCATCATGCACTTGAAATCCTTTCTCACGGAGCGTCTGTGCTATGGATGACCTGATATTGCGATGTCTAGTGTTTCGAAGAGCTTCACCGAAGTTTCAGTCTAGGTTTCTAGTGGCTTCAATATATTGATTCTCCTCCCGTTTCAGAATGTTGCAGCTGTTTATATTCTGAATCAAGGCTTCCCAGCTTGCTCTTAAAATACCTAACCCTTTGTACCGTTTATCTGAGTAAATCATAAAATCCGGAGTGTCAGTAGGAAGGGATAAGATCCCCTTTAGTGTACTCTTAAGGAGTTTATCAGCATCTTCCAAAAATCGTCGTGGTATTTTACCTTCAGGAACGCAGAGGAACTGGTAAGTCAACGTAGGGCATACTGAAGAATTTAGAATTGAAAATTTCTGATCCGAATGAAGCCGGCGACAGGATGATAACGAGGTGAGTTTCTGTTCTTTCTTTATTCGTGTCAGAAGTATCAACTTATAGATATTTAACAAAAAGCAACATCTACATTTCTACTATACAAATATACAAGTCTATTATACAATCACAGATAGAGCAACAATATTCAAGAGCTAGATGATGCTTGCCCAGTATTGGGCGACGTCAATAGCGTTGGGGGAGGCTGCAATCAAGTCTTTCATAGTGCACATTGAAGGACATAAAACACACTGACATAGATGTTGGATCGTCTGCTGCTCTCCGCAATCACAAAGTGATGAATCACTTGAGAAGCCCCACTTCCGCAAGTTTACTTTGGTTCTGCCGACTTCTGTACGGAGTCTGTTAAGGGCTTTCCATACTGTCCACTTCTCCTGGTGTCCACATGGAAGACTTTCCTTTGGCTCTATCCAGTTGGAAAGGTGGTGGATTCTTTCTTTCCACATTGTGACTCTAGCATTCTCTGCTTTCCCCTCAAGGTTGACTGATGTGCGGAGAAAACTTTTCCTAGATTTTAGCCTCTGTGTGGCTGGTTGGTATCCATAGAGAGGATGTGCTTCTGAAGAAGATGCCTGGAGCCTTTCTTTGTTAGCTGCTACCTCCCTACGAATCTCACCGGGAGCAATACCAGCTAAAAGTTGGACCTTCTCAATGGGTGTAGGTTTCAAACATCCAGTGATGATCCTGCAGCTTTCGTTTAAAGCTATGTCGACCTGCTTCGTATGCGCTGACCTGTACCAAACTGGGGAGGCATATTCTCCTGCAGAATAGCATAGAGCTAGAGCTGATGTTCTAATTGTTTGTGGTTGTGTTCCCCAACTTGTTCCTGATAACTTTCGTAGAATGTTGTTTCTGGCAGCTATCTTTTGTTTCAGGTTTTGGCAATGTTTCTTATATGTTAATGTGCGATCCAGCATAACTCCCAGGTACTTTGGCGTAAAGCAGTGTTCCAGTAAGTTCCCCTTCCATAGTACTTTGAGTTTCTGAGAGGCCTGCGCATGCCGCAGATGGAACGCACAGATTTGAGTCTTAGCTGGATTTGGTTTGAGTTGGTTTTTCTCATAATAGTTACCTAGCTCTTCTAATGCAGCAGTTAAAGAGATCTCTGCTTCATCAAAGGTATCAGTTTGAGTAGTAAGTGCAAGGTCATCGGCATAGATAAAGCTTTTAGTATTTTCTGGTAATGGCTGGTCATTAGTGTAGATGTTGAAAAGAACAGGAGCCAGTACACTGCCTTGAGGTAGTCCATTCCTTTGATTCTTCCATCTGCTTCGGCGTCCTTGGAATTCGACAAAAAAGCGACGATTTTCCAGGAGAGTAGCTATCATCTTGGTTACCTTGATGTCTGTAATCATTCTATAAAGTTTGTGTAATAATATCCTGTGATTTACTGTATCGTAGGCGGCTGAGAGGTCCACAAAAGCCACACCAGTAATCTTCTTCATTTCAAACCCGTCCTCGATATGCTGGGTTAGATGTAAAACCTGTGCTGTGCAACTCTTTCCTGGGCGGAAGCCACATTGCTGAGGGATTAGGACTTGGTCTACTACTCCCATTAAGCGATTGAGCAGCATTCTTTCCATTATTTTGTATAGGTGGCAGAGTAAGGAGATTGGTCTGAAATTTTTAGGGTTCGAAGGTTCCTTTCCAGGTTTCAGAAATGCGATCACCTTGGATTTTCTCCATATTTTTGGAATTTTTAGGGAAGTAAAGCAGTTGTTGAAGAATTTTAAAAGCCATGCCTGTGTGGTTGAACTGAAGTGTTTTATTTGTTCTATTGTGATATCATCTAATCCTGCCGCTTTTCCATTTTTGGCGCATTGAATCGCTTTCTGTAATTCCGTTATTTCAAAAGGCCGGGATAGGTTACTGGACTTCATTACCTCGCTTTTTAGGATATTATGTTCCATCTTCCTTATTGGGTGATTTGTTTTCCCATTGATGGCAAGCTGATTTGCGATTTGGTTTGCCGTAACATTTGCATGGACTGGTCCCTTTGTTGGATCGTTGCTAAGTCGTTTGAGAAGCTTCCAAGCCTTTCGGCTATCCCTTGACATGTCAGTTTCCTCCATAAGTTTGATCCAAGCATCTTTCTTTGCCTCTGCAATTGAGGAAAGCAGTTTCCTTCCAGCTGAGATAGTGTCTTCACTTAGTGGATTTTCCTGAAAC
This sequence comes from Anabrus simplex, assembly GCF_040414725.1. Lineage (NCBI taxonomy): Eukaryota > Metazoa > Arthropoda > Insecta > Orthoptera > Tettigoniidae > Anabrus > Anabrus simplex. The sequence continues at coordinate 530,521 of NC_090278.1, read as the reverse complement.
AGTGAAATATATGTGTTCATTTGGGCAGCTGTGTCTGAAGTTAGACCTTGTATATAGTTAACTCTGCATCCTCGTGGTATGGAAGCGCGGGAAGCTTTCTTCACAGCTTCAACAAACTGATCATAAAACTCTGGTGTTGGGTGGATATCTGATATTATTTTATCAAGGGTTGAGCTGAACTTCTCCCAGTCTGCTTTTTTGAAATTATATCTCCTTCGAAACGGAACCTTTATTGGTTGAATTGCAAAGAAAAGTTGACACATTACAGGCCGATGCTGGGTATTTGGAATAGGATTGCACATTGATTTCACACATTGCTGTGCCACGTGTTCACTCACAAATATCAGGTCTGGGTTGAAGCCTCGTCGCCATCTACTGCTGTTAAAGGATGGAGGTAGTTTGGGGTCATGAATAAGTTGTAATTGGTAATCATCAGCCCATTCTAATACAGCTTCTCCATTATTATCATCATCTGTATATCCCCATGCACTGTTATGGCTGTTGAAGTCTCCAACCACAAAGTTTGTCTTTTGCTTGAAGTAGTTATCTGGAATTTTAAAGGAGAAATCTACATTTGGTGGTTTGTAGATGCCCGAAACGGTGCAGTTACTGAGTTCCACAGTTATTATCTCGATTTGATTTTCATTGGTGGTTGCAACAGACAAAATTTGTAAATTTGGTTTGGCAAAAACAGCGCTGCCATACTGTCTGTGGGGAATCTCGGCCACAAGTCTCATTCCCGCTATTTTTGGTCGCCGTAGTTGCTCATCCCTGTGAGTTTCCTGAAGGCATAATATATCACATTTGTAAGTTTGACAAAGCTGGTGTAATATTCCTTCTTTAGATGGAGATAAACCTTCAATATTTACAGATATAATGGTTAGTGTTGGTCATTGATTTCTTGGAATCAAATAACATAGTACCTGCATAATTTACCCCTAAGTACTTGACACATTCGTTCCTCGAAATATATCTGATATCCATACCTTCTTCGACTGTAATGAATCCTTCGTTTATTTCTCCTCTACTTATATTAATAACTTTAGATTTTTCAGGGTTTATTGTTAGACCGAGTTCACGGAACCTTTGTAGAGCTAGTATCGTCAGTTCTAATGCGGCATGTCGGTTTTTCCTACAATAACCGTATCTTCTGCGAAGCTTAATATTGTTAAAGGTTGCAGTCCGTTGGCATGTCACATATTTCTTTTTCACCAATTTCTCAAAAAATGTGATCTGTTGTGAGATTGTATAAAACTGGCAACCATGGGGATCCTTGCATTACGCCACGGCGTAATTTAATGGGATTCGTTTTCTTGAAATTGGCCTGGACCTGAGTTGTACTATTCTCCTGAAGCTTGCAAATTATATTGCTCAGCTTGCTTGGCGCAGTTGACGTAGCTAACGTTTTCCTTAAGTGTAAATGGCCACGTTGTCGAAAGCCTTGCTTATGTCTAGGAAGACCAGAGTAACATCTTGTTTGTTGTATTTTGCTGATTTGAGTAAAGCGGTGTTTATGACCGTGCCAGGTGATTTGGTGAATCCCTTTTGATGTTCGCTAAATTGGATGTAACTCCTTAATCTTGCGTCAAAGACCTTCTCGATGACACGACGAAGGACTGAACATATGGTGATTGGCCTCCAGTCTGACAGTTCTGTTGGATCTCCATTTTTAGGTAACAAAATGGTGAGCACCTTTGAGAGTAGTAGTGGAACATGCCCCTGTCTGTAACATTATCGTAGCAATTTTAGCTATGATAGTTGATGCCATATAATCTTTGATAGCTCTGACTAGAACTCTGTCGGGTCCGAATGACGTGTTCACAGCCATTCGTTTCATAGCCAGGATCACCTCGTCCTTGTGCACCATTACATCGAAGGTTTCGTCTTGTACAGCGCAACATGGTCATCGCAGCATCCTAATTGTATCGAATTAATAGTGATACTGTGCAAACTGTCCAAACACTCGTAAAATATACCGCCCCATAGACTATGTTCACAGGAGAGTTTTTGTTCCACCACACTTTCAACTTGCACGAACACATTATAAACTGCTCTTGAAGGATTGTTGAGGAAAGTGCTGTCAGTGCTGTATTTATTGCTATGGACCCTAATAAATGTGAGGGCTGCGGCAAGTATTGTGGGCTTTCCGTGAAGCAGATTGACACATTTATGACATTTGGTGACCTTGGAAACATTACGTACTGTATATCCTCCTAGATAATAAATCAAACACTCCTTTGCAAGAATGCGGCTCTCACTGTTAATTAGACCTAAATTGTTCTGCCAGTCCGGTAAGAAATCATCCATGTTCTCAGTGAAGTCTAGTGCATGTCTTATTTTATTTTGTGCGTTTTCTATTACAGCCTTACTTATCTCTCCATCTTCTTAGCCAGTGTTCTCATTTGATTGACGAATGATTTCAATTTCAGTTCAAATTTGGGCTCACCGTTACTACCCAATGACAGGGCAAGTTTGGTTGGGATATAAATAGACTGTAACATGTGTAAATTCAGAAAATCTATTGTTGAAAGGTGGTCGTCAAAACTTAATGATCGTGGTGTACCAAAGTGCCGTTCTAGTGGATCTTGATTCAATTTGGCTTTGAGAACATATCGAAATCTATTATTCTATAAGTACTCGGACACCTGTATGGTGCTCTCAATTGTTACTCTTAGGGATTCAAGAGTTCTTTCTGAAGCAAAAGTATTATTCTTCCCACTGAGGTTATCTCTCCATTTTATTAAGGTTTGATGCCCTAATGAATCGTTATAAAGAGCCGCTGCTGGTGCAGAAGTATTTAATACATCTATTAGGATGTTTAATTCCCTTGTGTGTGTATCGTTGCCATTAGACCTATCTGTGTCGGTGAGACGTAAAGCAACTAGCAAAAGCAAAAAAAAAAAGTCCCTTATGAACTTTTCTGTCGGTTTGCTGTCTCCAAATCCCGCAGAGTTTATTTGTCTAAAGAACGTTATGCCATTTGCAACAGAATTACTAAGTAACTGAAAATCAAGTCTCACGCTCATACTCTGATATGAAGTGGGGGTCTATATGTGCAGACGTTAGCTTGTGGCAAATTTTCAAACCTGCAAATTTATGACAGTTATCCATTTCAAAAACTTGTCGATATAATTTAAAGTCCACAACTTCATTATTGAATTATACTTGCCTTTTGTCGTGAAAATGATTTCTGATGCACTTAATTATATGTACAGCATCTGAAAAGGCCCAAAGTCTCCTACTAGAATCAAAAGGATTAGAAATAGAGCACACCACCTTCACTTCTTTCCATTTATTCCCAAAACATTTCCACACCTTTTTATTAGACTGACTTCCGTCTGAGGTGAAACCTATAATTCTGGCGCCAATTTGCTCTAGTTGTAAGACCACCTGGATTAAAATTCGTGACAAAATATCACCAGGTGTGGAATTTCGGCTTGCATAAACAGAAACCGGTCGAACCCAATTATGCAACAGGGGCACAAACATGAACACTAACGCATGATTTGAGAGTTTATTTTTCCCGTGTCCTTGGGTGTGTTCTCCTAAATTTACGAATCCATCAACATTTAATGAGTTGGTGTTAAACTGAACCTCTTCTCTCAGTTTTACTTCGTCATTTATGAGAATTTCCGTGCGATTGTTTTCACTCTTCTCATCGCAGAAATAGTTCTCAATAGCACTAATGGCATGGGTGTTCACCCTGTAAGGGCACTTAAGACCTTTCACTAATTTTCGCAGGTGAGGCTCCGATTATTATTCTTTATTCAAATAGTTATTTCATTCCTGCCCGGTAAGGGGCAGGCGGGACACCAGCTAAACATGTAGCTCTTTGGCCGGTGAGTGAGTACATAAAAGTAGAATTTTGAAACACATACATAGAAGTATGTCTCGTACATACTGAAAACAAAACATAATCAAATACAGATTGAAGCAGAGAAAATGAAAAACATAAACAAGTATATAACAAGGAAATATTATGTGATTTCTTCCATGTCAGTCTATTTTTCATTGATTTCGATTGGCACACAAAGTATAAACGCACAACACATCGTACTGAGAGAGAAATGTCTTCAGTTCATCTTGACGTACGATACGAAAAACACTATGGTGGAAGCAGAAAGAAATGGACGTACACTAGTGGAACAAAGAGGACGCGAAAAACACAGAATGATTGAAAATGAACACGGATAGAGATGACACTGGTAGTGTCGTAAAGCACTCAGACACAGATATTGGAGGCCGGTACCACTGCCGCGAGGAGCATCGTAATATCCAGTAAAAGAAAAGTTCGAATAAAAAGGCAGTGGGACAGGGGGGGGGGGGGAAGTTACGTGATAGGGGTGGGGAAAAGGTAAGAGATAGCAGGAGAGCGGTCATTATTAAGGATAGCGGTGGCAAGAGGAGAAAGGTTGAGGGCTTCTTTAATCGCAGAATGATTGATGGCTAGGGCAGATTGTAAGTATTTGAGACGAAGATCATGGACATGAGTAAGGATGGTGGGGAAAGAATAAAGAGGTTGGAAGTCAGCAGAAGGGGTGTCAAAGGGGAGATGGTATGCAATACGCATAGCATGTCTGTCAAGTTTAAGCAAGGTCACGTATTGTTGTCTGTCAGCTGTGAGCCAGGTCAATGAACTGTATGTTACGACAGGGCGAATAAAATATTTATAGACTGTGAGGATTTGGGAAGGACGGAGGCCCCACGTTTTACCAGTGAGAATACGAAGGGCTCGGAAGCGTTGAAGGGCACGTTTGTATACTTGTGTTAAATGATGTTTCCAATGAAGGTTGTTCTGGAATTGAATACCAAGGTAGATTAGGGTATTAGTTTCTGTTAGTGGAGTATTATACAACGTTAAAAGAACTCGGTGACGGGGTCTAGTGAGGCGGGATTTTTTCCGAAATACAATAAATTGGGTCTTGGTGGGATTAACAGCAATATGCCAGGCGTCGAACCAGGATTCTAGAACGGAGAGGTAGGTCTGTAAATAACGGGTAAGAGTAACAGTAGTAGGTGTAAGTGCAAGGATAGCCAGATCATCGGCATATTGATAGAGTCTTAAAGGGGGGTCGGGATGTGGGATATCATAAGTATATAAAATATATAAAAGGGGGGAAAGTGGGGAACCTTGGGCTACGCCCACAGTCATACGAAAGGAATAGGAACGGGTACCACGGATGAGGATCTGTGCTGATCGATGTTGAAGATAGTTGAAAATAAATCGAATGATAGTGATAGGAATGGGAAGATGGCGTAACTTAAAAAGCAACCCAGCATGCCAGACTGAATCAAAAGCCTTATTCACATCGAGGCAAACTAAAGCGGCAGTTTTACGGGGGCGAAGATAGGCATTGAGAGAAGAGGATATGTGAAAGAGGTGATCGTGAGTGGAATGATGGGATCGAAAACCGGCTTGAGAGGATGGAATAAGACCTAGAGAGTCGAGATAGGAGGAAAGTCTCCTACTCAGAATCCCTTCTAGGATCTTGCTGAGGACAGGGAGTAAGGAGATTGGGCGATAAGACCGAATGTCAGATGGGAGTTTATGGGGTTTCAGGAATAGGAGAAGATTGGCGTTACCCCAATGATCGGGGTACGCGCCTGTATAAAGAATGTAGGTGTAAATAATGCTAAGAAGATAAAAAAGAATAGGAGGGGCTTCTTGAATATGACGATATGAGATGGTATCGGAGCCAGGGGAGGTGTTTTTCCGATGTTTCAGGAAAAGCCGGATATCAGTGGGTGTAATGGGAGCATTTAATGGATGAGTATAATCAACATGAGAAAAATGGAGGAATGAAGGTTGAAGTTCAGGGAGGTTAGGATCAGAGTAAGCAATGATGGTGGGTTCGTGAGGATGATGGAAATTAGGGGCGTGGGAGGGGGAAAACACAGTTTGATAATAGTCAGCGAAAAGATTAGCCTTGTCTTGGTCAGTTTGTGGATGAGTGGGGGGATGTGTAATAGGGTAGCGAGGAAGAGGGTTGGTAGTTTTGGTTAGTTTTCGAAAAGTCGTCCAAAAACGTCGAGGGTCGTGATAATCAGCTAGCTCAGTACACTTGTCCATCCACATTTTACGTTTAATAGCTTTAATATATGAGCGCGCGTGGCGTAAAGTTCGGCGGTGTTGTTGGAGCGTAGTAGGGTCCTTGGTTCGAGTATATGCAGTAAAGTAGTCATGAGCTAGCTGCAATAAGCGGAGAGCTGTGGGGGGTATAGGAGGTTTAGAGGGGTGGTAGGAGTGACGAGGAATATGAAGAGAATCTGCGGTAAGGATAGCTCGCTCTATTTTAGAAATTAGGGCGAATAGAGTGGGAATATTAGTAGGCGGTACAGCATCACTGAGTAAGTTAGTGAGAGTAGTGCGATAAGTATTCCAATTAGTGTGATTGAAACGACGAGTAGGGGGAGGGCGAGTAGGGGGTAAGGTCTGACGGGGAAGAACACCAGGAAAGGTGAGAAGGGCTGGGGCGTGATCGCTACCTATAGAAACGAGCTGCTGGATGGTGATAGATGTGGCAAGGGAGGGAGAAAGAAGGAGGACATCAGGGGTGGAATTATTGGCTGGGAGGGTGTGGAAAGGAAAATGGAAGCGCATGCCCCGGAGAGACGTACATAAATTAGTGAACTCGGAGATTTGAGTAGGGGTATATGAAGTAACATTAAGGTATGCAACTATAATATATTCAGAAAATGTAGCGTCTATGTATTTAATAAAATCAGAGGGAATGAAAGGTTTAGACGGTATGTAGATAGTAGCTACCGTAATGGTTTTCTGAGGAGTAATTACTTCGAGTATTAGATATTCAGAGAAATTAGTAGAGAAGTGAAAGTAGTGCTGAATAACAGTAAAATCCCGTCTGACGCCGATAGCCACGCCACCACGGCCTTGAGTCGGACGATCAGCGCGATAGAAAGTAAACCGGGGAAATTGAGGCATTTGGGCCGGCGTCAGAAATGTCTCATTCAGAACAAAAATATCCGGGGTATACAATGAAAGGGAGGTGTCCAGCAGCGGCCGATTGGACTTAAGAGATCGTATGTTGGCATAGTAAAGCTTCAATACGCTAACGCATAAAGTGAACAGTACTTAGGGGAAAAAATGCAAAATGCATTTTATTCCCTGAGTACGCCACGTCGACATGAGTGTTCAAAACCAATCGAGCCGCTAGCTGGATCTGATTGAGGATGTGTGGGCGATGGAAGGGGAGGACGTTCTGTAACACCATCGTAATAAAACGAATGATGTTCTCAGAACTCGGAGGGAGTAGGAAGGAGGAAGAGGCAGGGGTAGGTAGGTCTTGAGATTGAACAGGGACAACGGTTTCAGGATGATCAGGTTCAGGAGCAGGTTTGGAACGACATTTATAACTGAAAGCAGGATGATTTTGATTACAATTAACACACTTTGGATTCGACTTATTGGGACAAGCATGAGTAGGATGCTCCTCACGTGAACAGATGGCACATACCTCCGGATGAACACATGGTGTCCCTGGGGCGTGGTCGAACCTCTGGCACGTCCCGCAGCGGATCTTCTGAGGTGGCGATGTTCTGGAGGGTTCCACCCGATGGCGCCGGGCGTAGATCATGGCGCCGTCACGGAGCAGGGCGTCGAGCGTCGAGACGTCGCGTGATAGAATGCGAACCAAGGAAGTGGGTCCTTGAGCGTTCCGAATAAGGATGACTCGGTAGATGTGGTGACCCTCGAGTTGGAGTTGAGCAGCCACCTCATCGTCGGTGTAGTCTCGGTCGACTCCATAAGCAACCACAGATAGAATTGTTGCTGGTCGGGTGGGCGGTGCAGGACGTTGTGTTGGACGCTGTGTGGTGACATTAGTGGCCCGTGCATGTGTCCCCAGTTGATGAGCTCCGATGTTATTCATGAAGTGATGGTAAAATGGTTGGCAGGTTTTAAGATTATAACCATCTCTCGACCGTTGGATTTCAAGTTTATAATCCTGAAGATTGGGCGTAAATTTTGCAATTAGTTGATAGATGCACCTAACGTTGGCCTTGGTGATGTCCAGATCTGTAAGCTTTATCAGATAGAAAGGCGGTTGAACAGTTGGCTGGAGCGTTGGAGTAACAATACTGCGCTGGCGAATATTAGGTGGTATTGCTGGGTTTTGCGCCGCCTGAGCATAACTACGTACATGTGCAGGCATGTACGTTGCAGGTTGGTCCAACAGGTTGGGCAGTTGGTGGGCGGTCGATGGTCCAGGGCCCAGCAAATGAATCCCAAGGTCCGTTCCAGAAGATTCCAAACGAGCATGAGATCCCGGTGAGGTTTCGACAGAGCCTGGAGAACGTTGTATCAGGGATTGTGTCGGACAAATTCTTTTCCTTTCCCCATCAGGACTTCCAGAACCAGATTCCGATAAACGACGAGGTTGTTTGGTTTGAGTAGTTTCCATGTCCTTTGGTGGCGACCTGGGTGAACGTGATCGCGTTGGTGATGGCGGCGGTGAAGGAGTCATCGCGTAACTTCCAGAAACTTCCTGATATGTAGACGTAAGACTGTCGACGTGTAGAGATTCCGGTCCGATCATATACTGTAGAATGAGGTCGTATGAGGCTCCGAAGGAAGAGGAAGCATGTCATGCCTTAAACAGTGTCTATAGCCCTTAGGTGATTTAATTTTAAAGAAGAGACTATCTAAAAGGAATTCATTATCATATCTCATCCCTTTCTTATTTCTCAGCTTAAATTTTCTTTAGCATGGTGTCAATAATTACCTTTTGCTTTCTGCTTAATGTCGGCTCACTTGAATAATTTGACTGTAATTTGGAATCTCTTAGTTGTTTTTCTAGCATCAAAATCTTAGCAGTAGCTGTTTTTAATTTATTACGGATAGTCATTATATTACGTCCCTGTCTCATTAGTTGGTTTCTAAGTGAACTTATTGTTTATTAGCTGTGTATGAATCTATTTCATTTGTTTTAACACTCTCAGAAAATGCATCGGCATTTAATTCGCGGTGAGGCGTGTGTGATTTGTTTCTTGAAGCGTCCTCCGTTTCGAAACAGGGTGATTTTTGTTTGTTTAATTATTTCGTGAGATATTGTGGCAAACTGAGGAATATATGAGGGACAGCGCCAGTTTTAAGTTTCTATCTATCTCTAGGAATTTCTTCCTTTTCACCTAGTATTACAAATGAATCTGATTTAACAATAAATTCATCAGCAAAATGTGAATCGCACACGTAACACTTATCAGAAAGCTTTTTGTCTTTCTGGGAATCGTCTTTTCCCATTTTGAAAATTCTGCTTCATTTTTTGTTGGTTTGATGAAGTGTTTACCTTTCGTAGTTTTGTAGCCAGACTTACATCCTGGAACGAAGCACGTAGGCAGTCGGTATTTTTGTAAGTTTCATAAACTCAGCACTATATTTACACTAAATCAAAGAATACCATCGCCACATCACACGCTCTTCACGCTCACTTAACAATAATGCACAACAATTAATTTTTTGCGTTCACAGAGCAGCACTACCGAACATAACCATATTACAACTACTGATACCAACCCTCAGATAGCGGACGATTCATCACAGTCCCTGTACTAGTCAACAGGGAACAACTTAAGAGCTCACACTTTCTCTTGTAATCGTTATGCCTCTACCATTACCGCTAATTAAAATGGAAATTTAATATCTTCTTAGACTCGGACGTATTAGGAATAATACATACTGCCTATATTACCATATACAGTATATATTGTTCGATATGTTTTCTGAATGCCTTTGCTGGCAGGACCTAGTGTTTACAGTGCACTGTGTCTTCTGGTATAGGCTAGAGCATTTTTGTTACTTTCATTGAGCTGTCTCTCTCTTATCCTTGGCTTTGACAATATGAAAGTGACTGAGGTATGAGCGATGCTAGTAATGCCATTCCTTCTGCAGCCAGTCCCTGCTATGAATGGTGTGAAAATATCGCCCATAGGGTCGGTTGGTGCATGCATTTCAGTGGGCTTGGCAGACTAACATGTAATAGCAACTTCTGGCTCGGTGAGGAAAGCAACGGGAAACTATCTCACTCCTCATTGCCCTAGTACGCCTCTTCAGTGATGCCTATGCCATCTATGACAGCTGATGGCAGAGCTGTTGAGGATCCAACCAGCCTTAAGGCTGAAGACTGAACATACATACATACATGTTTCCTTTTTCCTTTTTTTTTGCTAGTTGTTTTACGTCGCACCGACACAGATAGGTCTTACGGCGACGATGGGACAGGAAAGGGCTAGGAGTGGGAAGGAAGCGGCCGTGGCCTTAATTAAGGCACAGCCCCAGCATTTGCCTGGTGTGAAAATGGGAAACCACGGAAAACCATTTTCAGGGCTGCCGACAGTGGGGTTCGAACTTACTATCTCCCGAATACTGGATACTGGCCGCACTTAAGCGACTGCAGCTATCGAGCTCGGTACATGTTTTCTGAAATAGTGATAATCTCTGCCGTATGTCCTCACAATAACAAGCAGACTTTAACCGATGTTTCTAAAAGTGATTTCTTGAATAATCTGGAAAAGTGACTTCTACCTTCACCTCCTATTTCCCCTGTTACTAAAATATTGGAGTAAACAGATGTTAAAATAGAGTTAGGAAGAGAACTGCTAACTTTTGCTCAGTAACGAGATTTTGCTATCAACATTCGCTGAAGTAAAGCAACATGTAGTTGAATTCAAGATAAATATTATAAATAGAAGAAAATAAGTATGTGAAATTCCAACGCTACGGAAGGAAGTACATTTTCTGAAACGTCAATAACATAAAACGGAATATTTCTAGCATTAAATTACTTACAACTGCAGTTCCGATGTCACCCCCCTCTAATCTTGCGTACACGGAGCACAGGTCTAATAGAACCTGGGACTTGTTTTATGATTTCACTCTCTAGATAAAATAACAAGGCAGTACGATCTAATCACACAACAATAAGTCTGACTTTTATAACACTTTCAGCCCCATGTGTATCAATTTGATACATGGTAAGTTATGAGCTCAGCCCCATGTGTATCAAATTGATACACCGTTAAACCCAGCCAGAAAGTTGATAAATTCACCCACAGCCCAAGGCTTACTATTGCATGAACTCGTTATTCTGGTGGCCTACAGGTGTTTTAAAACAAATAAAAACATTTTCTCATCTTGAACTCTCCTAAATCAGGTGTGAGTCAATAAGATGCACATGGGCTCTGAGTAAGTTATGTATGCACTTTTCGTGTGCGTCATTTTAATACACGCACAAAAATAGTTTAAAAATATTATTTATTAATTTATTTTTATTTCAAACACTTCCATACAGATTTGGATATTGTTTTATGTTACCAGGTTAAGTTACGTTAGAATAGGCGAGGTTAGATTAGGTGACAAGAATTTGAAATTTAAAAAATGGACACAGGAATCAGCATTAGGCGTAAATACATACAAAACTCAGTAGATTCCTTCAACTGATTTCTTTTACATTTTACTAAGAGCAACATTTTACTTTCTGTTACTTCGCTACATATCTATGTTTCTTGAAAAAAACAGTCCATACACATGTACTTGAATTCTGGGCAACCAAAGCACATTGTTCTTACTTGACCAATATACGACCCAGCACCGTCCTGTGGTCCCACAGCCCCAGGGAGAAGAAGACACTATGCTATTTCAATGTACGTGTGAATCTGAAAGCCTCACACTTTGAAGAACAAGGCCCTGTCATGTGTGTCAATATGATGCACATGGGGCTGAGCGCCTTACTTGGTGTGTATCAGAATGATTCACATGGGGCTGAGCGCGTGTTAATTAAAACATCGTGGGCTGGGAGGAAATGTGCCTTCCATACCTCTGGGGCTGAAAGTGTTAATAACTGATTTGTTAAAAGGTTAAACAAATGCAGCCGATCACCACTCGTGCACTACAGTACGACATACACTGACCGGAAGGTTGAGTCACAGGGGGTTTCACTCTTAGCCGGGACTGGGAGAACCTCGTTGTGACACTATCTTCCAAGGGTTTGACAGCGGCATAGGTCCTACACTTCCGAGGGCTCGGCTCAGACTGAATACTTTCGCGCTCCACTCTTGAGAGCGCGCTGTTGTACATCACGTCACTCACCCATAGCCCACGTGACGAATACGGCAGCTCCTATTGGTAGAAACATCTTCCGATTGCTATTGGTCGATTTGAGTTTGACACCTTGGACCACGTGGGACGACCACGTTTTTGACGTTTGTGACATTTCGCTTCACTTTGATTTGGATGCGTATATCTATTATCTTCGTTTGCGTGTTTGAAGAAAAAGTACAAGATATTTGAGGTAAGCATCCTTAAGTAAGTTAATAAGTTGATGATTGATAGTTGCTTCTGTTCAGAAAAATGTATTTTTATTATTTTTGACTGTCACCGTTTTATTACCTTTTTGCACGGTGGTTGATATGATAGTTACATAAGCCTACTTGAAACAGACACCTTAAAATTCAGTTGATGTAATGTTATATTATGTCTGATAAGCCACTATCGTTTTGATAGTATTGATATTAGCAGTAAAAATGTAAGCTGATTACAGTGTCCTTAATTATTTTCTTCTATTTCTTTTCATGTCTCAGACCGTGCACGAAAAGTGTCAGATCTGTGGAATATACACAGATAGCGAAGAAGGCCGGCAACAGGGAATCATATTTCATCATTTCCCTGTTGCTAGACCTAACATTTGCAGAGAGTGGTTGGACGTTGTGGGGGTCGAACGGTTGCGGCAGCTTCCACCGAAGCAGCTGAGGAACCGCACTGTGTGTTCAAGGCACTTTCGTCACTCCAGCTATCCAGGACCCCTATCAAAGATGCTGTATAAAGATGCTGTCCCCGAAAGAAGTAAGTAGTTGTTATTATTATTGTTCACAGTACCGGTACTGTGACCTATCACATTTTCCTGTGATTCATTTCAAATTGCTCTCCAGAGGTAATGATAATAAATTCATCAGTGCCAGATGAGGGGGAACCTCGCCTCTCATAATGAAATTTACTATAATGCCTGTCATACCTGAGCTTGCCTTACCTGTAAGTTGAAATGTGTACATTTCTTTGAGGCAGAGTGTAGCTGAAATACCTAACATTTATTATTAACAAAATAGTGCACACATGTGCAAATGTTATTCCTTGTAATAATCCATCAATGGCTTTACGTTGCCTGTATTGTGAAGGCGAGGTATTTAAATGAGCTCACTATCCTAACTGCCTCTTTATCCGAAAACCATTTGTACCATTTTGTCCAGGTTAATTTTAAGTTTGTTGTCTTCAGAATATATTTCAAGGCTGACCATAGTTGCTTGAAGATAATCTTTGTTGTTAGAACCTATATCTAGGTCATCAGCGTATAAGTACAATTTGGTTGCGTTAAAAATTATTTCTGTAACGTCTGCTGTGGCGATATTGAATAGAAGCGGACTGATAGATCACCCTGTAATACTCCACCCCACTGTTTAATAGTATCTGAAGTTGTTTTGCCATCATGAATTCCTACTTTATTTTGTGACAAGGCATTGTTTAGTATTTACCTGCTTGTTACCATCATGTTTCCCGGATCTGTGTACATAATCTGTTGTACTAGAATTCATACAATGGCGCCTTTCACAAAAACTAAGTCAGTGGTACTGTACTGTTTAGGGCTATATATAACTTTTCCATTGAGTTGTTGATTACTTTGTATCCTTCATCATTTATTAATTATAGTATAATCATTGTCTTTTGATATGGTTTATTAACTCTACAACTTAGGTCACCTCCCAGAACTACAGGCTCTTTATTTTTCACTATTTTGATGGCTTTCATTATGTGCTGAACTGCAGTGTCCACTCTTCATTTAGAGGATGGTTTGAGGTCAGGAGTTCTGGTCAGTGATCTACGTTGACTTGGTGTCTGCACAGGTGACCCTGGGGGTGCTTGGAGTGACCGGGTTGGCTAAGCAGAGGTGAACCAGGCCCATGGGGGGAGGGGATGGGGAATTTCTAACATTTGAATGTACCATTTTGAAGTTATTTCCAACATCCTCTCAGCATGTAGGGGATCTTTTCTGGACTCAGTGAATATAACATGTGCAAGTACAATTAGGTTTTCTTCCTTAAGTTCAACTGAACACGAATGGAGCAAAAACAGTTCTATGACATCTCTCAATACCGTTACTGTTAATGTATTCAAGTGCTTAATATTTAGGTGGACAATATCATTTGCTCAATGTAATTTTATTGCTGTTTTGCCTACTGTAAGAACCATAGAGGGACCATAAGAACCATAATACATGTTTATGAATGAATGACATTATGAGATTTGAAAATCAATACCCTGCATTCACTGTAGTAGAGGAGGGAAAAATGGTACCATTCTTATTGGTTTTTTTTTGTGCATGTAGGTGTGCCTGAACACGAGTCTGGTCCTCGGCCAAGGCCTTCAGCTTCTATGACTGCTGCTCCCACCACCTGCACTCCTACTGCCTCTGCTACTGCTACTACTACTACTACTACGACTATCACCGGTGCTGTTGCTGGCACCACCATCTCCACGCCTGCTGCTACTACGAATAAACCCAGTAGTGCTGCTGCCACGCCCTCCACTCCTGCTGCTACTGCTTGTACCATGTATAATATCATTGGTGCTGCTACTACCACTACTACTATTACTACTGGTAATGCTGCTGTTCCTGCTACTACTACTACTACTACTTTGTCTACTACTACTACTTCTACTACTACTACTACTACTACGTTTTCTACTACCTATACCTCTACAACCACTGTTGTTGCTTCGTCATGTGTTCCTTCTTCTTCTGATATTGTTACTCCCAGTAGCACTCCACAGGCAGTTGAGATTCCTGCATTTCAGATGCAGATATCTTCAGCAGCAGAGTCCTTACCTGGACCTTCAACACCTACTTGCGAAGTAACTTGGAATCCTCTAGCACCGTGTACACCTCCCAAACAGAGAGGAGCTCTATCTCTCATAAATGCACGTCATTACAGGGAGATATCTCCTAGGAAGCGTACACTGTGCAAGAAAATTATCATTCAGAAAAAAATGCTGCAACAGTTACGCACAAAGTGCAAGATGCTGAGGAATAGTTCGAAGGGAAATAACAAAGATCAGGTGGGATCTTTGGTGACTTCCCTGGAGAACATTTTCTCGAAGCATCGTAACTTTGCAGCATTACTTGCTGACTTGGTGAAGAATGTTTCCAAGTTAGGTCGAGGTAGGCGCTGGAGCTTCAAGGTGAAGGCAGTTGCACTTGGCTTGTTTAAGCGAAGTCCTGCTTGTTATTGTCTTTTGCAGAAGTTGATCCATATGCCTTCCCGTCGAACCCTTACCAGAATGCTTAATTCCTTTCCTTTTCCTACAGGCATTGGCAAGGCTTTCTTCAAACAGTTGGCATCTCGAGTCAGAACTATGAGTAGTGATCAGAAAGTTTGTTCCCTCATGTTTGATGAAGTTTCTTTGTCCGCTGGACTTCATTACAATGTGACGTTGGATCAAATTGATGGGTACGAAGACTATGGACACCTAGGCCGTACCAACAAATTTGCTGATCATGCCTTGGTGTTCATGGTGAGAGGTCTCCTCAGAAAATGGAAGCAACCTGTTGCTTACTTTTTCTGCAGAGGCACTGTACCCACTGAGAAACTCAAAGTTTTGATAAAGGATGTCATCCTTGCTTTGCAGAAAGCTGGCTTGGAAATTGTGGCAACTGTGTGCGACCAGGGTCCCACAAACAGCAAGGCAATACATGAGCTGTGCAGTGAGACTCGCACTGACCGTCCCGGTCCGTTCTTCAAGGTGGGAAGGAAGGAGATTGTTACAATCTTTGATCCACCCCACCTTTTGAAGACAACTAGAAATAACCTGTTTCGCCATGGAGTGTTTTATGAGCCTGGGAAGAAAGCGGAATGGAAACATCTGGTCACTTTGTTTGAATATGACTCGCAGAGGACGTTCCGCCTTTGTCACAGGCTCACAAAAGACCACATTGAGCCAAAAGGTTATAGGGCAATGCGAGTGAAATTGGCAGCCCAAGTATTCAGTCGTGCAGTGGCAGCTGCTATTGCATTGTTGGCTGGCCAAGTCAGAAACAGTGGAAAGGATGGTGAACATCACACTGTCCTTGAAGAAGATGCCAAATATCTCGGGGAGTTTTGTGGTGTCATGGACCAGCTCTTTGACAGCTTTAATGGCAACACAGAATTCCCCGAAGATGGCAAAATGTTGCGATGCTGCCTTGCTAAGAATTCGGCTCATTGGAAATTTTGGGGGGGAATGATTAAAAAGATATCAAGATGGGACTTTGGAACTTCAACTAACAAAGTTAGGCAAGGTTGGGTGAATGATATTCGTGCTGTTCAAATGCTGTGGAGAAAGCTTTCACGGGAGAAAGGTGTTCAGAAACTTTGCGTTCGGAATCTGAACCAGGATCCCCTTGAAAATCTTTTTGGCATCATTCGACAGCATGGGTGTCAGAACACCAACCCTACCTGCTGGCAATTTGTACCAGCATTAAAGGCCAGCATCGTCAACAATCTTCTCAGTTCCAGGTGTGGAGAGACGGGGAACTGCATGGATGATGGTGATGATCTCCTGTGTGACCTTTCCCTGTTTCTGTCTGGGGCTGGAACGCAGTCTTCAGCAATGGGCTATTCACTGCAGGACATATAGTGTTTTTCCGCTGAGGTAGACTCTGTGTTTAACTCAGCGTACAAACACTGTGCTGGACCGTCACAAGTTTCAAGCCAGGGGCTGATTCTTAACAGCGGGCGAGAATCAGCTGCTTATGTTGCTGGCTATCTTGCACGGAAAATTCTCCGTAAATATCCGTGCACAGCCTGTAAATCTACGTTGACCTCTTCTTCCCATCTTCCTGAACATTGTTTCATCCAGCTGAAGGAAAATGCCCCGGAAGATCCAAAGCTGGTGCTGCCTTCTCCCACCTTCACCACCCATGTTTCTGTTGCATCAGAAATGGTGTTGCTGAAGCTTGAGGAAATGGCACATGAAACGTGTCTTCTGCAGAAGGTGAAAGCGTACATCTTCTTGGAATATGAATGGAATGAGGTGGGATGTGTTGAACATTGCACCTGTGTGGTGGCAGATTTGGTAGCACACATGTGTCTCATGGGGGGTTTACCACTTCTGTAAGCGAAAGAACTTAGTTCATCGCAGCCACACTGATGGTGGGTCAACTCTTCCACAGAGATTCCATCCATCTTGCAAGAAGATGAGGAAGATACAGCATTTGTAATGTAGCTTATCTCAAAAGGAGGGAATGTTAAGTTACCTATAGTAGAAATCTTTCTAACAACTCTTTGTTATTGAAATCTGTGGTAAATTGATCATGTCATTGTTTTCTGGGCTTGTAGGTTGTGGTCCAGGCGAATGTGTTGGTCTTGACGTTTCACTGAAGACTGTGTTGATAATACCAAGCGCAGTCTTAAGTGAAACGTCGGGACCAACACATGCTTCAGGACCACAGCCTACAAGCTTGGAAAACAGTGACATGATCTGTAACGCTGGCCATGAACTCCTCAATTGCTAAGTGGTAAATAAAGTTAAGAAGTTATAACACAGAAAGTTGATTTACAGTAATTTTCTTTTGCAGGGTAGTTGAAGAAACCGCCTTCATTTTCATTAAATTGCTAGTACTGCTTATGATTTATGATAATACTCGTATTTCCATTCTGCGCTTATAGAACTCGGTCTCATTATTGTGTTGAAACATGAAATTCATTAGTGAAATGCATTGAACTTTTAATGAGTCATCGCTCGTCTGTGCTGGCAGTGATATATAACCCTTAGAAAGAAATCTTCCCTTCCTGAGTGGATGTCGTTCATTGTAAAGAGTTGTTATTATGAAGAACTATTGAGGTAATTTCTTATTCTCTTCAGCCTGTGGACTGTAATTGTTGTTTCACTATTTGGTATTTATGTGCTCAGTGTTCTCCCTAGGACCTTTCTAATGGGTGCACCACCCTGCCGGTTTTAGAGACCGCTTGACTAAACCTAGATATATGCTAATTACATAATATTATTAATAGGTACACATTTGAGTCATTGGGTGCTCCAAATTCACCTATAAATACTGTAAATCTGCCAATTTAAATGATAAATCATTACCATAATTGCATCAGTTACATCGGAGATCAAATGTTTAGCTTGACCACTATGTAGTCGCGAGCAGGGGTCTGGATTAGCGTGGAATCGCATGCGAGCCCTCTATTCCGTATGACATCACAAACCTGTATGGCAGTCCACATGTCCACAGCAACCAAGTGGGAGGCCTAAGTCCAGTGTTCCATGATTTGGAAGGAGCAATAGAACACTAGACGTTCAACGTACTCTGTTATAACTTGTTCATGATAATAACATTCAAATAGTTCAATTGTGCAGTTAATATTTACCTGTCTGATATTATTGTTAACGCCCTGAGGGGAACGAATTGAAATTTATATTCATATTTAAGTTTTACGTAGTATTCCCCGCCCGGCTACTCATTCTTGCCACCTGCCTGACAAACATGTCTGGGGAGAACACTGGTGCTAATGTTATTAATGTTAATTTTACATTCAAATTAAGCAATTTCAGTTTATGAATGCTAATGATTGTTTAGCAATATATTTAATTTTGTATTACAAAACACCCAACAAGTAGGCTGTGCAGTGTGGTCATGTATCTATGAAATTGCGCTTGGGCAGTGGTGGGTTCGAACCCCACTGTCAGCTATCTTGAAGATGGTTTCCCTTCTTTGCAATAGGCAGGCAGATACTAAGGCCATACCGTAATTAAGGCCACAGTTGCATCCTTCTGAGGCCCATTCCATCGTTGCCATGAATCGGTGTATGAGCCCCATAGGCAAAACAATGAGATCATTATGAAGCCCAGAACATCATTATAATTGTTCATAAAGGTGGAAAAATGTTAAGTTCATGTTCAGTGTTGTAATTCAAAATATGCCATACATCTGCATGTTTCAGACCCCCATTTGTCTTAATTGCATTCATAATGACTTTTATAAATTCCTGCCCTACAGTTGTTATATAATCAAACACTTTATTTAAACTTCATGGGACATGTATTATTATCATTAATATTAGTATTACTATTAATATTATTATAGGGAGATTACGTACAGCATGAAACATATTTGCTAAATGGGAAGTGAAAAACTGTAATGTGGAGTTATTTTCAAGAGCAATGAACCTTTCAAACATGTGGTTTACTGAACTTATAGTTTGTTCCTTTATATGAGATCATCATTTGTATGATAATATTCAAATACTGAAGTGGAAGTGTCGTGTGATATTGTGTGAATGATTTGTGTAAAGAAGTCATAGTTTTGGTTAAGCATCCATTTCTACCAAAGGAGGTTTCACTGAAAAGCTTGTATTTTGGAGACCATTTCTCATCAGAACACAGGAAATATATTATGCTCTCTCCTCTCTTATTTGCAGTTTGTATGCACATCCTCCTATACAAAAGTATGTACTGGTATGTATGCAATGTCCAAGTAACTAAATTAATATTTGTGAATTTTGTGATGTTGGTAACCCATTCACTTGATGTGATGGTAACAGTTCTACAAACTTTCCTTATCATAGTACTGGGCAAGTTGGCCGTGCGGTTAGGAGCGCACAGCTGTGAGCTCGCATCCAGGAGATAGTGGGTTCGAACCCCACTGTCAGCAGCCCTGAAAATTGTTTTCTGTGGTTTCCAATTTTCACACCAGGCAAATGCTGGGGCTGTACCTTAATTAAGGCCACAGCTGCTTCCTTCCCATTCCTAGGCCTTTCCTGTCCCATCGTCGTCATAAGACCTATCTGTGTCAGTGCAACGTAACGAAACTAGCCTTATCATAATTGTCCCCCTGTGGGTAGGGGGTGGGCAACCACGCAGCCCTTAATTGAATTTTGGCATTGTTTCCGCATACTTGTGCCAGGCTCCCCACTTGGTTGGCCGGGTGGAGTGCATGCTGTCAGACCACAGATCAGCCTACTCTGCAACCACCAACATAGATTTCTGCCTTCGATATACAGTAGGTACAAATGGCACTGTCTGAAGTGAGTTTCCACTGTCTTCAACAGGCATTTCGTCTAGATCACAGCAAAGGCCCTTGCACACCATAATGTTGTGGAAGTAGCAGCATATTGTTCATAATACTGTACTAAATTAGCATACAATTCCTTGGACATAGCTCTTAATAGGTGGAGCTATGTTGTGACTTGGCATGGTAATGTTTTGTGCCGGATCAGCTGCCATATTATTGTACGTACAGTAGATCCTGATGCTACATATTTCTGTCCATTTATTGGAACTCCTCTCCTGTGGATGGACTGAACGGAAGCATTATTTGTACCTCCTGCATGTTGTAAGAGGGAACAATCACAGAATCTGTAAGCGCTCTCTTGTCTTTTTCAACCCACAAACATATTCATGATTCCATCTTTTTCCATGTAGCAGAAAAATTTAGATATATCCTACTGTCACATAAAATAGAACATTTTTAAGTATTGTAAATAGTGCAGATCAATGAATACACGGGATGCATACAATTTTGTAGCTTGACATTGTTTATCATCTAAATGCAGATGACTGATTGAATGATATGTTGTGTTTTGGTGCAGTATGTAGGAACAGAGTATGTGCTATCATGTCTTGGTTTCTTCAAACACTACTCTGCCAGAGATTTGCCATCCTCTAGTAGATGCAAAAGAAGTACAAATCTCAATATTTCTCAGTGTGTGGCCCTAGGTGCCTCTTTTGACAGACTGAAAGATGTATCATATAGTAAGTTCCTTGGGAAAATACAAATGGTGTTGCTGAAAACTTTTACAATGTCAGTGCAACGTTAGACTGCAATAAGAGAGAAAAGTATTATGTTGTAACTTGTCAGTTCCAGTCTTTCTTTCCTAAATGAATGATTTTGTATTTGTGTTGTATTGCATAGTTTTCTGGCTGATGAATATTAATATTTGATTAACACCGCTGAATGTAATGTCATGAGATTATGATATACTATGATCACTAAAACTTTTGTGCAAATGTCTACACACTTTTATACCTGTAACACTGTGGATAGTAGGTAGAATATAGCTCCATAAACCAAAAGATCATGTTTCATTTCAATTTATCTTTGAATCCTACAAACTCCCTCCTTATCATATGAGTTTCCTTTCATCATTCTGGTTCCTGTGTATGGTTTTCTTTCTTACATTGTATTTATATTTTATTTCCTGCATAAGTGGCATATCTTGATACTATTGACTGTTACGGTTGGCTTAAGTAGTGTTAAAGAGGACTGGTGTACGAGGGGATGTGAGTGTCTATTTCTGTCATAGGTCTTAATCTGAGATAAGGATTGCCAATCCCACTCACCTTCTGGTCACTTCCTCCCTTTGTGAGTTAGCTTCCATTTTCCTCAGCAGAAACAAACAAAAGCAGCACAGGCAAGGCCAGTCACTCCCATCCTTCATGGCTTTGTGAATTAGTAAAAGTAAATTATAACTCCATAAATCAAATACCGGTCATTATAATAAGCAGCACAAGCTGGTAAGCTTCTTTTCTCCAGTAAAAAATTATTAATAATAATAATAATAAAGAACAGGCCAACCTCCAGGTGTATTGTTGTTCAGAATGCAGTATTTCAGAAAAAGGTAACAAAGAAGGAAAGAAAGAAAAGGAAATGAAAGAAAAACTATGAGGAAAATAAAAGAACAAAAATATATTTAATATAATATTTACGAGTGGGGGGGGGGGGGGCGAGAACCTGGGGACCCTCCGCGCGCTAAACGATTTAAATCGCCCGCCCGGTAATTTTAGTTCAGCCCTGCGCTCACTAGCGACGCTATTGTGCAATTCCTGGCGATCTTTGCGCAGCCGTTGCGTACAGAAGTGAAAAATAACGTTGAGAGTCATCTCTTACTCATTCTCTTTGCTATCTTCAAGACGACATACATGAACATGAGCGTAACTTCTCCGACACGTTTGGATGTAGAGAAAAGTAATACTGATGCAATCACAAAAGAGTCAAATGCAATGTCCAAATAGAAACGAAGTCAGCATTTATGATAAAATAATATGAACCGAGTAAGTTGGCCACGCGGTTTCAGTCGCGTAGCTGAGATCTTACATTCGGAAAATGGTGTGTTCGAACGCCATTCTCAGCATCCCTGAGGATGGTTTTCCATGGTTTCCCATTTTCACACCAGACACGTGCTGGGGCTGTACCTTAATTAAGGCCACGGTCGCTTCCTTCCCAGTTCTAGCCCTTCCCCATCCCATCGTCGCTCTAAATCTGTATGTGTTGGTGCGTAAAAGAAAAAGAAGAAAAATCAAGAGATGTATAAATGATTACATCAATTGCATCATTATCTACACCATATACTTCCTTTTTAAGCTTGTCTGTCTGTTAGGTTATCAATACGAAAGCTCAAACAGCAGCATCCAAGGTTATGCGGTCATAATCCACAAAAACCATTGGCGGTGCCAAACTGAGACACGATAAGAAGGATGAGGAGTGATCTCTGAGATTACCTGCATTTCAGTTTGGATATTACACAAAATTATTATTTATTTAATAACTAGCTACACTCCCCGGCTTCGCAAGGAGAGCAGTTATAAATTTAAGGCGATAGGTTATTTTTAACTGACGACATATTAGATTTCCTTGCGTACAACATTGGCCTTTCTTCTTCCACTAATGAACATGAAAAGATTTTGTTTTGATGTAACACACGAAAGGGACACGTAAAGCTGTCCATGAGAAAAACATTCTCCACTGAGAACAACTGTCTGACCCTGTGCTTTGTTTATTGTCATACCAAAGCAGACTCTTACTGGGAATTGGGTTCGTTTGAAATCAAAAGGCAAATTTAAAGTAATCATAGGGATTGTTGATATTAAGACCGCTTCTTCTGTGCCACAGCTAGTTAAATTAGTAACTTCAATCAAACAGTTTTCAAAATGTTCACTACCAATCGCGGTGTAGTTTACTTAACAACATAATAGGCACCTCCATTTTCTAAATCAGCTTGTGTGATGGCAAGCCGGAAAGATGTAAAGAATTTAGAAATTCTGTAGGGTAATGAACAGCTTCTTTACTATTGACTGTTGTATATGCTGAGTAATATATTTAAACCAGGGCAGTGAATTTGGAAAAAAGATGACTGCCTTTGTCTTTGTGAAGTCATTCTTTCTCTGTCTCATCCCTTTGTTGGTCAGTTTCATTGTTACGTGATAAACGCATTTTGTCGAATGCAATGTACTACGACCGATATTCGCTTTTCGTCTCGGCATGGTGTGTTATCATAGGCCGGGAGTGTCCGAGGACATGTTCGACTCGCCAGATGCAGTTTTCTTTATTTATCTCCCGTAGGCGACCTGCGCGTCGGGATGAAGATGCAATGATGATGAAGACGACACATACATCCAGCCCCCGTGCCAGCGGAATTAACCAATTAGGCCTATGGTTTAAAATTCCCGACCCTGCCCGGAATCGAATCCGGGACTCCTTTGACCAAAGGCCAGCACGCTAATAATTTACCCATGGTGCCGGACTGTATCATGGCATGTTCTACGAATACTGGCCGAAGTCGTTGATAGTTCGCAGCCTAGCTCGCAATCTACTCGGTCGCTCTGAAGCTGGTCATTTACATTATCATATTTCAGAATGGAGATTGCGCGAAAGAATGAAAATGACGGTATCTCCGAAAGTATACATGAATATTACATTTCATAAATTACATTTTAATCTACATTAGTCACTTTTTCTTTATCTGTTTACCCCCCCAGGGTCAGTTTTCCCTCAGACACAGCGACGGATCCTACCTCTACCGTCTCAAGGGCAGTGTCCTGGAGCTTCAGACTCTGGGTCGGGGATTCAACTGGGGAGGGTGACCAGGCGGCCTCACCTGCTATGATGAACAGGGGCCTTGCGGGGGGGGGGGGGGGGATGGGGAAATTGGAAGGGATAGACAAGGAAGACCTCCCGATGGTATCACCACCTTGACGAAGGCAAAATGCATTTTGCCGGGTGTTTTGGAGGCTTGCGTGTTCAAATGATCCTTAGAGCTATGCCGGCGGGAGCATATGCTCCTGGTAGGGCCACCCAAGCCGGACAGGTCTAAGGTGATGATCCAGACTAAGAGTGATGCCCTGGTCCTCCAGGTTGGGGGTTGGTACGTGGGGCTAACAACTCCACTACCACAAAACTACATATTGTTCAGAAACCAAATCAAGATAACCGGACGGTCCCAAACTTACGACGACTAAAGCGCACTAAATGGCAACGATACGGATATATTGGAACATGGAATGTGAGAAGTATCTTTCAGGCCGGGGCTAGTAGAAAATTGGAGGAGGAATTACTTAAATATCAGATAGATGTGGCAGCATTACAGGAGATAAGATGGAAGACAATCGAGGTGACAGATCTACAGCACTACATTTTGTTCAATAGTGGGGAGGAAGAAAATAGAATAGGAACAGGGTTTATGGTCAAGAAATCGGTCAGTCATAATGTGATTGAATATGAAGCAATAAGCAGCAGACTATGCCGGCTAAGATTGAGAGGGAGATTTGCCAACATATCACTAATTAGTGTCCATGCACCAACAGAGGATGCCGATGAGGAAGAGAAAGAACATTTCTATGAAAAAATGGAGCAAGTATATGACAAGTTGCCCAAGTATGATGTTAAAGTTGTCCTAGGGGATTATAATGCCAAAGTAGGCAAAGAGAAAGAAAACCACCCAGTGACAGGATATCATAGTAAACACCAAGAATCAAATGAAAACGGGTGGAAATTGATTGACTTTGCCTTTAGCAAGGAGCTGGTGATTAAGAGCACATGTTTTCCCCATAAAGAGACATATCACCGGATGGTCTGACAAAGAACCAGATAGACCATGTGCTGATAGATGCGCGACATGCCTCCAATATAATGGATGTGAGAAGCATGCGTGGTGCAGACAGTGATTCAGATCACATACTGATGAGGATCAAGTTCCGAGAAAGACTGGCAATTAAACCCAGGGACAGAGCTGAGCAGAGCAAGATCTATAATGTAGAACTGTTAAGGGATGAGAAGAAGGAGGAAGAGTATAGAGACCGGCTGCAAAGAAAACTACAGATGGGCAGAAACGGAGATGTGGACATCAACACAATGTGGGAGGAAACCAAGCTAGCAATAAATACAACGGCGCAGGAAGTACTTGGAGAGAGATGGAAACAGAGTAGAAATAAATGGTATGACGAAGAAGTGGATAAGGTTCTGGAAGAGAGAAATCTTGCCCGACAAAGAATGCTACAGAGACCCACTCGAAATAATATTGCAGTTTTTAAAGAGAAACGGAGAATAGCAAAGACACTGATAAGGAACAAGAAAAGAATAGAAGAAAAGGAGAGAGTGGATGAAATGCAGAAGAATTTTGAAAACAAACAAGGCAGAAAATTCTTCCATGGGGTTGGACAAGTAAAGAAGGGATATCAACCCAGAGTGAATGTGCTTAAGGATGAGATTGATAGACTCATTGTTGGGAAAGAACGAATTCTGGAAAAATGGGCAAAACATTTTGAAATATTACTTTCTGTCAGACCAATAAATGAAGAAAAAGAAGGATCAGACCATATGGAAACTTCAGAGAGAGATGAGGAGGGTGAATATGGAGATGAGTGTGAGGAGGAAGAGATGTATGATGAGAATGGAGATGAGGATGAAGACGATATGGGATCACCATCGATTGAAGAAATAAGAGATATTATAAAACAATTGAAGAGCAGTAAAGCCCCAGGGAATGACCTCATAACAGCAGAAATGGTAAAACATGGAGGAGAAGTGTTGGTGAAGAAAATACACGAGATAATAAACAAGGTATGGGAAACAGGTACAATGCCGGAGGACTGGACACTAGCAAATATATGTCCTATACATAAGAAGGGGTCACGCATGCAATGCAAGAATCATCGAGGTATATCCTTATTGAGTATAGTATACAAAATCCTCTCTACAGCCATAACAAAGAGAGTTAGTAGTACAGCGGAAAGAATTATAGGGGAGTACCAAGCTGGTTTTAGACCTGGAAGATCGACGCTGGACCACATTTTCACCATGAGAATGACTCTGGAAAAGACATATGAATACAATGTTCGACTAGGGCATC
The DNA here is from genome assembly GCF_040414725.1 of Anabrus simplex. NCBI lineage: Eukaryota > Metazoa > Arthropoda > Insecta > Orthoptera > Tettigoniidae > Anabrus > Anabrus simplex. Next base: position 504,349 of record NC_090278.1, on the reverse strand, counting down.
TTTTTATAGATTTTAAACAAGCCTATGACAAAGTTAAGAGATCGACATTGTGGGAAACAATGAAGGAGTTTAAATTCCCACAGAAGTTAATAAAATTGACTAAGATGACCCTGGAGAACAGCAGAAGTCAGGTAAAAGTGCAGGGAAGTCTGTCAAGATCTTTCAGAACCGAAGAAGGCCTAAGGCAGGGAGACCCCTTATCACCAGTGTTATTTAATCTAGTGTTGGAGAAAGCTGTAAGATCAGTAACTACAAATCCGGGTGGTAATATTTACAATAGACTGATCCAAATTTTGTCTTATGCAGATGATGTGGTGATATCTGCTAGATGTAACGAGGCACTTACAACTGCCTTGAGGGAGCTGAAAGATGCAGCTGGGTCCTTGGGCTTGGAGATAAGTGAGGCTAAATCCAAATATATGGTAACAGAGAGAAATGGAACACTGAAAAACTCCAAGTGGATGGTTACACCTTTGAAGCAGTAGATAGCTTCACATATCTTGGCTCAGTAATAACATCAGAAAATTAAGTTCAGACAGATATTGTAAATCGAATTAAGGCTCCCAACAGATCCTACAGGGCACTGAATCCCCTTCTGAGAAGTAAAAACTTAAGCAGGAAATTAAAACTGACTCTCTACAAAACAATAATTAAACCAGTGCTTATGTATGGGAGTGAGGCATGGGTATTGACTGAGGCCACAGAGAGGAGATTAAATGTGTGGGAAAGGAAAGTACTGAGGAAGATATTTGGACTGGTGAAGGAGGGAGATTTATGGAGAATCAGAACAAATGAAGAAATAAGATTATTGTATAAGGAGCCGGACTTGGTGGCATCAATCAAAATGAGACGAATTGGATGGCTGGGGCATGTACAACGGATGGAGGAGGGAAGACTTCCAAGGAAAGCACTGACAGGACACCCTGGGGGCAGGAGAAGGAGAGGTCGGCCCCGGATGAGATGGCTGGAGGATGTGGAGACTGATCTGAGGACCGTTGGAGTCAGGAGGTGGCGTAGGCGTGCTGAAGACCGGGATGACTGGAGAGCTGTGGTCAAGGAGGCCAAGGTCCTTAAAGGACCGTAGAGCCATGGAGTAAGTAAGTAAGTAAGACAAGGAAGAGGGAAGGAAGCAACCGTGGCCTTAAGTGGGAAACCACATCCAAGATCGCTGAGGTGGGAATCGAACCCACCTCTACTCAGTTGACCTCCCGAGGCTAAGTGGACCCCGTCCCTGCCCTAGTACCACTTTTAAAATTTCGTGGTAGAGCCGGGAGTCGAACCCGCGCCTCCGGGGGTGCCAGCTAATCACACTAACCAGTGCACCACAGAGGCGAACCGTTAGTTACTTAAGGGGAATAAATAATTTTAGTTTGATAAGGATTTTTTAAATTTGACTTTTATTCCCTGCAAACAGTAAAATAAAGCAGTTATGGTAGGTTATCTCCGAAAGTATAGATGAAAATAACATTCTTCAAATTACATCTTCATCTAAATTATTTACTTGAGGGGAATTTTTTTAGTTTGGTAGGGATTAACTAATTTATTTAAAAGGTTTTTAATTTGACTTTTTTTCTGCAAACTCTAACATAAAAGCACTTATAGTGGGTTATGTGATAAAGGTAGATACAGACGAAGGTCGGAAGCAACTTGAACTGGCTATATAAGTGTTACAGGGCTGGCCATATTGATAAATAACTTAAAAATAATAATCACGCCATTGTCAATTTTTCAGGAGAGAAAGTGAGCCAAACAGACCGCTTCGTGGGCGAATTCAAATGGGCTTTGTGAGGCGGTGTTGCTATGTCTGCACGTGGCTTAAGACTGGATTGAGAGCACCAATTGAAGTATACACTTCGTCGGAAGGGGATAGGGGAGGGGATTAGATTTGAATATGGACCTCCGAGCTGACAGGACCGCGCCATAGCAAGTACGCTACGGAGTCACCGGCTAAAATCCAAGGTGTGTTTTTGTATGGTGCGGATTTAGCAACACTGCCTCGCAAAGCTCATTTGAATTTGCTAATTGGCTAAATTCAGCAGCTCATAAAATGACAACGGTATGACATATCGAATTATCGAAGCATGACCAGCCCTCTAAGGGTTGTATACCCAGTTTACGTTGTTTCCGGCCACTCTGTATGCAGTTGCGGAAATTGTTTGCACAGATTATGCTGAACAATTCTTACCCTCCTAGTATAGATGTATCTTTAACGGTTTAGCTGGCGTAAGGCTCACGGACGGCCATTTTCTTTCTTTCGACTTGCTTCTCGGATATCATTACTGCTCGGCTTCCTTTCGTCATAGATGAAAGTTTGTATACATAACCCTGCCTAGAGAAATGCTTAATAGAATGGTGAATACCGCATCAAAATCCATCCAATGGTTCTTAAGGTTGGCCCTCACAGACAGATGGATTTACATACAGACAGAATCGAGGACTTTATTTTCATGGCCGGATGACCTTCCCCTTGCCAACCCCAGGTAGACGGATGCGTGTTTCTGAGGTGGTTTATGGTATGGTGTGTTGCCTTACTATGAAGAGGAGAATGACGGGACAAACACAAATATCCAGTCCCCGAGCCAAAAGAATTGATCATACGCGATTAAAATCCCCGACCCCACCGGGAATAGAATCCGAGACCCTCTGAACCCTCTGAACCCTCTGAACCGAAGGCCTCAACGCTGACCACTCAGCTTTCGAGCTGGAGAGTCACAATAATATAATTGGTTCTACATCCCTCCAAGTATTTCTACGGTTTTTGAAGACCTGAAAATTTTGTACCGCAGACTAGAGTATTTGAGCAACTTCAAATACCACCGGACTGAGCCGGGATCTAACCCGCCAACTTGAGCTCAAGAGATCAGGGTTCTAACGTCTGAGCCACTCGGCCCTCATTATTATTATTATTATTATTATTATTATTATTGTTGTTGTTGTTATTATTATTACGGGGATACCCGTGGAACGCATAGGTGAAAGAAGGTGCCGGGGTGAATGGGTCTAACTACAATATCAAGAAAGAATTTAAAACTGAAATGGAAGGTTATATTTTTGAAAAGCAACAAGTTAACACATTCTCACTTAGTGAGATAACAATGACAAAAATAGAAAAATCCAAGATTACAGTACTTTAACTCTCTTGGGCTACAAGCCCCTAGTTTTACAAGTTTTGAGTTCCCAGCTCAAATTTACAAAGAGCACAAATTTACACAAGGGCAGAAATCCCTCAACACATGGAGCGCTTGCTCCCAACACACAATATCAAGCCTCTCAGAGGCACTTTTACAACACTAGAAAAGAGCTGACGTGCTCTCAGTTTTCCAACCCTATTTTAGGCGATATCAGAAAATTACAATCACTCGCCAGCAAGGCACAACTTACAAATTCGAAACAGAGGTATTTGGTACCCAAACTATTGGGCCGTTGCGGAAAAGAACAGGTTAAGTAAATGGCCCGAAACACAAATTGAATGGAGGCGAGTACTTACAGTCCTAAATATACATTCTTAAAGCCTAAGGGGCACTAGGCCGATGAAACAGGGGCTAATCCCAAACTATGGAGGTGACTCGTATAAGAAAGTAATTTACCACACTACAGAATGAAAAACAGCAATAAACGTACTCACCGCAAACCAAGATGAAGGGGAGCTCGAGAGGGTACATCACTCTCTATCCCCGATTTACAGTTAAAGATTTATGAAAGTTTTATGAGCCGAAAGGAGATTTACATTTTAGAGAAGTTGGTTACATAGTTAAAGTTTCGAACCTTTCCCGCGGGTTAAACTGCGGAGCTAGCAAGAAAAGTAAGATGGTAGATGGCAATTACCTTGCTGAAGAACTGCTTCCTGATGAAAGAGGCGCCTCCCGCCTCCTGCTTGACACACACACACACACACACACACTAAGTTAGATAACGATCAAATGGCCAAGAGACGAGAAAAGCCGTAGTTTATAAACCCTCGGGGAAAGTTCGAGATCATTCATGAATTATCAATTAGATATTAATTCCATTGTGGAGTTTTATCTCCCGTATGCAGTTATCAGACTGTGCCTGCTAAATAGGCTCCTGATAAGTTCACCTCCATACACCCCAGCGTCAGTGGGTTGGGTCTGACACATCCCACTCTGAAGAGTCTAGTGTCAGACCTAAGACGAAACGCTGGTTAATAGATCAAACGCCTGAAAAGCCATACATCTAATTTTTGATATGCTCTATTGGTGGAAAAATATCTAATTCCCTCCATGGGAACTTAGAATTTCCGTTCGAAATTGCTAGGCGGGCATTCATTCCGTTGTGGAGTTTTATCTCCCGTATGCAGTTGTCAGACTGTGCCTGTTAAATAGGCTTCTGATAAGTTCACCTGCATACACCCCAGCGTCAGTGGGTAGGGTCTGACACATCCCACTCTGAAGAGTCTAGTGTCAGACCTAAGACGAAACGCTGGTTACTAGAGCAAACGCCTGAAAAGCCATACATCTAACTAATAGAAGGTTTAGCAAAAGCTACCTTAGATGACTTCACCGTTAACCCTGCCTTACGCAGGCGATTAAGGAACTCTTTTAGATGATCAAGGTGTTCTTCAAAGGTCTCAGATAATATGACGACATCATCAAGATAATGTTATAAGCATTCAAACTTGATGTAAGAGAAGACCCTATCTAACAGTCTAGTTAGCAAAGCTGCCCCCGTGGTATCCCGAAAGGCACGCGGTTGCACTCATACAAGATCCAATCCGTGGCAAATGCTGTTAAATGTTTTGATTCCTCGGCTAGAGGGAACTGATTATGCGCCTGATTAAGGTCTAGGATGATGAAGAACTTAGCTTTGTAAGACCATGAAAAACAAGATTGTAGGTCGGGAAGAGGCACAGATTGTAACCCCACCTTCCGATTTAAACCCCTATAGTCAATTACAGGCCTGAAACCATCTTGGGGTTTCGGAACCAGGAAAATAGGCGATCAATACGCCGACTTAGGGGGTCGAATAATTCTATCATTTAACATCTGATCGATGATCTCCCTGAGGGCCTTCATTTTAGGAGGAGGTGGCCTATAAGGTGGAAACCCAACCGGGATCGAATCTGTAACCTCAATCCTGTATTCAATAAGGTCAGTAACACCAAGAGTATCAGAAAACACATCAGGAAACGACTGACACAACTTACGAATATTATCAGCCTGCTCCTCAGGTAGATGTCTAAGGTCTAACAACATCTCATCCTGGGTGGGCGAAACAGATGAACATGATCCATCCGCTCCCAATATTACCGGGCAAGACAAGTTCTTAGCCACAAACAATTTTACTTTCCAGGTGAATTTAGAAATACGAATTTTGGCGAAGATAAACCCTAAAATTGCTAAGGGAGAGTCTAATAGAGCGGTAACGGGATCACTATCCAATTCCACTTTCAGAAAATGTACCAGTGCGGGGGTTTCCGCCCCAATCCTAAGGTATTCTTTAGGGCATTCGAATGCGGGGTTAGAAGAACTTCTACCCCGTTCTGAGCTTTCGCTGTTTTTAACCGGGGCTGAGCCTTGGGAAGATGAATTTGCCAACTCAGCCGAAGCCACTAGTCACTTTCGATTATTCGAATTGGTGGAGGTTGCAAGTTCACGGTTCCTCAAGTAGAGGAGTTCTTTTAGGCGCAAGATTTAAATGTGCAACGTGGAGGTGTACCTCCCGGTACAATTATTATTGATTATTATTATTATTATTATTATTATTATTATTATTATTATTATTATTATTATTATACACCATCAATTATTCAGGAAATATCTCCAGTCTCATACTGAAATTGTATTTCTGCAACCTGGCATACCTGGCAAGGCGAAGAGTTGAATAGTTGGCATTTTCTTTCCCTCAGTAAGTGAGAGCGCTGTTCTTGCGCCTTGGCCTTAACATGTAACAAAGACAAATTTCGGGCCTTCTGCGACTCCAAACCCCGTGAGAGATGTTAGTGGAATGTACATTTAATAATAATAATAATAATAATAATAATAATAATAATGATAATAATAATACATTGGCGGAAAAAATATCCAAACACCCATGAAATAAGGAATGTACAATACGGATATTTTGACAATGTATTTGTCGACGTAACATGTCTAATTGATTAAAGGTAGAAGACTGTAGCAAAACGAATAGAAGAAGTGATATCATTGATGTAGTACGCCTGATCCGCCGCAGCGAAGCGCTGGCTTCTACTTTGGCTTCAAGGTAGCACCAGAGCTGACGAGACTTTTAAACCTTTGCGACCTGTTTTACATGTTAAAACACCGTAAGAGATCCTCTTAGGCGCTAATAGAATAGAATAGAATAGAATAGAATAGAATAGAATACTCCTATCTCCTAGTTCCGAATCGCCTGGAACTAGGGAGAGAGTAATAATTTATTGCATTTTGTATTATTCTCGTACATGCATAATATTCTTATTACATTTAGTTTTATCTACTACTACATTCAAAGTTACACTTACACCTAATAACTATTTCCACCTAATTACTAAATTGTAGTTTTAAGAAAATGAAATTCATTTATTTTTGCCCTAACATTAGCAGTATTTTATTGTCTAGGGCAACATGTATCTCACCTTTACTTTTAATTGGCTAGAGTATTTGTTTGTTATGAGTCCGAACAGATTTCTCCTCAGCTTATAATAGAATTCTGGACCTACAGCTACGGATTTCCGGCAGCTGAGTAAGACACATTTCATCTGTTGCAAGCTAAGCAAATTCACATGCAATGTAACGCATTAACAGTGCCAATATGGCTACAACCATGTTCTTGCTTTCTTTCCATACTTTTAGTTAGTGGTAACATCTTTAGTAGATTGTGTACAAGGAGTCTAGACCACCACTGCCTCTGCGTACGCAATGAGTCCAGGCGCACCCACCCCAGTGTGGACCCCCGGCCAGAGCCATTGACTGTGGCAAGGCCACGCCTTGGCAGAAGGAATGTGCTACATCTGTTATGATTTTTGTAACCTTTATTGAAGGTTAATGTGAGAGCGAGCTGCTACACCCCAGCTCTACGAGTGGGGATGAACTCTATTGTCTGTAAATCAGTGGTCAGTTCTTACAATTCTTATTTACAGATTTTTTCTACCTACTTATCTAATAACATTTACTAGCGTTTATTTTATCTTGATTAGCTCTCAAATTTTTTATATTGGTGACAGGAAGGGCATCCAGCCGTAAATCTTCATGTTCGATAAATGCATCGTCAACGGATTTTTTCACAATTTGTTTTACGTCGCACCGACACATATAGGTCTTATAGCGACGACGGGTTAGGAAAGGGCGAGGAGTCGGAAGGAAGCGACCGTGGCCTTAAGTAAGGAACAGTCCCAGCATTTGCCTAGCCCTTTCAGACCTGAAAGAAAACTGGCAGTGTGAATTTTTGTTTGTACGTCAAAAACTGACTAAAATGCTCTTAAATACATATATTTTTAGTTTATTCTACAAAATAAAAATTAACATCTGAAAAAAAGCACCCGCACAATTGTGCGTGTCAGGACTTACTTCACTGCTTACAAAAAAGAAAAATTACCTCAATGCATGTGAATATACATATGTACATGATCAAATGTTCTATTTTCCAGTGGGGAATAATTTAAAAGAATTAAATCTTCGTTCAAACACAAGTAAACGTTACATTTTCTACATTGAGGAGTTTTGATATTACTGCCCTTTTGGCAGCAGCAGCTTGTCGTCAGACCTGAATGAAATATGGAGGTGTCAAACCATCAAAAATTTACTAAAATGCTCTCAAATACATGTTTTACAGTTTATTTTACAAAATAAGAACTATCGGCTGAAAAACAGAACCCACACAATTGTGCGTGTCAGAACTTCATACACTACTTGCAAAAAATAAAAAAATAAAAAAATTCATCTCAGTAAATGTGAATATGCACATGTACATGATCAAATGTTCTATTTTACAGTGTGGAACGATTTTAAACAGTTAATCTTATACATTACATTTCTCATGTAGAGTAAGAGTTTTTCTTTCACAGTCCTTTTTGCGACAGTACCAAGCACTCCTGCATGCATTGGCTGTAAGGAAACCTAGCCCGCACATTTGTGTGTATCAACATTCAAAACCTTATGGTATTACGTACGATGTTGAAAGTTCACAATTTACGTTTGCTACGCAATCTACACACTTCATAGATTATATTCTGATATTCAGTAAAATTTCTAGATTAATATGAATGCAATAAATAAATACTTACTTTAGGTATTACTGCTTCCCGGCATAATGCTAATGAACTGTATTTTTAAACTCTTCTTACTTCCCCCTGGTAGTCAAGTACTAAATAAAAATAGCTGAAGTACATGCTACGTGTCCCGCACAAGCACTGCAGTCCGGTCTAGCACCAAGAAAACGTAAAATAAGCTCAGACATAAAATACGAACCCGCACAATTGTGCGTACACGGTCTGAAAGGGCTAGTGTGAAAATGGGAAACAACGGAAAAGCCCATCTTCAGGGCTGGCGACAGTGGGTTTCGAACCCCACTATCTCCCGGATGTAGATACACAGCCGCGTGGTCCGAACCGCAGGGCCAACTCGCCTTATCGTCAACGGTAAAAAGACAGTAAAAAACGTGAGAGGATTTGTATGCATGTAAGGTGGGAAGGATCATTATTCAAGGTAGTCTAATAATGTAGAACTTCACATTGTTTTATTTACATTTTTGGTCAAAATACATATCTAAATTCCTTCTTACAGGCTTCACATTCATTAATCATTGGATTCGAGCCTCTAAAATCATCTCTACTATCTCCTCGATGAGTATTGTGTCGTTGACAACGTCTGCATGAGGCTACCTCGAGTAACGACTTAGTGTAGAAAGGTAGTTTTCCCAAAGCAATATCTACGTCGTGAGTAGCATACGTTGAGAGAAATCCTGATGGTAGATAGTTAATTAGATGTTGCGGCATACGATGTAAGCTACCATGTATGTAATAGACTCAAATAGCATAACTTACTACTGAGAAATAAATAGTGCATAGCGCATCCGGCTTAACGTTCGGCGTACAAATTTCGCATTTACAGCTGTGTTTGGTGTTATCACTGAGTGTTCTGATAGTTTCTGTTTTGTTTTCTCCAACCTCATTCCTCGTTTTCTGACGATCCATAATCTTCAATAGTTTCTAAAAACACACTGATGACGACGGTGTCGATACTTTCTTATTTATTCACACACACTCTTTTTAATGGTTGATTACAATTGGCTTTTCGTCACACCGACAAAGACCGGTCTTTTGGTGACGATGGAAGAGGAAGGAACTAGGGAGTTGGCAGGATGCGGCCGTAGCCTTAATTAAGATGCACCCTCTAGCATTTGCCTGGTGTGAAAATAGGAAACCACGGTGAACTATCTTTAGGGCTGGCGACAGTGGGGTTCGAATCCACTATCTTCTGGATGCCCAATGGTAGCTAACTAAAATTGTGAGGGAATTTGCCTGTTATATATATATGCTAGGTGTGAGATTATATTATTTAACATTAGCAGACGCGAGATTGTTGTGTATAAAAATTCTCGACTACACATATGTGCGAACTTCGTCGTCGTGAAACGTTTTCCGCTCAGGGAACCACATTTTGACGGGGGGTGAGTTCGTACCAAACCGTTAGAGGTCAATGTCTCTCGCGGGCAATGCAGGTTAACACGCGAAGCCGAAAATTGAGCGTTCTATCTTTCCGGGCCTGCAAACCGAAATATTTGCTGGCTGTGATATGGGAAGTTGAAATTTTGTGCCCGCCAGGTTTTAGAAAAGTATATATAAAGTGCGCGTATACTTGTTGAGATTACAGAACAGTGTTTTCTTATTCAGTACTCCATGTCCGTCCACAGTGCTCTCTTCCTACGAGAAATTCTGCAGTTAAAGGATGATTGCGAACAGCTGAACGTAAGAGAAGTGGAAGGAGCGTTCGAACAGGCTGTGATAAATTGTATAAGGGAATTAACCAAAGAAGAGTTTCAGTTCTTCGTCAGTTATTACTCTTATATAATTTCAGACCGAGATAGTCCACACGTCTTTCTCTTCCTTTTACAGACATTTAACTACTTCTTCTGTAGTTTAATCTTAATTAAACTGGGGGAGAGTATGCGAGCTTTAGAAGAAATGGAAGAAGAATTGCACGGTGAGTGTAGAGGTTTTTTAACTTTTTATTTCAAGAAAATATCTATAATGGGATTTAGGAAAAGAGAATATTTAATTCTACATTAATTTTCCTTTCGACATATAATAAGAATAAGAAGGATAAAATTTTCCACACCTTACAGGTGGGTGTAAATGGGTTTTGTTTAATTTTACTTCAAGACAAACTAATCTAGGATAAGAAAAAATAAGGTTATTTCTTAAATTTTTTCATCTTGGTTTTTTACAACTTGCTTTACGTCGCACCAACACATATAGGTCTAGGAGTAGGAAGGAAGTGACCGTGGCATTAATTATTGTACAGCCTACGCTACTTGTCTGGCATGAAAACAGTGAACTATGTAAACTATCTTTAGGGCTGCTGACACCTAGTGTTCGAACCTACTATCTCCCAGATGGAAGCTTATAGCTGTAACTGCATGGCCAACTCGCAAAGTAGTGATTTTTTATCAGGAGAAATAAAAAAGGAAACTGAAAACGTTATATTTATTGAGTTATATATACGTTACATATTGTTTTGAATTAATTATGTATGGTCAAGACGTAGCCTAAATATTTTCTTGACTGAGGTAAAGCGGAAAGTCGACACCAACAAAACAAACACCACTGTTTCTTGTGAGAGAATTCTGCAACAATAAGTACGGTAGGTAAATGTAGTAGACAATAGAAGTGAACATATTTGATTTTATACTAGTATACATTCCGCCGATTTTTTAGAATGCACATTCTTCCGGAATCCATGAATTATGAGTGGAGTCAAGACCCAGCCAGGATACTAATACTTGGTTGCCCCTTCTGCGTAAAATTTTTTAATAAGGTATACGCTAGGATGTTTTGTCTTCTTCACTTCTTGTTCATAGAACGCTAACAATATTGGTTTAATTTGATTGTCGTGAAGTAGGTACCTTCTCGGTAATGTTTCTTTCACTTTTGTTATAGTAAATAATGCATTACTCCAATTGGGTTTATAGCCCTTTTTGAAATATCGCTTAATTTTGCTTATTAGTACTGTGCCATTTTCATGGCACGTTATTCATTACTCGTGTTCTGGTTCGTACTCGAACCTGTATATTTGTCTTATGCTTGATTCAGTCACTCTACAAAACTCAATATTTCCTAGTTTTGTCGTCAGATGGCAACGCTACGCCATCTTTAACCCTCTTGGAGCCAACAGCCGATCTGGTCGGCCGCTCCCCATCAGCTGGAAGAGGCCAGAGCTCCGCCTCCACTCTACTACTGTAAAGTGTCAGGCCGTTTTCAGTGGAAATACATGTATTTAAAAATTCGCGTATATCAACAGGTGTATAGCAAATACCGGCATGAAATTTTCTACATACCGACTACGTAGAATAAGAAACTGGTTTGGAGTGATATAAAGATTCAAAAACGTTTTATTGTTGATTTATAGTTGTCGATAACGCTTATTTTTAGGAAGAGAAATATATTTTCGCAATTTCTCACTCAATATCTACTTTGAAAAAATAATTTACGATACAAAAGAATATACGTAATTATGTATAATGTATTTCTAAATACAATTCTATAGAATAACTAATTTGAACGAGAAAAGTAAAAACGTAAAAAATAAAAATTCTAACATATGTCACTAATAAAAACAAGACAATTTTACTCACCGATAAAATTCGCGTGTATGTATCGATGTTTGGCAAATACTGACAACAAATTTTCTACGTGCGGACAACACAGTATTAAAATAATTCTGAATTATTAAATAAGTAAAAAAAATAGTAGTTGATATTATAGTTTTTGTTTTCACAAAAAAATAGTTTCTCGTTTTCGGTTGTTGTATATATTAGAAAAATAATTTTACAACACAACAGAATTTACGAAATTAAGAAATGTATGGCACTAAAGCCGTGATTTGCTTTGACCTACTAAGCGACTGCTGCTCAGTTCGGTACCTGCAGTTTACGAGGTGAATCATGGTCAGTGAGACGGATCCTCTCAGACGGAGTCGCTCTCTCGCCCTCAGATATCTCCTCAATTGCAATCATTTAGGGTCACTTAGATTGAGTGAACCTCGAACCAACCCTCAGGACTAGGCGAAACTTCTTGACCTGGACGGGAATCGAACCCGTGACCTCCGGGTGAGAGGCAGGCACGCTACAGTTGGCCCGCGGAGACCGGCATTTAGGTAATGATAGATATGTGACTATAAGGTTTAGCAGAGAGTAAGTGAAAAGTAAATTGAAGTGTGATATGGGCGGAGAATCAGACGGTAGGGCATGTTTAGGTCCTTCAAGGAGACAGGAGGTTAAGGAATGTTGTCGGGTTCATTGGGACAAATTTCCACAAAATGTTCTCCAGAGACATCTTCATCATCATATTCGTTATCACTAGTTTCATCTACCACCATATTCAGAGTAGCTTTAGTGGTGTTAGACACAATTAAACGTCTCTTCTTTAGCTGCAGTGATTCCGCGGACGTGTCCGGTATAATTTCGTCGCTACTCTCTGAACTAAATTCCCTTCCCTATCGCTATCCGATAAATCATCAGCGTTAACTTCGCACTGTTCTAAATACAGCATTAATTTATTGTCATCAACACCTGCTGAAAAATTATCACGTGAACAACATTTCCTGTCACAAATCCACTCACTGCAAGGAGCAATCTCTTACTGACCGGTTAGCGGTATTTGTTAACACAGGAAACGACTCTTGTGAAAGGTATAACACCCTCTTAGAACTGCCAAAGCAAGGCCAGGCACACAATAACGCGTAGCCCCTTTACTACAGGTTGTAACAAAAGTATGCACGTCACTATAGGTTGCCTCAAAATTACGTATATCACAGAATTTTAAGCCGGCCGATGTAATCGGCTCTGGCAACTTCCGACTGGATTGTTAACGCCCGACCATATCGGCTCTGGCAATTTGAAGAGCGGATGCTCGCACTACGGCCTGGCACCAAGAGAGTTAATCTCCAGGCCTTGCTTCCTGTAGAAGTGAGGTACTGATGGTTATTCCATGTTTTTAATGGGATCGAGTGGTAAGAACAACAAGATGGACTCCACACTAAACGAGACTGCTTTTCTGACCTATCAGAAGGTTTTTAGCAGATTTAAACTGTGATTATCCCTATCTGACTATTTTATTGTACTCTTATATTTCTCAGGTACGTGCATTTTTATTTTACCTTTTGGTGCATGCTATTCTGTCCTCGAGCGCACGGTTTTGTGTGTGTGTGTGTGTGTGTGTGTAGATGTGTCGGGCGTGTTATTTGCCTATCTGATGTGCGGTCCCATTGCTTCGAATTTACACTGACTGACAGAGCAAATGCAACACCAAGAAGGAGTGGTTCGAAAGGGATGAAAGTTGGGGGAAAAACAGAGACGGCACGGACGAATAATTGATGTTTATTTCAAACCGATATGCAGGTTACACAATGCGCACGGCATCGACTCAGTAGGATGTAGGACCACCGCGAGCGGCGATGCACGCAGAAACACGTCGAGGTACAGAGTCAATAAGAGTGCGGATGGTGTCCTGAGGAATGGTTCTCCATTCTCTGTCAACCATTTGTCACAGTTGGTCGTCCGTACGAGGCTGGGGCAGAGTTTGCAAACGGCGTCCAATGAGATCCCACACGTGTTCGATTGGTGAGAGATCCGGAGAGTACGCTGGCCACGGAAGCATCTGTACACCTCGTAGAGCCTGTTGGGAGATGCGAGCAGTGTGTGGGCGGGTATTATCCTGCTGAAACAGAGCATTGGGCAGCCGCTGAAGGTACGGGAGTGCCACCGGCCGCAGCACATGCTGCACGTAGCGGCGGGCATTTAACGTGCCTTGAATACGCACTAGAGGTGACGTGGAATCATACGCAATAGCGCCCCAAACCATGATGCCGCGTTGTCTAGCGGTAGGGCGCTCCACAGTTACTGCCGGATTTGACCTTTCTCCACGCCGACGCCACACTCGTCTGCGGTGACTATGACTGACAGAACAGAAGCGTGACTCATCGGAGAACACAACGTTCCGCCACTCCCTCATCCAAGTCGCTCTAGCCCGGCACCATGCCAGGCGTGCACGTCTATGCTGTGGAGTCAATGGTAGTCTTCTGAGCGGACGCCTGGAGTGCAGGCCTCCTTCAACCAATCGACGGGAAATTGTTCTGGTCGACATTGGAACAGCCAGGGTGTCTTGCACATGCTGAAGAATGGCGGTTGACGTGGCGTGCGGGGCTGCCACCGCTTGGCGGCGGATGCCCCCATCCTCGCTTGCTGACGTCACTCGGGCTGCGCCTGGACCCCTCGCACGTGCCACATGTCCCTGCGCCAACCATCTTCGCCACAGGTGCTGCACCGTGGACACATCCCTATGGGTATCGGCTGCGATTTGACGAAGCGACCAACCTGCCCTTCTCAGCCCGATCACCATACCCCTCGTAAAGTCGTCTGTCTGCTGGAAATGCCTCCGTTGACGGCGGCCTGGCATTCTTAGCTATACACGTGTCCTGTGGCACACGACAACATGTTCTACAATGACTGTCGGCTGAGAAATCACGGTACGAAGTGGGCCATTCGGCAACGCCGTGTCCCATTTATCGTTCGCTACGTGCGCAGCACAGCGGAGCATTTCACATCATGAGCATACCTCAGTGACGTCAGTCTACCCTGCAATTGGCATAAAGTTCTGACCACTCCTTCTTGGTGTTGCATTTGCTCTGTCACTCAGTGTATGTACCTCTACATTTTTTTTATTACATGAGTGTTGGTCATTCGTGTAAGATCCTGTAAAATTGGATCTGTACGAATTGTGACCTTGTACACCTCGTGTGTCTTAGTTTGCCTATCGCATATACCTTGTGTTCGATGCTTCTCATTCCTACGGAATACTGTGTACCTTATATTGAGGCAATCTGTTTTAGTAACCCGGCTTGATTGGGAGAACGTTGTGTGTGAAATTACCCTTTGGACGGACCGATGGCCTCGCGCCACATATATATTATTGTGTTCGGGTGGTTGGCTGTGCGTGCGTGGGTGTTGTACGTATGGATTGGACGGAGCAGAAGCCGCACTATATTATGTATATTTTGCCCGTATTAATTCATGTGACGTTTTTATTTTGTTCTTTCATTTTTGCTCGTACCTGACCGGGACTTGCATTTGACACATTTTTTATTCCTATGGCCGTCATTTTATTTCTCATTCCCAGTTTTCTTTTTCCTTTTTTTCTTTTGCGATATCTGACTGTTGATGTGCGCAAACTCGGGCTTGCAGCCATGGAGGTTTATGACTGAATTTCTCGGCCTCCTTGTCCCTTTTTGATTAATGTCTTTATTCCTTTATGATGGGTAATCTAATGAATGCTATAATGAACTAAGAGCAATAATACATGTAAGTGAACATCGACCTGTGTGGGCGTTTTGGGAACAAAATTGAGAGGGAAGCATGAGGGTATTGCGGAATTGAACGTTTGGATTTGAGCTTTATTACCGTTCCCAATTTGGTGGGAAGCTTGGCCGAGAAAACTTGGATGTTTTGCTCAGTGTGTATGTATTTCTCTTTAACATTTTTTCAATATCCTACTTGCATGTTTCATTGATTAATTTTCTCTTCTTAATTTACTCTTTCAATAAACTAGGAATTTGTGTGCAAATTTGGTTTTGATTCATAGTAACGTTAGTCCTTTAGTATTATTATTACTATCAAGGAGCCAGTTCAAGGCTGATATGTCGTCGCCTTTCCCTAATCGCGATCGCCGGATCTCGTGTTATTTGTGCTCTCGTTTCCTCGCCTTTCCCGTTTTGATTCTCTCCTTTGTCCTCATTTTCCGGGACACGAGTGCGGGTATCGGCTCAGTACTATGTCACCTACTTTAAGTGTTGGCAGATAAGAAGACTTATTTTCGTTTATTTCTTTAATTTGTACACATTTACAAGTTGTTGAAGGTCATTTGGAACTTCTATAAGTTTCATACGAATCGTACGATGTTTTCGATTATTATATTCATCTGATAATTTTGGTAGAATACGAAGCCAGTGATAAGAACCACGTGCGGAGAATCTCTGCCACAACCACTGCTTCAGGGCTCGATTGAAGCGTTCAACTACGCTTGCCTTCAAGCTGCTCCCTGTCGAATAATGTTTAATTTTTCTTTTTTTAATCCACTGTTAAAAAATCGTATTATAGAATTGTTTTCCTCTGTCAGATTGAAGATGTTTCGGAAAGCGTTTACATTTCGAATAAATACGTCCCAGATTTTCTACTACTCCTTTCCCTGTTTTTGTTTTAAGTGGAACTGACCATGTATATTTGGAATAAACATCAGTTACTGTTAACATATATTTGTATCCACTATTAAGTTTCGAAAATAGTCACATATCAACAAGATCACCGTGGTGAAGTTCATCATTCCCCTTGCTAATTACACTCCGTCTTTCAAAATTCTTTTGTAGTGGAGCGTGGGGCTCTGTCGTTATTTCTTCCATGATTTTGTCCATAAATTTTGGCTAAATGAATTCGTTCTGTGTCGTCTATTCGTTTCTTAAATAGAAGTCTGTCTATAGCTAGTTGCTGCCTATTGCTCTTTCTGTCATCACATTCAATTTCGTAGGTTAGTGATATATCCTTAGAGAAACTGACTACTTTAAGTCCGTTTGCGAATGGAAGCTCATCCAAAGCAGTGTTTATTTATTCAATAAAACATGATTTTCGAAGTCTCTCGTCGATTGTCAAAATATTGATTTTTGTTTTCGTGTGACGAATGACCTGCACTTCTAGATGCTATTAACTTTTTCAGTCTCTCTACTAGTTTGTTTGGATCATTCCAATGAACTAATTCTATCTTATGGTTTTGTTCATTTTCCACTTAGCTCCTAGTAACGATACTTTTCTTCCTCTCCCTGCAGGTTTGTATTTTAGTATCGAATCGAATAGTATTATTGTACCGGGCGGTACAACTCCACGCCGTGAATTCAAATATTGCGCCAGTTGAAACCTCTCTACAGGAGAAACTCTGAAGTTTAAAATCTGCATTAAATCAAAGGTTTCTCGGAAGATGTTTCTACAGTAAATTTTGAAGTGTTCTGAATTATGTCTATTTCGATTTGTATTTGTTTACTCTGTAGCAAGAAGTGTGCATTCTCTTCTAGATGGCACTACTTAAGAACTATAATTGTGCACCCTAGTGCAAAGTGAAGGAACTGTTTTTTGAAGAAATTAGGTATTCAAGTGGTAGCAGAGCGTGGTTGAATGGGTC
This sequence comes from Anabrus simplex, assembly GCF_040414725.1. Taxonomy (NCBI): domain Eukaryota; kingdom Metazoa; phylum Arthropoda; class Insecta; order Orthoptera; family Tettigoniidae; genus Anabrus; species Anabrus simplex. The sequence continues at coordinate 486,951 of NC_090278.1, read as the reverse complement.
TCAATTTAGCCCCTTTTGATGGCTAAACATTGTTTTCGTTTCGAACTCTAACAATTTTCTCAGTTGCTGGATTTTTTTAAATTTTTCTGTCATCATGTCCGGCTCTCGCGACGTCCTCCATCCCGGCTATTTGCGCAAGGAGGAATTGATATATGAATTAACGATTAGGAATGTTCAATCTGGAGGCACGGTTGCGATAGACACCAATAAGTTAAAAGATTCATTTGATTTGCCTCTTACCATCCCGACCTTGGGAGAAAAAGAGATCGATGGCGCTCTCTCCACGATCACTGATAACGCTACTGAGCTAGCATCTGTAGTTAGTTTTTTTGAAGTATGTGATCCATCTCCTAATCAACTCAAAAGAGTACAGGCCAGATTGTACCACTTTTATAATAGGGTATGTGATCTATTGGCTCTGAAGTTAAATAACCTTCAGGGTAAGGAAGCTAGTGCTGTTGCTGAAAACCTGTCTAAAATGTCTAGTAAAATTAGCCATTTGTTATCTGGATCTGCTATTCCAAAAACCGACCAGCCTATGGTAGTAAATATCGTAAGTGGGGAGGATCCCTCTAAGGAGTAAGGAGGTAGTACTGCGGAGGCTACCCAACGAACATCTGCTCCATTAGAAACTGTGTCCGATCGTCGAGCGTCCATTCCACCCTTCGTGTTAAATAATGCTCCTTCTGAATCTGCTTCTTCGCCACTTAGGCCCCTTCCTACTATGTCCTAGGGTTTCAGCAGTTTGCCCCATCCTTTAGCAATGTTGCTAAAAGGTATTTCTATTTTTTCTGTTAACTCTACAAGTGACGTGATTTCATTCTTAAGATTTTTAGTTGAGTTTCAGGATCATGCCCTTGTTTTTACTCTTTCTCCGTGTCAAATTTTGCAGATCATTTATCCCTATGCAATTGGTGTTCTCTCCGACAAGATAGTTAGGGCAATTGCTGAACAGTCATCCATAGAAGACTTCCATGCCCATCTCTTGGCAAACTTTATCCCCGCTCGAGCTAGGTCATCGCTCATTCAAAAGTACTACTACCGAGTACAACGGTTGGATGAAAATTTGGCAGACTTCATCCAAGACATTAAGTTTTACACTAGGGTATTTGCTCTACATTTCCCTGAAGATCAAATTGTACAGGCTATTGTGGAAGGAATTTCACCACCTTACAGATCATACTTGTGTTTTGCGTCGCGTCCGCAAACTTTCGCTGAGTTAGAGGCTATGGCTGTCTCAGCCGAAGGAGTTAGATACGCCGATACCTTGCGTGTCGCGAAAGAACCCCCTCCATCCTCCAGTAGTTTTCGGCCTCCACCTCGCCGACCCATCACACCCCGTAAATGTTACGCTTGCGGGTCGCCTGACCATCTTCGCAATAAATGTCCATTGATCAAATCTAGTAGGACAAATAATGGAGCAGGTTCATCCCAAGGCTGCTTTAAATGCGGCGCGTTTTCACATATTGCCAAGAACTGCCGATGCTAGCAGCACCCCCTCCTGCTCAACTTCTGGTGCAACTTCCACCAAGGCCAATAATAATAAGTGACTAGTGGCTTCGGCTGAGTCGGCGAACCCTTCTTCTCGAGGCTCAGCCCCAAGTAATCATGTCGAAATTTCAGGGAAAACTCTGTCTTCAAATTTATCTTTTGAAAGTCCCAAAGAATGTCTTAGGATTGCGGCGGATACCCCCACACCTGTTCCTTTTCTCAAAATTGAATTGAATAATGAGCCCGTAACTGCTCTTTTAGATTCAGGCAGTATTTGTTCAATTATTTCGGCTGAGTGGTATTCAAAATTAAAAATCTATTTGTAAACTTCCTGATTTTTGTTCGTCTTCGGTTCAATATGTTTCGGCCAACTCATCTCCATTACAAATTTTAGGTTCTCTGTATGCTAAGATCCGCATTTTGAAATTCACTTGGAAAATAAAACTGTTTGTGGCTAAGCACTTGTCTTGCCCCATTATAGTGGGAGCTGATTTCATGTCTGGCACTGGTCTAGTGCTCGACCTTCAGAGCAAGTCGTGCACGTTCAAATTTGCTTCGAATTGTAAAATTCCCTTATTGAAATGTAATTCTGTGCCGTGTTCATCTGTTTTACCTACCCAGGATGAGATGTTGTTAAATCTTAGGCATCTACCTGAGGAGCAGGCTGATAGTATTCGTAAGTTGTGTCAGTCGTTTCCAGAAGTTTTCCTCGGATACTCTTGGTGTTACTGACCTTATTGAATACAAGATTGAGGTTACGGATTCCATTCCCGTCAGATTTCCACCTTATAGACTATCTCCGCCTAAAATGAAGGCGCTGAAAGAAATCATAGATCACATGTTGAAAGATGGTATTATTCGGCCGTCTAAGTCGGCATACTCTTGGCCGATTTTTCTAGTTCCGATACCCCAAGGAGGCTTCAGGCCTGTGATTGATTATAGGGCTCTCAATCGGAAGGTGGTGTTACAATCCGTGCCCCTTCCAGACCTTCATTCTTGATTTTCATGGATTCGTAAAGCGAAGTTCTTCACAATCTTGGACCTCAATCAAGCGTATAATCAGATCCCTCTTGCTGAAGAACCTAAACATCTGACTGCTTTTGCCACGGATTGGAACTTGTGCGAATACAACCGCGTGCCTTTTGGGCTCCCCACGGGAGCAGCTGTACTCACTAGACTGCTAGACAAGGTCTTCTCCGACATCAAGTTTGAGTACTTGTACCACTATCTTGATGATGTCGTCGTATTTTCGGAGACCTTCGAAGAACACCTAGATCATCTGAGAGAAGTTCTCAATCGCCTTCGTAAGGCTGGGTTAACTGTGAAGTTGTCCAAGGTCGCCTTCGCTAAGCCTTCCATGTCATTCCTAGGGCATATTGTGTCGCCCGATGGTGTTGCAGTACATCACTCTAGAACACAGGCCATCCGTGATTTCAAGCCTCCCAAGGACATCAAGGGTAAGGCTAGGTTCATTGGTATGGTGAATTTCTTCAGGAAATTTATTCCAAATTTCGCCAATAGAGCGGCGCCCTTGAACTTACTACGTAGGAAAGGCGTCAAATTTGAGTGGAGACCTTCTCAACAAGCCGCTTTTGAAGATCTCAAATTAGCTCTCTGTAATGCCCCTGTCCTCGCTATGCCCGATTTCTCTAAGAAATTCATCGTCCAAACCGACGCGTCGTCGTCGGCGGTGGCAGCAGTCCTTCTTCAAGAGACCGAACTAGGGAGGCGACCCATCGCCTATGCATCTAGGACTCTTTCGGCTCAAGAAGCCAAGTATTCCATCTATGAAATTGAGGGTTTGGCTGTCTTGTTTGCGCTAGAAAAGTTCCGCCTTTATCTGGAACATGTCAAGTTCGACTTGGAGACTGATAACCAAGCCTTAAGCTGGGTCTTAGGTAGCCCGCTTCGTACTGGTCGTATAGCCCGGTGGGCCATCCGAATTTCTGCCTTCCAATTTGACGTTAGACATATCAGAGGTACTGAAAATGTTGTGGCAGACGGACTCAGTCGTATGTTTCCAATGATGTAGAGACCCATGAACTGGTCGATAGTTCTTCTCCTCCCGAGTCCATACGACCTGAGGTTAATTCCATTTTAACTGATGCTTCCATGTTGTTTAGGGATCTTGAGAAATATCAACGTGAAGATCCGACCCTGGCCCCTATCATGGAAACCATTTCTTCTGGGGAACATGTCGTCCTTTATGTGCTGAGGAATGGTATTTTATGTTGCCCGTCGAGGCATGATAAGAAGATGAAGGTGGTGGTTCCAGCCGTTCTTGTGCCCATGATCTTCAAGTACTATCATGAGACCCCATTAGGGGGGCATTTAGGTATCTTCAAAACCCGTGAAAAGATCCGGGAGATGTTTATTTGGAAAGGTATGGACGGTGAAATTCGTGAACTAGTTAAAGCTTGTAAATCTTGCTTGCTCAGTAAACCCACCATGTCCACCAAGGTAGGCCTATTGTCTTCTCATCGAGCATCGCGCCCAATGGAACGTCTGTATATCGACTACGTCGGACCCTTCCCCCAGTCAAAGGGGAATGCCAACAAGTTCATCCTTGTGTGTGTAGATGGCTTCACTAGATTCTCATGGTTATTTCCGACTAAGCTGGCTACCGCCCAGTCCAGCATTTCCTGTTTAAATTCTATCTTTGCTTCTTTTGGTCCGTGTCAATATATTTTGTCCGATAATGCGAAAGCTTTCACATCCAATCTCTTTCTTAAATTTTGTTTTGATCTATCTATCTTTCATGTAACAACTTCTGCTTACTATCCTCAACCATCTCTGGCTGAAGGGGTCAATCGTAATCTGAGGTCGGCGCTGATTGCATATCATCATGAAGATCATTCTAGGTGGGACACGTCACTGCATTGGTTAGCTTTTGCTTTGAATTCGGCGGTTCATGAATCCCATAAATTTACTCCAGCTTCCTTGATGTTCAAGTTTGTTCCAAACACGCCGCTCTCTAACCTTTGGTCTCTGTGTGATATTCTACCTGAGACAATAGATCCGGATAACATTAAAGATCTTTGGAAGAAGGCTAAGGCCAATCTTAAAGTGTCTCATGGAAAGGTTAGGGAAAGATATGATCGTGGACGGAGACCCACCAATTTGAAGGTAGGCGACCAAGTAATGATCAAGAATTTTGTTCCCGCGGGCAAGCTTGCACCCAGATTTCATGGGCCGTGTATTATTCTCGATTTCCTCACACCCGTTACTTTATTATTAAGCAACCCAGCCACCGAGAGGATCTTTAGAGTTCACCTGTCGCAGGTGAAACCTGTGTAATTTCCGCGCTAACTTAGCTGGTTTTTATTTTTTTTACCTTTTGAAAGAAATCTGAAGGTTATATTTTGGGTTTCATGTTGAGGCCTTCTGCCCTTTGAATCATGTTCTTTGTATTTAAATATTCATTGTACAACCTCCCCCGTCAGTTAAACTGCTGTCCTGTCCACCTAGGCCATTACCAAGCTCCCGTCTCCTGCTCAAACACACCATTGGCTAATTAAAATGAAATAAAAACTTCCACGCCGCTGGCCCCTCAGCCTCACCACAAAGACTGACCCTAAAAGCATTATGGTCCAACAAAATTCTTCCGCCGAGATCTTAATGTTTCAGTGCCCCCGCAGCCGTGCGGCGCCGTACCGCCACTGTGGTGGAGTACGGGCCCGCTCTACTCCAGTGAGGTCAACCAGTGTACGGCGAATCGGAGCCCTCCTTCCGGCCAAGGTTGATGTGCGGCGCACTACCTGCTAACTGCCTGCGGACTGTAAACAATCGTCGCGTGTGCGGCAGGCTTCACCACCACTACCCCTCTCATAGTAGCGGGAGAGGTGTATCTCAGGGTACTTGAGGGGTCCGAGCGGTCTCCTCTGAACACAAGCAGCGGCGACTGGTCTGGCCGTCAAACTTAATCAACAACTAATGCACATATTCAGCTACGTGGACAATCCATATCGACAATTATGGCGTTTTTGGATTCAACATCAACATATGGTGGACTTAGAAAAAAAAATTCTTCTTCCAAGAATTAAAGTTTTCCTTTGGAATTCAATTACTACAACCATAGAGACCTTTTCATCAAAATCTACTACAAACGTTTAAAAACTGGACTTAAAATAGTCGCACCCACCAATATCAAACCTATTAAGAGATCTCTGACTACTGAAAAAATTGGTATTTTCTCTGGTAAATTTTTCTTCATCCAATCTGCAAAAAACTTGGACTTTTTTAAAAAAAATTGTTTTCTCCTGTGTAACCCCTTGGAAGGACTTTTGGGCGAGGTGGAGGTCTGTACCGGGCGGTACAACTCCACGCCGCGAATTCAAATATTGCGCCAGTTGAAACCTCTCTACAGGAGAAACTCTGAACTTTAAAATCTGTATTAAATCAAAGTTTTCTCGGAAGATGTCTCTACTGTAAATTTTGAAGTGTTCTGAATTATGTCTATTTCGATTTGTATTTGTTTACTCTGTAGCAAGAAATGTGGACATTCTGTTCTAGATGGCACTACTTAAGAACTATAATTGTGCACCCTAGTGCGAAGTGAAGGAACTGTTTTTTTGAAGAAATTAGGTGTTCATAAGTTTGTTCTTTGTTAAATTTCTTTTAGTCATTTTTTGGGTTGGCAGTATAAACCTTCTCTTTCCGCCAGTTTTGAATTTAACCAATCAGAATTTCTGTAAGTAATTTTCCTCCAATCATTGCTTTCTTCAGGTTTCTATGTGTAATTCCTAGTCTACCAATAAAGTTGAAGGGGTGTGTCTTTTTCATTCTTGAAAGGTCTCGAATTTTCCACGAGGGTATAAAAACTGCTGATTTTCTTGTCTCCGGGCTACTTCAGTAACATCTTTCGCAGTGTGTGAACATACATAGCAGGGGCGGAAAGCGCCTCTTTCTCCAAGCAGCAGTTCATCTACAAGGTAATGGCCTGTTAACATCTTAATTTCTTGCTAGCTCAGCAGTTTTAACCCGCGGGGGAAGGTTTGAATCCTTTTTAATGTAAACCTTACTGTATTCATGTAAATTAGCCGCAATTTATGATAGAGAGTGCTTAACCCTCTCGAACTCCCCTTCATTTTGAATTTGAGGTGACTATGTTTTCATAACCGTTTTTCTATTCCTTCTTAAAGTCTTAAACTTATTTGCCAACTAGTCACCTCCCTAGTATGGGATTAGCCCCTGTATAACTGGCCGAGTGCCACCTAGGTTTTAAGAAGTTTCATGTAGGAGTGCAAGCTACGCCTCCAGTCAATTTGGTTTTTTGGGCCATTTAATTAAACCAGAGTTTGTTTTCTTCATGTGAAGGCCCTGTAGGTTGGGTACAAGATACCCCTGTTTCTCTGTATGTGTGCCTTAAGGGCAGTTAGGAAAGAAGTTTGTTGTAGCCTTTGATAGGCTTGTAAAATTGAGAGCGGGTCTGCTCTTTCCCTCTTAACATTGTAATTAGGAGCAAGTACTCCTTGTACTTAGGGGTTTTCTGCCCTGTAGCTATTGTGGTGGTGAACTGAGAGCTCAGAAATTAATCTTGGGACTCAAAGCCCAAATCTTGTAACAATTGTAATTTCTTAAATTGTTTTCCTGCTACTTGGTACCTGTTACTCTGTTGTTGTTATCTGTTGATTTTGAAAAGAAAATATAACCTTTGTTAAAGTTTTAAATTAACTTTAATTTCGTAAGTTGAGGCCTATTCCCGCCCGCACCTTCTTTCACCTCTAACTACCACGGATAACTCCGTAACAATTATTATTAAACATTACAGGCTTTCACCCAATTACAATGTTCCCCTATTCCAAATAAAAAACACAGAAATGAACATTTATGAACAAATAAAATCATACCAAATCTACTATGTGGCCTCTCTCATGGGCGGTTAGCCAGTCCGCGCGCAAGACGCCATCCCTAGATACAGAATATTTATTAGCTAAGCACTAACTACTTACTACTTAACTACCACTAAATCTACTATGTAGCATTTCACACATGGTCGGATAGCCAGCTCCACATGCAATACGCTACCTCTACATCTAACGAAACTAACTACTCAACTACACTAAATCAATACTAATTCTATCCTTAATCTGTCTATTCGCGACATCGCCCCTGGTGAGGAACTGCTACCACCCTTCCCTGGAATGTCACGACCATACATGTCTCACGAGGCCGGAAACTGATACCTCATAGACCCTTGAAGCTGTAAATGTTATTTCCTCACCACTCCTTTATGTAACAGCTCACATGTGAGCGGATTGCCAGTTCTACATGTAGCCTGACACGCCTGCATCCTTCTGCGAAGACGGATGCCAAAACTCGGCTCATCTTTCACTGTCTCACTGACAACTTACTTCCTCTAACCTAATACTATTCACTACCTTACACTACTCTACACGTGCAGACGTACTGAATGAACACTTTAGCTTGAAATAGGTAGGGCCCGTCTCACTCTCTCCCAGGTGTACGTCGCCAGCCAAATCAAACTAACAAATAAACAAACAGGCAGACAAACAACAAACAAACAAACAAACAAACAAACAACCTAATTAGAAGGAATGCAGTACGGCTTACATATCAATGAACTGAAATACTACTAATAAGAAAATATACAATAAGTAAGAAACAAAGGAACAAAGCTGAGCCAGTATAAAAACGGAACATAATACTAAAATTATAAATATTGTCGCCCCTACTTATTACTAACTTGAACACTATAATGTTCTATATCTGTGTGTCAAAAGTTGTGTTATGTACATACAGTACATGGTTACAAAACTACGTTATTATTACCCCATACAGAGATGATACTTCAAAGATTAATAATTTTCCGTATGTTTTTTTTTCTACTCAATACAACAATTTTAAACTGCTTATTTAGTCTACGGGTAAATGATCAATTTTGGAGTCTCCCTCTTCCGACTTCGGTTGTCCTCAGTCGCTTTCATTCCGTCAAAACCAAGGATGAGATTGAGACCGATTAGTGAAAGTATCAAAATTGTTCTAGCTCACACCAGAAGACATAGTGCACTGTAAGTACTAGGTCTTTGCCAGCAAATACACAATAATAATAATAATAATAATAATAATAATAATAATAATAATAATAATAATATACCACCGAGCTACTTGGCCGTGCGGTTAGAGGCGCGTAGCTGTGAGCTCGCATTGGGAGATAGTGGGTTCGAACCCTACTATCGGCAGCCCTGAAGACGGTTTTCCGCGGTTTCCCACTTTCACACCAGGCAAATGCTCGGGCTGTACCTTAATTAGGCAACGGCCGCTTCCTTCCCATTCCTAGGCCTTTCCTGTCCCATCGTCGCCATAACACCTATCTGTGTCGGTGCGACGTAAAGCAAATAATAATAATAATAATAATAATAATAATAATAATAATAATAATAATAATAATGTAGGCCGCCCCTAGAGAACTTTGAGTGAACTAAAGCCGTAGATAACTCTTCTTTGCCGAGAGAAAAGCGGCAGAAAAAAGTAAAGATGGAGTGAGCTTTTTTTGTGCATTTGTGTAGCGACAATTTTGGTGTAAAATAAAAGTGTAGTTAAAGCAGGTTCAGTGTGTTGTGTACTTAACTACAATAAATGGTGACCCCGACGTGATTCAGTGACGGAAGTGCGCAATAAACATCGCGAAGTGCATAAGTGTAGTGTAAGCGTGAAGAACAATGGATGAAAACAACACAACGGGTACGCCAACGGCAAACGAATCTCATTCAGGACACATGGTGGGTGAAGCTAACAAGGTAAGCATCAAGATCCCTCCTCTCTGGATAGAAAACCTGAAATATGGTTCTTTCAAGTGGAAGCTCATTTTCTATCTCAAGAATTACCCAAGAGGACACTAAATTTAACTACCTCCTGTCTCAGCTCGAACCTAAATATCTCGAAAACATTTGGGACATTTTCAAAAATTCGGAACTGAATAAATATTCCGCTGCTAAGGAGCGCCTTCTAAATATCTTCAAGGAAAGCGAAGATAAACAAATAAAACAGTTGGTAACAGGCCTAGAATTAGGCGATCTGAAACCTAGTCAGCTTTTAAGGAAAATGCAGTCCTTAGCAGGCGTGAATGTTTCCGAAAAAGTGCTTCGTACCTTTAGGCTCGAGAAATTACCGGACTCTATCAAACATGTTCTAATCGTATCTGACGAAAACTTGGAGAAAATCGCAATTATGGCCGACAAAATCATTGAAATGAATCCCTGCAGTATACTTTACAGTGTGGAAAATAGCGGTACTGATGCGTCCGTAAGTAACGACGCTATCACGAAACTCTGCACAGATAGCCGCCTTAGAGCAAGTGATAGCTTCAATGCACACTTTTAGGCCCCGCAGTCGAAGTTCGAGCCGAAACCGAAGCAAAAAGAAGTACGGTCCAAACGGAAAGTACTGTTACTATCACTTCAGATTTGGTAATAAGTGCTTCCCTGACAAACGCAAGCCTCCATGCTCGTGAAAAATTTGGAAAACACCAAACAGTAGTAGAGTTGGCAGCAAGCTCCACTACTGAAAGTAGTAAGGATTGCTGTAAACCCCGTTTATTTGTACGTGACAAAAACACGGGTTTGCACTTCCTAGGAGATAGTGGAGCCGATGTTTCAATAATCCCTGTCACTTCCAGTAACAGAAACTGTGACCCAGATTTTAAATTATTTGCAGCTAATGGCACAGAAATCCCAACCTATGGACTTAGAACACTGAATATTGACTTAGGACTCCGTCGACAATTCCAATGGCCTTTCATAGTAGCTAAAATTGTTGTTAGCACAATGCCAAATGCACAAAAGTTTGCCGATCTCTTATCCAGTTACCCAGATTGAACGAAACCTAATTTACTACCTACTCAAATCAAACACGACATTCAACACTTCATCCCAACTGAAGGCCAACCAGTTTATTGCAAGCCCAGACAGCTGGATCTTCTGAAGCTACACATTGCTAAACAGGAATTCCAGTTTATGCAAAACAGTGGAATTATTCGACCATCAAATTCGCAACGGGCTAGTCCTCTCCAACTGGTCCTCAAAAAGGATGGAACTTTTCGGCCATGCGGTGATTACAGACGACTGAACGCACAAACTATCACAGACCGATATCCAATTCCTCGGATTGAAGATTTTCAACATATTTTGAGGGGTAAGAAAATATTTAGCAAGCTCGACCTCTTCAAGGCATATTTCCAAATTCCTGTAGCAGAGGAAAACAAACCTAAAACTGCTATTATCACTCCGTTTGGTTTATATGAATTTAATGTGATGCCGTTTGGACTCCGTAACGCACCAAGCACCTTCCAACGTTTCATTAATGAGGTATTTAGAGGCCTAGACTTTAATTTTCCATATCTTGATGACTGCCTAATTGTTTCAGAATCAGTAGAGGAACATCGTGGGCATCTTAAGATTGTGTTTGAGAAGCTACATGAATTTGGCCTCCGAATTAATGTCTCCAAATCTGTACTTGGCGTAGAGCAAGTGGAATTCTTGGGACACTTAATCACCATGGAAGGCTCCAGACCCTTACCAGATAAAGTGAAAGCGATTGTTGACTACAAACTACCACAGACAGTTCATGACCTTCGTGTATTCTTAGGTACCGTTAATTTCTACAGACGTCACCTCAAGGATGCAGCAGAAACGCAGTCTCTTTTGCATGCTTATCTCAAAGGTGCTAAGAAGAAAGGTAAGCGACAAATTCACTGGACACCAGAAGCTATCACAAAATTTTAAAAATGTAAGCGGGACTTGGCAAATGCAGCACTGCTTACATTTCCAGACCCAACATACCAGCTGGCCTTGGCAGTAGATGCAAGTGTCTTTGCAGTAGGAAGTGTCCTGCAACAGTATGAAGAAAAAGGACGGAAACCTATCGGATTCTTTTCGAAGAAGTTAAGCGATACACAGAGAGCGTATAGCACCTATGACCGTGAACTGTTTGGAATCCACCTCTCTGTCAAACAGTTCAAACATTTTCTCAAAGGAGGAGACTTCATAATATATACGGACCACAAACCACTCACTTTTGCATTTAATCAGAAAAAATGAGAAGGCATCTACACGGCAGCTGCGATATCTTCAGTATATCTCCAAGTTTACAACAAACATCCAACACATTAGTGGCAAGGACAATATGGTTGCGGACAACCTGTCACGGATTGAATCTATGACTGTCATCGATTACGACACAGTCGCTGAAAGCCAACGTCAAGACAGTGAACTTAAACAACTTCAAGAGAAAAGTCAGTCACTCGTGTTCAAGAGCTACCCACTGCCTTCTGGAAAGTTACTGTGGTGTGATACCTCCACAAACAACATAAGGCCATACATTCCAAAAGAATTTCGCAAACAATTCTTTCTTCAGATCCACAACATGGCACATCCAGGGAAAAAGACTATTGTTAGGCTGATGACTTCCAAGTTTATCTGGCCTGGTATCAAGAATGACGTCAGAAAATGGGCGCAAGCTTGCATGGGATGTCAAAAAAAAATAACAAGACATACCAAATCGCCAGTCAGTCATTTTCAAGAACCTGATGAGAGGTTCAGCACTGTTCACATCGACATTGTTGGCCCTCTTTCACCTTCTGATGACTATCTGTACTGCCTCACATGTATAGATCGCTTCACCAACTGGATGGAAGCAATACCATTGCAAAATATAACAGCAGAGACGGTAGCAAAATCATTTTATGATCATTGGGTGACGCGGTTTGGAGTCCCAGCAAATCTAGTTACTGACCAAGGCCGACAGTTCGAAAGTCAGCTCTTTAAGAATCTTTCCGAATTGTGTGCTGTGAAACTTAAACGTACGACACCCTATCATCCGCAGAGCAATGGTAAAGTTGAACGTCTGCATCGAACAATAAAAACTGCTATCAAAGCCCACAACTCTATAAAGTGGACAGACACCCTTCCGACTGTGTTGCTAGGTCTACGCGCATCACTCCGTGAGGACTCGAACAGTTCAGTTGCACAAATGGTGTATGGCACGCATATTAGGCTTCCAGGTGAATTCGTTGATAATCCTCCATCTCATACCGAACCAGAAACTTTTGTCTCCAAACTTCAGCAGCGCATGCAGCAACTCAGGCATGTGGAAGTTAAGCACAAAATTCCCGAACTGTGTTCATCCATAAAGACTTGAGTAAATGTACTCATGTATTTCTGAGAATTGATAGAGTGAAAAAACCTTTGCAACCCCCATATGAAGGTCCTTTCCTGGTAACTGCCAAAAATGACAAATATTTCACGCTTACCATAAAAAATAAATCTGTGAATGTCTCCATTGATCGCCTGAAACCAGCCTACTTCATAGCAGCAGATGATGAAACTTTTAGAGCTCGTCATGAAGAACGACCAGGTGTCTTGCAAGGACTCTAACCCCCTGATGGATCAACCGCGGATTCCCAGGACAAACCCAGCAAGGAGAAAGTGGTAACAAAATCACGTAGTGGAAGAACTGTCAGGTTTCCCACTCGCTATTTAGATGATGTTGTATATATTTAATATTCTTGTGATTATGGTATATTTTGTTTATGTTTATATTGTCTTTGTATCGTAACTTGGTTACTGGAGGGGGAGCGGTGTAGGCCGCCCCTAGTGGGCTTTGAGTGAACTAAAAACCGTAGATAACTCTTCTTTGCCGAGAGAAAAGCGCAGAAAAGAGTAAAGATGGAGTGAGCTGTTTTTGTACATTCGTGTAGCGATAATTGTGGTGTAAAATAAAAGTGTAGTTATAGCAGATTCAGTGTGTTGTGTACTTCACTACAATATACCAGAGTTGGCTTCCTGGTACAAGCCATGCAGATGTGAGCTTGTATTCAGGAGCGGTGAGTTCGAGCCCATCCCTGAAGATAGTATTCCGCAATTTATCATGTTCATACCATGCAAAAATGCTGGAGCTATATATTAATTAAAGCCACGGCTATTTCCTTATCAGTCCTAAACCTTTTCTATCCCATCGTCACCGACAACCTATCCGAGTGAGAGAGGCGTTAACCCGCTAGCGACGATGATGATAATAATAATACACCCCATGTCAATACTTGTTATTGAAAGATCAGATGACTAGGAGGATGTGACAGGTGAGTGACATCAACACGCCTTCTCATTTAGGCTATTTATGTTCGATTCACAGATTATGCATGAGCAATGTTCGAAATGAAATTGCATCTTTAATGTAAAATTGCTGGGTACATGGCTATGATCACGATGTCAGTAGCCATGCAAAATTACAGGCTTCTTTCTTTTTCAGGGAAGATGGTTCATACAACTTACTGCTTGTGTGGTGGTGGTTGTTACTTTAAGGGAAAGTCCATCTGGGCAACCATCCTCTCTTAATCAGATAAAGAAATGGAAGAATTTCGACACGTCGAGGACTGAGGGATGTCGGCAAAAGACGGGAAGAGTATCGCACGTCTTGAAAATGAAAAGGCCTCACAAATCTCATGCCGTCAGAGTCGGAAGAAAACAAGTGTAGACTAAGGGAAATCGGATATGAGAGATGAAACTGAGAAGTCTGACACAAGCAAGTGTCTCCAGGCCACGCTCCCAAGTTGAGGGCCCCTGAGGTCACTCTTTTAGTAGCCTCTTAGGACAAGCAACGGTATCGTGAATATATTCTGCTGCTTCCACTCACAGGGTGATAACTGCTGTGAATTTATTTTGGGTATGTTTCCTCAATCCTAATATATTACGTACACGTGCAGGACTACCACGTACAGCACTCGATAGCATATACTGAGCTCAGTTAAAAATGATTGCCTCTCCCACGAGTTGTATCTGCTGGCATAGATTAAGTTCAATCATTCAAAAACACAGAATTCAATGATTTGAAATTCAATTTCAGAACCGCCTAGAATCTGGACCTTGAATCCAAGCCGGAATATAATAACTAAATTATTTTAATGTTCCCACCCCCTACCGGAGGGGTAGGGAAGACAATTGACGCAGGCGCATTCGGCTCGTAATTCGTTACGTGGTAACAACCGCAACTATACAGTGGTTGTATGCTTGGACAATAATGTAAAAGTTTATGTTGTTGATACATTCCTAGCAACGAACCTACTTTATTGATATAAGCGATGATGATGATGATGGTGTGTTGGGAAGTGCGATGATGATGATGATGATGATGGTGTTGGAAGTGCGATGATGATGATGATGATGGTGTGTTTGGAAGTGCGATGATGATGATGATGATGGTGTGTTGGGAAGTGCTACTAGTAGCAGTTGTTTTCCTCGATAGAAAGTTTACTGTCGGTAGACCTATTGAGGTGGATATGATGGCAGGGAAGCCATTAGTACGCAATAAGTACATGAGCCCAGTGATGCTGCATAATGCAGGTAAGATACGGGAGAGAAGTCGGTCATTAGGCCACATGCTACTTTAAAGGTTTGTACCATTATGGATAATGATTTAACGAACCACAAGTGGTTCTTGAATTTCGCACAAACTACAAGAGGTGGCACTGCAGATATCAGTGTTCATTCGTATGTCACTCTCTAAATCTGAATAATGAATGAATAGAATACCCTTATGGGGGGAGACCTAGCTTAACACAGGGAAAATAGGCAAATATTAATTCGATTGTTATATATGCTACAAACGTAGTTGACAAATGCTGCACATAACCCAGTACTGGCATGCTTCAGAGCAATCAGAAGCAACTTCAATAATGTCAAAATTCTAATTACAACATTTCAAAATAAAATGTTCAAAATTTTCCGCCTTTTTAACGGTTTCCTTCATAACTCCCTTACTGTTTCACGGATAATTATGAATTTTTCAGAGTTTCCTCCCAAAGTGTTGTAGGGCCTACTACAATCTGTACCTCATTCAGATCAATGGGATTTAATTTAGATTTTATATAACATATTTATTTACAAAAATATAAATATTTTTCTGGTGCTCGGAATAAAAACCCAACAAAAAATCCGAATTACAGTCTATATTAATGATTGAGGTTCATTTTGTAGCTGGAGGTTTTATACACACTTTAAAAAAAGGAAAAGTACGAAAATTCTTATAAACTTGGAATTTATAAGGGAAACAGTGATATATTGTTAAAAAGGCGGGAAATTTTGAAAATTTAATTAAAAAAATTAAAATTATTAAAATTTGAAATTATTGAAGTTGCTTCCGGTTGCCAGGAAGCATGCCAACACTGGGATATGTGCAGGAATTGTCAACAACAATTGTAGCATATTTAACAATCGAATGAATATTAACCTTCTTTTTTCCTTTGTTAAGCTGGGTCTCCCCCTTAACTCCCAATCACGAACGATCACAAACTACGGAGAGAGCGTTCATTTATAATAATAGTAGTAGTAATAATAATACACGCAGTTATTTCTAAAAATGCAATAGATTGATAATAATCCAACTAAGAAAATGTTACAAAAATTATTAAAATAGGAATTACTGATCTTCCGCCAATTTTCCACTCCCTGGCGAGGTCTTGAGTGCGAAGTGTGTCACATATGGGTAATTGCTGTTATGTTACAGCCCGATAACCTTCTTGGCGTGTTCTTGTGGTGTGACATGTTTCCGTGTGTGTGTGTCAGAAGACAATCACGAACACCCAGTCCCCGAGTCTGAGGTCTTAAGCAGACCAAGTTAAATTTTCCGACCCTGCCAAATATCGAACCCGGGACCCGCTGAACTGACGCTGACCATTCAGCCAGGGAGCCGAATGAAACTTTCTTCCGCTTATCCAAACTTTTTCTGGGGTAGTTGGAGCTACCCAGGTTTATTTTAGTTCTGGCCAGGGGTTTAAGGGCGGGTACCTTTTCTGACGCCACTTGAGTTTTGAATTGAAAATCTCAACCCACGACCAACTGGGATTCGAAACTGAGCCTTCTAAGTTGGAAACCACCCGCTAAGCCACTGAGCTAATCAATATACGAATATACTGCATATTCCGTAAAGAAATCCTGAACATTCATTTTTAACGGTTAGATCCTTTGAGGTATTTTCGAAGTCTAATACCCATGCATATCATTGTTTCTAGCTATATGTATCTTCTCTGTTTTCGGCTAAATTTTTTTCCAGATTCTAGGCTGCCAGGGAAAATGAGTATGTCAGAAAATGACATGCACTCTTCTCCCCTGACAGATGTTAACATCTTAACTTTTACTGTTAGGACCAAATGAAATACTGCACATATACTGTAGTTTAGTTCTGACCTATACTACTTAAATCGAAATCCCTTCCAGGACTCACACAGTGGACGTATCTTATTTTGAACATTTTCTGACACTCCTGTTTTCCTTGTAGCCTAGTTATTATACAGAATGATCGGAAACAATGTGGACCGAGTATATGAGACAGACATGGTCGTACTGAAAAACACTTTATAAAAATAAATTCAATATCTCTCGCCGTTGTCATGTTATTAGCTGCTGAAGTTAGCCAATCAGATCACTTCGCAGGCGAATTCAAATTAGCTCCTCGAGGTGATGTTGCTAAATCTGCACGTGGCTTGAGAGTCATTCCGAGAAATCAGCAACCAACACAAACCGTTGCCTACGTCACACCAGCGGCCGTGACATGAGCAAGTCTAAACGTGGACAGGACGAGTTCTGCTATTACCCGCTAGGCAGCACTCCTACCACCTGCCTCGTAGCTTTCTCCCTTGGGTGGCGGCGGTAGAATAACACCCACGGTATCCCCTGCCTATCGTAAGAGGCGACTAAAAGGGGCCTCAGAGGCTCTGAAATTTGGAGCGTGGGTTGGCGACCACGAGGCCCTCAGCTGAGTCCTGGCATTGCTTCCACTTACTTGTGCTAGGCTCCTCACTTTCATCTATCCTATCTGACTTGGTCAACTCTTGTTCTTTTCCGACCCCGACGCTATTAGGTTTGCGAGGGCTAGGGAGTCTTTCATTTTCACGTCCTTCGTGGCCCTTGTCTTTCTTTGACCAATACCTTCATTTTTCGAAGTGTCGGACTCCTTCCATTTTTTCTCTTGATTAGTGTTATATAGAGTATGCTTGCCTAGTTGTACTTCCTCTTAAAACAATAATCACCACCACCACCTCGTAGCTTATGCGCGAAGTATTTTTTTATAAATAGGTACGTAATATAATGTTTCTAATACCACTAGAAAATATTTTCAGAAGTTTTGTGATTATCGCTTACCTCTTTAAATACGGCTGAAGATGATTACATTTTCAAATGCTTGCGGCTTATAAGTTTTCTCACGAAATTCCTGGAAATATCAAGTTTGTTGTTTATTTCATAGTCTAGATGCTGCTCAATGAGAGAGGTTACTTCCGTTTTACCATTTGTGTATCCAATATACGAGTAACTTTTCAATGTTCTTCTATGGGGAAGTTTCAAGCAGCCATTGATCTAAAGTAGTGATATCCGGATGGAGATTTTCTGTGCAAAAGTACACATACCTTCAAAGTTGTATCTTTATACGTCATATTTTTCTTGCCATAGGAATCAGTTCTTATAAAATGAAAGCCTCTTTAATTTATCCATTGCTAGCATTTTATTGAAGTTACTTTCTTGTCTAACTGTGATGCTTATTGCCAAGGGCGCCCATACCCGGGGGCTACGTGGGGCCGCGGTCTCCACCTAGCTCTCAAGGAAAGGCAAAAATCTAATGTTGTCAGATGTTTTCCTTTCAAGCAAAATGATTTAAAAGTCAGTATTACGTAGAATCTGTAGTACCGTCCCCCACAAACAGGCAGGGGATACCGTGGGTTATTCTACCGCAGAATACAAGTCGCCATTTATCTTCCAAAATATTAAAAATACTACGTATCCCCAGGTCTGCCCCCCCTCCCCCCCCCCCCCGTCTACAAACTGTCATATGGGCGCCCATGCTTATTGCGTATTCTTATGTTTCTTTAATTGATTAATTTTTACCTTTAATACACTTATCGATACTCTTAACCTTCGATTTATTTGCTGTGAAACTAGTTGGTTGTGAATTATCGAACAGTATCTCAACATAATCGCTTCGTTCTTGCACTAGCATCCGTATCTTTGGGGCAAAGAATCTGATCTTAGCAAGACTTTCTTTCTATCAGCAGCACACTTCAGCTTATGAGAAGAATAACCGTGAACAACTGAGGGAACTGCGTTAGGCATCAGTCATCTTTTAGTTGCACTAAAAGTCACATTTTTACAATGGGTACTCCAAAATCTTAAAGATTCCTTAGTGTTCCACAGAGTGCCTGGCTTCGTCCCCTGCCTAGAAATAGCTGTAGTCCATTTGTGTCTCAATTCGGTGTCCCTGGTAAAATTTGTTAAACGTGACACTGTCTTTCTTTCTGGAATCATCCGATGTGCAATACGAAACACAACAATACACCATTTTAAAACTATGTAAAAGCGTTAATATAAACAAATACCTCAAATATTTACCAGTCCTGCACAAGGTTTTACTCACTATATTTACACATTTTATTCGCACAATTTAACTGTACAATCTCGGAATGACTTTTTAATATCTCTGCTGGAAATTTTAGCACGCCACAGATGGTTAATATGTGTTTTTTTTATTATCTGATAGAACTTTTATCCTCCTCTGCGAACCATGTGACCTTGCCGCGGTGGGGAGGCTTGCGTGTCCCAATGATGCAGATAGCCGAGCCGCAGGTGCAACCATATCGGATGGGTATCTGTTGAGAGACCAGACTAACGAATGGTTCATCGAAAGGGGTGTAGCAGCCTTTCGGTAGTTGCAAGGGCGGCAGTCTGGATGATTGACTGATACGGCCTTGTAATAATACTCAACATGGCTTAGCTGTGTTGATACTGCTACACGGCTGAAAGCAACGGGAAACTACAGCCGTAACCACCTCCCGAGGACATGCAGCTCTCTCTGTATGAAAGATGTACTGATGATGGCTTCCTCCCGGGTAAAATATTCCGGAGGTAAACTAGTCCCCCATTCGGATCTCCGGGTGGGGACTACACGAGAGGGGGCGATCATCAGGAAGATGGATACTGACATTCTGCGAGTCGGAGCGTGGAATGTTAGAAGTTTGAATCGTTGTGGTAGGTTAGAGAATCTGAAAAGGGAGATGGATAGGCTAAAGTTAGATGTAGTTGGTATAAGTGAAGTACGTTGGCAGGAAGAACAGGATTTTTGGTCAGGCGACTACCGAATTATCAACACGAAATCAAACAGGGGTAATGCAGGAGTTGGTTTAATAATGAATAAGAAAATAGGGCAGCGGATAAGCTACTATGACCAGCATAGTGAAAGAATTATTGTCGCCAAGATAGACACCAAACCAATGCCCACCACAATAGTGCAGGTCTATATGCCTACTAGTTCAGCGGATGATGAAGAAATTGAAAGAATATATGAGGAGATAGAAGATTTAATACAATATGTCAAAGGTGACGAGAATCTAATTGTGATGGGAGACTGGAACGCAGTGGTAGGCCAAGGAAGAGAAGGTAGCACAGTAGGAGAATTTGGATTGGGACAAAGGAACGAAAGAGGAAGTCGGCTGGTTGAATTCTGCACTGACCATAATTTAGTCCTCGCCAATACTTGGTTCAAACACCACAAACGACGGCTGTATACGTGGACGAGACCTGGAGACACTGGAAGGTATCAAATAGACTTCATTATGATTAGGCAGAGATTCAGAAACCAGGTGTTGGATTGCAAAACTTTCCCAGGAGCAGACGTGGACTCTGACCACAACTTGTTGGTCATGAAATGCCATCTGAAGTTGAAGAAATTGAAGAAAGGAAAGAATGCAAAAAGATGGGATCTAGACAAGTTGAAAGAAAAGAGTGTGATGGATCGTTTCAAGGAACATGTTGCACAAGGACTAAATGAAAAGGCCGAAGGAAATACAGTAGAGGAAGAGTGGATAGTCATGAAAAATGAAGTCAGTAGGGCTGCTGAAGAAATGTTAGGAAGGAAGAAAAAATCAACTAAGAATCAGTGGATAACTCAGGAGATACTAGACCTGATTGATGAACGACGAAAATACAACAATTCTAGAAATGAAGAGGGCAGAAAAGAATACAGGATATTAAAGAATCAAGTGGATAGAAAGTGCAAGGTAGCTAAGGAAGAATGGCTGAAGGAGAAGTGCAAGGATGTCGAAGGCTGTATGGTCCAGGGAAAGGTAGATGCTGCATACAGGAAAATCAAGGAAACCTTTGGAGAAAGGAAATCTAGGTGCATGAATATTAAGAGCTCAGATGGAAAGCCACTTCTAGGGAAAGAAGACAAAGCAGAAAGATGGCAGGAGCATATCCAACAGTTGTATCAAGGTAACGATGTAGATAATTTGGTTCTGGAACATGAAGAGGCTGTTGATGCTGATGAAATGGGAGACCCAATTTTGAGGTCAGAGTTTGACAGAGCTGTGAGTGACCTAAATAGGAACAAGGCACCTGGAATTGATGATATTCCCTCTGAATTACTGACTGCCTTAGGAGAAACCAGCATGGCAAGGTTATTTCATTTAGTGTGCAAGATGTATGAGACAGGAGAAGTCCCATCCGATTTTCGGCAGAATGTTGTTATACCTATTCCCAAGAAAGCCGGTGCTGACAGGTGTGAAAACTACCGCACTATTAGTTTAGTATCTCATGCCTGCAAAATTTTAACACGTATTATTTACAGAAGAATGGAAAAACAAGTTGAAGCTGAGTTGGGGGAAGATCAGTTTGGCTTCAGAAGAAATGTAGGAACACGTGAAGCAATCCTGACTTTACGTCTGATCTTAGAGGATCGAATCAAGAAGGACAAGCCCACGTACATGGCATTCGTAGATCTAGAAAAGGCATTCGATAATGTTGATTGGACCAGGCTATTTATGATTCTGAAGATGATAGGGATCAGATACCGAGAACGAAGAATTATCTACAACCTGTATAAAAATCAGTCTGCTGTGATAAGAATCGAGGGCTTTGAAAAAGAAGCAGCAATCCAGAAAGGAGTGAGGCAAGGCTGCAGTTTGTCCCCTCTCCTTTTCAATGTTTACATAGAACAGGCAGTAAAGGAAATCAAAGAGAAATTTGGAAAGGGAATCACAGTCCAAGGAGAGGAAATCAAAACCTTGAGATTTGCCGATGATATTGTTATTTTATCTGAGACTGCAGAAGATCTCGAGAAGTTGCTGAATGGTATGGATAAAGTCTTAGGTAAGGAGTACAAGATGAAAATAAATAAGTCCAAAACAAAAGTAATGGAGTGCAGTCGAACGAAGGCAGGTGATGTAGGAAATATTAGATTAGGAAACGAAGTCTTAAAGGAAGTAGATGAATATTGTTACTTGGGTAGTAAAATAACCAACGATGGCAGAAGTAAGGAGGACATAAAATGCAGACTAGCACAAGCAAGGAAGAGCTTTCTTAAGAAAAGAAATTTGCTCACTTCAAACATTGATATCGGAATTAGAAAGATGTTTTTGAAGACTTTTGTGTGGAGCGTGGCATTGTATGGAAGTGAAACATGGACGATAACTAGCTCAGAAAGAAAGAGAATAGAAGCTTTTGAAATGTGGTGTTACAGAAGAATGCTGAAGGTGAGATGGATAGATCGAATCACGAATGAAGAAATACTGAATCGAATTGGTGAGAGGAGATCGATTTGGCTAAATTTGACGAGAAGAAGAGATAGAATGATAGGACACATCTTAAGACACCCAGGACTTGTTCAGTTGGTTTTTGAAGGAAGTGTAGGTGGCAAGAACGGTAGGGGTAGACCAAGGTATGAATATGACAAACAGATTAGAGCAGATGTAGGATGCAATAGTTACGTAGAAATGAAAAGGTTAGCACAGGATAGGGTGGCGTGGAGAGCTGCATCAAACCAGTCTATGGACTGATGACTCAAACAACAACAGAACTTTTATTACACCGTGCACTATTTGCATACAAAGCAATGTAAACTAGTCGCGAAACCAAGGTCTATATACACAGGTCAGGACACGAATGTTACTTACGGAGCCGCCATTGTGGGGCTCAATGCAGGTGATCCCTGCATAATTTCTATTCCATTTAGGTGAGTTTCGGATTTAATGAGTGAATTGAAGGACACAAAAGCTGTTAAAATTAGTTTTATTTTCCTCGTATTACATGCACACATGTATACATGTATAACCTGCGAATTGTTATGTAATGATAAAGTATCTATTTTACCAACTATAAGAATTCGGGTTTCATAAATTGTGAACAATTGCAATGGAATTAAAACCAGACTATATGACAAAATTATCCTATTTTTTGAGCTAATAGATCTAATTTAGCGTACCTGAGCATGAAAAAGTAATATAATGATCAGAAAAGTACAGGAACCCAAAGAAAAGGGTACGGTATCTGGCCGTAAACTGCTAATAGTAAATTAGCTCAGTTCATAGCCCATTTACTGGCCTAAAACAACATTATTACGATCAATTTTACAGCCAGCGATTTAGGCTACATTCCTGGTAACAGAAAAAACATGCAAATGTTAGAAAACTGCGGTACATTACGGCAGTGTGTCCGCCTCTGTAGTGTAACGGTTAGTGTTATTACATCCCGTCCTCGGGACCCGGGTTCGATTCCGGGTACTAACAGAAATTTAAGAATGTCAGGAGGGCTTGTATGTGTTTGAAATAGTATATACAGCTCACCTCCATTAGGGGTTTGCTTGAAAAGGGAGCTGCACCACCTCGGGATGTGGACGTGAGTTAATTACTTTAATAGAGTAGTATAGACTACATTTTATATAATAATAATAATAATAATAATAATAATAATTGAGTAAGTTTTGCAAATTTTACATAACTATTATCAAGAAAACCGTGTCTGAAGGTTAAGGAATCTGAAAGGTCATTGATTTACATGAATTTACAAAATTATTAAAATTATTACGAATAGTCCGCCTCTGTGGTGAAGTGGCTGGTGTGATAAGCTGCCGCCCCCAGAGGCTCGGGTTTGATTCCCAGCTCTTTCAAGAAATTTGAAAAGTGGTATTTTACCCTTTTGATGGCTTCGCCTTATGGGTGCAGTATGAGGGCTGGAACTGGGTTCACACAGCTTCGGGAGGTCAACTGAACTGAGAGGGGTTCGATTACCACCTCAGCCATCCTCGAAGTGATTTTCCGCGGTTTCCCACTTCCCATCCAGGAAAATGCCGGGATGGTACCTAACTTAAGGCCACGACCGCCTCCTTCCCTCTTCCTTGTCTATCCCTTCCAATCTTCCCATCTCCCACAAGGCCCCTTCTCAGCATAGCAGCTGAGGCCAACTGAGCGAGTTCCTGGTCCCCCAACTCAAAGTCTCACTCTGCAGGCACTGCCCTTGAGGCGGTAGAGGTTCGATCCCTCGCTGAGTCCGAGGGAAAAACCAACCCAGGATGATAAAGGGTTAAGAAAGAAGGAAAGAAGGAAAGGAAGAAAGAAAGAAAGATCCTAATAAAATGACAGACACAATTTTATATACATACAGTCGTTCGGGGCCTTCCTGACACACGAGAAAGATTTCGGGGGTTTAGGAAACCCGAAGAGTGTAGGGAGGTCATTTCATTATACAGTAGCTGCTTCTTTACATCTGCTTTCTTTACTTCGAATTGACATTCTTTAAAACGAAGCTTCAGGAAAAGTTTATAATCAGGATATGGTCAGTGAAATATACTTTATAGCCAAGCTTTTAAAAAAAGCAATAATAGAATAAACTTGGTGATTGTTACATTTTTCTCTAGAAGAATTTATACTAACCTCACACTGCTGTGAATGTTCTATGGGCTGCCATTTATGACGTCGGAAATTCTGCACCCATTTTCCCCTCCTATTCTTATCTTTCGAGAATCTAAATAACCTGCTCGCTTTTGATGAGGGACTTTTACAGTCTGGAGCGACACAATAACCCATTATAACTTTAATCTCATTGCACTGGGGGACACGCAGGTGGCAGCAAGTAGAGAGCTTTGGTCGACAAATGGCTGCTGCCGCAAAGAATTCTGGGAGCTTGACCAGACCTGTGTATATAGACCGTTGCCTACGCTATAATACAAGGCCTTGCTTGAAATGCACTCATGAAAACGGGTGGCATCTTAGTTCACCATTCGGCCACTAGGTTCGCGTTCTTGCCCCCTTGTGTTTGCATGGCCGTATATGTCAATAAGTAAATGATATCATAAATAAAAAGAGCTGAATATTTCTGCGAGTATTTACAGTACCTTATTTATAGAGCGATGTTTCTTTGGCTTGAATAGGTCACTAAAGTTTTAAAACTATCCTACTGAGGGGCTTTTATCAAATTTCAAAACTTTCTCTCTTCTACATGAGTGGTTCGAAGCAATGTTGTCTCATAGAGGTTTCAGAAATTTGCGGAGTAGAAAAAGAGGTAGTTTGTCGTCTTTACACTTTCTACACTTAATTTCACTGATGAATATATCTTTCAGAAAAAATGTACACATTTTCAATAAATGTCTTTGGGGCAAGTACTGCACAGCAGAGGTGACAAATTCCGTCGTGCACTGCTGAAGTGCCACAAAGGATGATTTCGAGTATCTGAGGGCTCCTCGATCTTGAAACCGATTAAGGCACAAAACACAATGTTGGACTTTGAGTAACTGGAGAAGAGATGTGTTCTGAACAACCTTCACAGTCTGTTTGTTCTTCTGTCGCACGCACTATATAATGTAGAAAAACCAAGCTTTACAGCTGTTGATCCTCAAACAAATTAATCATATTTATATACTACCCAACACTTTACAATCAAGTATTGTTCAAACATACTTGATGTAATCTTTCAAGGGTTTTGTGATAATAGATATTATGTGTTCAGGAAGGTGCGGAATTTACACATACTCGCGACCCTCATGACTTCTATATTTTTTATCTATCTGGGACTCTCTTGGTTGTAGAAAACTGATTCGTACAGTGTGCGTCTTTTCTTCATACGTCAGATCAACATTGCCATGTTTTAATGCCACAATAATCCCAATATGGAGTGTTGTTTCGATTGCGTTAAGGCATTACTTTGAGTTTATCGTGTCATTGTATCCCGCTTTGCGTCGTAGGTGGCTGAAGAAGATCTCGATGTAGTCGCTTGTTAGGTTCCTCGTCAAGTCATAATGCAAATGCATACTTATGAGGTATTTTAGGGAGGCCACAGTGGATTGGGTATTCAAGACCAATGCCTGATGCGTTTCCCTCGCGAATCTCTTCGCTTTCTCTGAATGCATAATTCTACGAATGGCATATGAATGTTCTTAATATATGAGAGGAAATCATTAATTAACCAAGTGAGGCGTTCATTTTCAATGATGAAAAGTGCCAGTCTGTTCTCATTCGTGGGATATATCCCATGTGAGGTGTTGCAGACGTCATGCGTATGGAACCATTTCATAAAATGTTCCATAAAACAAATGGTTTATTTTAAAAAATGTCTCTGTCTTTAATGCTCTCGTGATAAACCAACTCCATACTTTCCAAATCAGAGATTGTTTGAGGGGAAAATACAATTTTAGCTTTTGCTACATTTCTTTTATCCAGCCGGGGTGAGTGGTTCAGACGGTTGAGGCGCTGGCTTTCTGACCCCAACATGGCAGGTTCAATCCTGGCTCAGTCCGGTGATGTTTGAAGGTGCTCAAATACGTCAGCCTCGTGTTGGTAGATTTACTGGCATGTAAAAGAACTCTCGCGGGACTAAGTTGTGGCACCGCGGCGTCTCCGAAAAACGTAAAAGTAGTTAGTGGGACGTAAATTAAATATTATTTTTATTTAATATTTTTTCCAAATTTGTCGGGCAAGTTACTTTTCTGGTTAGTTTCCTAACCGGCTTTATAACTGAAGATTTTTGAAGTTTGAAATAGCCTCTAAAACGATCGCGGTCACGGTAGCATTGTTTACAAAAATATCTAATGACAAATATTGGGATCGCACGATTTTTATGACGTGACTGGAATCAAAACTTAGGAACAGAGGCCTATTTTAATCAGCTGGATATCGTATCTCATGCGTAATGCTTCCCCCGCATAAGGTTTTGAACATTCACTGAAAACTTGAGACATAAAATTCCACTATCTTCAGTTTCTCGTGAATAACAATAAGGAACACAGCAATAAACCGTGACAGGAACTGCGAATGCTTAACATCAGAAGAATACACACATTCACAAACAGCTCACTTAATAAACGGGACTGGTCTAATTCTAATTCCTTATGCATGGTGTTGTCACGCTCCCAGTATTCCTGCTCAGTGTCTTTTACGTGGTCGCAACCTTTTTTTCCGTTTGTCTTGCGAATACTGTGCAAGCAATATCCGCAAAGAGCTTCCTTTTTGTCGAGTGTGTCTGCTGTCAAGTCACGAGTGATCTATAAGACAGAGAAATATTTCGTACAGAATAAGCATTTTTATTTATGTTGGGAGTAGGAGCGCCTCATTTACGAACAGTGAATGCATTAGACATGCTATGGCACACATTTTTATGCTAAAAAACTAATTATGCTGTATTACTGTTGAAATGAAATGTCGTATGGCTTTTAGTGCCGGGATATCCCAGGACGGGTTCGGCTCGCCAGGTGCAGGTCTTTCTATTTGACTCCCGTAGGCGACCTGCGCGTCGTGATAAGGGTGAAGACAACACATACACCCAGTCCCCGTGCCGTAGGAATCAACCAATTAAGGTTAAAATCCTCGACCCGGCCGGGAATCGAACCCAGGACCTCCTGAACCGAAGGCCAGTACGCTGACCGTTCAGCCAACGAGTCGGACTGTATTACTATTAATTGAGATATATTCTTTTTCTATGCTAGGGGCTTTACGTCGCACCGACACAGATAGGTCTTATGGCGACGATAGGATAGGAAAGGCCTAGGAGTTGGAAGGAAGCGGCCGTGGCCTTAATTAAGGTACAGCCCCAGCATTTGCCTGGTGTGAAAATGGGAAACCACGGAAAACCATATTCAGTGCTGCCGATAGTGGGATTCGAACCTACTATCTCCCGGATGCAAGCTCACAGCCACGCGCCTCTACGCGCACGGCCAACTCGCCCGGTGAGATATATTCTTATCACGGACCTCTCCTTTTGATATCTCCCCAAACCGACTCAGTGTGATTGAGATCTGGATGATATGTTTCATATGTTCACTCATTGTATAAACACTTTCACGTGCCTAGCCTCGCAATGGTCTCCCAGATTTAGAAGAGGACCTAGAAGCCATGCTCGTCACTTCAGTAATTTCAACTTATCCCGCACGTAACAACACGCGCCGCTTGAGAGACGTTTTCACTTCAGCGCTAGCCTGGCGACTGGACCTGCTGTAGGAGTGGGGGGACGATAGCTCCCACCACTGCATGCGCAACCATTTCTCGCGCAGGACGCTTTCAACCAAAACGGACTATAGACGGTGATGCCGTCTCTCAGGCCGGGAGATTTGTATCAGAGAAGGAGACATGAGGAGAAGGTGAGTGAGTTGGCGGCCGTGGCCTATACTAGGAAGTGTCCCGGCAGGAGAATGAAAATCACGGGAAACCATTCTCAGGACAGCCGACGGTGGGACCAGCCCCTCTCCGTTTCCCGACTACAGAGGCGTAGAGCCACCCATCCTCTGTTCCGTTGGGCGGTCGGAGTGCAGAGCTGTCGGACCACGGACCAGCCATGACCACCCACCCTGCATCCGCCAACCACCTTGAGCTTGTCACGGCTGCTAGTCTAAGGGTACGTCCATAGTGCACCGCTTCCCGCTTCTCGCTTTGTCACGTAAACTGCGCCATTTTAAAGCAGCGATGCGAACCCGCGCAATTCTAGCTGGTGGTGGTTATAGTGCACCGCTCGCGGAAGGCCGGAAGCATCTGTCAGTAGGCAAGATAGAGGTGCCACGCGAGGATCTAATGTGTATGTTGTTGACAACAGATACTATTAATCATAAAATTAAACAAGAAAGAATTACAAACGTCCACGAAATGAACAATTTTTGTTTTGCTAGTGGCTTTACGTTACACCGGCACAAATAGGTCTTATGACGACGATGGGATAGGAAAGGCCTAGGAGTTGGAAGGAAGCGGCCGTGGCCTTAATTAAGGTACAACCCCAGCATTTGCCTGGTGTGAAAATGGGAAACCACGGAAAACCATCTTCAGGGCTGCCGACAGTGGGATTCAAAACCACAATCTCCCGGATGCAAGCTTACAAACGCGCGCCCCTAACCGCACGGCCAACTCGCCCGGTACGAAATGAACAGAACTCGCCTTAAAGTAGGGGAATACCATACTTTGTTACCTCAACTGAAAGCTCACCCCGAGAAATTTTACGAATATTTCCGAATGGATGAACAGACTACATCTTGAACAAAATCGAATACCGGATAAGAAAAGGATGGTGTAACTTTCACCTACAGAATATTCTTCCAGAAGAACGTCTTATGGTAATTTTGAGGAAAGTAGTTTTGAATTATTAGTTTTGATTGCTTTATTTATTCAAAAGGGAAAATGAGATGGTGTGGTAATTTTTAACAGGACTTTATAACAATAGTTAGGCTATAAACATTCATTTAGCGAGCTCGATAGCCGCAGTCGCTTAAGTGCGGCCAGTATCCAGTATTCGGGAGATAGTGGGTTCGAACCCCACTGTCGGCAGCCCTGGTTTTCCGTGGTTTCCCATTTTCACACCAGGCAAATGCTGGGGCTGTAGCTTAATTAAGGCCACGGCCGCTTCCTTCCCAGTCCTAGCCCTTTCCTGTCCCGTCGTCGCCAATAAGACCTATCTGTGTCGCTGCGACGTAAATCGTCTTATAAAGTTAAAAAAAACATTTAATTTCAACGATAAATTAATGGTGGAAGCGTTAATAGTACACTTTTTCAAAACTAATTTTATTAGAGAATTAATACGAAGTAAATATTAATGAAGATGTTTAGCATTACACTTTTTAACGTAACACAAATTCACCTAACAGTTTCGTTTGACGCAGTGCGCAATGTCTCAAATGCATCACCATGAAGTGCGGTCTGAACGGTCTGTTCATTTGAGTATGAAGCACCACCATGACTGGAATTAGGGCTGGGAATGTGTGGAATATCCTGGGAATTCGGGTAAACGAACTCGTCAAGTAATTGCTGAACTCTAGCTGCAGTTTCAAATTTTCCAGTATTTAGCTTACATAAGCCAAAACGCTTCGAAAGAACAATGCATCATCATTGTCGTCGCATCGGTCACAACTGCGTTCTTGTATGACGTGTTCTAACAAAGAAGCCTTTTTTTCCTCAATCAGTATCATTTTCTGGTGAACTTAGTTCGTCTCGCTTCCTTTTATCTTGGCAAGCCTATGGTTTCATCCTGCTGTGTTTCCTGAGCTGTGTGTTGTTTTTCCACTTCCTGAACACCCTCCGTAACCCAGCAGCAGTGTAAGCAACCATTTCAGAATGCTCATTTTCCTGTTGAGCTAGAGATTTATTGTTTTTCAAGTTGCTCGATGTAGTTCTTGGGTTGACGATGCCCACTAAAGATATCAGTGATTTAGAATATGGCCATTTGGATTCTGGATGACCGCCAACATCACCTGAACTTCCCTATTTCTATGGCGAATTGGTCTCTCAGATATTTCCACTTTTTCCGCAGAACCCCATCTAAGAAAACAAACAGAATTATTAGTTTATCGATAGATTATTTAGTTTTATACTGTTAATAAGTCGCTGATCATCTGAAGTCCCATTCAAAACTATTCAACCATTAGGAAAAATCTGAAAACACATTACTGGGAAATGCAGTAATGTTTAGTAACTACTAATGTAGCTGTTTGATAGAATAATGACGACTTAATCTGTGTTGATAATAATAATAATAATAATAATAATAATAATAATAATAATAATAATAATAATAATAATAATAATAATAATAATAATAAAAGTACTGTCTATTTCTCACTTACCGTCTTCAGCAGCTATTTCCTTCCGTGCTTTGTCAACAAACAACGTTGGCATGGGCTTGCAATCTTTTGCCCCAAATTACACTTTTCATAAATACTTTGGAGATTAAAATGTCTTTATCCGCTTCCATTTTATAAAAGCAAGAGTGAGAACAACGTCCGCAGTCGGAAGATAATCAGCAGACTGACCGGGCATGTTGGGCGGTAAGCGGTTCAAGCGGGGAAAAGAAATAATAATTATTTCCTGTTAAAGCGGGTAGAAGCGGTTTGAGCTGGTTAACGCAGGTAGGCGGGTGCACTATGGCCGCCCCAATAAGTTTTCACTTTCGTTTCTTTCCCGCTCGCCCGCCGCGATAAAGCAGGAAGCGGGAAGCGGTGCACTATGGCCGTACCCTAACGTAGGCAACGCACTAACACACCGTGGGTTTCAGCCGGTGTCCGTACTCGCTAGGGTGATATACTGTAGATATGCTCATTTTAAAAGTTCACCTCCTTATCACCCTCTTAGCGATGGAATATCCGAAAATCCTCTCTTAGCGAGCACCTATATTGTAATATGAATGTATTTTCAAAATTTAATTTCTTTATGTTCAGTAGTTTTGGCTTGGCGATAATGAATCAGTCAGTCAGTCAGTCAGTCAGTCAGTCAGTCACGACATGTTATTTTATATATATAGACTAGCAATTAAACGCGGCTTCGCTCGCGTGGATTTCGTAATTTGATCAAAGTAATCGTTCCTCCGCATTGTATTAAGACATTATCTGAAAATTCCTAAACTATAAAAACTCACCCAAAAATTGAGTTTCATTAATCCCAGAAATTCTTTGTAAACCATGTTTGAGGTATTACCTTTTGGGGCTAAGACGACCATGCGACATATAACTGTACATGTTAGAAACAGTCTTCTCTCAAGTCGAAAAAATAAATACAGGTTTCTTTATTTTTAAAGGAGATTCCAAATACCTATTCCCACATCTGTAACATATTCAGTTTTTAAGATATACATAAGAATCATCACAAAAATAATTCAACCCTTTGATCAGTCCTTCCCCAACCCCCAGCCCCAATGAAGTGTATTTTCCGGAAATAAAAAAAACAGTTTTTAAAATATAAGTATCCTCATAAAAAATAATTCAACTATTATACAGCAGCGAGATTTTACATGTATGTTTGAGTATAGCTGCCAACCAAAATTGATACACATATGACTTACAATCTAGAAAAAATAAACTGTTGTGTAAGACGCTCATAGCACTCCTTTGGGCGGGGATGGAAAGGGAGTGAAGTATAAAATTAATAACACCCCCGGAGATCTCCAGTTGCCGACGGGCCTCTACCATCTTAAGTTTTAGAGATATTTTTTACGTACTGGCTTAGGTTTCAGCATTTTTCAGAGTCTGTTACCTATAGCTTGAACTATTTTCTATCAAATCATGGAGTAGTAGGATCACTGATGTTATTAGTGCCTATATTTTGGTCCACTTTTATGATCATTGTAACCATGAAAACAACTTACATGCATAATTGTCAAGATGGCGCGCTCAATATTTGACAAAATATTTCAACAAAGGAATACTTGTTACTTTTAAAAAATATTCCAAATACAGATTTTCATGTATGTAACGTCTTCAGTTTCTGAGATATAAGCATCCTCATAAAAAGAGCTCAACTCACTTTTCAGTCCTTTTTACAACCCTCTTAAGTGAATTTTTCGAAAACAAAAGTACGTGTTTCTTTGTTTTTAAAGGAGATTCCAAATACGAATTTTCACGTCTGTAATATCGTCAGTTTTGGAGATACCAGCATCCTAATAAAAATATTTCAACCCTTTTTCAGTAATTTTAAACCCCCCCCCCTTCTTAAGCATTTTCCCGAAAACAAAAAAATACGTGTTACTTTATTTTTAAAAGACATTAAAAATAGCAGTTTTAATGTCTGTAAGATGTAAAGTTTTGAGATATAACACAAATTGCTCATTTTAAAAATTTACCCCCTTTAACACTCCCCGTTAAGCGGTTTTTCGGAAAACAGATTATGCGTGTTCCTCTACTTTTACATGAGATTCCAAATACCAGTTTTCACGTCTGTAACATGGTACGTTTTTGACATACATATCTTAGATATACTCCTTAAAAAATTCACCCCCTTTGTGACTCCTGTTTACCCCCTCTTAAGAAGATATTTTTTTTAAAAGCACGTGTTTCCTTATTTAAAGAAGATTTCATATACCGGTTTTCAAGACTGTAACATCTTCAGTTTTTGACATATATGTATCCTCACGAAAGTACTCAACCCCTTTTTCATCTCTTTTCACTCCCCTTAAGAGCAATTTTCCGAAAACAAAAAAGTACGTGTTTCTTTTTAAAGAAGATTTTAAATACCAATTTTCACGTATTTAAACTGTTTATGAGGATGCTTATATATCAGAAAATGAAGATGTTACCAACGTGAAAATTAGTATTTAGAATCTCATTTAAAAATAAAGAAACTCGCATTTGTTTCTTTTTTTTCTTCGGAAAATCGACGTAAGGGTTGTGGGGTTGAAAATAAGTAAATAAGGAGTTGAAATATGTTTATGAGGATACTTTATCTTAAAAACTGAAGCTGTTACAGAGGTAAAAACTGGTATTTGGAATCTCCTTTAAAAATAAACACGCACTTTTGGGGAGGGGGGAATATACTTAACGGGTAGGAAGCGGGTATGAGTGAAAAAGGACTTAAATTACATTTAAACTGTCATTACCGGTATATGGTGTGTGACATGAGTGACAAGCCCTGAGAATTATAATTTTCGATAATTATAGTAGTTTCTTTTATGCATCGCGTATTTTCTTGATCATTCATGGATGAGGTTATGAGTTCCAAACGGTTTGTTTTGATCCACTTCTACGATCATTGTGACCATGAAAACAACCTCGCGTATGCACTCGCCTTGTGATTCCTGGAATGTCGTTCTTGGAACCTGTTTCTGCCTTAAAGTGCCTATACATACTCATCCATTTTTCACTGAAATTTGTATGACCGCCAATTTTGCTTGCCATCATGTTATCCTTAGCTGACTTCTTTGCTAGATTCAATTTACTATAAATTCCTTCAATTTCTCCTTACTTCCACAGCCATTTCTAACTATTTCTTTCCAACCTGCACCTCCTTCTTAGGCTCTTTACTTCTCTGCTATAATATAGTGGATCTTTACCATTCCTTATCACCTTTGTAGGTACAAACCTATTTTCAGATTCCTCAACAACTGTTTTAAACCCATCCCAGAGACTGACATTTTTATTTACCGTTTTCCACTGATCATATTTACTTTTAAACTTCCTCATGCCTGTTTCATCCGCTATATGGTATTGCCTAACAGTTCTAATATTAATACCTTCCTTTCTTTCACATTTATTTTTAACTACCACAGAAACAGCTTCTTGATTACTTTTTTTTTTTTTGCTAGTTGCTTTACGTCGCACCGACACAGATAGGTCTTATGGCGACGATGGGACAGGAAAGGGCTAGGAGTGGGAAGGAAGCGGCCGTGGCCTTAATTAAGGTACAGCCCCAGCATTTGCCTGGTGTGAAAATGGGAAACCACGGAAAACCATTTTCAGGGCTGCCGACAGTGTCTTGATTACTAATACCATCTATTACTTCGGTTTCTCTATAGAACTCGTCTGGTTTTACCAGCACCACATCCAAAACATTCTTCCCTCTAGTTGGTTCCATCACTTTCTGAATCTGATGCCTTCCCATATTAACTTCTGTCTATTATCGCATTCAATACGCGAAAACTTCAAACCTGGGAATACAACTTGGTTCAGTCTTATGCCAATAGATGACAATGTTATTGTGTGTATGAAAATGACAACCTCACCTCGTTAAATGATGATGATGATGATGATGATGATGCTTGTTGTTTTAAGGGGCCTAACATCGAAGGTCATCGGCCCCTAATGTTACGAAATGAAAGAAAAAAAATTGCAAAGGCGTCCACTGACCAAAATAAAAATAAAATATGGCATGAAGAATGAATGGATGGACAGGAACTCAAAGAAACACAAAACAAACAAACAAACAAAAACCAGTGGATCGGACTCAATACAGATCGAAAATTACATTATTACCGACCAAGGAACCACTTATAAAGCACAATGATGCTTGGTGTCTAAAGGGGGTGCAAAATCCACGTCTAAGCCCCCACAGAATGGTACATGTCGCGAGTAAAATAGAACCATGGTATGTGTCATGTTGGGGTGTAGCGAAGACTCACGGTGTTCCACAAAAGATGGTACTACTCACAAGTATTGCAATACGTACAAGTAACGCAGACCTATGGTGTGTCTCACACAATGGCGCAACTCAGTGTCAACGCAAACCGAGAAGGTTCCCCACCTAGGTGTACTAAACACGGGCGCCGGTATTCCCGTGGTGTTCCTCACATAGTGGGTACTAATCACAGGCAACGCAGACCCACGGTGCTGCTCATATAGTGGTACAACTCACAGGCTACGCCCAGACCCGCGGTGTTGCACACATGGGTACGACGCACGGGTACTGGAATCCACCAGGCCAGGCTTTAACTGCTACTAATCACAAACCTATTTCGTACCGAATTTAGTGGTACTACTCGCAAGTACAGGCAACCTATGGTGTTCCCCGCGTGATGGTACGATTCAAAATTAGTTACATGGTTCTAATTCAGTCAGCCCTTGGTCGCCCCTTTTAGTCGCCTCTTACGACAGGCAGGGGATACCGCGGGTGTATTCTACATGTGCGTCCCCCACCCGCAGGGGGTAGTGTGTTTGGTCCGCGAGAGGTATTTTATTTCCCTCAAGTCCGCCGGCAAGCCGGTTAGGACTCCCCTATCCGCCACCTGGGAGGCGCCTCGTGGGAGTATCACCTCTCCCCCTGCTACGCCTGCGTAGCAGGTTCGTGGCTCGTTAAATGAGAGGTACTTTGTCGAGAAGAACTAGGCATATGAAATTCCATCTCAGCCGAATCATATCTCCACCGTCGAATCACCTATAATTAAGCATCCAGTATGAACATCTGTTACGATGTCACTCGTCAAACTCAGCGGAAGCCTTCTTATATCGTGCTTGTACGTCTAACCCTTGCCCCGTTTCTCTTCGGGGTCGAGTATAAAGTGAAATGAACCTCCGTAGCGAACTTTTATGATCGGATGCTCTTGCTGACATCAACCTCATCAGAGGAGTTAATGAGATTAAATGAAAAATGTAATGGCGTATGCCTTCTAGTGCCGGGAGTGTCCGAGGACAAGTTCGGCTTGCCAGCTGCAGGTCTTTTGAATTGACGCCCGTAGGCGGCATGTGCGTCGTTATGAGGATGAAATAATGATGAATACGTCACCTGCACCCAGCCCCTGTGCCAGCCAAACTAGCCAATTATGGTTAATATTCCCGACCCCGCCGGGAATCAAACCCGGGACCCCTGTGACTAAAGGCCAGCACGCTAACCATTTATTCAAGGAGATTAAATGAATGAATTGATAGGTGATGGTACGAAGGTAGAGGGGGAATCCTGGTGCCAGCACATAACCTACTCCTGTCGAATAGCACTAAGGGGTCTGCCCAAGGCTTTACGTTGCCATCCGACGGACGAATCACCATCAACGGCGTCATATACCCTCATTTCATATGAGCACTGCGGAGAGATTTGGAATTGAATCCAGGATCTAACGAGTTTATCATGCGGTTAGGGGCGTGCAGCTGTAAGCTTGCATTCGGGAGATAGTGGGTTCAAACTCCACTGTTGGCAGCCGTGAAGATGGTTTCCCGTGGTTTCCGATTTTCACACCAGGAAAATGCCGGTGCTGTACCTTAATTAAAGTCACGGCCACTTCCTTCCAACTCCTAGCCGTTTCCTGTACCATCGTCGCCATAAGACCTCTCTGTGCCGTAGCGATGCAAAATCCGTTGTAAAAATAAAAATACGAAAATCTAGGCTTTTGGCACGCAATCTAGTGCTTAGATACTGTATACCACCAGCTACCTTCCCCTGCCGGCTAATCAACCAGCTAACAACGGTGTCAGACCATTTAAATATCACGCCTTAGTGACCATGGGCACAGCAAACTAGGTTAATTTTGTGCTTATCGATGAATTGGTTTTCATATCCCAGAATGGAAAAAAAAAATGATTCATTTATTTTACTGAAAGGTAGCATTTCTCACGAAACAGTATGATAGTCAGCATTCCATTGTTCTTGTAATCCACATCTGGTACGTGTTTTAAGGCAACAGAAGTCGGAATGTACGTAGTTCGAACACATGCCGATAGATATAGCTGTGTACTTAAGTCATCATGGCGATAAAA
Source organism: Anabrus simplex (assembly GCF_040414725.1). Classification (NCBI taxonomy): domain Eukaryota; kingdom Metazoa; phylum Arthropoda; class Insecta; order Orthoptera; family Tettigoniidae; genus Anabrus; species Anabrus simplex. The sequence continues at coordinate 450,273 of NC_090278.1, read as the reverse complement.
CAATAACTTCCATGACAGAAACGTATTTTTCTTTTAACAATTTACAGAAGTCGTGGTCGTAAGAGGTTTATTGTATTTTGTCGTAAATAAGACATAACAACCTATAACTGGTACCGGTTTCAGCTCTTGAAACATTCTCTTTTTCTCAATATCACTGTGAATGGCGATGAGAATAGGAATATTATCAATCATAAAATCATATTTTATATATAGGTTGTTTTTCAGTATGACCAATCCTCTAACGCTCATATACCGGTTCACATATTTTCCGATCACCCTGTATAGGCCTAGTTCTAATGTTCTCCCTGGTTTCTTCTATTCTCTGTTTAATAGACAAACAATGTTAATTTCCTTGTTTCCTTACAGTCTTTTTTAGTAGGTGTGCTATTTGCAACGGCGTAGCCAAGTGGGGAGGGTGGGAGTCTTCCTGAAACTAGAGTGAGGATCAACCGCTATTTTACGTACGGTACAAACAAATTAAGGACTTACGCCGAAATGTTAAATTAACGTAGCGACAAATAATCTACTAGCAAGACACAATGGGGCTAAACGTTACTGCTTGAAGGAGCTTGCTTGAAAGGAAAGCACTTAGGATTTTGATGCACCCTGTAGAGGCCTCAGTATTGGGAATATAACCATGTGTGGACAAATGTCGAGACATTAGGAAAAGGGCAATTAGCAAGGGATTACTCTGTAAGGGACCGCAACGTTACCACCGAGATGGAGTGGACCAGAAACAGTTGCAAAGCTTACATCATCGTGTTAGCTTTCGTACATCGGTTCCTGGAAACAACAATATTCCAGTGACCGTAGCCGTTGCCTACGAGATATACAAGGCCGGGAAATAGCTACTAGTTTGTCGCTGAAAAATCGGCCCGACCGTGTTCACGGTTTGGCCGCTAGATGTCAGGTTTCCGTTCTGTCCTTGGCAGACTTTAACATTGCGATATGCGGAGTCCGCCTCTGTGGTGTAGTGGTTAGCGTGATTAGCTGCCACCCCCGGAGGTCCGGGTTCGATTCCCGGCTCTGCCACGAAAATTTGAAAAGTGGTACGAGGGCTGGAACGGGGTCCACTCAGCCTCGGGAGGTCAACTGAGTAGAGGTGGGTCGATTCCCACCTCAGCCATCCTCGAAGTGGTTTTCCGTGGTTTCCCACTTCCCCTCCAGGCGAATGCCGGGATGGTACCTAACTTAAGGCCACGGCCGCTTCCTTCTCTCTTCCTTGTCTATCCCTTCCAATCTTCCCATCCCTCCACAAGGCCCCTGTTCAGCATAGCAAGTGAGGCCGCCTGGGCGAGGTACTGGTCATTCTCCCCAGTTGTATCCCCGACCAAGCTCCAGGACACTGCCCTTGAGGCGGTAGAGGTGGGATCCCTCGCTGAGTCCGAGGGAAAAACCGAACCTAGTGATATCATGATGATGATATGCGGAGTAATCGTGATGCTATGTTGATTTTGTGCAATTTATTGTGAATATTGTTTCTGTCGGTGAGTGTCTGTGAGGTTGAGAAGAAGGTGCACCGTTGTGTACCTCTCTATGTATTTCGGATGACACTAAAAAAGCATGAAAATTGACGTTCCATAGGTTCCCTTCCGAGTGCGATTTAAGGGAGAAATGGAAGCAAAGTATTTCTAGGCAAGGTGATATAGTAGGATCTCTTTATTTTAGGTACCTAGCAATTCTCATAAAACAGATTTCAGTGTAAGCACATCAATCAAACTTCCTTCTGTTTTCATTGTGTATCATGTTCACAAACAGGAAAATGTCAAACGCAGGAAGCGTCCAGCTCCCAAAAATGATGTATTAACATTAAAAAAAAAGAAAATTTTTGCTAGTGGCTTTACGTCGCACCGACACAGATAGGTCTTATGGCGACGATGGGATAGGAAAGGCCTAGGAGTGGGAAGGAAGCGGCCGTGGCCTTAATTAAGGCACAGCCCCAGCATTTGCCTGGTGTGAAAATGGGAAACCACGGAAAACCATCTTCAGGGCAGCCGACAGTGGGATTCAAATCCACTATCTCCCGGATGCAAGCTCACAGCCGCGCGCCCCTAACCGCACGGCCAACTCGCCCGGTCCTTCAAAATTTAATAAAAGTTCCGATTCAGATAACGATGAACATATCATATCTTCATACAACAGCCACAAACGAAAAAGGAGTACAAGTCTCGTTTCTATATCAAAGAAATTCTACGAGTATCTCTGTTAAATTAATTTAAAAAAAACACGGATGATAAAATTAAATACCAGATTACAGAAAAGCATCTGTAAATTGAGAAGTAGGATACGGGTAATGAAATCAGAAAAAAAAATACGGTATCTGAACTTGACCAAAAAAAACAAGCAAACCAAATTGAAAAGCATGCTAAAATGGGTCATTTAGGAGCTTGATTCCTGTTAGAACGAATTTAATTTTCTTCTTTCTTCATCCGTTTACCCTCCAGGATCGGTTTTTCCGTCGGACTCAGCGAGGGATCCCATCTCTACCGCCTCAAGGGTAGGGTCCTGGAGCACCAGACTTCGGGTCGGGGGATACAGCTGGGGAGGATGACCAGTACCTCGCCCAGGCAGCCTCACCTGCTATGCTGAACAGGGGCCTTGTGGAGGGATGGAAAGATTGGAAAGGACAGGCAGGGAAGAGGAAAGGAAGCGGCCGTGGCCTTAAGTTAGGTACTATCCTGGCATTTGCCTAGAGGAGAAGTAGGAAACCACGGAAAAACACTTCCAAGATGGCTGAGCTGGGAATCGAACCCACCTCTACTCAGTTGACCTCCCAGGGTGAGCGGACCCGTTCCAGCCCTCGTACCACTTTTCAAATTTCGTGGCAGGGCCGGGAATCGAAACCGGACCTCCGGGAGTGACCACTACACCACAGAGGCGAACACAACTTTATTTTTACGGGAAGAAAAAAGAAATACGGGTAAACGCCGCTAAATATAGCGTAACGGGCATAACATCGCTCACCAAACAGCGGCTTCAGTACGAATGTCAAAATATCAGATGTGCGGAGGAAAAGATTGGATCGCTGATAACTGGTGAAAGGGCGATTAAACCGAAAGTTATTTATGACCGCAATCTCGATCCGCTTATCGGATACTCTGAGGCACAATTAAAGGAATCGGTAAGAAGTGACCAACTCGCTATCAGATTTCTCTGCTTCTTTCGTGAATTACTTATTTCGTTTAAGCATATTGTAAGAATTACGTTGTAGAAAGTAAGTCAAACAATTGCTGTTGGTCTATCTTTGATCTCATATCTGTTTGCTGCCTTCTGAAATTACTAGTTTTAATGATTTTTTTTAGTTTTTCATATTCGAACGTGTTGTAATGAGCGGGCGAGACAGAATAGTAATGAGAACTCTAGCGGCGCTTGTCGGAAGTATCTCGAGGATAAGTTTAGTGTGCTGTATTTCAGTGTTGCCAACTTGGGGGTTTTCCCCCTAAACTTAGGGGGATTTAATCGTCCTAGAGGGCAAGTTGGTGGGATAAAAGAGTCGGGGGGAATTTTAGGGGGGAAATTACTTTTGAGGAATTTTGAGGGGCTGTGCGAATAACATTTTTTATTTATTTCTGTATTTATTTATTTATTTATTTATTTATTTATTTATTTATTTATTTATTTATTTATTTATTTATTTATTTCATTGCTGTAGTATGCTTGGGTCCGCTAGTGTGTCAAATTTATCTTGAGGTTTAATTTTTCACTGTTGGCCAGCCTGTCTCAGACACTGCAGTTAATCACGCAACGTCATTATTTTCTCTTCTAGCAGCTCTTAATCTACGATCCCTTCACGTGCCTCGGGATTCCCTCTTCTTGTCTCTTTTATGAACCAAACAGCCGCCTTATTCTTTACATTTCTGTTGACTACCAGCGGATAGGTGTATTTATATGAAATCTACTGATTTTTTCAATTAATAAGAACTACAAACTACCGATACGGTACATCAAAACATTACAAATATGCATATCTCTCACTTTCTCTCTGTATCTCCTTCTCCTCGATAACCGCAGCAGCATTTATTCCTATTGGTACATGTTGAGGGGAATCAGAGACTTCGGGTCTCGCACATAGTTCATTGGTCTGTTTTGTCGAAAAAATGTCATGTAGAGGAAAATCCCCGCAGTACGTGAATGTAACAGTCTCAGAGCGTAACTCGAAGCAGTTTTCACTGTGACTGTGCTGTTCATGCAGTTGTAATGTTATTTGCTTGATGTGTTAATAATTCTGTGGAGTGATGTATTCTTTTTTTTAAATGTGTACCGGTGTAATATATAATGGCATCCAAATAGAAGAAGAAATACGTACAGAAGTATACAAAGACGTGGGAAACATTTCCCGTATTGTAAGGTAAGTTATATATGAAATTTAATCATTTTGAGTATACTTAAAAGATGTTAAATACCACATTACAAAATGCTCTCATGATATATTTATTTTGTCATCATCTCAAACAGAAAAGTGTACATTTAAAAATACGGTACAATATTGCTAGCTAGACATGAGGTGTCATTGGTAACCCACAACTGATTTTCCTACAGTCCTAAGAAATTAAGTCATTATAAACAGAAGTCTTGAGATGTTTGTAAATCGCTCATCAGTACACGGACACAGTGGATCAGTTTTGCTGTAATGGTTAGGTTATAAACATGTTCTTTTTCATCTTTGATGATTAGTGAGTAACAAATCTCTTCATCACTTTTCAGAATGGTTAACACCCGACGCATCTGGCCAAAGCATTCTGCAGATATTTCCACGCTACACTCACAGATCATAAAAAGGATTTGTTAGATCATGCAAAAACGAAAAAGCATTGCGATGAAGTTCAGATGGAGAGGGTTGCAAAATCGTGCCAAGAGATCAAACCTGTAGAAATTGGCAGGAACTTAAAATTGCTGATCATCTGGGGGAACTTATTTCTCTGTTAGAGTGTTCTACTTCTACTACTTCACAAAGTGTAAACATCCATAGAACAAAATATACCATGCTTATTAAGAACGTTATATGCCCTTCTCTGCAAGAAAATTTGGTTCTCGAAATTAAAAATTCCCCTTACTCTATTATTATTGATGAAAGTGCCGATCTTACAACTCAAAAGCTGCTTAGCTTTATGTTACAGTACATTTCTGTTGTTGAAAATACATTGTTTCTACATTTTATTGTATTTTGTAACTGACTACCGGTACTTGTAATGCAGAAACCATTTACTATTCACTGAAAGGATAGCTTGAAAGTGATGGCATTACACTTGAAAACTTTGTAGGCATTGGGGTGAATGGTGCAAGTGTAATGGTAGAGATCGATAATTCTGTAACAGCTCTTCTGAAATGCACTGTCCCTGACCTTATCGTCATGAAGTATGTCATTCTCTTCATGTTTGTGCCGAGAAAGCTACTAAAACTTTTCCTTGTCACTTGGAGTTTCTAATCAGGGAGACCCGCAAGTGGTTTTCCTAGAGTCCTAAGAGACTAGGCCATTACAAACAACTGTTCAAAACAATCAATAACAATCGCAACCTCAAAAGGATTCAAGGGCTTTGTGGCACTCGGTGGCTCGCGAGATATGCTACCATTGAAACAACTCTGGAACAATGGCAGGATCTGAAATGGCTATTTTCCTTAGCAAGAACTGAGGACAAATATTTCATGTCTGAACAACTTTATAATATAATGGACTGCTCTACGAAGCCTATAAAGCCCTTCTGGTGTTCCTCAAAACTGAGTTAAAAGCTATATGCAGGATTAATATGATATTTCAAAGTGAGCGAGTTGACGCAGAGAAAGCACTGAAGGATGTCTTTCTACTCTTTAAATCAGTACTGAAAAAATTGTTGTACCCACTCAGCTGGAAAAGCAGAATGATGTAGATCTCCTATACTTTGACTTTGAGAAGTACGTGATGCATACTTCAGGTATGTATTTAAGATATGATTTTGAATGTTCGGTGCAAATTCCGAAACCTGATGAACGCAACGACGTTCATGAAAGATGCAAGAAGTTCTTAATTGACTTGTGCAAGTAACTACAGAAAATATAGCAATTTTACAGACGATGGCAGTGCTACATCCTTCCACAGCAACATCACAGAAGAAACATGAAACACTTCAACTAGTCTCCAATTTCAGTGGTCCTAAAGTGGCTGGGAATATAGATGACATTGTCTCAGAGTGGAACAATCTCCCAAGATAAACAATGGCACAACACATCAAGTACTACGCCTTTGTGGGATGAGGTTCTTCAGGATAAAGATGCAGCTGGAAATGATCGTTTCTCTAATATTGGTAACTTTACAATTAGGCTGCTAACGTTACCAGTATCAAATGCCACAATGGAGCGCGCATTTTCAGTCTTTTCTATTATAACAAACAAATTAAGGAACAGGATATCGTTAGATCTAATAAATTCTCTACTTGAATCTAGTTTATTTAATAAGAAAAAAATATGTTGTACTCGTTTTCAACCATCCCCTCGAGTGATTAAAAAGTTCAGTGAGTCCATGTATCATTACAAAAACGTTGAAATGAGTGAAAAAGAGGAGGTGCTAGAGGATCTGAGCAAATTTTGAGGATCACTCAGCAGGAATACAAGAAAGACAAACTTGTGAGTAGTTTTCTCTTCAACAGTAGCATGCACGGTTTCTAATAATTTTTTTGTATGTTTCCAATCATCCTTTTGTGTACCGTAGTATTTCTGTAGATTTTTTAAAATATTGTTATTAATTAATATGATAGTGACGAAAATAATAATTATGATTTGGGGGTTTTTTGTCTCATTTAGAGGGATTTTGGAAGTGATCTGGGGGGGAATTGGACTTAGGAGTTGGCAACACTGCTGTATTTCCCGGCCTTGTGTATCTCGCAGGCAACGCCGTAGCACAGCATGGTTGTGATTGTCGGGTTGTACCGTGGTTGAGAGATGTGCTGTATTTAAGTTGCGGTGTTGGGAAAACTGTGGCAGGATTGTGAGCTGCACGTTACTTCCTCATTTTGTGCCATGTTTTGACTTTTTTGAAGATGGACCGTTTTGTTATCTACAAGCAAAGAAAACGTTTTTTATTCTAACAGCAGCACTAGCCATGATCGCGGATGCATGCTTAAGTTCTGTCTGTTTCATCAAATGCCCGGGGTCTTATTAGAACCTCAAATGGCAATATCAAAAGTGCGGGTAACTACTTTGTATTTAGCGGGCGTGATAACTCATTTCCAATGGTTTTATCTCTCATCAAGATTGCTGAGGTTTAAATCGCAGTCGATGCATGCAAAATTTTAAAATGTATCCCGAAGAACGGCTGGATACTCAAAATAAACCACCATAAGTGATGCGGTTATGGCTCAAAAATACCAAAGAAAGGTAAGTGATGAAATCAACCGTTTTAAGTAGAATCGAATCAATAGAAAGTGACTTCCCATTTCCTGGAAATTTCCTGACAAGGTTGTGTGCAGGAGTCCTTACACTCGTACGCCGTGGAGGACTTGCAGTCCACTTATATAGATTACTTCCGTTGCCATAAAAGAAGTAAGCATCATTACAATCACTAACCTCAGCACTTTCTTCATCTTCTGACTGTTCACTTCCTGTACAATGTTCGCTATCTTCTATAATGTCTTCTAAAACATCACTGTTCATTTCATTTTTCTATTTTTTTTTTTTTTTTGCTATTTGCTTTACGTCACACTGACACAGATAGGTCTTATGGCGAGGATGGGATAGGAGAGGCCTAGGAAGTGGAAGGCAGCGGCCGTGGCCTTAATTGAGGTACAGCCCCAGCATTTGCCTGGTGTGAAAATGGGAAACCACGGAAAACCATCTTCAGGGCTACCGACAGTGGGACTCGAACCCACTATCTCCCGATTACTGGATACTGGCCGCACTTAAGCGACTGCAGCTATCGAGCTCGGTGTGTTCATTTCAAGACCTACATGTTTTTCGTCCAAAGCAACAAGAATCGGCTCATCGTCCAGAGTCGTATTTCGTCTAAAACTACTCACCATAGCTGCTACACACTATTTACACACTGCATGGGTATCTACTAGTCCGCCTCTGTGGTGTAGTTGTTAGTATGATTAGCTACCACCCCCGGAGACGCGGGTTCGATTCCCAGCTCTGCTACGAAATTTGAAAAGTGGTACGAGGGCTGGAACGGGGTCCACTCAGCCTCGGGAGGTCAACTCAGTAGAGGTGGGTTCGATTCCCACCTCAGCCATCCTGGAAGTGGTTTCCCACTTCTCCTCCAGGCAAATGCCGGGATGGTACCTAACTCAAGGCCACGGCCGCTTCCTTCCCTCTTCCTTGTTTATCCCTTCCAATCTTCCCATCCCCACCAAGGCCCCTTTTCAGCATAGCAGGTGAGGCCGCCTGGGCGAAGTACTGGTCCTCCTCCCCAGTTTTATCCACCGACCCGATGTCTCAAGCTCCAGGACACTGCCCTTGAGGCGGTAGAGGTGGGATCCCTCGCTGAGTCCGAGGGAAAAACCGACCCTGGAGGGTAAGCAGATTAAGAATAAGAAGAAGAAGAAGGATATCTACTAACACCGAACAATTGAAGAACTGCAAGAAATGACGGTGGGAGGAGACAGTGACAAGGTGAATGTATGTCACACTCGTGGTATGGAGCGGGTCGGACAGACCCAGATGCACCGGGAACAATGAACCGCTCTGTTTAAGGCTCGAACATGCACTGACCTGCAACGAGAGTGGAGAAACAGGCAGCTATTGGCAGGTGGAGCCCTCTGGCAATAAAGCTACGAAAATGACAGCACATATTAAGAGCGCTGCAGCGATCTGGCCCGTACCATACCAACTGTAATTTAAATTTCTTTTCCACGTAATTTGTTCAGAGAGGATGATAACCTAGTTCCTCTTAAAACAAAAATCACCACCACCACCTCACCAGGATTACTTGATTCGAGAACTGGAAAAAATCCAGTGAAAAATAGCTCGATTTGTCCTGGGAGATATCCGGCGGAAAAGTAGCGTTACGGAAATGTTGTAAAATTTGGGCTAGGAAGACTTGGAAGAAAGGAGACAAGCCGCTCGACTAAGAGTCTGTACTACGGCTGTCAGGTAAACAGCCACATACGTAGGCTGCAGTTTTGCAAACTAGAAGTTAAATATTTTCTTGCGTACTACCAACGGATTTTAACGACGGCATTGTAATGCGGAAGATGTAGTAACATTTTGATGGCGTTGGTAATAAGGTTACTGAAAATATAGTGAAATTTAGCGCGGAGGTATACGTGTTCCCTGGTGTTTTCTTTTGTTTAGCGCTGTTCCTTTTGAAATTGTATTACTAGAGTCCAATATCAGACTCTTACTAAGCTATAATGTGGAAGATCAGGTCAAAACAGAATTAGGACTGAGATCTACACATACGAAGAAATGTTAAAATTAACTAACTATGTAACGAAACAGAAACTGTTATAGAAAATAAAAAGACTGAAAATGTAACTTCGACACAGAAGTTAAGATTCAGGTTGTGTATCTTTTTTTTCTAGTACTATTTACAAGGTTACTCGTCACGGCGAAAGTAAAGTTTATATCCGTGATTAATACCACTGATGCAGCGTAGGATTTCTTAACCTGCTTACCCTCCAGGGTTGGCTCTTCCCTCGGACTCAGTGAGGGATCCCACCTCCATCGCCTCAAGGGCAGTGTCCTGGAGCGTGAGACATTGGGCCGGGGGATACAACTGTACTGATACAACCAGTACCTCGCCCAGGCGGCCTCACCTGCTATGCCGAACTGGGGCCTTAGTGGGGGATAGACAAGGAAGAGGGAAGGAAGCGGCCGTGGCCTTCAGTTAGGTACCATCCCGGCATTTGCCTAGAGAAGAAGTGGGAAACCACGGAAAACCACTTCCAGGGTGGCTGAGGTGGGAATCGAACCCAGCTCTATTCAGTTGACCTCCCGAGGCTGAGTGGACCCCGTTCCAGCCCTCGTACTACTTTTCAAATTTCGTGGCAGAGCCTGGAATCGAACCCGGTCCTCCGGGGGTGGCAGCTAATCACACTAACCACTACACCACAGAGGCGGACTAGGATCATTAATTTTATATTAATTCAATTTATTGTTTGTTTCTTTGAATAAGTAGTTAGTTTCCTTCTTTTCAATACAATGTGAAAATTGTAAATGGCAAGCATTTATCTCAGTTTAGTGTAAATGCTTAGTAGAAAATTGTTATGAAGTCAAAGAAATATAACATCCTTAACAACCTCATTCGACGAACGAATCGCCATGAACAACGTCGTATACCTTTACTCTATATGTGCGTTGCGGATAGTTTTGGAATAGAACCCACGCTTTTGACACGCATTCTAATGGTTAGGAAATGAGTACTATCGCCTCTAGTACCCTACCGACTAACATTTAGATGGTAAAAGAAATGTAAAATTATTGGGACTCGAACCCACGAAGAATTACATAGCAGCAAACGATGTTGCCCTAATGACCACGTTACCCATGAAGCTTGCTGTAGACAAGCTTATGTGTAACTCATATACTCAGTAACAACAACTCGCTAGTTTGGAAAATCTTTTTTTTTTTTTTCTTTTGCTATTTGCTTTACGTCGCACCGACACAAATATGTCTTTCGGCGACGATGGGACAGGAAAGGCCTAGGAATTGGAAGGAAGCGGCCGTGGCCTTAACCAAGGTACAGCCCCAGCATTTGCCTGGTGTGAAAATGAGAAACCACAGAAAACCATCTTCAGGGCTGCCGACATTGGGGCTCAAACCCACTATCTCCCGATTACTGGTTACTGGCCGCGCTTAAGCGACTGCAGCTATCGAGCTCGGTGGAAAAACTTTAAGAATTTTGTGATAGCTGGACAGGTAGCATGACATACTTTATAAATATATAGATTTTATTGTAACAAGTCCGCCTCTGTGGTGTAGTGGTTAGAGTGATTAGCTGCCACCCCCGGAGGTCCGGGTTCGATTCCCGGCTCTGCCATGAAATTTGAAAAGTGGTACGAGGGCTGGAACGGGGTCCACTCAGCCTCGGGAGGTCAACTGGGTAGAGGTGGGTTCGATTCCCACCTCAGCCATCCTCGATGTGGTTTTGTGTGGTTTCCCACTTCTCCTCCAGGCAAATGCCGGGATGGTACCTAACTTAAGGCCACGGCCGCTTCCTTCCCTATTCCTTGTCTATCCCTTCCAATCTTCCCATCCCCAATCTTCAGCATAGCAGATGAGGGCGAGGTACTGGTCATCCTCCCCAGTTGTATCCCCGACCCAGAGTCTGAAACTCCAGGACACTGCCCTTGAGGCGGTAGAGGTGGGATCCCTTGCTGAATTCGAGGGAAAAGCCAACCCTGGAGGGTAAACAGATTAAGAAAGAAAGAAAATGGTAACAATTTAATTTCCTGGAGCATTCATCTTGATGTGTAGCCGTCTTGATTCTTACAGTAGCGTCCCCGATAGGAGCGTTAACTGCCTCTACAACTTCGGCATAGCTAACCTCGAGAATATTCTCCAAGATTGCACATAAACGAAAGTCCTAGTACGCGTTTTCAACCGAACTTGCAGAAAATTGTGCAAACTGCACTTTTATCTGGCTGTTGTAGTACAGGCCGTAAGTGGTATTGCCCGAACTGTCAGTAGAGAGATGGCGTGGAGTAACAGTAGTAGACGAATAAGTTTGAGTGATGTCCTTAAAAGTAGGAAAGATCTTATGAAGATAAAGTTATAATTCAGGAGGACAAATTACGGCAAATATTCGTTTATAGGAAGTTAGGGATTGGCATCATTTAGCAAGGGAGGTGTTCAATAAATTTCCAAATTATTTGGAAGTATTTAAGAGAAGACTAGGTAAACAACAGACAGGTGACCTGCCACCTGGGTGACTGCCGTAAATTCAGATCAATGGTGACTGATTGACTTGATTAAGCTTTTTTCCTAAGCTATGTTGATGTTGAGCATGGTATGGTCCAAATCGGCACATTCTAAACATGTGGATGTTGCATCAGTTTATATGTTCCATTTGTTTGAATTGTCCCTAGAAATCGTCACATCCACTCTGAGCCTATTAATAGCTCTCCAAAGAGGCCATTTCTCCTCATGTAGAGCGACCAGGCTTTTCGATTATTCCATACAGTGGTAGTGAAGTTTTTCCCCCGACATAATCAACCAGCATTTCTGGCTGGTGAAATCTGCTGCGCATATATCGCTGGCTGCCAATCATTTTCCTAGGCCAAGGTGGTTATTGCGTTATATATAACATAGGATTGCTTTTGTCTTCCTTTTTAGTTACTTGTTTAACGTCGCACTAACACATAGAAGATTTTCGCCAACGGGGGGATACGAAAGGGCTAGGATTGGGAAGATAGCGGCCATGACCTTAATTAAGGCACTTGCTTGCTGTGAAAATGGGAAATAATGGAGAACCATCTTCAGGACTGACGACGGTGGGATTCGAATCCACTACGTCCCGAATGCAAGCTCACAGCTGTCGACCCTAACCGCACGGCCAGCTCACTCGGTCGATTTGCTTTCATTATGTAAATGAAATTAAATGGCTTATGGCTTTTAGTGCCGGGAGTGTCCGAGGACATGTTCGGCTCGCCAGGTGCAGGTCTTTTTATTTGACTCCCGTAGGCGACCTGCGTGTTGTGATGAGGAGGAAATGATGATGAAGACATATACACCCAGCCCCCATGCCAGCGAAATTAACCAATGATGGTTAAAATGCCTGACCCCTGCCTGGAATCGAACCCGGGATCCTTGTGGCCAAAGGCCAGCACGCTAACCATTTAGCCATGGAGCCGGACTTCATTAAGTAGTTTTAAATACTCTAAATACTAAGCTGTTAAACAATAATTCGTCGTAATTTGAGGTTGTTCATTTCCTCAGGTTCTTTCATATAATTTTTAAAACTACTATAATAATTCTTCTTCTTGGGTTTGGACGAGTTTAACGACCGGATGACCTTTCTGATGTCAACACTGTGTGAGGAATGTATTCATTATTGCGATTTTCTGTAATGGTTGGTGATGGGTGAGATGGTAGTTTAGGGGAGTACTTTAATTTTATTTTCAAATTTATATGTTGTTATTGGTTCTGTCGATGACCACTCCATAACAAACGTTGTAGATAATACAATTTACGATCACTTAGGTTTTATACAGTCTTACAATACCGACTATGATAACAGAGATATTCATGAATTTAGATTTTTATTACTTAGTCCTGTCAATGTCGAGCATTGCTATCATGGAAAATATTGTTCAATCATGTTAACTGGCGATGCTGGTGTTTTTTATCGTGATTACCTTGGGGTGAAAAACCTCGTGCTCATCAACCCATATCGGCAAGAAAAATTGTAAAGCTGATTATCAAAACGAGAAAAAGTCGTGAATGAACGTTATGAAAGGAGGAAGAAGGAATCCTTTTACATTGGATGCCCTAATATCACAGTCAGAATAAAACTAGATATAGAATATCGAAAGTCTGCAAAATTGTTCAACAATAACACTACATTGGCTGTTGTTTGTTCTGATGTGCTTTGTCTCTTCTGCTGCCACTGATCTCCGATAGATGACATTACTATTGCGTGCCAAGAAGAACAGCCTGTCTGAATATTGGCGGGAAGTAGCTGAGAAGTTAGGAAACTCTCTTTTAAGCATGCCATTCGTCGGGTACGTAGTAAGTGTTCTCATAACTACTGATACATGACACACTGGTCCAGCTATTCGAACCCTGCTATGAGGCTCAGATAGGAATAGGTAGTGCACACTTAACGGAAAACGGCAGGCCAGTGTTCACCGGTGTCATTCCAGCCCTGGAACTGGGCATTACTAGAATGCCAGCGTAGTTTTCTTCGTGAAAAGTGAAAAAAAAATGTGACGTGCTTCATTTGATCGAGCATTTCGTATGATAGCTTTGATTTTAAATGCGATATTCCAGTTTTAGAATGCAATATTAACACAGGAATACTAACATTGTTGTTGAGTTCAGCTTAATATTTGACTCTGTGTGTCACACCATCATGGGAAAATGGATGAGTGGCTTTCGATGAAACTTAGTATTTCAGTTCAGAATAAGGTAGAGTCTGATCTTAGCTGTAATATGAACAAAAATGTTACGACGACGATTAACTACATAGTTATTATTTCCCTTACAACAATAATTACCGAGCAAGATGACCACATGGTTTGTGTGTCGCGTAGCTGTAAGCTTGCATTCGGGTGAGGGTGGATTTGAAACCTACTGTCGGCAATCCTGAATATAGCATTCCGTGGTTTCGCATTTTCACACCTAGCAAATTAAGGCCATGATCGCTTCCTTATTAGTCCTAAACCTTTCTTATCCCATTGTCGCTATAAGACATACCTGTGTCGGTGAGTCGTAAAACAAATATAACAAGTAAGTAAATATATTCATCACCAGTAGATGAAGGCTAGTTTACCTCTTCTCAACAATACGTTTATAAGAGTGGGTGAGGTAAGGTCAACCAATGTAACTGACGTAACTGAGATCAATCATTTTATTTGCGACACTAGTATAGCTAAGCTCACTCTTTACATGTAGTAATTGAGGCTTTCACGGTTGGCGTTTCACGTCATTGTTTTCCAGCATTGTTGGCCCGTCGTCCAGGTGCATGTGAACTTCACTGCTATCGAAGTCAGTCGAAACTCCTGATAATATCGAACGGAGTCTTCGGTGAAACGTGGGGACCATTACATGCTTCTGGACCACGGCCTACAAGCAGGCCCCGATTTACAAATGGGCGGACTGGGCATTTGGCCAGGGCGCCAGTTTTTGAGGGGCGGCGGCCGGCGGATCGAGTAATTATGGCCTGCGTGAAATACGTCTTAAATTCATTACACTCAAATTACTTTTACATTCCACAAATTATGCCAATTATTTTACTAGACTATATAAAACACTTTAAACTATTCGAACTTTAAAACCTGAATTTAATGTATATATTTAAATTTTATGAAGAAAACGTGTCTTATTTCTAAAATTATTTAGTTACATACAAACTATCAAACTGAACCAACGGCTTTTTAAATAAAAATAAAAACAGCCTCATTCTTATTTGGCTGTTATCTTTATTTGGCTTGATAACTTTAATTATGAGAATTAACTGTATTTGCATAATGTGCTATTTTAAAACTCATAATATTGAAAACTGTAATATTTAATTTGTAAACAATTATTTTTTAGAACGAGCAGAGGGGCGGGCGGCTAAATATTGTTTACCCAGGGCGCTAACTACTTGAAATCGGGGCCTGCCTACAAGCCCGGAAATCACTGACATGACCTCATTCTTTACCCAGTTCCTAGAAAGTCTGTCTATCTTAACCTAATGTTTAATTCAATTTCGGTACGATCGCTATACAGAGTGAGTCTCTCGTCTATGACAAAACGCAGCTAGGTGGTGGGGCAATGTTAAAGCCAAAGAGCATGCTCCAACACATTACTACAGTTTGTTAAGTACAGTTGCATTGCCTCTACCAAGTGCTTGCATGCGTGCCAACAGCAGTTACTTTGAGCAATTGCTGTAACCTCGTTTCTCACCCGGCACAGCGCAGACCCTGTTACACGAGGCGCGCTCATCACTAGTCTGACCGTAGGTCTCTTAAACAGCCACTATCCACACATGAGGACCGTCTGTTCAAACGATGATATTTCCACTTCAAACATAAATTTATATTTCATTCACAGCCATTACAGTAATTGAATACTATCGAATGAACAATCCAGACCAAACAAATATGTAATTCCGCATAAATTGTACCATACTCGAACATGGGTTCGACCCATGTGCCTTCTGTTACACGTATTTTGTGTTTTCCCACAACTTCTTTGCTGCAGCAATAGCGCCTTTTGAAAACGTTATAGTTATTTGGACTATATATCTTGGCTCCGTCTTTTGTGCCATATATGAGAGAACCACCCTGTATAATGAATTTGAATCTGTAACTCTGTTAAATAAAACATCACTTTGTTTATTTATTCCACATAATTTTGTAATTTACTTATTCAGAACTGTGGAACGTATCACGTCCGTTTCACAATGATTAAAACTGAAAAATCATATCTTTCGATTTACGTTTGTTAATTTTCAGATAAATTGGGCCGAGAACCGAAGAACAAACACGAGAAGTTGAACTACCGGCCTGTGGAAAACGTCCAGGGAGGCGGTCGTAAGCCTGCTGGATTGAATTCTCAGCCGTATTTTCAGGAAGAAAAATATGCTCTCGTGGAAATTCTTGATGGACCTCGTGTATATAAGTTTGAAACAGAACCAATTATGATGGATGAAGTGACTATAAAGTTGACAGAACGTTCCACTCGGGATAAAGATATCACGAAAGAAGAGATCCAGCCGTTTGGTACAACCACAGTCAGTCCTCCGAGTACTGCAGCCACGACCACTATGACAAGGACAGAAACCGAACCTTTCTTGGAGATAGAAGAAGACGTCACTCTAGCTGCTTTTATGAAAGGAATAAAAACTACCAGCTCTGAAACAAGTAGTGGAAGTTTCACCCCCAACTTGACTGTAAATAAGAAAATATCTCCATTTCTAATGGAGAAGTTTAGGCTGAATAATGGAACGCAGCTGATTTCTCAGGATAAGACACGAATTGAAGTACCTGAGGTAATAAAGACAAAGGAAAAAGAAATGGAAGTTCCATTCGTAGCCAGTTACAAGGAGAAACTATTTGAATTCCCACCTGGTAATAAACTTATAGAAAACAAATACCCTGCCTCAACTAGTAATAGATGGAAGGTATTTGATTTCCTTACCCCAAACAAACAAAAGGGATTTGAATTACCTCTTCTAAGCAAACAAACGGGATTTGAATTACCCCCTCTAAACAGACAAAAAGGATTTGTATTACCTGGAATAACCAAGAAAACAGATTCAGGAATGTTAGTTCCTGCCCTAAATACATATAAGGAAAAGCGAATCGAAGTTCAAGATATAAGTAAAGTAAAAGGAAATGAAGTCTCTGCTTTACCTGGGGCAAAAGGAATTGAACTATCTGGGATTGCTGAAGTAAGGGGTAATAAATTACCTGGTGTCACTAATGAAAGTGGAATAAAATTTCCAAATATTTTTGGTTATAGACAGGAAGATTTTGGATTTCCTAGTGTAACTACATATAAACAAGTTGAAGTCCCTGCTATACCTACAGAAAATGATACCATATCCCACGACATGACCAAAGAAAAAGGAAGCGATTTCCCTTCTATAACCAAAGATAAAGAATTTTATATACCTAGAATAAACAACGTAGTGGAATTTCTTGGCTTAACCAAACAAAACGGAATTGAAATCCCAGAAATAAGTAAAGAGAAAGGACTGTACATCCCCGTCATAAACAAAGAAAAAGAAACTGGAAATACTTACATAGGCAAGCCGAAAGAAATGCATCTTTCTAACATAAATAATGAGAAGGAAATTGTAATTCCTGACATTAAATGTAACAAAGAAAAAGGAATCGAGGTCCCTGACATAACGAGCTATAAAATGCAATATCCGTCCATGAACAAGGGAAACGGAATCGATCTACCTGATATGACAACTTATACAATGAAAGGACTCAATGTTCCTTCTATAATGACTGAGAAACCAATCGATATCCTTGGTTTCATAAAGTATACAATGAAAGAAATCAATGTTCCTTCTATAATGACTGAGAAACCAATCGATATCCCAGGTTTAACAAATTATAAAATGAAAGGAATCGATATCCCTGGTATAACAAGTTATACAATGAAAGAAACTGATGTTCTTCCTATAACAAAAGAAACAGGAATCGATATCCCTGATATCACGAACTATAAAATGAACGCAATCAATGTTCCTCCTATAATGAAGAAACTTGGCATAACTGATTTTAAAAGTAAAGGTACTGAAGTATCGGCTATAATGGGAGAGAAAGAAATCGTAATTCCAGCCAGTAACAATAATAAAGAGAAAGGAATTGGAGTTCCTTACATAATGAAAGAAAAAGAGACAGATATTTCTGGTATAAACAGTTATAAAGAAAAAGGAATCGAATTTCCTTTTGTCACTATGGATAAAGGAATCTCTATCACTGGCATAACCAGTTACAAAATTAAGGAAAACGGAGCCTCTGATATAATTTACGGAAAAGGAATATATCCCACGGGAATCACCGGTTATAAAAGAAAACAACAGAGATTGGAAATTCCCGCTCTTACCAGTTATAAAGATCAAGGAAGAGACTTCTCCATTAAAACTAAGAACGAAGGAAGTGATACTCTTAGTGTGTTCAAAATGAATGGGCTCGATATAACTAACGCAAATAAAGGGAAAGAAATAGATATTCCTGGGCTAAGTGAAATGAAAGAACTAGAAATCCCTGCTATAACGAAAGACAAAGGAAGCAATATTTTTCCTGTAGGGATCGACATCCCTGGCATGGGAAAAGCAAAAGGAAGTGAAGTCCCCACTGCATTCAAAGACAAAGGGATCGATATGTTTGGTATAAGCAGAGGAATCGATATCCCCGCTACGGGAAAAGTAGAAGGATTTGAGATCCCCTACAGAAGGAAATACAAAGGCAACTATACACCTGCCCTCAGAATGAAAGGAATAGGAATGCAAAATATGAATGGTCGAAAGGGACATGAATTCCCTAGCATAAGTAGAGAAGAGGTATTCGAAAACCCCGGAATAAATAACGAGAAAGGAAATGAATTTCCTTTCAAAGGAATAGGGACTGATGTCCCTAATGGAGCAGAAATAAAAGGAGATGATACTTCTAGAGTACGTGGTCTTAAAAATGCAATCAGATTCACCAAGAATTCTAAACCAGCTAAAATTTCCATCAATAATAATTCTCCTGGAAATAATTTTATTCAAGATAGAATGGGAGACGGGAAAAGTTCACCTCTCGTGAAGCGATTTAGACTTCGGCCTTCACTTAATATGACACCCAAGAGTACAATTATTAATCCAAACCATACACAAGCATACAACGTGATGCACAGTTACGATTACAGTGGAATCCCAACAAAGGATAATTTTAATTACCGAACGGAAGAAAATAACATGTTTGGAACACAGGACAAGGTAGGCACCTACTACATGCTAAGTAGCTATAAACCTCCCGTGTTCAACGCACTATTCAACGATGTGATATTCTCCACAGAAAACCCAACATTTATTGCAAATCCTGACAAATTTAACATGAACTATCCATTCAATTTCCTTAACATAAGTGACATCGAACAAAGAATGTACCTTCCTGAAATATATGCAACCACCGGAACTGTTGGGATATTCGTATCATATGACAGTTCGACCGAAGGTATAAGTAATGCTGAGATGAGAACGGCTTCTACAACAACGCCCTCGGAAGAAGGTACCTACCCCACATATTACCATATTGACAGCTTCAACGAAAGCAAGGGCAACAACATAAATATGCCAGTATCCGTCCCCTTCATATTTTATAATTTTTCGAGTAACATGGTTCCATATCCCGTCCTAAAGTACACAACAAAACCAAAACCTACAAACAATCCTAATGAAGGACAGATAAAACAGGAATATATTTTCGGGGTTGAAAACTTCGATAATCAATTAACGTCAAATGTATTCACATCTGAAAGTGCAACTAAAATGAATGACGTAGATTTCAACGTAGGGCTAAACCCTGTTAATAACTTTGAAGGAACTCCGGCAAATAAATTATTCCCCTTAAATCTAGGCCCGAAGACATCTCTTCACCAGCTACTAACTAAAAGTTGGAAAAGGAAAAGAACAACTTCAGAGCCACCTTTTACTGAAATTAACGCTGTTAACAAGTTATTGTTTGATAAAATATCGCATATGAAGACGAGCGTATTATCGAATTACGGCACGTCACGGAATGTTCTAGATAAGGAGTACGTTGTCGATGCTGGCGATCACCCAGTAAGAGAATATAATTCACACTCAGCAGATCTCTATGCTATGCCGCCGGCTGAGAAGAATTCGCGCGCCAATCGTCTGCTCAACTTAAAGTTATCTATGGTGTCAGCGCGAACACGACCAACGCCTCCACGTAAGATAATATTTGAGTTGAATTACAGAGAACAAAATCCTCCTATGATTTTTGAACATGGTCGGTACAAACTTCAAAGATATAGAAGTCGCGGAGGTGCTGCAGAAGTAACTCCGTAATCACTTGAATGAATTATGCAGCAATGTGGCTTCAGCTTGATCAACGATTCAGATTCAGATTACATGTTACATGTTCGACTCGGAAAAATCAGAACTAAGGTGATGTACAATTAATCTCAAATTATGAAAAGTAGAAAGGACTTGAAAGAACTCAATTTATCTACAGGGACTGAAAGACTTCACAGAGCCACGGAAAACATCGTTCCTAACACCCTCTCTCCCACTCTCTCTATTTCTGACCATAACCAACAAGTCACGCATCAGGAGAAAGTAATATAACTTACTAAAGCTCAAAAGACGGTATGTTCCAGTGTGAAAGAGAGAAACGGTGTACTGTTGCATCAACAGTAGAGAAAAAAGTATTTTAAGAACGTTTCCTGAACGTCAAGATTGAAACAATAATTAACTTGCCTCATCTTCAAAAGCTGCGACCTATCAATTACAAACCAAAGGAAAAGGAGCTGAAGTTCAAGCTCTTGTTGAAGATGAAATATCAAATTAGTCGAAATAAAATGCCTTCGATTCCTTGATCTTATTGAAAGGTTTAACGAAGTCTATTCGACATATTACATGACACCGAAGCAGGTATGTCACAATTAATGGTACAAGATTATATATGATGTACAATTTCACGAGTCATTTTGACGTATGTTGTGATTTGTTATGCGGTTGGCAGTAGCGTTTTGTATCTAATGTTACCCTATTCAGGTAACGATATATCAAACGTATGAAATGTCTGTCACAAGGAATACACGGATTAGGTTAAATGTGAATCGAAAATGACAGATGAAACAGAAAAGAGGTACGCGTTGAAAATAAATAAAAAATACTCCCTTGCAACTCACAGATTCTTCAGACGGTAATGGAAGATGCTTCTGATTACTATTGTTGTTCAGGAAGTTTCGAAGAACCTAAGTGAATCACGCCGTCGCAGATGGGGAAAACAAGAAGAAAACTGTAGGGCTGGAGAATATCGCAGCGAAAATCAAAGGGATACATCGGTACGTAACGATCCCGAGGAAAGATCACACTCTCAGATTTTCGTCCCTACAATATTTCATTCAAATGTAACTGGCTTGAGAACACTTAACTACTTGAATATATAATAAATTTTAAAAACATCTGAAGCTCTGATGTGTATTTTTGTTTACAATAATAATAATAATAACAATAATACACAGTTCAAAAAATTAGGGAAACATGTCTTTGAACGCATGCCATGTTCCACGAAACAATACCTCACACCCAGGTATATTACAAACTAAATCTTATTCTTTGCCTTTGAAGTATACAAAAGAACATCAATGGATTCACGTTCATTTTCAGAACACAAACAGAAATGTCCAAATAGGGGCGAAAACAAAGTGATAACAGTCCTCCAGGGTGGATTTTTTCACAGTTGGTGAGCTTCAGTATGGTGTATGTCCTCCACGAGCATATCACAGCTTGGCACCTACGTGGCATGCTCCGTATAAGTCGACGGAGGTCAAGTTTCCGTATCAGGTCCCATTCTTCAATGAGAGCCTGTTCGAGGTCTTGGAGAGTCTGTGGTGGAACAGGACGCCCATGAATACTTCTGTCTAGCCTATCCCACACATGCTCGATGGGATTAAGGTCGGGACTCACTGCTGGTCATTCCATCACTTGAAAGTCCAGTCCAGTTCTCGCAAGACAGCTCTGGCGATGCGCGCTACATGAGCCCTGGCATTGTCGTGCGTGAGTACGAATTCAGGGCCAACACCGTATGCAGAAAAATGCTGCAGCAGTACCTGCTCGATGAACCCCGCAGCGCAGATTACCACGGTCGATGACAAGATCCGTAGGGCCATCAATACTGATGCCACCCCACAACACCACAGAACCTTGTCCGAATCGGTCGCCTTCCTGGACAACATTTGGCATGTACTGCACCCCATGGAGTCCCCATACACGTTGAAGTCCATCACGCCGTGTCAGGGGAAATCTGGACTCGTCTGTGAACAACACAGGTCTCCATTGGCGAAGTTGCCAGTAAGTTGACGTGGGTACGGGCAAACAGAAGGAGAGCTACGCGATATTGCGTTTAACGGGGCACTCGAACATGACGTATGAGTCGTAAGGACACTTCTCTTAAACTGTTACTTACGGTGTGGTCAGATACCGTTACTCCAGTGACCATCCTGTGGTCTTGTTGCAGTTCTCTGGCAGTTGCTGAACGATGCTGCAACGCACAGATGGTCAGATATCGGTCATCCTGTGGTGTTGTCATGCGTCCACGACCTTGTCCAACACTCCATGTGAACTGACCTCTCTCATAGTAGCGATTCCACAACCTTCGAATTAGGGACGGAGAGACATTGAATCCACAGCAACACGACGAAAGGTCCATCCTTCCGAGAACAAAGTAACGGCCCTTGCGACTTGAAACTCGTAAAGATGTCTCATGGGATGTGCTGGTTTACGTACAACGTGCTCAAATGACCGCAGTAGCCTGTGTACCTCACAACGACATACGGACGCACTGCTATTCACTTTGTTTTGAGGCTACGCCTACAGATTGAGTATAACTGAGTAGCTAAGTTCTTAAGATATGCTGTACTACCATTAGAAACACATCTACCAAACTAACGCTCACATACCAGACGTTACAAAACATGTTCCCTATTTTTTGAACTGTGTAATAATAATGATAATAATAATAATAATAATAATAATAATAATAATAATAATAATAATAATAATAATAATAATAATAATAATAATAATAATAATTGTTACGGAGATATCCGTGATAGTTAGAGGTGAAAGAAGGTGCGGGCTGGAATAGGTCTCAACTACAAAATTAAAGTTAATTTAAAACTTTAACAAAGGTTATATTTTCTTTTCAAAATCAACAAATAACAACAACGGAGTAACAGGTACCAAGTAGCAGGAAAACAAGTTAAGAAATTACAATTCTTTACAAGATTTGGGCTTGGAGCTCCAAGATTAATTTCTGAGCTCTCAGCTCACCACCACAATTGCTAAAGGGCAGAAAACCCCTAAGTACGAGGAGCACTTGCTCCTAATTACAATGTTAAGAAAAAGAGCAGAACCGCTCTCAATTTTACAAGCCTATCAAAGGCTACAACAAACTTCATTTCTATCTGCCCTTAAGGCACACAAGGAAACAGGGGTAATTAGTACCCAATCTACTGGGCCTTCGCAGGAAGGAAAACAAAACGGGTTAAGTAAATGGCCCAAAATACAAAATGAATGGAGGCGATAACTTGCACTCATACACCAAGTTTTTGTCTAAAACCTATGTGGCGCTAGGCCGATCATACAGGGGCTAATCCCAAGCTAGGGAGGTGACACGTATGAGAAAACTTTACTACATTAAAGAAGAGAAGACGGTTATGAAAACGTATTCACCTCCTTTTTCAAAAATGAAGGGGAGTTCGAGAGGGTGAAGCACTCTCTATCCCCGCTTTACAGTAATTTATAGTTTTATAATTTATAGATTTTACATGGACAGAAAAGAAAAAAGGTAGGTTACATACTAAAGGTTTCGAACCCTCCCCGAGAGTTAAACTGCTGAGCTAGCAAGAAATGAAGATGTTAACCGGCCATTACCTTGTAGGAGAACAGCTGCTTGAAGAAAGAGGCGCTTCCCGCCCCCTGCTACATATTCACACATAAGAAAGATGTTACTGAAGTGCCCCCGATACAAGAAAATCAGCAGTTTATATACCCTCGTGGAACATTCGAGACCTTTCCGGAATGAGTAGACACACCCTTTCGTTTTTATTGGATAACAGCAAAAACTAATACACAAGACGAGGAAGAAACACCTTATTGGTGGAAAATTAATTACATAAATTCCTGATTGGTTACATTCAAAATGGGCGGAAAGAAAGGGTTTATATTGCCAACCCACAAACCACAGAACAAAATTTAGTAAAAACAAAACTTAGGAATACAATATTTCTTCCGGAGAATATATTCCTTTACACCAGAGTGCGTTATCATAGTTTTTGGTAGAGACATTTGTTAAAGAATGTCTCAACTTCTTGATACGGAGCAAACAAACACAAATCGAAATGGACACAGTTCAGAACACGTCAAAATTACCAAAGTGACATCTTCCGAGAAACCGTTGAGTTAATTCAGTTTGTTAAAGTTCAGGCTTTCTCCTGTAGAGGAGTTTCAACTGGCGCAATATTTGCATTAGCGGCGTGGAGGTGTACCGCCCGGTACAGGCCTCCCGCCCCCCAAATGTCCTTCCAAGGGGGGACACAGAAGAAAATTTTAAAAAAGATCCGAGTTTTGCTGAGGAGTTGAAGAATTTAGAAGAGAAAAATATAACTTTTCAATAGTCGGAGGTCTCAGAAGTTGTTTGATATAGGTGGGTGCGACCAGATTAAGTGCCGTTGTAAATCATTTGTAGTAGATTTAGTTGAAAGGTCTCTATTTTTTGTAGTAGTTGAATTCAGAACAAACTTAAATTCTTGAAAGAAAAAAAAGTTTTCAAAGTCCACCAAAGGTTGATTTGAAGCAAAGCCGTGTTAATTGCAGAAATAGAGTGTCCATGTAGCTGAAGAAGGAACATTATCTGTCGCTTAATTTTGACGACAAGACCCGCCGCCGCTGCCTGTGTCCAGAAGAGGCCACTCGGGCCCCTTAAGTACCCTGAGATACCTCTCTCCCGCACTATGAGAGGGGTAGTCGTGCTGCACGCCGCAGATGCGACGTTTGTTTACAGTCCACACGTAGCTTGCGGGTGGTGCGCCGCACAATAGCCTTGGCCGGAAGGAGGGCTCCGGTGCGCGGTACACAGATTGACCTCGCTGGAGTGGAGTGGGCCCGTACCCCACCTCAGTGGCGGTACGGCGCCGCACGGCTGCGGGGGCACTGAAACATTAAGATTTCGGCGACAGAAGTTTTGTTGGACGGAAATATTTTTAGGGTACAGTCTTTGTGGTTGAGGCTGAGGGGCCAGCGGCGTGGAAACTTTTATTTCATTACTTTTATTTTAATGCCACTGGTGTGGTTTAGCAGGAGACGGGAGCGTGGTAATGGCCATATGGAGGGGACAGCAGAGTAACTCCAGGGAAGGTTTCACAAAATTTATACCAAGGAGATTCAACCAAATGTAAAACTATAAGAGGCAGAAGGCCTTAAAATGAAACTAAAAATATAACCTTCAGGATTCTTACAAAATTATAAGGACAAAGTTAGCACGGAAATTATACAGGTTTCACCTGCGACAGGTGAACCCCACATACCCTCTCAATGGCTGGATTGCTTAGTAACAACGTCACCGGTGTAAGGAAATATAAAATGATGCACGGACCCTGAAATCTGGGGGCAAGCTTGCCCGCGGGAAAAAAATTCTTTACCATAACCTGGTCGCCTACCTTCAGAATGGTGGGCCTCCGTTCACGATCATATCTTTCCCTAACCTTTTCATGAGAAATTTTCAAATTGGCCTTGGCCTTCTTCCAAAGATCTCTAATATTATCTGGATCTATTGCCTCTGGTAGAATATCACTAAGAGACCAAAGGTTAGCGAGCGGCGTGTTGGGTACGAACTTGAACATCAGAGAAGCTGGAGTAAACTTATGAGATTCATGAACCGCCGAATTCAAAGCGAAGGCTAACCAATGGAGGGATGTGTCCCACCTAGGAGGATCGTCGTGATGAAAGGCAATTAGCGCCGATCGGAGATTACGATTGACCCATTCAGCCAAAGATGTTTGAGGATAATAAGCAGAAGTAGTCACATGAGAGATGAACAAATCAAAACAGAATTTACGAAAGAGATAGGATGTGAAAGCTTTAGCATTATCGGACACAATATAGTGACACGGACCAAAAGAAGCAAAAATAGAATTTAAACAAGAAATAGTGGACTGAGCGGTAGCCAGCTTAGTCGGAAATAACCAAGAAAATCTTGTGAAGAAATCTACACACACAAGGATGAACTTGTTGGAATTCCCCTTTGACTGGGGGAAGGGTCCTACGTAGTCGATGTAAAGACGCTCCATGGGGCGCGACGCTTGATGAGAAGACAAAAGCCCTTGCTTAGTGGACATGGTGGGTTTACTAAGCCAACAAGATTTACAAGCTTTTACTAATTCACGGATTTCTCCGTCCAATATGTACTAGGAAAGCCTATGTCCTGGCCCATATCAATCGAAAGAAACGTTATTCCAGCATAAAATATCCATCCGACGTACGAACATTTAAATAAAGGAATGTTCCAGCATGTGCCAGACTTCACGAGTGCACTAGGCGAAGTCTAGTGACGTCACCTGTCGCTCGAAGATCACCTCCCCTAGAGATATTTCTCGGAAAGAATTTTGTTTTCGCAAGCTTTTCAACGCCTTAACCAATTTCAACGGGACAAACGCTGAATTGTAGCGGACGTCATAAAAGTTAATCCCTGTGAATTTCGAATTCATCCATCCCATGGTTGTTGAGTTATAATAATTTAACGTCTAAGAAAATTATACACTCACGGTCTCATGGGCAAGAGAAACCATCCCTCCCAGCGCCGGTGTATATAAGTCAAGGCTAACAAGCAGAGCAGCGCAGTACAAGGACGAGTACACAGATGTGTGTGAGTGAGACAGAGGAGAGACCGACCCTCGTACAGTATGTCCGCGCAGTCACGTTGAAAGTACTTGCTGTCGCGGCGTTTCCGGAACACGAAGTTATTTCGCCGACAAAATTATAAAAAACGTCGCACTGTATTTAGTACATCGCGTCGCGACTACAGTCTAATTCTAAAGACATTTGAGAATATAATACGAGTGAACTTATTGAAGTACAAATATCAAATATTTAACGTTCACAGAATATATGATTACGTGTAGACTTAGTTTACTTCACATGATATTGAACTTCTGCAGAAACTAATGTGTAGAATTACCAGAACTCATTTATTTTCGAGTTTGAACTGTATTTCTTTATTCACGCCATATTAGTATACGACTTACAGTAGTAATCTGGGTGAATACTAAGAACTTTTTATTAGGTAATATGACGTTATAATAACAAGATAATCAGAAAATAATCCTTAGTGACTTAATGACCGTGTTCAA
Organism: Anabrus simplex; assembly: GCF_040414725.1. NCBI lineage: Eukaryota > Metazoa > Arthropoda > Insecta > Orthoptera > Tettigoniidae > Anabrus > Anabrus simplex. Next base: position 423,057 of record NC_090278.1, on the reverse strand, counting down.
AGACTGTGATTTGCCTTTTCAAGTGTGAACTGTGTAATTATGGACGTTTCAGTAACGACTTTAAATATTATTTCATACAGGAAGGACTGTGATTATTCATTTAACGTCTTAAAGTTCAATTAAGCCATAAACTGTGTTCAACAGTAAATGACAGTGTCAGTGATAACTACTCGCACTAAGTGAATTTTTCGTGTGCGAAAAATCACCTTAACGAGATGCCATTCTACACGATCCAGTTCCAGCCGTCATCACCTCATCGGGGGACGTCAACATGGTGTGTTAAGGGAACACCGCCGATCTTGATTCTCCACGGAACATTCCAGACGTCCATCTTTCAACATTTGTAGCAACATTTCTTTCATTAAATGAGTAGTAACAAACTGACTAAAATTTTCTCATTAATTTTGAACAGTGGAAACTTCAGTGCCGCGTGTGATCAAATGTTTCAGAGTTCTCTTAGTTTCTCAGAAGTGATTAATTAATTTTCGAATGTAATTTTCATATCTCATAGAAAGACTTTAGGCTTTTCAAGTGTGCTATACATCAAGGTTTACAAACTGAAAAAACTGAAAACTTTTAACAGAAATTTAATTTCCCATGTCAATTTGCAATTACAAGTGTGTGCTCATATTTAGAAAGACTTTAGGTGGAAATCAAATACCTCGTCTTCTCACATATGAAAGACTTTGGAATCAGTGATATTCATTTAATTTTCATGAATAGAATTCAGGAAGATTACGTTCAAACTTTTAATTTCAATCCCAGATTTGAGTCCAATAATCATATTACAGGGTGAAGAATTAATAAATTGTTAAAAAAATGTAACCATCTATTATTCGCTCTACGAGTCTATCCTACGCTGTATCGGCTCCAAAACCAAGTTCCACTCCCTGAGGTCCTACTCATGCCCTTTCCCCAAAAAAGGTTTCCTGGTGCAATACCCTTCCAAATGAACATTTCTCGGAACTTTTCTCTAGTTTTGAAGATGCCTAAAAGCCCCCCCCTCCCATAGTGGGGTCTCATGGTAATACTTGAAGATCATAGGTATGAGAACAGCTGGAACCACAACTTTCATCTTCTTATCATGCCCCGAGGGGCAACATAAAACACCGTTCCTCAATACATAAGGGACTAAAAGTTCCCCCGAAGAAAGGGTTTCCATGATAGGGGCGAGCGTCGGATCTTCACGTTGTTATTTTTCAAGATGTCTAAACAATATGGGAGCATCAGTCAGAATGGCATTGACCTCAGGTAGTATGGACTCGGGAGGTGAATAATTATCAACCAGTTCATGGGTCTCTACCTCATTAGAAAACATACGGCTTAGTCCGTCTGCCACAACATTTTCAGTACCTCTTATATGCCTAACATCAAATTGGAAGGCCGAAATTCGTATGGCCCAGCGGGCTATGCGACCAGTACGACGCGGCCTACCTAAGACCCAACTTAAGGCTTGGTTATCAGTCTCCAAGTCGAACTTGACATGTTCCAGATAGAGGCGGAACTTTTCTAGCGCAAACAAAACTGCTAAACCTTCAAGTTCATAGATGGAATACTTGGATTCTTGGGCCGATAATGTCCTAGAGGCATAGGCGATGGGTCGCCTCCCTAGTTCCGTCTCTTGAAGAAGGACTGCAGCTACCGCCGACGACGACGAGTCGGTTTGGACGATGAATTTCTTAGAGAAATCGGGCATAGTGAGGACAGGGGCATTGCAAAGGGCTAATTTGAGATCTTCAAAAGCGGATGGTTGAGAAGGTCCCCACTCAAATTTGACGCCCTTCCTACGAGGTAAGTTCAAGGGCGCCGCTCTATTGGTAAAATTTGGAATACATTTCCTGAAGAAATTCACCATACTAATGAACCTGGCAATACCTTTGATGTCCTGGGGAGGTTTGAAATCAAGGATAGCCTGTGTTCTAGAATGATCTACAGCGACACCATCGGGCGACACAATATGCCCTAGAAATGACATAGAAGGCTTAGCAAAAGCGACTGTGGACAACTTAACTCTTAATCCTGCCTTACGAAGACGATTAAGGACCTCTTTCAGATGATCAAGATGTTCTTCGAAGGTCTCAGAAAACACGACGACATCATCAAGATAATGATACAAGTATTCAAATTTGATGTCCGAGAATACCCTATCCAGCAGTCTCGTAAGCACAGCTGCCCCCGTGTGGAGCACGAAAGGCACGCGGTTGTACTCATACAAATTCCAATCTGTGGCGAAAGCTGTCAGGTGTTTAGATTCCTCTGTAAGCGGTATCTGATTATACGCCTGATTAAGATCTAAGATGGTGAAGAACTTAGCTTTACGAAACCAAGAAAAACAAGAGTGAAGGTCTGGAAGGGGCACGAATTGTAACACCACCTTCCAATTGAGAGCCCTATAATCAATCACAGGCCTGAAGCCAACTTGGGGTTTTGGGACTAGAAAAATAGGCGAAGAATACGCCGACTTAGAGGGCCGAATAATACCATCCTTCAACATCTGGTCAATGATCTCCTTCAGGGCCTTCACTTTAGGCGGAGATAGCCTGTAAGGCGGCAATCTAACCGGGATCTAATCCATCACCTCAACCTTATATTCAATAAGGTCAGTCACACCAAGAGTATCCGAGAAAACCTCTGGAAACGAGTGACACAACTTACGAATACTCTCAGCCTGCTCCTCAGGTAGATGTCTAAGATCTAACAACATCTCATCCTGGGTAGGCGAATTAGATGAACATGATACAGAACTACATTTTAACAAAGGGATTTTGGAATTACTATCAAATTTGAAAGTGAACGTCTTGCTCTGATGGTCGAGCACTAGACCGATGTGAGACATGAAATCAGCTCCCAATATAATGGGGCAAGACAAGTGCTTGGCCACAAACAGTTTAAATTTCCAAGTAAATTTAGATATACGAATTTTGGCATACAGAAAACCTAAAATATCTAATGAGGATGAGTTTGCCGAAACATAATGAACCGAAGTCGAACAAAAATCAGAAAGTTTACAAACGGTTTTTAATTTGGAGTACCATTCAGCCGAAATAATAGAACAAACACTGCCAGAATCTAATAGAGCAGTTACAGGTTCATTATTTAATTCAATTTTGAGGAAGGGAACCGGTGCGGGTGAATCCGCCGCAATCCTAAGACATTCTCTGGGACATTCAAATGGGAATGTAGAATAGTTCTGACTTTTTCCTGCATTTTCGTCAGATTTAACTTGTGCTGAGCCTTGAAAGGATGAATCTACCGACTCAGCCGGAGCCACTAGTCACATTTGATTGCCGAAGTTGAGCAGGAGGGAGTGCTGTTAGCATTAGGGCAGTTCTTGGCAATATGTGCAAACGCGCCGCATTTAAAACAGCCTTGGAATGACCCTGCTCCATTCCTTGTCCCACTAGATTTAATTAACGGACACTTGTTCCGAAGATGATCAGGCGACCCACACGCATAACATTTACGGGCAGTGAAGGTTCGGCGAGGTGGAGGCCGAATATTACTAGAGGATGGACGGGGTTCTTTCGCGACACGCAAGGTATCGGCATATCTAACTCCTTCCGCTGAGACAGCCATAGCTTCTAACTCGGCAAAAGTTTGCGGACGCGACGCAAAGCACAAGTATGACCTGTATGATGGAGAAATGCCTTCCACAATGGCCTGTACGTTCTGATCTTCAGGGAAGTGAAGGGAAAACACCCTGGTATAGAATTTAATATCTTGGATTTACTTTTGAATGAGAGATGACCTAGCTCGAGCGGGGATAAAATTTGCCAACAGATGGGCATGGAAGTCTTCTATGGATGACTGTTCAGCAATTGCTCTAACTATTTTGTCTGATAGAACCACAATTGCATAGGGATAAATGATCTGCAAAATTTGACACAGAGAAAGAGAAAAAAACAAGGGCATGATCCTGAAACTCAACTAAAAACTTTAAGAATGAAATAACGTCACTGGTAGAGTTAACAGAAAACTTAGAACTACCCCTGAGCAACATTGCTAATGGATGGGGCAAACTACTGTACCCTGGTGAGATAGTAGGTAGAGGCCTAAGTGGCGAAGAAGCTAATTCAGAACGTGCATTATTCAAAGAGGTACGGCGTTCAGACTCATTGTCTAATGGGGAAGAGGTTTGTTGCGCTCCTACTGATTTCCTATTTTCTTCTCCTTTAGATGAGTCTTCCTCGCTAACTATGTTTACCGTAGCAGGTTGGTCAGTTTTGGGAGGAACTGCCCCGGTTAACAATAGGCTAACCTTACTGGACAAATCAGAAAGGTTATCGAGAACAACACTAGCTTCCTTCCTTTGAATGTCATTCAACTTTAGAGACAACAGATCGTTAACTCTATTAGAAAAATGAAATAACCTGGCTTGCACACGTTTAAGTTGATTAGGAGAAGGATCATTTTCTTCAAAAAAAACTAACTACGGATGCCAGCTCAGTAGTATTGTCAGTGATCGTGGAGAGAGAGTCGTCAATCTCTTTCTCACCCAAAGTGGGGATGGAAATAGGCAAATCAAGGGACTCTTTAAGCTTGTTAGTATCTATCGCAACCGTGCCTCCAGACTGAACATTCCTAATCGTTAATTCATAGATCAATTCCTCCTTGCGCAAATAGCCGGGATGGAGGACGTCGCGAGGGCCGGACATGATGACAGAAAATTTTTAGAAAAATAAAAAAAAATCCAGGAACTGAGAAAATTGTTAGGGTTCGAATCGAAAACAATGTTTAGCCATCAAAAAGGGCTAAATTCAGACCCATTCAACCACGCTCTGCTACCACTTGTTACGGAGATATCCGTGGTAGTTAGAGGTGAAAGAAGGTGCGGGCTGGAATAGGTTTCAACTACAAAATTAAAGTTAATTTAAAACTTTAACAAAGGTTATATTTTCTTTTCAAAATCAACAGATAACAACAACAGAGTAACATGTACCAAGTAGCAGGAAAACAAGTTAAGAAATTACAATTCTTTACAAGATTTGGGCTTCGAGCTCCAAGATTAATTTCTGAGCCCTCAGCTCACCACCACAATTGCTAAAGGGCAGAAAACCCCTAAGTACGAGGAGCACTTGCTCCTAATTACAATGTTAAGAAAAAGAGCAGACCCGCTCTCAATTTTACAAGCCTATCAAAGGCTACAACAAACTTCATTTCTATCTGCCCTTAAGGCACACAAGGAAACAGGGGTAATTAGAACCCAATCTACTGGGCCTTCGCAGGAAGGAAAACAAAACGGGTTAAGTAAATGGCCCAAAATACAAAATGAATGGAGGCGATAACTTGCACTCATACACCAAGTTTTTGTCTAAAACCTATGTGGCGCTAGGCCGATCATACAGGGGCTAATCCCAAGCTAGGGAGGTGACACGTATGAGAAAACTTTACTACATTAAAGAAGAGAAGACGGTTATGAAAACGTATTCACCTCCTTTTTCAAAAATGAAGGGGAGTTCGAGAGGGTGAAGCACTCTCTATCCCCGCTTTACAGTAATTTATAGTTTTATAATTTATAGATTTTACATGGACAGAAAAGATAAAAGTTAGGTTACATACTAAAATTTTCGAACCCTCCCCGAGAGTTAAACTGCTGAGCTAGCAAGAAATGAAGATGTTAACCGGCCATTACCTTGTAGGAGAATAGCTGCTTGAAGAAAGAGGCGCTTCCCGCCCCCTGCTACATATTAACACATAAGAAAGATGTTACTGAAGTGGCCCGAGACAGGAAAATCAGCAGTTTATATACCCTCGTGGATCATTCGAGGCCTTTCCGGAATGAGTAGACACACCCTTTCGTTTTTATTGGATAACAGCAAAAACAAATACAAAAGACGAGGAAGAAACACCTTATTGGTGGAAAATTTATTACATAAATTCCTGATTGGTTACATTCAAAATGGGCGGAAAGAAAGGGTTTATATTGCCAACCCACAAACCACAGAACAAAATTTAGTAAAAACAAAACTTAGGAATACAATATTTCTCCCGGAGAATACATTCCTTTACACCAGAGTGCGTTATCATAGTTTTTGGTAGAGACATCTGTTAGAGAATGTCTCAACTTCTTGATACGGAGCAAAGAAACACAAATCGAAATGGGCACAGTTCAGAACACGTCAAAATTACCAAAGTGACATCTTCCGAGAAATCGTTGAGTTTATTCAGTTTGTTAATGGTCAGGCTTTCTCCTGTAGAGGAGTTTCAACTGGCGCAATATTTGAATTAGCGGCACGGAGGTGTACCGCCCGGTACAATAATAATAATAATAATAATAATAATAATAATAATAATAATAATAATAATAATAATATACATACATACATACATCATTATAGGCCGCTATGCTTTTCAGCGTTCAGTCTGCGAGCCTCTGCGAATTTAACAAACGTAGCCACAATCCTCTATTTGCAACTAGTGCTGTGGACTCATTTAGTTCTATACCTCCTACCTTCAAGTCGTTAGAAAACGAATCTAACCATAGTCGTTTTGGTCTCCCTCTACTTCTCTTGCCTTCCATAAAAGAGTCCATTTTTCTCTAGGTAACCTGTTCTCTTCCATTCGCCTCACATGTCCCCAACACCAAAGCCGGTTTATGCGTACAGATTCATTCATCGAGTTCATTCCTAACTTAGCCCTCATTGCGAGTATCATCCTGCCATTGTTCCCACCTGTTTATACCAGCAAACATTCTCGCTACTTTCATGTCTGTTGCTTCTATCCTATGAACGAACGACCCTTATTCCATCCAGCTTTCGCTCCCTTAAAGCGAAATTGGTCCGAAAACAGACCGATGTAAAGATAGTTTCGTCCGGGAGCTGACTTGCTTCTTACAGAATACTGTTGATCACAACTGCGAGCTCACTGCTTAAGCTTTACTGCACCTTGATTCAGTCTCACAATATTTCCATCCTGGGAGAACAGACATCCTAAATTCTTAAAATTATCTATATATTCCACCTTTGTATCACCAATCTGACATTCATTTCTCTAGGATTTCTTTCCTTCTGACATCCATTTAGTCTTCGAAAGGCTAATTTACATACCATACTCCTTGCACCTATTTTCAGGTTCCAAAATATTACACTACAAGCTTTCGGCACAATCTGCCGTTAAGACCAAGTCGTCAGCATAGGCCAGACTGCTTATATATTTCCACCTAACTGAATCCCTCCCTGCCACTTTATACATTTCAGCAGATGATCCATGTATACTATGAACGACAACGGTGAAAGTATACAGTCTTGTCTAACCCCTGTAAGTACCGTGAACCAAGAACTCACTCTACCATCAATTCTCCCTGCAGACCAATTGTCAACATAAATGCCTTTGATTTTAATAGTCTACCGTTTAATCCCATAGTCTCCTATTATGGCGAATACCTTATCCCACGGAACCCTGTCATATGCCTTCTCTAGATCCACGAAATATAAACATAACTGTCTATTCCTCTCGTAGCATTTTTCAATTACCTTTCGCATACCGAAAATCTGATCCTGAGAGCCCCTCTGTGGTCGGAAACCATACTGGTTTCATCCAACTTCCTCTCAACCACTGATTGCACCCTTCCTTCCAAGATGCCTGCGACTATATTGCCTGATATACTAATCAATGAGATACCTTGATAGTTGTTGCAATGGTTCCTGTTCCCTTGGTTATAGATAGTTGAAATTACTGCGCTTGTCCGATAATACTTCACGTTAGTCATATTACTCTATGAAGCCATTTCATCCCTGCCTTCCCACTACACTTCACGATGTCAGGTCTTATTTCTTCTACTCCTGCTGCTTTATGACAATGGAGTTTATTCACCACCTTTTCCACTTCCTAAAGCGTAATTTCACCGACTTCATTGTCTTCCTCCCCATTGAGCCCTTACTGAAGTGCTAATTTAAATAATCAGCCATCTATTCGAATGTACAGAGAAGATTTCATTTTCATTAAGTACTACTAACTGGCAGGGGACATCTACATTCAGCAGTACATTTCGCAATTTCTACAGGAAGATTGGAGCCCAGGTCTGTTTGCTCGCCAGGTAAGTTTAGAAGGAGGAATTTCGTCATGACGTACACAAGGCAGAACAAGGAAACAATAGAACCCCCAACGGCAGACCAACGGAAAACATTTCGGGGGACCGGCAAGAGGCTAGAGGAGCTGGAATTATACGTTTCAAATAAGCGTCGGATACGCGATGTGTTGAACCAATGAAATGATAGCGATACAGTAATTTTGGCTAGGCATTGTTCTATGTAAGGGATGTCCCCAATCGAGCATACAACAGCGTACGAGAGGAGGAATTAATAAAAGTGATTAGCGCGAGGGCTTGCTGCCCTATCATTTGGCGAGATCCCATGCAGATAACATCGTCAGAAGAAGTATTATTTATGTGAGTGATCGTGTGGGGACTGGTAACTTTTGTTGAAAGACGCTCAGACCGCATTTAAGTATTCAAGATTTTAACTTTAGTAGAATGGCATTTATGTTTCGTGTCCAGAGGGAAAGATCAGCTTCAGATAATCATTTTAAACGCATAGTAGCCTGCCAGTGTGGATAGGTTTTTCGTGGACATTCACTTCAGTATTTCCAGTCCAGCATTTAAATGGGAAATATTTGACCAGTAACCGAATTAGATAAGAAGTTGTTCCTCGAATGAATGGTAACTGGTTTCACGGTCAGTGGAAATCATCCCGGCTGTAGTATTCTAGTAACTGGTAGGTTAATCTTGACCCAGTTTTCTACACCGTGTAACGAGGGGATGTTTTGGGCAGCATCCAGAAGCAGCGACGGAGACTACGAGATCACATTTCTACGCCAGGAGAATGGAGACCCAAGGACGGACCCAAGTTTTTTGTGAAGGCATTCTCTAATCTGTGGCCGGTTAAAACGATGGGGAGTCGGCTGTTCCGATGACTGGTGGCAATAAGTCAACGAAATATATTAGTACCAAATTTGCAACGTAATTATGTATGTATGCACGTGTTTTAATGTTGCAAAAAGGGATAGGTTAGTTTTGATATTTAATTTCAGTAGATTTAGCTTTGGTTTGGACGGATTACGTCCTATTAAAGTAAGTGTCAGGAAGCTTCTAAATGTAAATATAACTGTAACCTAAATTAGGTCGTAGCGTGCTTTCTTTTCATTTTATTAAGATTTTTAGCTTAGTGGTTAGCTTCATTTTTAAAGAGTCAGTTGCTTGTTTTAGCCTCAGATATTTTTATATTTTCCAGAACGCATTTACACTATCCTCACTCACTCAAAGACTCGATGGAAAATATAAGGAGATAACTTTACAATTTACGCAACACTTCCTATTCAACGTAGGTTCCTGAAATGAATTACATGACACAAAATCAATCAACTGGTGGACCTTATAAAGACACGCACAAATCGACGTGGAAACCTGAAATAAATTACATGATACAAGTCATAAAAATAACAGAGTAGGCTTTAACATTCAACACATACTGCAACCTTGGTTCCTGAGAAAGATTACATGACACAAATATTACTCAGCGCCGGTATATCATAAAAGAAAACCAAACTAAACATTGCGATTTAAAAAATCTCGTCTGCTGCAACAACAGTAGTAACATGGACAAAAATCGAAAAATCCCCAGGAACCTCGTACATTCCTAACACACTTCCTGAATTCGAAGTCGGTTAATATATAACCTGTTATGGACTTGGTATCCCTAGCCTCCCATGTGTAGCCGTGAATGGCCTTATACTTGAAGAGTGTATTCGTAACTGCTAAACCCATACTAGCACAGAAGTCCAGCAAACGCTTCCCATTCCCATTAGCTTCCATATCTTCTGCATATTTACCATTGACCTTTTCGTACCCTTCAGTTCTATTTCCAACTCTCGCACCGAAATCGCCCATTACGGCCGTGTAATTTCTATTACTCAAACTATAAACGATCACAGCTGCGAATAACACTCTCTTACGTTTGGGCAGGAAGTGTCTATAAGGACTACAACGGCTCGCGGTAGAGAAGGTGGCTAAAGCACGCATCAGTGCTATTGCTTCGGCCAAGCTGTGTGGTACTACATTCAAATCATATGCTGGTACATTTTGAGCTTCCGTGGTTCAGGCGGAAGTGCGCCGGCCTCTCCCCGCTGGGTCTCTTGGTTCAAATCCCGGTTACTCCATGCGAACTTTGTGCTAGACAAAGGGGAGGCAGGACAGGTTCTTTTCCCTGTCATAATTCATTCCAGCAACACTCTACAATATCATTTCATTTCATTTCATGTGTCATTCATTAATAATTGCCCCAGGGGAGTGTGACAGGCTTCGGCAACGGCACAATTCCTATCCTCGCCGCTAGATGGGGGCTTCATTCATTCCATTCCTGACTCGGTCGAATGACTGGAAACAGGCTGTGGATTTTCATTTCATTTCATTATATCCCCGCTAAAATGAAGCACCCCTGTCGTTCAAAAAATCGCCTTATGCTGGTTTCGAACCACTACGCTGCCCATACACATCTCCTTCACCAGCCCTTAACTGATTCAGGCACGGAGTTAACATGCATGACGCTAGAGGTTTAGCACTTAAGAATGGCCGTTGCACCTCGAAAGTGAACATTCATGTCAAAGTCTTCAATGAAGATTTACAGTGTTCATTTAACTTCCTTACGTTACAGAGCACGTGGGATGACCTATTAATTCGATCGTGTTACGAGCACTTGTGTTATTTCTTCTTATTCTTCTTAATCTGCTCACCCTCCAGGGTTGGTGCTTCCCTCAGACTCAGCGAGGGATCCCACCTCTACCGCCACAAGGGCAGTGTCCTGGAGCGTGAGACATTGGGTCAGGGGATAGGTGGTGGTGGTGATTATTGTTTTAAGAGGAAGTACAACTAGGCAACCATCCTCTATATAACACTAATCAGATGGGAAAAATGGAAGGGATTCGACACTTCGAAAAATGAAGATATCGGCCAAAGAAAGACAAGGGCCACGGAGGGCGTGAAAATGAAAGACTCCCTAAATCTCGCAAACCTAATAGCGTCGGGGTCGGAAAAGAACAAGAGTTGACCAAGAGAGGTTAGATAGGATAGAGGAAAGTGAGGAGCCTGGCACAAGTAAGTGGAAGCAATGCCAGGACTCAGCTGAGGGCCCCGTGGTCGCCAACTCACGCTCCACGTTTCAGAGCCGCTGGGGCTGGTCAGGGGATAGAACTAGAGAGGATGACCAGTACCTCGCCCAGGCGGCCTCACCTGCTATGCTGACCAGGGGCCTTGCGGGGGGATGGGAAGATTGGAAGGGATAGACAAGGAATAGGGAAGGAAGTAGCCGTGGCCGTAAGTTATGTACCATCCCGGCATTTGCCTGGAGGGGAAGTGGGATACGACGGAAAACCACTTCCAGGATGGCTTAGATGGGAATCGAACCCACCTCTACTCACTTGACCTCCCGAGGCTGAGTGGACCCTGTTCCAGCCCTCGTACCACTTTTCAAATTTCATGGCAGAGCCGGGAATCGAACTCGGGCCTTCCGGGGTGGCAGCTAATCGCACTAACTACTACACCACAGAGGCGGACTGTGTTATTTCAAAGTGCCATAAATCACGTGTTTGCAGAATGGTCCTTAGTACTTGTCGCGGAATTGTGCATAGTAGTTTTCCTTTGCTGCGTCCATGGATCAATTTACAGTGATGACACACAGGTAGCGGAGAGCCTTATTGATCACAAGGAGAAATTTCAAGTTTTTTTGTGTCATAAAACTACATTATCAGGATCTTTAGGTTATACACGTAACTTGAGTTGCCTGTCTCCGAAAAAATAAGGAGCTGGTGAACCACCCTGTATATATAAGAAAATATTAAAGTTGAATAATATAGACTTGAAGAAATCCCCTCTAATTATTACAGGATCAGATAAATCTTCACCTACTCTAATTCTCTGAGTTATATTTTTCAGAAAAACAGCCACCCGTACAGTCACTCTTTTGTCTAGTCCAATTGTATTCATTTTTGCCAGTAGTATCCCATGCTCTACCCTAAGGTAGGTCAGTCGTGATACAGTCCATTTGAACTCCTGGTTTTTGCTATATCTTGCTGGAATGCTACAGACTGATCTTCAGACGGCTAAACTTTCCTAAACCCAAACGCCTTCTACCGAACCAGTTATTAATTTTGCAACCATGTCTACTGTAATCAGAAAGCTTTCCCAAAGCTTACATGCCACACATGTCAAACTGACTGGCCTGTAATTTTCTGTTTTATGTGTATCACATTTCCCTTTATACGCAAATGTTGCTATAGAAACTCTCCATTCATTTGGCGTCGCTCCAACATGAAAAATAGGAATCAAATAAGTACTTCAGAAATGGTACTGCTGTATATCCCAACCCACTATTTTTGGCACATTCTCAGAAATCTTATCAAACCCAGCTGCTTTTCTAGTTTTCAAATTTTGTATCTTATTGTAAATGTCTCTATTATCATAGGAAAATTTCAATACTTCGTTAGTATTAGTCACCTCCTCTGTCTGGACATTATACTTGTAATCAACAACATTTACATCCTGCTCAATGAATACGTCTGCCTTCTGTAGATCCTCGCATGCACATTACCCTTGTTCACTAATGAGACCCGAAATGTCCTTCACAGAACATGTTCCTGCCTTAAAGAAGCCTATCTATACATACCCTTCCATTTTCACTGAAATTTGGATGACTGCCAATTACACTTACCATTATGTTATCCTTTGCTGATGTTTTTGCTAGATTCAATTTCCCAGTAAGTTCCTTCAGTTTCTCCTTACTTTCACAGCCATTTCAAACTTTATTTCTTTCCAACCTGCACCTCGTTCTTAGTCACTTCAATTCTTCTTCATTATAATGTAGCGGGCCTCAACCGTTACTTACCACCCTCGAAAGTAGCCTCTTTTCACATCTCTCAATAATTACTTTAAACCCATCCCACAGTCTGCTTATATTTTTATTTACCGTTTTGCTAACCTAACCCCATGGCACTATAGCCCTGAATAGCCTTGGCCTACCAAGCGACCGATGCTCAGCCCGAAGACCTGCAGATTACGAGGTGTCGTGTGGTCAGTACGGCGAATCCTCTCGGGCGTTATTCTTGGCTTTCTAGACCGGGGCCGCTATCTCATCGTCAGTGGACCTCGAACCAGCCATAAGATCCAGGTAAAAGTCTCTGACCTCTCCGGGAATCGAACCCGATGCCTCCGGTTAAGAGGCAGACACGCTACCACTACACCACGGAGCCGGGTTACCGTTTTCCGTCGATGATAATTACACTCATGCTTGTCTTATCAGCCATATGGTACTGTCTAGTAGTCTTACTTTTACGAGCTTCCTTTCTATCACATTTACAGTATTTTTAATTACGACAGTTTTTATGATCACTAATACTATCTATTACTTCAGTTTCAATAGAGCTCATCTGGTTTTGTCAGCTCTACATCCAGAACATATTTCCCTCTAGTTGATTCCATCACCTTCTGATTCAGCTGTCCTTCTGAGATTAACTTATTTCCCATTTTGTTCGTTATTGGTCATGCTTCCTGTCGTTCGCATTACCTTCCCAATTGGCATTTGGTAAATTGAGATCACCCGCTACAAACACGTTCCTTTCTATATCATTTAACACATAGTTGACTATCTTATAAAATAATTGCGAATCAGCGTCTGCACAGCCGTTTCCCGGTCTGTGCTCTCTAAAAACATGAAGATGCCTATTATCTTTAGAAATGAGCCTTACACCTTGAATTTCGTGTTTGTAATCTCTCACTTTTTCGTAGCTTAAAAATTCTTCTTCCACCAGTATAAACACTCCCCTTCCCTATTATTCACATCCTATATCTTCCATAAACACTCCAGTTCCGTAGGAATATATCTGCATCCATGATATAATTTCTCAGCCATGATTCAACTAAATTACCATACCTGGAATATACATATACATACGTTGTATATTCGCATTATATACGTATTAAATGACTTAATTCTACTCCTTTCTGTAAAATACTTCTACAGTCCGACACTAAAATTTACATGTCATCCCTACCTGACGTCCAGATCCTTGTACCCTTATGGCCGCTCCCTTGTCCACCAGATTTCCATGAATGTACCTCCCTATAACCCTTCTAAGTAAACTTACTACCTTGTACGTACCGCTGCGGTTCTAATGAAGGCCATCTGATCGCAGATCCCGATCTCCTACTCATCTATTAGCATCCAGAAATATTACTCCCAGTTACATACCCACGCCATAGTCTTATTTAAATCCCCGATCATCTTCCCGTTAGTATCCCTCCTACACTGATAACAATCTCCGCTTCCTTAAACTTTACCCGTGATGCATTTTCCAGATCCCACACATCCCCAACTATGTTGATACTTACACCTGCTCTCCTTACGTTGTTGGTACCAATGTGATAAACTACCACTTTCTCCTTTCCCTTCTCCTTCTCTTTTACTTTCATCAACATCTGCCTTAACCGAATTCTTGGATATCACTCTACCCTGGTTCCCTTTCTTCCAAACAATGGAATCCCCCATGACCAGAGTCTCAACCCCACCCATTTCATTTGATCTCCTCCCCTCCTGGTCATCCATCCTGACGGCTGCAGAAGCTACTTTCTCCTACTTTGTATCCCTCCCATGACTCTGTTCCACCTTTCTTTCCCATCCTCTTCTTTACATTTCCCTCTCCTATCTTTACTTTTCCTCCTATTTCTGCACTCCTCAGCAGCAGTACCCTGTTCATAATCTTCCCTCTCAAATTACAGATATAGTCACCACAGTGAGCAAAAACATGGCAAAACTGACACGCAAACCACATAAATGGCGTTAAATCAAAGTGTCTGTCCACAGTAATAGAGACAATGTGATTTTGTTATTAATATTACTATTATTATTACTATTACTATTATTATTATTATTACTATTGTTATTGTTATTGACCAACAAATGGCAAATAAGTTAATATGGGAAGGACAGCTGATTCAGAAAGTGATGAAAACAACCAAGGGAAGAATATTCTGGTCGTGGTGCTGGTAAAACGAGATAAGCTCTATAGAGAAACCTTAGTAATAGATGGCATTTGTAATCACGAAGCTGTTTTGTCGTAGTTAAAAATAGAAAGGAAGGTTTTAAATGTCGGACTATTAGGCAGTACCATATGGCTGATAAAACGGGCATTAGGGAGATTTTTAAAAGTAACTAAGATTTGTGGAACACGGTAAAAAAAAAAAATTAAACATACTCTGGGATGGGTTTTAAGCAATTGCTAAGGAATGTGAAAACAGGTTTGTACCTTTCAAGGTGGTGAGGGATGGTAAAGACCCACCATATTATAAGAAAGAAATAAGGAGACTAATGAGGAGGTGAAAGTTGGAAAGGAATAAAGTTAGGAGAGGTTGTGGACTAAGGAGAAATTGAAGGAACTTACTAGGAAACTGAATCTAACAAAGAATGCAGCTAGGGATAACATGATGGCAAACATAATTTGCTATCATACAAATTTTAGTGAAAAATGGAATGGTGTGTATAGGTACTTTAAGGCAAAATCAGGTTACAAGGAGGACATTCCAGGAATCACTAATGAACAATCGGAGTGTGTATGTGAGAATCTTCAAAAGGCAGAATTATTTAGTCAGCAGTATGAAAAGATTGTTGGTTTCAAAGATAATGTCCAGATTAAGGAAGTGACTAATACTAAAGAAGTGTTACCTATTATAAAAACGATATTTACAATAAGATACCAAAGTTGAAAACTAGAAAAGCAGCTGGAATTAATAAGATTTCTGGGTATATACTAAAGACAATAGGTTGGGATATAGTACCATATCCGAAGTACTTATTTGATTTTTGTTTGCATAAAGGAGCTATACCAAATGAATGGAGATTTTCTATAGTGGCCCCTGTGTGTAAAGAAAAGGTTGACAGACATAAAGCTGAAAATTGCAGGCCAGTCTCTCTGATATGTATTGCATGTAATCTTTGGGAGAGCTTTCTTTCTGATTATAGTAGACATGATTGCGAAATTAATAACTGGTTCGATAGAAAACAGTTCGGGTTTATTCTTCTTCTTCTTCTTCTTCTTCTTCATGTGCCATGTCCTCGCAGAACGTTGGCGATCAGTAGCATGATCTGTTGTTTGTTCATAGCTGTTCTGAACAGAGTAAGCTTTGTCACCCCAAACCACTGGCTCAAGTTGCCGAGCCATGATGTCCTACTTCTCCCCAGACCACGTTTTCTATTAATTTTCCCTTGGAGTATTACTTGCAGAAGGTGGTATTTAGAGTTCCGCATTATATGACCAAAGTATTCTAGCTTCCTTCTCTTGATGGTAGTGAGAATTTCTTGTTCTTTGTTCATACGGTGCAAAACGTCTATATTGGTCATTTTAGCTGTCCAAGGTATCTTCAGCATCCTTCGGTAGTCCACATTTCAAATGTTTGCAATCACTTGCACATGGTCTCAGTTAGTGTCCATGTCTCAACACCGTATAACAAAATGCTGAAAACGTAGCACCGGAGTAGTCGTGTTCGTAGTGAAATGGAAAGGTCACGGCTTGTCAAAAGTTTTCTAAGTCTCTGAAAAGAAGTTCTGGCCTGCTCAATTCTGCATCGGATCTCGTGAGTAAGGTCCCAGTCATCATTAATGTGACATCCCAGGTTTTTAATTGTTGCCACTCTCGCGATCTGTTCCTTCGCTGTTGTGAGATTACCTCGAATTCCATCTTCTTTCCTACTTACAACCATACGGTGGTGGTGATTGGTGGTGATTATTGTTTTAAGAGGAAGTACAACTAGGCAACCATCCTCTAAATAACACTAATCAGAGAAAAAGAATGGAAGGGGTCCGACACTTCGAAAAATGAAGATATCGGCCAAATGAATATAAGGGCCACGAAGGGCTTGAAAATAAAGGACTCCCTAGCCCTCGCAAACCTAATAGCGTCGGGGTCGGAAAAGAACAAGAGTTGACCAAGAAAGGTCGGATAGGATAGATGAGAGTGAGGAGCCTGGCACAAGTAAGTGGAAGCAATGCCATGACTCAGCTAAGGGCCCCGTGGTCGCCACCCCACGCTCCAAAGTTTAGAGCCCCTGGGGCCCCTTTTAGTCGCCTCTTACGACAGGCAGGGGATACCGTGGGTGTTATTCTACCGCCCCCACCCACAGGGGGAATTACAACCATCCACTTGGTCTTCTTTACATATCTCGATGTACACTGAAACCCACACCATTAAGATGGCGAGGATCGTAATTACCAGAATAGTATACTTGATAACCACTGACCACACTCTTTCCCGAATGAGGCCAACGCATTTCGCTAATGCCAAGAACGTCGATCTTGAGTCTCTCCATCTCTCTGATGGCGTTATGAGTCTTTCCACTTTGAAACAAGCTGCGAACATTCCACGTTGCTATCCTTCTCATGACTGGCCCGGAGATTCTTTGCACCCCCTGCCCAATGAAGGGCTGCCGGGGACTGGGGGCCTTGGTTTCATGTTTTCCAGTCGTGCTAAAGATGTTCCTGGGGATTAAATACGAGGTGGTTTCCCGTTGCCTTCCTCGCGCAGTTTTGAGACTGCTTACACCACTATGGTTACACTCCAAAATGTGTGTCACATCACCGTAACAGCCGATACCTTGGCTGACGCCAACGTGCACTTATAGCGAAGCTGCTGCCCTCCGTCATTATGGATTCCAGTGGCATTTCCTCCACTGAGGGCCATATCCCTCCCTAAAGGCTCAACCGCCCGAAGCGGTTGGCCTTTTAGGTTGATCGGGTTATTTCCCGCCGCCCAACATTCGGCGTTGAGACACTAGCTGTACGGTCTACTCCATATATCATAACAGATTCTGTGGTCTAGGTAACACCAGATATGTAGTGTGAAGTTCCTATATGAATCGTGGTTTCTATGGCAATTATGTTGAATCGGACAAGATGGCTGACACTTAGGGCAAGAGAATGTAGATAGATATAATAAATTGCCGTTCTATCTAGTGTTATCTATGGAATGATTGTAAGAAATCCAATATGGCTGTCACTTAGGGCGTAAAACTTTCACAAATATAACCCTAATAACAGCAAATAGAGATCGTAAAACTATTAAATAACACCAACACTAGGTCAGCACATCAAAATAAGCCATAAACATCCAACAGAAATCACAACAGAAGCATACTTCTTGCATTTAGTTCAATATAATATGCAGCACAACTTCACTACAACATTTGCCACAGAATAACAGGTTTAGGAAAGGTTATTTCACTGAAGCTCAACTTGTAGGATCCCATCAAGATATAACAGATATCTTGAATTCAGGAGGTAAAATGAAATGTATTGTGATTGACCTACCTAAGGCATTTGATACTGGCAAAAGAAAGGGCTATTTGGCTAGACAAAGGAGTGACTGAATGGGTGACTATATTTCTAGAAAATAGAACTCGAAGAATTTGAGTAGGCGAAGCTTTATCGGACCCAGGAATATTTATGAGGGGAATTCCCCAAAGCAGTATTATTGGACTTTTATATTTTCTTACATATATATTTATGATATAAGTAAATACTGTAAGTGGAATCAGAGATAAGCGTTTTGCGGTTGATGTTATTCTGTACTGAGTAATAAATATCTTACAGACTTGTGACCTCAATAATATTGTGAGATGGACAGTAGGCAATGGTATGATGATAAACGGGGTTAAAAGTCATGTTGTGAGCTTCACAAATAGTAAAAGTCCTCTCAGCTTTAATTACTGTATTTGGGGATCATTGTAAGTACCTAGGTTTTAATATAATGAAAGATCTTCATTGGAGTAATCGCATAAATGGGATTGTAAACAAGGGGTACAGACCTCTGTACATGGTTATGAGGATATTTATCGGTTATAGTACCGGTAAGGAGGAAAAGGAGAGGGCATGTAAGTATCTGGTAAGACCCCAACTAGAGTATGATTCCAGTATATGGAACCTCAGCAGGATTACTTGATTCAAGAACTGGAAAAATTCAAAGAAAAGCAGCTCGATTTGTTCTTGGTGATTTGGTGATTTCCGACAAAAAGTAGCGTTACAAACATGTTGCAAAATTTGGGTTGGGAAGACGTGGAAGAAAGGGCACGTGCTGCTCGACTAAGTGGTATATTCGGAGCTGTCAGTGGTGAGATGACGTGGAATGACATTAGTAGATGAATAAATCTGACTGGTGTTTTTAAAAGTAGGGAATATCACAATACAAAGATAAAGTTGGAATTCAAGAAAACAAATTAGGGCAAGTATTCATTTATAGGAAGGAGAGTTTGGTACTGGAATAACTTACACCCAAATACCTTGGAATGACCTTAGACAGGTCACTCAACTACCGTCGGCATTGCCTGATATACGCCGGGAAGTAGCCGTAAGATTCAAAAGGAGAAAAGTTACAGAAAATGAGCTACATCCACTACACAGACACACTCCACCAAAGCCTAGATTGAAATCCAGGAGGAGCTTCATACAGTCAACATCTCCACTAAATACATCTCCGAAAAAAGCCAGAGAAAAATTGTGGGCAGCCAGAACAAGTCATCTTCAAACAGGGTCAAAACCAGCTGAATGCTTACCAACCGGACACAACTTGGACTAGATCACATGGAGATCACTGAACAGGTTAAGAACAGGTGTTGGCAAGAGTAAGGACAACCTAGTGAAATGGGTATATTTGGATGTATCACCACTATGTGAATGCAGAGAGGTGCAGACTACCAAGCATGTGTCAATGCTCGTGTTGCCCTGATTCATGCAGTGAGGAGGATTTGCTCAAGGCACAAGGAAATGCAGTTGCAGTTACTCGCCTCTGGGCAAGGACTATTTAATACCATTTTGGTAAATATGTTTAAAAGAATTCCTTCTCTTTTATTGTTGCTAAATTGTAAAATAAAAACCAAAAGCAAAATACTCTATTGTATGCTTCTGACTCGAGTAAATACCAAGGGAGATGTTCAATAAATTTCCAATTTCTTTGCAATACTTTAAGAAAAAAAGAGGAAAACAACAGATAGGGAATCTGCCACCTGGGGGTCTCCTCTAAATGTAGATCAGTAGTGATGATGATGAAATAAATGAAATGTCGTACGGCTTTTAGTGCCGGGATATCGCAGGATGGGTTCGGCTCGCCAGGTGCAGGTCTTTCTATTTTACTCCCGTAGGCGACATGCGCGTCGTGATGAGGATGAAATGATGATGAAGACAACACATACACCCAGCCCCAGTGCCATTGGAATTAACCAATTAAGGTTAAAATCCCCGACCCGGCCGGGAATCGAACCCGGGACCCTCTGAACCGAAGCCCAATATGCTGACCGTTCAGCCAACGAGTCGGACATGATGATGATGATGATGATGATGATGATTATTATTATTATTATTATTATTATTATTATTATTATTATTATTATTATTATTATTATTATTATTATTATTATTATTATTATTATTATTATTATTTTAATGCGTTAGATGTGCCACAGGTTTTACTTCTATGGCCGCTGACAGAGGAATCTTTCAAATTTCCGTATAATAATATTTATCTATTGGTCGTGATAATCTCGGCTTAGAGGTAGCGTGGGACCTGCTGAATGAAGAAACTATTTTAATCACTGTGCACCAGGTGCCTTTTGTTTGACGGGGAACGTGTGCTAAAATAAGAGAGAGGGGTCTGAACATGAGAGATTATCAGTGTGTCCCACTAATCCAATCCCGTCATGCGTGATATATTGTGTCTCTGGGTAGAACGCCGTGGGCTTTGAATCACAGCTCCCACTGGCGGATTACACTCACTGATAAACGAGGCAGAGCGAGTTAACGATCTGCATTAAGACTCGGTCATTTCACTCCTGCGGTATCCATTTAGCGTCTTTATTGAACCACAGAGGCACGAAACGTGTATGAGTCACAGTCCTAGCAGCGTGTGACGTTTGCTCTCCATGTGAGGAGCAGGGATGTACAATTGTAAGAATCTTCAGCAAAGCGCAATGATAGATAAAATATCGGACCGTGTTATGTCGGGGTGGTGACCGCAAGTGTTGACGTAGAATACGTCATAGGCAATCTTACTGTCGAATTAAAATCCCTAGTCCATATGAGTATGAAAGTGATTGTTGACAATTCATTTCTCAACTTCAAACAAATGTACACACCTTCAAGGCAATCTCATTGTACACTGGTTCTGTGATATGAGAAGTAACATACACACGAAAAGAGATCGACTTCATCATTACGGGTGGAAGATAAATCTATATTTGTATCACGCTGAGTTATGAGAGCTTCGACGGGCGCACAGGAGCACACTCATCATCGCTCATGTGTTTCACATTGTTTTCCACCATTGGAGCATTCAATTTGCTCGGCTGTGGTAGGCTCCAGTGATGTGGAACTCGTGTCACGATGCTTGGCCGTCTTAACGTTGAGACGCTCCGGATAAGCCATTTGAGGCTCGGGCGCTAGTGATTCTCTAATTTTCGGAATTGTGTTAGGCCGCTGAAACACCTTGAAATAGAACGTGACAATTCAACCATTGCGGGTAAGCATACGATATCGCCGTAGATTGCTGTGGAGAACGTGCCAGTGGAACTCGAAACATGAACTCAGTGTGTAATGTTGCACTGATCATCGCCGTGGTCCAGACGACCGAGCAGGGTGACATCACAGGAATAAATTAAGTCTGAACAGATATTAGCATGGGTTAGACTAGTATGATTCGCTTATTTTGTTTATAATTAAATAAATCATTAAGCTTAAAGGCAAGTGAACAACAGATTAGGTAGGTTCTGGACCAAAGCATGTTAGTTGTGTGTACAGTTTTTATATGTGAGATCAGATTATTGGTTTTTGAGGGAAATGGGTTAGTTTATTTAATCTTTTTGTAGTTTGTTCTGTAGTTAGTTTTATCACGTCCAGCGACATGAGATTTGAGAGTTAGGATCCTAAGAAACCAAGTACGAGAGGGCCTTGTAGCTATTGATATCTATATATATAAAATAGCTTGTCCTGACTGACTGACTGACTGACTGACTGACTGACTGACTGACAGATTCATCATCGCCGAGCCAAAACTACAGGACATAATGAAATAAAATTTTGGGGGTGCTCGCTAAGAGAGGATTTTCGGATACTCCGTCGCTAAGGGGGTGAAATGGGGCGTGGAATTTTAAAATGAGTGTATCTATATCTCAAAACTTTGAAAGTTTACAAATGTGAAAATTGGTATTTAGAATCTTCTTTAAAAATAAGGAAACATGTATTTTTTTGTTTTCAGAAAATCCCCATAGGAGGGGTGACAAGGGGCGAAAAAGGGGTTGAAAGCCCTTAATCAGGATACCGGTACTTATATCTCAGAAACTGAAGAAATTACAGACCTGAAAATTGGTACCTTTGATCTCCTATAAAATAAAGAAACATATATTTTTTGTTTTTGGAAAATCCAATTAGTGTGAGGGTGAAAAGGGGGGTGAATTTTTAAAATGGGTGTATCTATATCTCAAAACTTTGAAAGTTTACAGATGTAAAAATTGATATTTAGAATCTTCATTAAAAATAAAGAAACACGTATTTTTTGTTTTCGGAAAATCCCAATAGGAGGGGTGAAAAAGGGGTTGAATGCATTTAATGAGGATACTTATATCTCAGAAAGTGAAGATATTACAGACCTGAAAATTGGTGTTTGTGATCTCCTTTAAAAATAAAGAAACACGTATTTTTTTGTTTTTTTTGAAAAACCGAATTAATGGCGGTTGAACAGGAGTGACATATTGGGGTGAACTTCTTGAAAGACTATATCTACAGAATATCTGTGAAACGTAGAATGTTACAGACGTAAAAAGTGGTATTTTGAATCTCCTGTAAATGTAAATGTTTTTGGAAACTCCTCTTAAGCGGAACTAAAAAAGGGTGAAATTTTAAAATGAGAATTTCTACAGTATATCTCAAAAAACTTAACATGTTACGGAAGTGAAAAATGGTATTTTTAAAACGTGTATTTTTAGATTTCGGAAATACCACTTGGGTGGAGTGGGGCGGGGGGGGGGGGGCGGTAAAAGTGACTGAAAGTGGTGTTGCATTATTTTAATTAGGCTACTGTTATCTCAAAAATGAAGGTTACAGAAGTGAAATTTGATATTTGGAATCTGCTTTAAAAGTGAAGAAACACGTATTCTCGGAAAATCCAATGAACCGGGGGGGGGGGGGTGAAATATTTGAAAAATTAATTGATTTATTGTATGAGAATACTTATATTTAATAAAAACTAACGTTGTTAGGGCCTACAAACGTGAAAATTGGCATTTGGATTACCTTTAGAAACAAAGAAAAGCCCGTTTTGACGGGGGGAATCATCTTGGGGGGCGGGAGTGAAAAGGAGTTGAATTCCTTTCATGAGGACACATAGATCAAAAACTGAAGAAGTTACAGTCGTGATAATTGGTATTTCGAATGATATACTTCCGTGCATTATTGACCTTATTATAGAGGTGAACAATTTGACGGTCAATCTCATTCCTATCATTTATTTCAAATGTGTTTAAATTTTTATTTATATGCCAGGAGAATCTACTGTAATCTAAGAACGTTCGTATGGCCAGAAATCCCGCACACTTGCTTACGCGCGACAATGGTGCTGGTCACATTCTCAACAATGACCATGGCAGCAGATGTAATTTACCGCCAAGTAGCGGTCTTGTTCTGGACCGTCGTCAAAATGTGCGGACTAAGCTGAAAACGGGTCCTGGACGGATAATGACTGCGATTTCTGTCCGGCCGCGGGTTAAGTACCGCCAAGACACCCAAGAAGGCACCACGATGGACTTCCTCAAGGATTTGATCCATATTAAAAATGCTTATAGGAAAAGATGGCAAAGATTTAGGGAGCCAACTGACCGGATGGAATACCTGGACCTAGCCCGGGAAGTACGAAATCGATTGCTGGAAAGAAAGAGTGAAAAATGGCAGGAAACTTGCCGTAATCTATTAGAAAACGAGTCAGATCATGAATTTTGGCGGATTCTCTCAGAAAACGAGTCAGATCGCGAATTTCGGCGGATTATATATGTACCGGGCGGTACACCTCCACGCCGCTTGTTCAAATATTGCGCCAATTGAAACTCCTCTACAGGAGAAAGCCTGAACTTTTAAAAAAAACTGTATTAACTCAACTGTTTCTCTGAAGATGCCTCTGTGTGAATATTGATGTGTTTTTGTTTGTCATTGATCAAGAAGTGTGGACGTTCTCTACCAGATGTCTCTACAAACAAACTATGATCATGCACTCTGGTGTAAAGGAATGTACCTTCTTGAAGAAATTTTGTATTCATAAGTTTTGTCTTTACTAAATTTTGTTCTGTGGTTTGTGGGTTGGCAACATTAATCCCTTCTATCCGCCTGGTTTGAACTTAGCCAATTCCGAATTTCTTTAATTAATTCTCAGCCAATCATGTATGTCTTCTTCGATATGGATATGTAGCTCTAAGCTATATAATAAAGTTGAGGGGGTGTGTCTACTCATTCTTGAAAGGTCTCGAATTTTCCACGAGGGTATAAAAACTGCTGATTTTCTCGTCTCCGGGCCACTAGTATAACATCTAACTCAGTGTGTGGATATGTAGCAGGGGGCTTGGGATTAGCCCCTGTGTATCGGCCTAGAGCCACTTAGGTTTTAAAAAGTGTAGTTAGGAGTGCAAGTTCACGCCTCCAGTTCTTTCTGTACTTTGGGCCAGTAACTCATGCTGATGTTTTGTTTTCTTCATGCAAAGGCCCTGTAGGTTGGGTATTAGATACCCCTGTTTCACTGCATGTGTGCCTTGAGGGCAGTTAGGAGTGAAGTTTGTTGTGGCCTTTGATAGGCTTGTAAAATTGAGAGCGGGTCAGCTCTTTATGATGTTGTGATGAAAGGGCCTTAGAGAGGCTTGAGGTGTAAATGTGGGAGCAAGAGCTCCATGTAATTTTGGGTTTTCTGGCCGTTGGGTACGTGTGGTTGTGAGCTGAGGGCTCAGGAATTGTAACTTGGGGTACGAATCCCAGAACTGGTAAGAACCCGAAAATCGGGCTTTCCTTATAAAGCTACTCTGGTACCTGATTTTGTTATTTTGTTATTTGTTATTACGCTCAAAATTCTATGTCACCATTGTTAAGTTTTGAAAATATAACCTTTGTTGAAATTTTAATTCATCTTTCGAACTTGTAGTTAGACCCATTCCAGCCCGCACCTTCTTTCACCTCTGCTGATCCACCAAAACTTCGTAACAATATATAAAACAATAAGCATTCAATTACATATTTCAGTATAATACCGTAGCGAAGCACGGGTATCTTGCTAGTTCTATATATAGTAACTTGTCCTGACTGACTGACTGATTCATCATCCCCGAGCCAGAACTACTGGATGTAAAGAAATGAATTTTTGGGAATACATTCATATTAACATGTAGGTGCTCGCTAAGAGAGGATTTTTCGATATTCCGTTGCTAAGGGGGTGAAAAGGGGAGTGAAATTTTAAAATGAGTGTATCTATATCTCAAAACTTTAAAAGTTTACAGATGTAAAAGTTGGTATTTAGAATCTTCTTTAAAAATAAGGAGACACGTATTTTTTTGTTTTCGGAAAATCCCAATAGGAGCTGTGAAAAAGAGTGAAAAAGGGGTTGAATACCTTTAATGAGGATGCTTATATATCAGAAACTGAAGACATTACAGACCTGAAAATTGGTATTTGGGATCTCCTTTAAAAATAAAGAAACACGTATTTGCTTGTTTTTGGAAAATCCAATTAATGGGAGGGTGAAAAGGGGGGTGAATTTTTAAAATGCGTGTATCTATATCTCAAAACTTTTAAAGTGTACAGATGTAAAAATTGTTATTTAGAATCTCCCTTCAAGGTAAAGAAACACGTATTATTTTGTTTTCGGAAAATCCTAATAGGAAGGGTGAAAAAGGGGTTGAATGTCTTTAATGAGGATACTTATATCTCAGAAACTGAAGATATTACTGACCTGAAAATTGGTATTTGGGATCTCCTTTAAAAATAAAGGAACATGTATTTTTTGTTTTTGGAAAATCCAATTAATAGGAGGGGTGAAAAGGGGGGTGAATTTTTAAAATGAGTGTATATTGATCAAAACTTTTAAAGTGTACAGATGTAACAATTGGTATTTAGAATCCCCTTTAAAATTAAAGAAACAAATATATTTTTGTTTTCAGAAAAGCCCAATAGGAGGGGTGAAAAGGGTGAAAAGGGGGTTGAATGCCTTAAATCAGGATACTTATATCTCGGAATCAGAAGATATTACAGTCCTGAAAATTGGTATTTGGGATCTCCTTTGGAAATAAAGAAACATATTTTTTTGTTTTAGGAAAATCCAATTAATGGGGGATAAACAGGAGTGACAAATTGGGGTGAATTTTTAGAAAGACTATATCTACAGTATATATAAGAAACGTAAAATGTTACAGAGGGAAAAATTGGTATTTGGAATCTCCTGTAAAAGTAAAGAAACATAGGTGATTTGTTTTTGGAAACTCCACTTACGGGAAACTAATAGGGGGTGAAATTTTAAAATGAGCATTTCTGCAGTATATCTCAAAACGTAACATATTACCGAAGTGAAAAATAGTATTTTTTATCTCTACTAAAAATAAAAAACATGTATTTTTGTTTTCTGAAAAACCACTTGGGTGAGGGGTAAAAATGACTGAAAATGGGGTTGAAATTTTTAATTAGTATACTGATATCTCAAAAGCTGAAGACTTTTCAGACGTGAAATTTGGTATTTGGAATCTCCTTTAAAATATAGGAATACGTATTTTTTGTTTTGGGAAATCCACCTAAAGGGGGGAGAGAAATTGAAAAATTATTCGAATTATTTGTATGATGATACTATTATCTCAAAATGAAAGATTTTGCAGACGTGAAAATTGGTATTTGGAATCCGTTTTAAAATTAAAGAAACACGTATTCTCGGAAAATCCAATGAAGTGGGGGGTGAAAGAATTGAAAAATTAATTGAATCAATTGGATGAGGATACTTGCATCTAATAAAAACTAAAGAAGTGAGACGTGAAAATTGGTACTTGGATATCCTTTAAAAACAAAGAGAAAAGCGTTTTTGAAGGAAAATCATCTTGATGGGGGGGGCGGGGCGGGGGTGAAAGGAGTTATTTCCTTTAATGAGGACACATATCTCAAAAACTGACGACGTTAGAGTCGTGATAATTGGTATTTAGAAGACCCTTTACTATTAAAGAAACAAGTATTTTTAACGGGAAATTCACTTAAGGGGTGGTGTGAAAGGAAGTGAAGAAAGTGAATTATTTTCATGGGGATACTTATAACATAACATAAAGAAACACGCCTTCATTATTTTTGGGGGGGGGATCAACTTAACGGCGTTGGGGTGAAAAAGGAGTTGAGACCAATTGATTTTACTGTTCATAATGTACTTATTCTGATCATGAACTGATCATTTTTAATCTTTCCTGGGTTCGTTTTTAAGAACCATCTTTTCCTTTGGAGAACATACTGTAAAGTTTAATTACAGTAGATTCACCTGCTATATAAATAAAAATGTAAACACATTTGAAATAAATGATAGGAATGAATTAACCGTGCAATTGTTCACCTCTATAATAAGGTCAATAATGCACGGAAGTATATCATTCGTGTCGCCAGAAATCTCGGGCACTTGCCTACGCGCGACGATGGTGCTGGTCACATTGTCAGCAATGACAATTTCAGCAGATGTCATTTACCGCCAAGTAGCGGTCTTGCACCTTGATGTGGGTTCCAGACCATCAATAATAATAATAATAATAATAATAATAATAATAATAATAATAATAATAATAATAATAATAATAATAACAATAATAATAATAACCTAAATTAAACCAGTATTACCCACCCTAATAATAATAATAATAATGATCTGGACCGTCGTCAAAATGTGCGGACTACGCAGGAAATGGGTTCTGGCCGGGCAATGACTACGATTGCAGCCCGGCCGCGGGTTCAGTACCGCCAAGGCATCCAAGACGACACCACGCCGGATCTCCTCAAGGATTTGACCCATGGCAAAGATTTAGGGACCGAACTGACCGGCTGGAATACCTGGACCTAGCCTGAGAAGTATGAAATCGATTGCTGGGAAGAAAGATTAAAAAACGGGATGTACTTTGCCGTAATCTCTCAGAAAACAAGTCAGATCGCGAAATTCGGCGAATTCAATTATAAATTTCATTATAATACCGTAGCGAAGCACGGGTATCTTGCTAGTAAGAAATATGTTTATACAGCGTGATTTAGCCACCCCTTCCAACGTAGTTGTCTGCAACCCACAATATTCATTCCGTCCTGAAAACATCTGCCCTGCCGGTATGCTCAGACAACACAACCCGATATCTTGGTATTTTCAGCCTCACCATGATAGGACGCCCTAATATTACACTCGTATTGAAGACTGGAAGACATGCGTGTACCTTCTAGACTATATGATCCTGACACGCCGGTGAAACACTAAATTGATACTGTGACCGCAGTAAACCTAATATTTGCTATAGGCTGCCCAGTGTTTCGTACGGAACCGTAGTGTAGTTGGTAAAGGTGTGGCGGAGCGGTCTTGCATGCCAGGTGGGAGGTTCGAGCCCTGAGCGAAGATTAGAAATTTTTGAAATACTTTTTAATACGTACCGCACGCAATGTAAGTTAAATACCCGTTTTCATGCAAATTCTATGTGAATGAATGTGTTTGTGGCCCTCAGAAGGGCCGATTAGTTAGCAGGCCGCACGCATACAGACCAAAAATAACAGAAACCCAATTGCCCTAACAATGTTTTATTGCAGCAAATGCTCGATGTGATGACCGTTTTGGTTTATTCACATTCGAGCGCGGTGTCCAATAAATCGTCTTACGCGCTGAAGCATTCCAGGAGTAATTGCTCGTCAGGCGTCTGTGATGAGTTGCCGGAGCTGGTCGAGATTTTCCGGCGCTTGAGTGTGAACGACGTTTCTTAAATGTTCCCACAAGAAGAAGGCTAACGGCGTTAAATCCGGTGATCCGGTGGGCCAAAAAACAGGGTCTCCTTGTGCTATCCATTTCCCTGGCAGATCCTCGTTCATATGGTTGCGAACTGACAAATTTAAACGTGGTGGAGCTCCATCCTGTTGCAACCACTTCGTCAAACTATCATGCAAGGGGACATCTTCTAGCAGCAGTGGGAGTTGCTGACGCAGAAAGTGTAGGTTGCGTGGATCCGTCCAATGGCCTTGAAAAACACGGTCCAATCAGGCGATGTCCCAAGATTCCACACCAAAAATTCACTCCCAACCGTACTTGATGGGCCGGCTGTCTCATCCAGTGAGGATTGTCCGGACTCCAATAGTGAATGTTCCCATTATTCCCATCATTGTAGAAGCGCGAATCGTCCGATAACAAGATACACGATTCGAATGCTGCATCATTGTCCAGCCTGCCTAATAGCCACCGATAGAACTCCATCCGAGCTCCGAAATCCCGCCCATGGAGCTCTTGGTGTAGCTCAAGATGGTATGGGTAAAATTTATGTTCATGCAGTATTCGCCAGACGGACAGTTGGCTGGTTTTCACCTGTCGTGCAATCGCCCTTGTACTGATGTTTGGATTATTACGAACTACCTCCAGAACGGCCTCTTCTGTTTAACCCGATGTAACGGGCCTATTGCGGACTGGTGGCTGATTGGAAATCACGCCCGTTGTCCTTAGGCTTTTTTCAACACGGCGGAATGTTGTAGTAGCCGGGTGTAGCCTGTCGGGATACCGTTTCTGGTACATACGTAGTGCCTCGCACGAGTTTCGTCTTGCTTTCCCATAAATGAGGAGCATGTCAACGTATTCCTCTGTGCAACGGAAACATGCCGAATGACAGCAGACATTACAGTACATTCAGGCCCTAAACAGCGGAGTATGTGCAGGACACAATATTAATAACAGCGTCATTCTACTGTTTGAATGTGGCAAATGTGGGCCTGTGTTTACGTATACAAACATAATACCGATGCAGGATTCGAATCTCCGCTGGCACATTCCATCGATTGCTAGACCAACGCCTAACCACATCCGCTACTTTAAACTGCTGGAAACTTGCTGGTAGTACGATGAGAGCAGACTACATACGCCATCCGATTCGGTGTTTAAGACATTAATTACTGCACTGTTACCTAGTTTTATGAATTGATTCCCTTCTTCGTTACACCCGGTCACGAGGCACGACACATTAACGTAGTTACATGTTAAAGGGACGTTGCTACATGGTTTCAAGGCGTCACGTTTTGCGAACGGACGATATTACATTTCGCTACGCTTCAGAATCATGTGCAAAGTGTGATCACTGTACATTAGTACCATACAGTACGCCTGCAGAGGAATAGAACCCCTATCACTATGTGTATGTTAGTTGGTCTGCAGCAGACGATATTGGAAGGGACAGCTGAATCACACTGTAGGATGGCTAGACAACCTAACGGTAGAAATTTCATGAATTTTTTATGTGCATAAATTTACAATGATCTGAAGAGACGGGAGAACGAGTTGTACCAGCCTTGGCAAAGTAGAGTCCTCAAGGATATTCTGGCGAGTGTAATTTACGGTAGAGCGAGAGACATGAACAAGAGCCAATTTGGTAATATATACTACGACGAGAGATGTGAACTAGGGCATATACATTTGGAATTCTTGCAAGGGATACGAACCGAGACCTATGAAATAAGAAATACTACAAGGCCCAAGATATAAGGAAACATGCTAATATCAGAAGTTATGGTAGAAATATGAAAAGGGGTTAATTAGAAGAGAGAGAATGAAATATTACGAGGCAAGAAATGAAAGCCAAATGCATCAAGACTACCCTGTGAAAGAATGTATGGGTCCATGAAGCACATGTGTCTATCCTGCTGTGTCTTGCCTCGCCAGCCAAGGGAAGGTTGTTAATTTTGAGATTTAAAGGAACAAGAAGAGAAGGGCGAGGAGCCGACGACCTTGTCTCTGTTTTTCTGGCTGTAGGGCAATGACCGAATTTCGCCCCTTAGCCACGAGATTTACGATACGCTAACCCTCTGGACGAGTGTATTTCCGGTGTGTATTTTTATTTCGGCTGCAGATATATTTATTAGTGTGTGTTTTCTTCGAATTTTTCTTGCATTGTTGATTATCATTTTATTGTTGCTTTGTCTTTGTCAAAAATGGGAATGAGCTCACAAGTTTACAGAAAGGGAGTGAGCTTCTGCGGTCGTCCAATTGAAATATAGCATCGAGTCCATATCCAGAAGCTGCGAATTTCGGGGATATTTATAGAGGCCCAGGACTAGTGTTATTGTGTTTTAAATATTAGGGAATGTAACTGTGCAAACCTAGCTAGTATTTTCTCATGCTAAATAGACGTTTATCTAAGCGAAAACCTCCATCTGTTCAAAGTTGTAATATTTTTACGAACAAGAAGCTATATCACGTATCCACAAAATAAAGACGATGATGTAATTAATATGGGTAGCGGAGCCACCACTCAAATAATTTTGTGCTATGGTTTTATGTATTGATTTTTAGACCGAGCTTGATTTTCTTGGTGATGACGTTAGTATAGACTGCACGGTTAGCAAATATTTCTTTGGGGAACGGAGTCGTGAATTGTTTTAGTACAGACCCGGGTTCCACCTGAAGGACTGGTATCTCGATAGCTGAAGATTATGGCGTTAACGTTAGAAGTGTTGTGGGAGCGAATGAAGGAGGAGTTGTCAGAAATGAAGGGGGAATTGGCGGATATGAAGGCGCAGGTCACGAAAGATAGTGAAAGGCAGTTGTTGGAAACAAAAGAAAATCGATAGGGTTAGAAAACCGCACGAAAGAACAATTGATCAGTTTAGAAACCCGTACGGAAGAACATTTAACAGGGTTAGAAGAGCACACGAATACCATGTTTGATCAGTTGGTGATCGACAACCAGGTGACACAGGAAAGACTTGTAGAGTTGAACGCGAAAATCGAAAACGTGCTCATATATTTAATTACGAGCACGGATGACTTACAGAAGCAATTGGCCACAGTCTAGATCGAAATTCAGGATCAAATTGTCGCTCTTAAGGGATCAGTAGACGCCTTGGGGAGAAGGACGAGTAATAATGAAATCGAGACTGAAAAAAGGCTGGAAGCGTTTACACATTACCTTATAGCAGTGGTCGAATGAGTAGACAAAAACAGGTCTAATTTAGCGTTGTTGGAAAAGGAGGTAGAATCTAAACTAGGAGACTTCACCGACAAGATGGCAGACAAAATGAAGCGGATCGAAGAGAAAACAAAAGCAAAGGTTGCAGGTCTGGAAGTCCAAGTAGGAAAGACGAAAGCGTAAATGAAGGCCAGAGTGGCAGGTTTAGAACTCCAGGTAGGGCAGACGAGAGAGCAATTGGAGCAGATAAGCTTGCATGGAGGCAAAGAAGAAATGAAAGGCAAGCTAAGTGCACGACCGAATGAAGCAGAAGAGACGTCTGAGAAAGAAAGGTTGGCTGAGTGAGGCAGTATTATTGGGCGAGCTCTCTAATAGCCAGAGATCAGGAGTGCGTAGCTCATCGCTAGAAGTGGTAAACTCGAACTCAGTTTACAATGTAATAAGATCTGCGAAGGATAAGCCCAATAAATTTTCAGCGAATGGGGAGATCACGCCTAGGTCATTTCTGAGAGAGACATGGATGATTGTCGCATCCCTTACGCTAGAAAAATTCCTTGGGGGTACTGTATCCCAATGGATGACAGCCTTTAAATATACGTTTGAAACTTACGATGAGTTTAAATAATCATTTCTTAAAAAATACTGGGTGTTGTTGAGTCAACAGAGTTTGAAATTGGAATTATACTCTCGCTGGTACGCAACGACATTACCAACTCGTTTCTCTGAGTACTTCACTGTACAGTTGATTAAATTAAGGGAATTGGATCGCCCGCCGCCGGAGAACGAAGTGATCGCGACAATTTTGAAGCAATTGCCTGTCGAAGTATAGCGAACTCTTATAGCTTCTAACGTGAGCACAGCCGTTGGAGTGGAGGCAATACTGCGACAGTTGGATCACACTACGGCCCAGAATCACCCAAGGGTCCGTCATGAGGAAAAAATGCACACGGTTGAAGTAAAACCGGAGGATGAATCACCCATAAGGAGAGAAAACGGTGCTATTCAAGACTCAGGGACGCAAACGTCAATGAAGAGGGGATCCGAAACTACTACCAGAGAGGATCGAAGTGGAGACAGCAATACTGGAATAAAGGGTGAGAATACGGAAACGAGAGAGAGAGAAGAGATGGACGTCCGTTGGGTTATAACCAAGGACTATCTGGTAGGCCATATCGGCACAAGTACGAGGCCCGGAACTGGCCACGAAGACCATATCCACAATGGAAGGATGGGAGCTCAGAACTCTAGGCGACAGGGGAATGATTGTCGTCCACCAGAGGCAGAGAGGAACAGAGAGTCCCACCAGTATCTTACTGGATTGGAGTGGAAACGTAGCGAGCATGAACAGTGGGAAAAGGACATCCAGCGGCAGGCTGAACAGAGGTGTAAGGGAGCCGAGAGTTTGGAATACCAGCAGCACGTCCACCAGAATAGGGGACACAACTTGAACCCTCAGGCGACTAAAGACTAGAAAAATGGCACAGACGGTTAAAAATGATGGTGACTAAAGAAGATAGAGCGAATTTGGAAGGTGACGTCATAGAAGAGGGATGGACAGTGGTGACAGTAGACAGCTGGGTTATCAGGTCAGAGGACTTGATTGAAGACCCAGTCAAAATTAATGTAAGAATGGTAAAGGAATTGCCAGTGATTTACGTACGTATAAACAATCTAAAGTTGCGTACGCTCGTTGACACAGACGCGAACATTAGTGTAGTCTCACCAGCACTATTTTCGGAGCTGAAGGCCAATGTTCGAGTCCCATCGATGCCTATTTCGAAACTTAATGTTAGAGGGATCGTCCCAGATAAGACAACAGTCTGTAAAGAACAAGTTCTCCTAGATATTGAAATTGGAAATTCTACTATATCTCATCCGTGCGTGGTACTTCCAAAAATGGCATATAACTTACTTTTGGGGGCAGATTTTCTCCGTGAGCATCAGGCAAACATTGATATGGGCACCAACACGATTAAATTGCAGTATAATGATGTACGAGAAGAGATTCAATTAAATGTAAATGCTGATTACGACCCCGAAGGAAGGATTTGATCGCCCGCAACAGAAGAAAGAGGGAAGGAAAGGAACGTGACTTAATTGGATTGGTTAGAAAACTATGAAAAACATTTTCAGGCATTTGAGATCATGTTGTCTAAATTAGAAGACGAAAAAGAGAAATTCGGAATCTTAATGCCAGAAAAGGTAGCTGAGGTCAAAATTGGAGACAAAGATAAAGAGAAGCTACGGAACTTGTTAGAGCGTCACGAGCCAGTCTTTGAATCGAAGCCTGGCAAAGTCCCTAATTTTCAGTATAGGTTAAGTGTAAACTGCTGGGAGCCGTACAAAGACATTACTCAATCCCAAAGAAACTTTTCCGACAGGTCAGAGAGATAATAGAAGGGATGAAATGAAACGGCATTTTTTCGAAATCAGCTACCCCGTTTTAAACCCTCTTTGTGCTGTGCCGAAGGCCAATGTTTCAATGCCAGTCTGCCTGGATGCGAGGGCTCTTAACAGTAGCTTTGTGCCCGAATATGAGCAGGCGCCTGCTATTAAGGATATCTCAAAGAGTCGACCGGAAATTCATAATTCAGACTGGCGCTTCAGAGATAGGAATATTAGCAGTGTTGTACCAGGAGACGCCGGAGAGGGAATATAATATCACGTATTTAGCTTTCGTGAGCCAGAAATTTCGGTCCCATGAAGTGAAATACACTACAGCAGAACTAGAGGTGTTGTCGACTGTAACTGCTCTAAATTACTGGAGAAAATATGTATACGGGTTTCCAATTCTGATTAGGACCAACCACAAGGCCCTTACTTTCACACTCAATACAAACATGGCAAGTGGACGCGTGACTCGCCGGGCGCTCTACATCCAACAGCTTGATTTAACTATGGAGCACTGCCCAAGGAAAATGAACGTTCTTACGGATGCCCTGAGCCGTAATCCGAATCCCGAGAAAGTTTCGATTAATTTGGCAACGCTAGAAGAAATTTTGAAAAATAAATATTCGAGAAGAACAACTAAATTATCCTGATACCCGCCTTATGATAGAATACTTTAGAAATGAATTACAACCTAGCACACCATAGTATATAGAGGCAGGGAAGAAGATCATTTTAACGACATCCTACACACATTTGTGGACGAGGAGCACACAACGTTTCGGATCGTGGTGCCCCCTAACCTTCAGATAGACTTGATTTGGATCGCTCATCATACCACCGGACACGCGGGGATTGATAAACAAGAAACATTCGTATGGTCTAAACTGAGAACCATGGTACAAAGGGTACTTGAAACTTGCGACATCTGTTAACGCATAAAGCCAAACCCATACCCACTTAAGCAAGCTCCAAAACCCCTGCTCCCTACTGAACGCACAAAAATATTCGCAGTGGAATTTTACGGCTGTCTTCCTGCTGCAAGCAGAGGTCTGGAGTTCATTCTCGTCAGTATGGACGTATTCAGCAAATTTGTGACGCTGTGCCCCGTTCAAAATTCCAACACTAGGGCAGTGACTAACCCGCTCAAAAGCAAGATCATTCCGAGGATGGTGAAACCTGAAAGCCCCTTGAGCGATCACGGAACTCAGTTTACCTCCGCAGTTTTCAAAAGGGAACTTGAAGGTTTGGAAATAAATCATGTACTTTCTAGTATACGACATCCAGACTCGAATCCCAGCGAGAGGATAATGAGGGAAATTACAAAATACTGCCGTGTTTATTGCCGTAGGGAACATTATATGTAGTTGAGTGTGATACCCATTATCACTTAATGTATTAACTCCACACAGCATGAGTCAACATGGCAAATTCCATCAGTGGTGCATCGGAATGAATATCCTAGGCGACCGTGACACGACATCATTCCATGTCCTAGCGACCTGAGACCTTCACCAGAGATGTGTGTACGAACTGTTGCAGAGCACCTTAAAGCACAGACGGAACAGCCGCTAAGAAGAACCAGGAAGAGGCGATTTCACTGGTCCTTAAGTGTGAACGAATTTATTCTTGTCAAGCGTCCGGCCTTGTCAAACCCTCCAGCGAGATTCTATCACAAATTTGCCGAGGTCTACATCGGACCCTATCGTATAGTCCAGAGTTACGATAACAACGCGTACAAGGTACGAAGCCTGGATGGTACGATAGAAAAGACGTTCAACGTTGTAACTTAAATATATATTACCCGCCATTACAATTTTCAGCGCACGGTGATCAGGCGATCGGGGATATGGATGAAGAAGAAGAAGTTGATGGTGATGCAGTAGGGGCTGAGGAGCCTGTGGATAACCATGACAGAGGAACAGTGGACATAGACACCGGTAATGATGCGGGCGCTGTCAACGTAGTCACGTCGAACGTGGTCTGGCCGGAGAGCAAAGAAGATAATGAAGGAGCAGGGAACGATTGCCACGTATGCCATGGGAATCAGAGGAAATTCCTTGCCTTACTAGATGTTTACGATCACCAAAGGAGAGAGCACGAGGAACTGTTCAATAAAGTTATGGGATTTAGCAATAATGCAGAGTAATATGTAAATTTCGGACTATGACCGTTAAATATCCTATTGATATAAAAAATACAGTTTGTATTTTTGAACATTGTGGGACGGCTATGAACCGTACCTTTCATGGTAAGAGAAAGTGATATTTAATGCAGCAGTAATGTAGCGTCAGAGGATTG
Organism: Anabrus simplex; assembly: GCF_040414725.1. NCBI lineage: Eukaryota > Metazoa > Arthropoda > Insecta > Orthoptera > Tettigoniidae > Anabrus > Anabrus simplex. The sequence continues at coordinate 386,174 of NC_090278.1, read as the reverse complement.
AAGTCACAAATGGCGCGAACTCGAGCTGAATGTTTTATGTGGGTGCAGCTCACCGAGACGGGCGTGGCACAGGGAGTGAGTGAGAAAGAATACAGCAGATAGAGGATGGCGATACTCGGATACTTTTTGGGGAACTACACTTACCACATTGCTAAGAATTAAAGCGGCAATAATCAGGCTTGACACGTCTGGAAATCTGGCCATATGTACTCTCCTGGAAGGATATCAGAGAAGTTAAGACTACAGTTATATTCCTCATAATTTATTGAATGACATGATGTGTCTTGAAACGTTAATAAGCAGTGTTTTTCGTAACACAACATTCGCACGAACACTGTGAGAACCCAAACGACTCACCACATAGCAATCTCAAGTGTGTATTCGGGTGAAGTCCCTGGCGTAGCATCACTTACTGTTCCGTGTAAATAGTGAGAGATGTTTGGGGAGGCACTTCATTTCATTCTAACATTTTCTTCTGTGCGGTCGCGAGTGTGTCAGTCCGGCTGATGATTGCACCGTGAACTTACCATAGAATAAGGACTTCGTCGTAGAAGCTGAATAGGCGAACAGTGTGTAGTTCGAGTTAGGAGTGTTGCTAGAGCCTGAATTAGATCGTAAAGGTCAGACTTTTAACAAGTATTCGTGTGCGTTGAGGACGAGGCATAAACTATGTACATTTCGGCTAGCTAGGCCACAATCATTGCCTAAACGTAATGGTCAGACTTCTAACAAGAATTCATGTGCGGTTGAGCGCGAGGCATGTACATTTCGGCTAGCTAGGCCATAATCTTTGCCTAAACGTAGAAGTCAGATTTATAACATGAGTTCGCGTGCGTTTGAGAATTAGGCATTTAATAAGTACATTTGGCTTGTTACGCCACAACTTTCTGCCCTAACGTGGATAATATGGAGTAGAAGAGTTCGAAGTGCATCGCAGGCGATTGACAGGGTGTTTGATTGCAGTTAGCGCCTTGAAAACTAGGACAAAAGCTGCCAATAGCACGAGACCTTCCAACACTGATTTCCAAGAAGACGGCATAGCGATGAGGTCATTCCAGGAGCTGAGACCAGGACTGTCAACCCAGGATGATGACAGCCTGATGATTGGCTAGATTCAACAACCGAGTCCACCATGGCAGAGCCATGAGTTCTTCAGCATTAAGTTGAACAGGTGTTTTGGCATGAGTAAGGGACAGCAATTCTCGCAGATAATTTTCTTTGAATTTAATTAAGTCTTTATTTAAGCCCTTTTGGCAACCTAGTGTTAATATCAGGACCATGTATAGCAAAGTGTTTTAGCTTTGTTTTATTATTGGTAACGGGGGAGATAGGTGCAATCTAGGTTTGTAGTCATGTAAATATTTTATTTTATTCCTTTGTATTTGATAATGTAGTTTGTTGTAAAGTAAGAGTCTTTAAAACATAATGATCTGCCGCCTTGTAGTGTTGAATAAGAACTCGTTATGATGTACTAGGGCTACTTAAAGTCAGGGTTTGCATGTTTATTTGTGTGCATGAATTTCACAGGATGGGGCGAAGCAGAGGAGCATGTGTTCACAACGTCGAAACAGAGAGGGTTATCAAATTCTTGCCGGCGGGATGTTCCCACAATTGTGCACTCGATATGAACCGGGGACTCGGGGACAAAAAGATGTAATGTACGGATGATACTCCGTAGATTTGATAGAGATATGATATAGGGAAGAGTTTCCATTGGGTGAAATTGACCTGATATGAGGTCTGGCACGTATGCCTTGATGTGAATCAGGAGGAAGTTATTCCCATGTGTATTACAAAGAGGCCCAGAGAGCCGAAAGAATGCCCGCTTTGAGGGAAACGAAATGTTTAAAGGTCCCATTATCTAGAGAGAGTTGCCAGTTGTGTGTCAATTGACGTTTGATTTGAATGGTTGGAAGTGCAGACGACCTTGCCCAACCCCTCGCCATAAGCGGCCATTGCCACAGCCTAGCACGCAGTGTAGGGGGTGGGGGAGATCCATCCCATACGAATACAGCAACATGAGTGAAGTGTTTTATTTCCTTTGGCTTGTAATTATTTGCAGTTGCTGCGGAATTTGTTGTTTCATTGTGTGTCATTTGTGTTGTTCTTACTTGTTGAGTTGCCATGTGTTTTTGTTAGAATGTTCAGTAGCACGTACGCTACTTAGGGGTCGCGGGTTCAAGTCCCATCTGTGCTAGTGAGATTCGGGCTCACACTTAACTTCTGTGTTATTTTGGAGGCAACCAATAGTCCTGCATTTATGTTTAGGTGTAGTTACATCCCGTATGCGAGGAAACTGATGTCAGGTTTAATTTACAAATCTGAAAAATATTTCTGTTTCTAACATCACAAGTTTCAAATATTGCGCCAAGGCGTTTTCGCGAAAAACCTATTCAAACTTATCCCAAATTCTATTAAATACTAAAGAAATTACCACTCCACTTCATAGCCAACGATTTGTGTTTGTAATGAGGTACTGTACGTTTTTGGGCTATCTGAGTGTCTTTTCATTTTTCGTTTACGCTTTCTTTCATTAAATCTAGTTTAATTTTATCTCGTTCCTCATTTACTCACACAACAACGTTTCTTGTCTTCTTCGATCTTTAAGATTCCCTTGTACTTAATCTAGACAACGAACCATACACGCGCCCGCCGATGACCTAGCCAGGTGAAGAAAGGTCAGGTACGATAGGTAAGTTGCCATTCTCTGTACCCGCCCAACTTGATTTCTTTTCTCATGTGTTTTAGGGTACAATATAAAATAAGAATTTCGTCAGTACATTGCTCAGAATTAAAAAAGAATGGTATTTCTGTATCGGCCGTGCTCACAGTAAGAAGGAAATGCACTTCTTAATTTTCTGTCTGTCTGTCTGTCTGTCTGTCTGTCTGTCTGTCTGTCTGTCTGTCTGTCTGTCTGTCTGTTGCCTACGCCCAGTACGAGAAAATGGCTGAAGAGTATTTAAAGAAAATCCGTATGTAAAGCAGGGGCGAAGCGTCAGGAGAGACAGGATAGACAGCGTGTACCCTTAACATTTTGTGAACGAAATACTGTCTAGTTAATTCAGTTATTTTTAGGACATTATTTTCACATTCATGACATTATTATAATCTTCGCTTTACTTATTTTCGTCTCACTTCGGCAATGTTAGGGCTCGCGTCAGTTACACGAAGCACGTAGGCGAAAGTAGACGCTGTCCATTCTGTGTATGATCCCTTTGATTTCAGATAGAGCAACACTAACGCTATCTGTAGGTGTTGACTGTGGAACTATGACTTTCCTATAGCGAGATTTCTCCGCCCAGTAGACAGACTTGCCAGCGTCTCTTCTTGCTCTCATTGGCTAGTATTTGGATCCAGGTATAAAGGTGCTCTTATTGTCTATCATCTCAGACATGCTTTTAATGTAGTTAATTTGAATTTATTTTATTATAAGACAGTCTAAAAATAAAATAATCATATTCAAATACGAAATATAGCAAACTTACAACTAATAAATGAATGACAGCATGAAATCCCTTCAAGTACATGCACTTCCTTGCCCACCATTATTAGTTAAGGTATTATAACCCCCACAACTACTGGATTACATTCTGAATAATGAACTCCAGTGTGTGCATACGGAAACAACAAAATTGCTTAACTAGATGCCGTATATTCCGTTAACGCCGGTTTCTAGTGAACGCGCTATTAATGCCTTGAAACGAATTAAAACCTATTTAAGGAATTCAGTGACCAACCAGAGACTTCAAGACGAGGGTAATAGATATATTTGCTGAAATGAAGGACAGGCGGATTGAACTCATTTACAAGAATATTGTTTAAGGTGACTTGTACGAAAATCTATTTATTTCTTATTTCTCTTATTAAATCTACATAGCAATATATGACAACTCCCACTGCCCATTTAGTCTATATTTAAAAATAAAACGAGTGCATGTAGGATTATAGGTTGTTATAGGATTTGTCTTAGCTTCAGTCATTAATATAATATTGAATGTAGATCTGTATGCGTCGAAAACAAAATACACTAATGTGATTAAAATAGTTTTTTTTTTAAATCTGTCTCCCCCCTTACTTAGTTCACACTTCGCCGCTGATGTAAAGTCGGGGAATAAGGCACTACAATCCAGGCTATAAATAATTTAATTCATACTGAGTGAAATGGTAAGACCTAAAATTCAATTTTTAAAGATCAATATTATTAGTGGTCCTATTGATTAATTCTACATAACTAAAGTTATATAGAATAAAATTTCAGACCATTTATGTCTTACACATTTTGATGATGATGCTTGTTGTTTAAAGGGGCCTAACATCTAGGTCATCGGCCCTCTTATACATTATGCTGTACCGGCTGTGATAACAGAGATTCATGAATTTAAATTTTTGTTGCCAAGTTCACATGTGTGAACAGAATTCAATGAAAAGCGTTAGTAAAGTGAAGGGGTAAAGAAATACAGTCTAGGCTATAAATAACTTTATTTACGTTTGATGAAATGGTAGTGTAGGGGCGGTGCCTAAAATGTCATTTTTAAATAGCTATGTTACTAGGCAATTTAATAAAATATTATTTACAACGTGTACACTACTTCATCTAGAATTCTGCATACAATGTATAATTCCGTACTGAAGCACGAGTACACCAGATAATTGTTCATATATTTAAACATTGTTGCGTAACATGTCAATTTCCATTCACAGAGCCCTCAATATTTTTAAAAACTACAAGTTTATTTTGATTTTTCTAGTATTTTCTGATAAAGTTCATTGATACAAATCAAGTTACAACTCATTCGTCTCTGCGCGTCATCTACATGCCAAGCTACACCACGTGGTAGCTGACTTTCGGCCGCCGAAAGCATGCCTTAACTGGGTGAACGTGATGTGATGACGTGATGCGCTTTACGCCAGCTACATCGCGTCGGGCACGTTTTGTGCATTCATCCATCCTTCGACTTTAAAATAATATATATTTCCTGAACAAGTAGAACCTTTTGAACAATAATCGCATTCTATGTTACACGAACAGCGACACATCGATATTTCGTCAGAGAACCCCGGCCGTAATTTGAGTAACGTTTCACGTATAGAAGAGTGAGAGGATTCTGGTATGAAAAATCAACGTCAAAGGTCATGCTTGTATAGTATTACACTAGCCGACCACTTCTGTGTGCAGCTTACAGAATGCACTCGTACTCTCCCATTATTATTATTATTATTATTATTATTATTATTATTATTATTATTATTATTATCATTATTATTGTTGTTCCGTGGTATCTGTGGAACAGCAGAGATGAAAGAAGGTGCGGGGGTGAACAGGTCTCAGGCTACGAAATTAAAGTTAATTTAATATTTTACCAGGTTATATTTACTTTGCAAAATCAAGAAATAACAAGCATGGCAGGTACAGAGTAGCAAGACAACAAAGGTACAATCACAGTATTTACAGGATTTGGGCTTCGAGCCCCGAACTCACAATTCTTGGGCAATTAGCCCAACTTTACTCCAAAATAAGTTTTAACAGAGGGGCAGAAAACCCCATTTATGCCCAGGAGCACTTGCTCCAAATTACACAGAAAAGCCTCCTCGAGGCAAACAACACTTAATTTTAAAGAAAGGGCCACTCGCTCTCGAACTTTAAACCTACCAAAGGCCACACCAAACTCCACCTTCAAGTTGTCCTCTAAGGACATAAACACAGGGGTAAAATACCCAACCTACTGAGACCTATTAAGTGAGAAAAGGTTAATTACATGGCCTCTAAAATACCAATTTGAGAGGAGGCGATCTGCACTCCTAATACATTTGTTTAAAACCTAATCTGGCTCTAGGCCGCTAATGCAAGGGCTAATCCCATACTAAAGAGGTGACTTTAGAAAGAAACAATTTACATTACGTTAAGAAAGAATCGGTTGTGAAAAATAAGTTCACCTCAAAACAATATGAGTGGGAGCTCGAGAGGGTTAAGCACTCTCTATCCCAATATGTAGCTTTAAAAGAGAATAGATGCTAAGAATCTTTACATTTTAGGGAAAGTTACATGGTGGAAACGCTTCGGACCCGCCCCGAGAGTTAAACTGCTGAGCTAGCAAAAAAAGAAGTTATTAAACGGCCATTACCTTGATGTTGAACTGCTGCCCGAAGAAAGAGGCGCTTCCCGCCCCCTGCTATGTACTTTACACACCAAAAGATGTTACTGAAGTGGCGCAGAGACCCGAAAATCAGCAGTTTATATACTCTCGTGGAAAGTTCGAGGCGTTTCAGAAATGAGAACACCCGCCCACAAAAACTTTATTGGCTAGGGTTAAGCAAGATATTCACGTTGGAGAAGATACACCTGATTGGTCAGAAATTAATTAAAGAAATTCGGGATTGGCTAAATTCAAAACCAGGGGAAAGAAAGGGTTATACAGCCAACTTAAACAATAACAGAAAGAAATTCAACAAGGAACAAACTTTTGAAATAAAAATTTCTCCAAGAAAACAGTTCTTTCACTTCGCACTAGGGCGCACCATTGTAGTTCTTCAGTAGTGTCCTCTAGAAGAGAAAGTTCACACTTCTTACTACAGGTAAAACAAAAATACATCGAAAACAACCCAGTTCAGGAACTCCAAAATTTTCAAGTAGTGACATCTTCTGAGAAACTTGAAAATTAACACCTTAGATAAAGTTCTGACTTCCTCCAGTAGGGGAGTTTCAACTGGCGCAAAGTTTGAATTAGCGGCGTGGAGGTGTACCGCCCGGTACAGACCTCCCCCCGAGAAGTCCCTCCAGGGGTGACACATGAAATTTTTTGAAAACAAGATCCAAGTTATGATGTTGATATGGAGATTAATTGCAGAAGCATTTATAAAATTTTTCTAAATTTGGTTTGATCCAGTTTCAAAATTCTTGTAGTAACTGTTGAAGTAATATCTTTATGTTTGTAGAAATTGAATTCAGAAGGAAACTTTTAGTTTTTTAAAGTTTAGGAAAAATTTTCTAAGTCCACCAGATATTGCAGAAAATCCAAAACAAAGGTAGTAATGTTGAACTGGAATGTCCATATAGCTGGATATGTACTTTAAACGTTGATAAGTTTGACGGCCAGACCAGCCGCCGCTGCTTGAGTTCAGAGGAGGCCGCACGGACCCCTCAAGTACCCTGAGATACCGCTCGCCCGCACTATGAGAGGAGTAATGGAGTTGAAGCACGCCGCGCCCGCGGCGAACATGCAGGTCGCGGGCCAGTTACAGGTTGTGCGCCGCACATCAGCCTTGGCCGGGAGGAGGACTCCGGCTCGCCGTACACAGGTTGGCCTCACTGGGGAAGGGCGCGCCCGTACCCTGCCTCAGGAACGGTACAGCGCCGCGCTGCTGCGGGGGCACTGAAACATTAAAGCTCGGCGGCAGTATTTTGTTAGACAATCATCTTTTTTGAGGGCATAGGCTTTGTGGAGAGGTTGAGGGGCCAGCGGCGTGCAGATATTCAGGGCATTTATAAGCCACTGTGTGTTGTGGAGCAGGAGACGGGAGCGTGGTAATGGCCGTGGCAAAGACAGGGTGGCAGTTTAACAGTGCGGGGAAGGTTTACAATAAATTATTACACACAAAGGAAACAGATTCCAAGAGCAGAAGGCCTTAAAAGTGACACTCCTCAAAAAAAATTTATAACCTTCCTATTTCTTTCAAAATTATATGAAGCAAGTTAACACAGAAATTACACCGGTTTCACCTGTGACAGGTGAACCCTAAAAATCCTCTCGGTGGCTGGATTGCTTAACAATAAGGTAACGGGAGTAAGGAAATCGAGAATGATACACGGCCCATGAACTCTGGGGGCAAGCTTGCCCGCGGGAACAAAATTCTTGACCATCACCTGGTCGCCTACCTTCAAATGGGTGGGTCTCCGTCCATGATCATATCTTTCCCTCACCTTTTCATGAGACACCTTAAGATTGGCTTTAGCCTTCTTCCAAAGATCTTTAATATTATCCGGATCTATTGTCTCAGGTAGAATGTCACTCAGAGACCAGAGGTTAGAGAGCGGCGTGTTGGGAACGATCTTGAACATCAAAAAAGCTGGAGTAAACTTGTGAGATTCATGAACCGCCGAATTCAAAGCAAAAGCTATCCAATGCAGGGACGTGTCCCACCTAGAATGATCTTCATGGTGATAGGCAATAAGCGCGGACCTGAGATTACGATTAACCCGTTCAGCCAGAGATGGTTGAGGGTAATAAGCAGAAGTCGTCACATGAGAGATGGACAGGTCAAAACAGAATTTACGAAATAGATTAGTTGTAAAAGCCTTAGCATTATCAGATACAATATATTGACTCGGACCAAAAGAAGCAAAGATTGAATTTAGACAAGTAATGGTGGACTGAGCGGTAGCCAGCTTAGTCGGAAATAACCAGGAAAATCTTGTAAAACCATCTACACATACAAAGATAAACTTGTTGGCATTTCCCTTCGACTGGGGGAAGGGTCCTACATAATCAATATACAGGCGTTCCATAGGGCGCGACGCTTGGTGAGAAGACAACAGGCCTACCTTGGTGGACATGGTGGGTTTACTAAGCAAGCAGGATTTACAAGCCTTTACTAGTTCACGGATTTCACCGTCCATACCCTTCCAGATGAACCTTTCACGAATCTTTTCACGAGTTTTAAAGATACCAAGATGCCCCCCTAATGGGGTCTCATGATAGTACTTGAATATCATAGGTACAAGAACAGCTGGGACGACAACCTTCATCATCTTATCATGCCTCGATGGGCAACATAAAACACCATTCCTCAGTACATAAGGGACGATATGTTCCCCAGAAGAAAGGGTTTCCATTATCGGAGCCAGCGTCGGATCTTCACGTTGGTATTTCTCGATATCCCTAAAGAGCATGGGAGCATCTGTTAAGATGGCATTAACATCAAATAGTATGGACTCGGGAGGTGATGAAATGTCGACCGGTTCATGGGTCTCAACGTCGTTGGAAAACATACGGCTGAGTCCATCAGCAACAACATTTTCGGTACCTCTGATATGCCTGACATCGAATTGGAAGGCAGAAATACGGATGGCCCAACGGGCTATACGACCAGTACGACGCGGCCTACCTAAGACCCAGCTTAAGGCTTGATTATCTGTCTCCAGGTCGAATTTGACATGTTCCAGATAGAGACGGATCTTTTCTAAGGCAAATAAGACTGCCAAACCTTCGAGCTCATAGATTGAATACTTGGCTTCTTGAGCCGATAGAGTCCTAGATGCATAGGCGATGGGTCGCCTCCCTAGTTCAGTCTCTTGAAGAAGGACTGCAGCTACCGCCGACGACGACGCGTCGGTTTGGACGATGAATTTCTTTGAGAAATCAGGCATAGCAAGGACAGGGGCATTACAGAGAGAGCTAATTTAAGATCTTCAAAAGCGGCTTGTTGAGAAGGTCCCCACTCGAATTTGATGCCTTTCCTACGAAGAAGGTTTAAGGGCGCCGGTCTATTAGCGAAGTTAGGAATAAACTTCCTGAAGAAATTCACCATACCAATGAACCTGGGGATACCTTTGATGTCCTTGGGAGGTTTAAAATCACGGATGGCCTGTGTTCTAGAATGATCGACTGCAACACCATCAGGTGAGACAATATGCCCTAGGAATGACATGGAGGGCTTAGCAAAGGCAACCTTGGACAACTTAACAGTTAACCCAGCCTTACGAAGGCGATTGAGAACTTCTCGCAGATGATCTAGATGTTCTTCAAAGGTCTCCGAAAATACGACGACATCATCCAGGTAGTGATACAAGTACTCAAATTTGATGTCGGAGAAGACCCTATCTAGCAGTCTAGTGAGTACAGCTGCTCCCGTGGGGAGCCCGAAAGGCACACGGTTGTATTCGTACAAATTCCAATCCGTGGCAAACGCTGTAAGGTGTTTAGACTCTTCCGCTAGGGGAATTTGATTATAGGCCTGATTCAGGTCCAAGATAGTAAAGAACTTGGCCTTGCGAAACCATGAAAAACAAGAATGAAGGTCAGGAAGGGGCACAGATTGCAACACCACCTTCCGATTGAGAGCCCTATAATCAATCACAGGCCTGAAGCCCCCATGGGGTTTCGGGACTAGAAAAATAGGCGAAGAATACGCCGACTTAGTGGGCCTAATAATACCATCCTTCAACATCTGATCGATGATTTCTTTCAGAGCCATCATTTTAGGTGGAGATAGCCTATATGGTGGAAAACGGACAGGAATCGAATCCGTGACCTCAATTTTGTATTCAATAAGGTCAGTAACACCAAGAGTATCAGAGAACACCTCTGAAATGACTGACACAATTTACGAATACTATCAGCCTGCTCCTCAGGTAGATGTCTAAGGTCTAACAACATCTCATATTGGGTAGGCGAAATAGATGAACATGATGCAGAATTACATTTCAATAATGGAATTTTACAATTAGACGCAAATTTGAAAGTGCACGACCTACTCTGAAGATCGAGCACAAGACCAGTGTGAGAAATGAAGTCAGCTCCCAATATAATGGGGCAAGACAAGTGCTTGGCCACAAACAATTTAATTTTCCATGTAAATTTAAAAATACGAATTTTGACATTTACAGAACCTAGAATTTCTAATGGAGATGAATTAGCCGAAACATATTGGATCGCAGACAAACAATAGTCAGGAAGCTTTCAAACAGATTTCAATTTTGCATACCATTCAGCCGAAATAATAGAACAAACACTACCTGAATCTAATAGAGCTGTTATAGGCTCATTATTTAACTCAATTTTGAGAAAAGGCACCGGTGCGAGGGTATCCGCCGCAATCCTAAGACATCCTTTGGGGCATTCAAAAGATGAATTTGAAGACTGAACTTTCCCTGAATTTTCGACCTGTTTACCAGGGACTGAGCCGCGGGAAGATGGATTAGTCGACTCAGCCGAAGCCACTAGTCACTTATTATTATTGACATTGGTGGAATTTGCACCAGAAGTTGAGCAGGAGGGGGTGCTTTCGAATTTGGGCAATTCTTGGCGATATGTGAGAAAGCCCCACATTTAAAACAGCCTGGTGATGAGCCAGCTCCATTATTTGCCCTACTAGATTTGATCAATGGACACTTATTGCGAAGATGGTCAGGTGACCCGCAAGCATAGCATTTACGAGGTGTAACAGGTCGGCGAGGTGGAGGCCGAGGATTACCAAAAGAAGGAGGAGGTTCTTTCGCGACACGCAAGGAATCGGCGTATCTAACTCCTTCCGCTGAGACAGCCAATGCTTCAAGTTCAGAGAAAGTTTGCGGGCACGCCGCGAAACACAAATATGACCTATAGGATGGTGAGATACCTTCCACAATAGCTTGTACGATCTGATCCTCAGGGAAGTGAAAAGCAAACACCCTAGTATAGAACTTAATATCTTGGATGAAGTCTGCCAAGTTTTCATCCAAGCGCTGTACACGATAATAGTACTTCTGAATAAGTGAGGACCTTGCCCTAGCCGGGATGAAGTTAGCTAGCAAGTGGGCGTGGAAGTCTTCAATAGATGATTGCTCGGCAATGGCTCTTACTATTTTGTCTGAGAGAATACCAATTGCATAGGGATAGATGATTTGCAAAATCTGACACGGAGAAAGAAAAAAAACAAGGGCATGATCCTGAAATTCAACTAAATACCTTAAGAAAGAAATAACTTCACTGGTAGTGTTAACAGAAAACTTCGAGATACCTCTGAGCAACATTGCCAATGGATGAGTCAAGCTGCTGAACCCAGGTGACATAGTAGGTAAAGGTTTAAGTGGCAAGGATGTCAATTCAGAACGTACATTATTCAATGAGGTTCGGCGTTCAGACTCGTTGTCCAATGGGGCAGAGGTTGTTTGAGCTGCAACGGTTTTCCTATTGACGTCTCCCTTAGGAGGCTCTTCCTCGCTACCTACATTCACCGTGACGGGTTGATCAGTTTTGGGAGGAACTTCCCCAGTTAACAATTGGGTAACTTTACTGGACAATTCAGAAAGATTTTCGAGAACCATACTAGCTTCCTTTCTCTGAACGTCATTCAACTTCAACAGATCGTTAACTCTATTTGAAAAATGAAATAGTCTGGCTTGTACACGCTTAATTTGATTAGGAGAAGGATCATTTTCTTCAAAAAACCAACTACAGATGCTAGCTCAGTAGTATTGTCAGTGATCGTGGAAAGAGAGTCGTCAATTTCTTTCTCTCACAAAGTGGGGATGGAAATGGGCAAATCAAGGGACTCTCTAAGCTTATTTGTGTCTACCGCAACCGTGCCTCCAGATTGCACATTTCTAATAGTTAACTCATAGATCAACTCCTCCTTGCGCAAATAGTTAAGATGGAGAACATCGCGAGGGCCGGTCATGATGACAGAACAATTTTGAAAAAGGAAAAAGTAAAAATTCCAGCAAGTGAGAAAATAGTTAGAGTTGTAATCAAAGCAATGTTTAGCCGTCAAAATGGGCTACATTGAGACCCATTCAACCACGCTCTGCTACCACTTGTTCCGTGGTATCTGTGGAACAGCAGAGATGAAAGAAGGTGCGGGGGTGAACAGGTCTCAGGCTACGAAATTAAAGTTAATTTAAAATTTAACCAGGTTATATTTTCTTTGCAAAATCAAGAAATAACAAGCATGGCAGGTACAGAGTAGCAAGACAACAAATGTACAATCACAGTATTTACAGGATTTGGGCTTCGAGCCCCGAACTCACAATTCTTGGGCAATTAGCCCAACTTTACTCCAAAATAAGTTTTAACAGAGGGGCAGAAAACCCCATTTATGCCCAGGAGCACTTGCTCCAAATTACACAGAAAAGCCTCCTCGAGGCATACAACACTTAATTTTCAAGAAAGGGCCACTCGCTCTCGAACTTTAAGCCTATCAAAGGCCACACCAAACTCCACCTTCAAGTTGTCCTCTAAGGACATAAACACAGGGGTAAAATACCCAACCTACTGAGGCCTATTAAGTGAGAAAAGGTTAATTACTTGGCCTCTAAAATACCAATTTGAGAGGAGGCGATCTGCACTCCTAATACATTTGTTTAAAACCTAATCTGGCTCTAGGCCGCTAATGCAAGGGCTAATCCCATACTAAAGAGGTGACTTTAGAAAGAAACAATTTACATTACGTTAAGAAAGAATCGGTTGTGAAAAATAAGTTCACCTCAAAACAATATGAGTGGGAGCTCGAGAGGGTTAAGCACTCTCTATCCCAATATGTAGCTTTAAAAGAGAATAGATGCTAAGAATCTTTACATTTTAGGGAAAGTTACATGGTGGAAACGCTTCGGACCCGCCCCGAGAGTTAAACTGCTGAGCTAGCAAAAAAAGAAGTTATTAAACGGCCATTACCTTGATGTTGAACTGCTGCCCGAAGAAAGAGGCGCTTCCCGCCCCCTGCTATGTACTTTACACACCAAAAGATGTTACTGAAGTGGCGCAGAGACCCGAAAATCAGCAGTTTATATACTCTCGTGGAAAGTTCGAGGCGTTTCAGAAATGAGAACACCCGCCCACAAAAACTTTATTGGCTAGGGTTAAGCAAGATATTCAAGTTGGAGAAGATACACCTGATTGGTCAGAAATTAATTAAAGAAATTCGGGATTGGCTAAATTCAAAACCAGGGGAAAGAAAGGGTTATACAGCCAACTTAAACAATAACAGAAAGAAATTTAACAAGGAACAAACTTTTGAAATAAAAATTTCTCCAAAAAAACAATTCTTTCACTTCGCACTAGGGCGCACCATTGTAGTTCTTCAGTAGTGTCCTCTAGAAGAGAAAGTTCACACTTCTTACTACAGGTAAAACAAAAATACATCGAAAACAACCCAGTTCAGGAACTCCAAAATTTTCAAGTAGTGACATCTTCTGAGAAACTTGAAAATTAACACCTTAGATAAAGTTCAGACTTCCTCCAGTAGGGGAGTTTCAACTGGCGCAAAGTTTGAATTAGCGACGTGGAGGTGTACCGCCCGGTACAATTATTATTATTATTATTATTATTATTATTATTATTATTATTATTATTATTATTATTATTAGTAGTAGTAGTAGTAGTAGTAGTAGTAGTAGTAGTAGTAGTAGTAGAACACGCTCTTGAATACTTCCTTATTTTACTTGGTTAACGTCACCTTATCATCTTAAGGTTCTGGATGACGGACTAATCAGTAAGCTATGTAACTTAGTTCCTTCCTGTCCAATATTAAATCAGCATAAAAATCTACGACTCACTATACAGAATATTTCCACGTATAAAAGGCACATTTTATTATAACGTATAAAAATAATGTCAAGGATTGCGCCCTGATATAATATTATTGTGGAGTTTGAATTTAAACGTTTGATGATACAAGTTGTTTTACGTCGCACTGACACAGATGGCGACCATTGGACAGAAAGTGGCTAGAAGTAAGAAGGAAGTGGCCGTGGCCTTAATTAAGGTACAGCCGCATCATTTGCCTGGTGTGAAAATAGGAAACCACGAAAAACCATCTTCAGGGCTGTCGACAGTAGTGTTCGAACACACTATCTCCCGAATACTGGATACTGGCCGCATTTAAACTACTGCAGCTGTCGAGCTCGGTAGGTATTTAAATGTTTAACGAGAGCACAGGCCACCAGATAGTACACTCTCCGAAACACGATACATGAGCAAATTCTATTGTTTGTTTCATTACAGCACATTTACACTGTGACGTCAGCACTTTAATCTATGAGTCGATTCGCATTCCGTTAATTAGCATTCAATGACGTTGCTGAAATATTAAGCATTTAATCAGTCCCCTCTTGACGTGGAATTTTCTGTATTGAGTCATTAACAATAGGAATTATCATCATTGTATTCGCTCTCCCGGATTTAATATTTTATCGGCTTACATGCATCAGTGTACCAAATTCAACTTGAAACTTTCAAAGGAGGTGGTTTATAGGTTAGTACATACACATGTTTCGAGGTAAAATAGGAAAACCGAGCTCGATAGCTGTAGTCACTTAAGTGCGGCCAGTATCCAGTAAACGGGAGATAGTGGGTTCGAGTCCCACTGTCGGCAGCCTTGAAGATGTTTTTCCGTGGTTTCCTATTTTCACACCAGGCAAACGCCGGGGCTGTACCATAATTAAGGCCGCGACCGCTTCCTTCCAACTCCTAGGCCTTTCCTATCCCATCGTCGCCATAAGACCTATCTGTGTCGGTGTGACGTAAAGCAACTAGCAAAAAAAAAAAGTATAGGAAAAAAGGAGTCGTTGCCGAGTTTTTTAGCATATGTGAAACGTCTTTCGTGCATTTTAATCTGTACATATAATACCTATTCTGTTTGTCATTCACAATCGTAACTACAACATTTCAGCAGATGAAAATAATACCATAGATGTTTAGCTCTCTTTTACAAGAAAATTGCAATGGAACTCTCACAACTGCGAATTTTGTATTTTTTAAAGAAAATTACGTTTATTTGTTCATTGTTTGAGTGAAGTGATTGTGTTATATTCGCCATGTGGAGGCATGCATCTTCACTTACTGGCGTGAAATCGTTCAATATGCATCCTCAGTTAATTTCACATAGGAGGTACATGATCTTCTCTTTGCTACTCGAGGGAATTTCATTCAAGTGGACAAAGAGAGAAGGGACATTATACTGCAAAGTATTCGCTCACTGAATCCGAGGTTTGTACCCGTTACCATATCAGCACCAGCCAACGAGAACAGAATTATATAGAACACAAGAACACATCACCAATGTGTTGCCAGAGTTGAAGCAAATGGAAACGCGTAGCTGCCATATTGCCTGAACCAATATATTATAAGTGTTTGCTGTCTGTTATTGATCGACTTTTAAAGCAAATACAAGAATTCTAAATTATGATTCGAGTTTATTAAAATGTTAAAACGAGTCGCAACAAAAAGGAGGACATGCTCTTAGGAATGAAAATCAGAAATTCACATATAAATGACAGCAAATTGAAAACTGCAATGTGAATCGCTTCGAACGACTCCAAATATCAGTGCCAGCAGAGTTTTATATCCTCGCTGTTTCAGATCCTTGTTCAATAAATATCCTACCCTCTGGCCCAAAATGATTTAAAAACAAAAAATAGTGTAAATTGCTGAAGATCGCAACTGTATAATAATAATTTCATGTGGCTATTTCTAGCCGAGTGCAGCCCTTGTAAAGCAGACCCTCCGATGAGGGCGGGCGGCATCTGCCATGTGTAGGTAACTGCGTGTTATTGTGGTGGAGGTTAGTGTTATGTGTGGTGTGTGAGTTGCAGGCATGTTGGGGACAGCACAAACACCCAGCCCCCGGGCCATTGGAATTAACCAATGAAGGTTAAAATCCCCGTCCCGGCCGGGAATCGAACCCGGGACCCTCTGAACCGAACGCCAGTACGCTGACCATTCTGCCAACGAGTATCGCAACTGTAATAAGTGGGTTCTAAACCTCAGCAATAGAAAACTGGGCTAAAATGGTATTTCTGAGATTACACAAAACCAGTCTTCAAAATATATCGTGCAGTATTTGTTGGAGTTTTCTTCACATTTTAACAAGAATCCAAATCATTTCCTGAAATAAGCAGAACAAGTTAACGTCGTTACCTACAGGTTCTGGACATTTTGAAAGGTGATAAAACAACGTACAGTCGCTCAAAAAGGAATGAGCGCGTGATATTGTACAGTATAAGTTCCTCGCAGATACACTTATCTCAGAAAAGAGTGAACCAATAGATATACAGTAATGTTTGTTCTTGTTTGCATCTATGTGAGGGGTGAATTTTATTTTAATAATAATTAAGTCTGATAAAATAATAAATGCGAGGAATTCTTTACTCTCATTCCTCTCTTTTGGTGGGAGTAGTGTGCGACTGTACATTTAGAATACGATGATGAGCTAGTACATTATTCTACTGAATTTCCTAACTTTCTTCATCCTTCAAGCATGTCTCCTCACAAGTAAGACATAAAGGTTGGACGCGTCGTAATATTTTTCCTCACAATCTAACAACTAATGCTGGTTTGTGCTCCGGAAGGAGATTGGTTGAGATAAAGCTAGACAAAAGAAATTGTTCATGCAAACAATGGCAACGTGTTTTATTCCAAAAATTGGTTTGGAAAGTCTGACCTGGACGAGTAGTCATCCGCATGTGCGATCGGATGTATCTATTTGAAAAATATAAAGTAAATTTCAGAATACGTGTTATGATTCTGTACAATTGACATGTACAGTGGGCCGATGAGCTAGACCCTTTAAACAACAAGCATCATCATTGATATATACAGTATGTATCATGGAAAGTATAACATTTTGTAACATACAAACATTAAAATGTTCAATTTTCCAAATACATTTTACATGCTAATTTTGAGAGTCGAAGACATGATTACATATTAGTTAGAAATAAGGAACAAGCTGAAGTTTTCACATTGTTTTATTTGTAAATTTACATTTTCATATGTACAAATTTTTAACAACTGCTAAAATTTTATTGAAAAATGCAGAATTTTGTGAGAGGTAAGAGTTATATGATTTACAATATTATTATTTCAACGGAAAAACACTTTTACAAATTAATCATTACCCTAGACAAATTATTGATAAATATTTTTAAGTGACATAGAACAGACAATAACTGTTCATTAACAACGAAAAATATTACGGTAAAGGTTATAAAATGAAAATAAATATGTCCGAGTGTGCCATTCGCTTCGTGCGTCATGTAACTTGCTTCCGATTGAATATTTCGCCTGATGTTGTACCGGATGGTCAACGGAAGTGCATATCTCCAGTCAACTAGCCCGGAGGTAATCATGTACAGGAATAAAACGTCTTGGATATTTCTGCTTGTTTCCAGAGGACGAAGGCAAAGTTGAATCTCAATCTGTGCAAATGGAACTTCCTTGTGGTAATAATAATAATAATAATAATAATAATAATAATAATAATAATTTCGTGTGGCTATTTCGAGCCGAATGCAGCTCTTGTAAGACAGACCCTCTGATGACTGTGGACGGCATCTGCCATGTGTGTGGGTAACTGGCGTGTTATTGTACACGAGGATAGTGTTATGTGTCTTGTGTGAGTTGCAGGGATGTTGGATACAGAACAAACCCCCAGCCTCCGAGTCACTGGAATTAACCAATGAAGGTTAAAATCCCCGACCCGGCCAAGAATCGAACCCGGGATCCTTTGAACCGAAGGCCAGTACGCTGACCATTCAGCCAACGAGTCGGACTCTGTGATGGTAACCCAAGCTAATTCCCACAGACCGTACGAACCTATCTGTATCAATCAATCAATCAATCAATCAATCAATCAATCAATCAATCAATCAATCAATCAATCAATCAATCAATCAATCAATAAATAAATAAACATCAATCAATCAATCAATGATCTGGATTTAGAGCAGTCACCCAGGTGACAGATTCAATATCTGTTGTTTTCCTAGCCTTTTCTTAAATGATTGCAAAGAATTTGGAAATTCAATGAACACCTTCCCTGGCAAATCATTCCAATCCCTAACTCCCCATCTATAAACGAATATTTGTCCCAATTTGTTTTCTTGAATTCCAACTTTATCTTCATATTGTGATCTTCCCTACTTTTAAAAACACCGTCTACTAATGTCATTCCACGCCATCTCTCCACTGACAGTCCGGAACATACCACTTAGTCGAGCAGCTTGTCTCCTTTCTCCGAAGTCTTCCCAGCCAAAACTTTGAAACATTTTCGTAACGCTACTCTTTGTTTCGGAAATCACCCAGAAGAAATCTGTTTTTCTTTGGACATTGTTCACTTCTCGAATCAAGTAATCCTGGTCAGGGTACCATACACTGAAACCATACCGTACTCTGGATGGGGGTCTTACCGGAGACTTATATGCCCTCTCTTTACATCCTTACTTCAACCACTAAATACTCTCATAATCATGTGCAGAGATCTGTACCCTTTATCTGTACCGTTTATGTGATTACCCCATGATGATCTTTATATTAACACCTAGGTACTTAGAGTGATCCACTGATACCCATAAGGAACTTTCACCCCGTCAATGCAGTAATTAAAACTCAGAGAAATTTTCCTATTAATGAAGCTCGCAACCTGACTTTTCTTTTTTTGTTGCTAGAGGCTTTACGTCGCACCGACACAGATAGGTCTGATGGCGACTATGGGATAGGAAAGGCCTGGGAGTTGGAAGGAAGCGGCCGTGGCCTTAATTAAAGTACAGCCCCAGCATTAGCCTGGTGTGAAAATGGGAAACCACGAAAAACCATTTTCAGGGCTGCCGATAGTGGGATTCGAACCTACTATCTCCCGGATGCAAGCTCACAGCCGCGCGCCTCTACGCGCACGGCCAACTCGCCCGGTACCTGACTTTTAACCTCGTTTATCATCTCCTGCTGCCCATCTCACAACATTGTCACGTCGTAGTGTAAGTTGGTGAGGAGATCCTCCCATAGAGCAGTAGTTGACATAGGCATCACGTAAGTACAGTACAAAATCTGAAGTGTTCGTAGGTTAAATTCATTTCATGAGTTGCGTAAAATTAGACCAAGGCCCTGAGGGCTTTCGCACATGTGAGAAACTTATTTTCAAAAGGTTCCAAATCCAAAAGTAAAATGTTACAGGAGAGAGGAAGATTCGATTTGGTACTTTTATTGGCACTGAAACTCTAAATACTTCCGACTAAAAGTCATGAATTTCACTGCAATCATCAGAAAACTGTATTAAAATATATAATAATCAAAATTAAGTTATTTACAGTGAAGGCACACATTACCGTAGTAAAATGATTTTAAATATATCATCAAACACAACCTTGAAAATTAAGCAAAGTGTTCTGTTGTTGCTGGTCACGTGCCCTGGAAATGGCTCCTCATTGGCTACATGCTTACGGTATGTTTTGGCCAGTACACCCCATGAGATTTGGCATCAAACGTGGTTTTCAACATTTTGACATGATTATTTTGACATGTATTTGGACATTTTTGACGATTTCTTAATTTAGCATATTATAGAGTTTCCTATAAACGTATGTTTAGCATCATATTGTCAATTTTGAAACATTTGGATTTGGTACCGTTTGAAAATAAGCTTCTGATGTAGAATGAATGCGCTTCTCTGAATTTAAGTCATGTGTTAGAACAACTCCAAGATCTCGCACAGCAGAGGGGTGATTCGGTGTACAGTCACTTTAGAAATATTCAAAATGCAGTGGTTCCCATATGTGATCAATGTTAAAAACTGCATTTTCCCTTATTTAGCGTTACCGAATTACCATTGGACGTCCACGAGGTCTAACTACTTTTTAACTTTTTGTAGTACTATGCAGTCATTGCACGATTCTATTTTCTTAAACGTACCTAGTATATCCATGTCTCTTTTTTGTTTTTTTGTTTTGCTAGTTGCTTTATGTCGCACCGACACCGATAGGTCTTATAGCGACGATGGGACAGAAAAGTGCTAGGAGTGGGGAAGAAATTGGCCGTGGCCTTAATTAAGGTACAGCCCCAGCATTTGCCTGGTGTGAAAATGGGAAACCACGGAAAACCATCTTCAGGGCTGCCGACAGTGGGATTCGAACCTACTATCTCCCGAATACTTCCCATGTTTCTTACAAACGCCACTGTGTAAATTCTATTCAATGTAGTCGCTTCGTTACCAGAAGTCACTGTGAAATCACAAATCGTCGAAATTGACAATCAAGCAGCCAGATGGCGTCAAATTAAAATGCTTGCACGAGGTAGCTGAAACCATACGATTGTTTATTTCATCTAGAGAATAAATAGTTGAACTAGGCCTACTAAAAAACCGACCAACGAGGTTCGTATCGGTGGTCACTATTGCACACGAATACACTCCTTGCGATGCCGAATTTAATTTTGATTTTTACGGATTTTATTCTTGTGTTATCAGTATCCCAGATACTCGAGGTGTAACATGGTGTTACCGTTCAGTGACCATAGCGTCGGTGGTTTTCTGCTTGCTGATAACCTTACATTTAGTTTTCTGTATGTCTATTCTAAGACTTGCTTACTTGCTTGCTTTTCAGAAGTAACCGATGCTCTTCTAAATTGTCATCAAGTATCATGGTACGATCTACATAGCATCCGTTGTTTATTTGCTTTATGTTGATACTGATCAACTTCATAGAGGGCAGTGCGAAAAGAAGCATCAGATTATAAATTTAAAGGGATTGGAAAGAGGATACAACCTTGTACCACATATTACAATATCTTGATTTCTTCAGTAATGTGGTCTCTAACTTTGATTTGAGCTGTCTGGTTCCAAAACAGCTCATTAATGACGTTAACATCTTTACTGTCAAGTCGAATGTTTCAGCTGATGTATAGGGTTATTATGTTTAAAGTTGTCAAAAGTGTTTCCCTAGTTAATGGAGCAAACATAGTTTGTCATTGGTCAAGACATTTGGATAGACACCAGGGTGTCCCTTGTACCGGGATCGTTCCTAAACCCAAATGATATTTCGCAATCTATAAGAAAAATATAACAAGTAAAATTTGAACATGAATGTACTGTAGGCTGTTTCTTCGTTGTGCTATGTGGGTTGGGGTAGTAGAACATATCAACGGTGCATCTTGCCTGTCGTAAGAGGCTATTAAAAAGGGCAACTCCAGGGGTTCTCAACTTGGGAGTATGGGCTGGTGACCACAGGTCCTCTAGCCTGATTACCTGTTTCAGGCTCATCACTTTCATGTTCCCAACCGATCCTCCTTAATCAACCATTGTTTTTAATCTCCACAGTAATACGTTTGTGAGTCTTTCCGAATCTTTCATGTCCACACGATTTTATTTTATTTTATTTTATTTGTTTATTTATCATCAATATAGTCATTAATTCTCCAATTACAGATGATATAATACATTCAAATAATAACAATAATAACAGCACTTACTACGAATACTAATTATACCTATGCAATATATAATTTATACATATTTACAAAACACACAAGGAGAAAAAATCATGAAAACAGAAAAGTGTTTATACATTTGAAATGACCCAAGGAAGTATAACTTTCAGGTACCAAATTCGCAGAACAGGATACAAGGAACGCTCTGTCTATGAAGCGTCCATATGATGTCAGCGATTTTAACTAGCTGACGAGTGAAATACATCCACCATCCCGCTAATTTCGTTCAGGGAACTTAGGGCATGCATAAACCAAACGTTCCTGTGTGATTCTGTTCTGCACCTGGGTAAGTCAAAGGTGTTGCGGGAAGGAACATGAATTGGTAGCAACTGGATTAAACTGGGACAATCAAAGAAATTATCGATACATTTGTGTATGAAACGTGCGTCAAGATAGTTGCACCTAGTTCTAATAGACTCAATACGCATGTTTGTATAAAACAAATCATAATCTATCGAAGACAGACACGTTTTACTGATCCATTTTGAGAATCTGATTTGTACTCGCTCTAAGGTTTTAACTAAGTATTGCTGTGAAGGGATCCACACTTCAGAGCAGTACTCTAGACTAGATCGTACAAGCGAGAAATACCGGGTTTTCAATGGGACAACAGATTTAAAACTCTTGCAATTTCTTTCGAGGAAGCCAAACGTTTTAAATGCCTTGTTAACGATATTTAACACGTGCTCATTGCAAGATAGTGGGTCTTCTCTTTATTTTGTCGATACATACATTTGTCGGAGTGTCGGAACTCCTGTACGTTTCCTTTAGTTAGCGTTAAGAGAGAACGGTTGTCTAGTTGTGCGCCCCCTTAAAACAATAATCACAACTAATGCACTTCCTTGTAAATGATAGAAAATGCAGTCCTCTTGTTTCGTTAAAAGTTTCTACGCAGTTGATTAGGGATGAAGTGTTCAATTTATGATCCTAAGTTTGCTATTTCGATACCGACTGAGGAACGGACAAAGGTCTCCGCTCTTCATATCGACAATTGTTAATATTGTTAAAACCTCTGGTGGTTCACTGTGTGTTCATTAACACAGCCTTAGAAACCGTCCGGTGGTGTTTTGCTTCTCTGCTAGTGGCAACGCAGCCGGAGCGTGGAAATTGTTGCGTTGGCCGGCCAGATGGCACCATTTCAGCAGGACTGCATTTTGGTAACTAAAACCATAAGTTATTATTATTATTATTATTATTATTATTATTATTATTATTATTATTATTATTATTATTATTATTATAAAATAACATCATTTGAAAATGGCCTGGATTTCACCTTATATCTTTCTATCCAGTTGGCACAATTTCTATTCGTGTTTCTGATATGAATTATTTCATCTCTCTGGTGATGTTTGGAACAGCGTACACGGTACATTCAATTGGCTTAAAAGCTAATTGTAGGTATTGTAGAAGTGGTTCTTCAGGAGATTAGTGCCAGGAATGTATCTACATTACAGACCGAAATCGCTTCATTACCAAACGTATGTACGGTCAGTCGGCAGCCCTAAGGCTGGTTGGATCCTCAATAGCTCCGCCATCAGCTGTCATAGAAGTCATAGAAGCTGTCATGCAGTCTGCCAAGCCCATTAAAATGCATGCATCAAACGACCCTATGAGCAACATTTTCACACCATTCATAGCAGGGACTGGCTGCATGAGGAATGGCATTACTAGCATCGCACATACCTCGGTCACTTTCATATTGTCAAAGTCAAGGATGAGACTGAGACAGGTCAATGAAAGTAACAAAATTGCTCTAGCCTATACCAGAAGACATGGTGCACTGTAAACACTAGATTCCACCAGCAAATGCATTACCAGACGTAGTCACATTTAACTGAGAATTTGCCTATGAGAGCGCTACAACCACACAGGTAATCCGAAATAATTTACAGTCACTTAATACACTCTACCCCTATTGCCCGTGGTGTTCCAAACAAAGAAAATACAGAAAAACAGTATTATAATCAGAAAATAAATTGTGCTTGCTGAATATAGAGCATGTTATGGTGCGCATTTTGAGAAAATACAATATAGTTTTAAAGAAATAGGAAGTTCACTTCTGTAACATCAACAAATGAGATGGAAGCACCAGTTCAATCACTTCCATCATTGCTGTTCTCATATCAGACCGGATTTGCTTCAAGGTTGGCTACCGTGTACGTTGTCACAGAAGTTTTAGATAGACAAATATTTGTTAGTATCTCACTCGACATGTGGCTGATACCTAATAAATATTTATTGCTGCTTCACAGAATTCTGGAAGGAAACACGCGCGATAGAAGTATTCATTCTCCACGTAATCCAAATTTGATATTCTATTTACATTTGAAAATCCTCAACTATAATTTTCAGGTTGCTACAATGACAAAAATTATCTGAAATCATTTCCTAAAAATTGCATAAAGATGTTGAGAAATCACACTTAACCCATCTCAGTGTAATCAACATACTGGCATAATAATATTTCTTAAGACTCGACTTAAATATTCAATTGGAACCTTTCAGCAGTTTTATCGCAAGTGTATTTAAGGAGCTTTTGTAATTCGCTTGTGTGTTAAACAAAACATTATGATGTTATAATTACCAGTAAAAAGAGCATTTGTTATGGAACACATTGAAGTACAGTAGAAGTCCGATAGTCCGGCAGGTTCGGGACCGGCCCGGTGCCGGATTACCGAAAATGCCGGACTCTCGGGCGGTACCTCTTACTACGATATAGGTTAAGTCGTACAGCGAAAACAGCTGTAACACGGCGTTTTGCAGTAAATTGTTGATCAGCAGAATCATTAGTTTAATAACTTTAGCTCAAAATCAGGGCAGCATCAAATTTTCATTCAACACATTCAGTTTACATACATGTACTGTACTGTAATACGGATCCTAGATCGCAAGAAAAAATACTGTAGCGAAAAGTTCTCGCTTTCAAAACAATGAACTGAACCCGCGTGTGGTGACAGCCAACAATGCCGATTGTGTCTAACAATAGCAGGCTCGTAGTGAACACATTCGGGTGGTTTCGAACCGCGCAGTGCGCTTTAACTGTCACAAACGTAAAAATAAAAGAAAAACATAAAAAAATCCTGCAATCGTGCCGGACTGTTGGATGCCGGACTAATGGAATTCTACTGTAACTTTTTATAACAGAGGTAAGAAATTCTTTAATTTTTGGCCTCCAAATTATTTATTTCTAACAATTCCAAAGTCGTTACACAAATTGTTCCAGATCTGCTAAGAAAGACCGACAATCATAAATCTGAAATCTCAGTTTAGACCTCGGTGAGTACTTTCCATATTAGACAAATGACTGGTCATTGATTAAGTTATTAAGGTGCCTGAATAGTTGCATTTATAAAAGCAGAAAATTAATTCGTTACTCTCAAAGACGAGTTGCTAACAGATAAGGTACTACGTTTTCAAAGTACGATCACACTTGGCCATGCCAGAAACTACTGTTCGTTTATGTCCGATGATCTATCATCCAGCTCTGTCGTCAGGTAGAGGAGGGCAGTAAATCTATGTGTACTCGGTCAGTCGTTCGGTCCTCGGTCACACAATGATTCCTTTCGCTCTAACGTCGCTATCTTTGAACGATCAACACACATTCCATTCTGAATTTACCCTATTGTTTCTCCATTTGAAGCACTCAGGAATTATTCTCTAAAATTCATATTTTGCTGTCGGTAATGTGAGACTAATGTAATGACTGCATTCGGCTCACTGACATGCCCGCTGATCACCCTGCTGTCATCAACGGATTGTGTTAAGCAAACAATAGTGACGCTCTGCCCAAGTGCAATCGTATTTTTAATATGCAATAGTCACTGAAGCAGTTGTTCCCATGAACCACTTTCAAGTGTATATTTCCTGATACAGGAAAGCTGAAAGCGTGCATACGTTTGTTTGTAGATTTGACAGGAACAGAAGTATCACTGAGCCGGTGCCGCGGTCTAGGAGTAGTCTGCTTCTTAACCGAAAGGAGTATGTTCGATTCCCGTCCAGGTCTGAGATCTTTACCTTGATCTGCGGGTTGGTTGTAGGTCCACTTAGTCTACATCAGAACATTTGAGAAGCTATCTGACAGTGAGATAGTAGCTCCGGTATAGAAAGCCAAGAATAACGGTCAAGATAATTTGTAACGCCTCACTCAGTAATCTGCAGGTCATCTGGCTGAACATCGGTCGCTAGATAGGCCACGGACCTTCAGGGCTGTAGCGCCATGGGATTCGTTTAGAGAATTGTCACTGATATCACTACGAAGGGACGTCAACCTTTTAATCCTATAACGGCGAGGTTACGTGAACAGAAAGGGCTCGGACCAGGTGGACGCTATCGACATGAGATGACATAAGACGAGGCTATTTTTACGTACGAAGTGGATGCTTTCGGGACCTGCAAGCTCCGAGTGAGTGACACAGTGCCAAACATTTGCAAACCGACTACACTCTCTGAATTGAGGATGTCACCTTGAGAGAGCGCTGGAAGGTCTGATACGTTTCTGTTGATATTATAGAGAAGGATCCAAACACATGGTATGACAAGAGGAGTGAGGCAATGTTGTAGGACTTTGCAGATCTACAAGTGGAACCGTGATGAAATAATTATACGTATTGTTGTGCCAGGCTATGCGACTCACTTGGTAGAAGGCTCAATATGGCAGACTGGATTCTATTCTAGTTCGGTAGTATTGAAGGTGCTTAATTTATGTCAGGTGGTAGATCTGACTTGACTCACTTTGAGTAACTTCCTGATACTCCTACTGGAACTCAGGGCATCAGTGAAATACCTCAGAAACATTTGCCAAAGAATCTCTGAGAACAGTTAGAGTAACTATTGGGACGTAAAACTGGCCTCTCTGGCTGGAAGTGGGTTCGATTCCCGGTCAGGAAGTCGAAACCTTTAGAAATTAGACTTCGACTTCTTGAGATGCACATCGCTCTGAGGTCCACTCCGCTTTCAATAGCACTGAACATCAAGTAAATTACTGGCAGCAAGAACGTTCATGCACGGAGCCAACCACTTTATCCTATTTTGTACTGAGATTACAATAAGTAAACATTTTTAGACTCTGCCCTCTACTCCTCTATGGCCTTCCCGGGGGCCGATGACCTATATGTTAGGCCCCTTAAAAGTACAAGCACGTAAGGCCTTCCCTGACCAAAACGAAGAAAAGTTTGCTATTTTAATGCCTTAAAGGAACAGTGAAATGTACAGTGACGTCAAGGGACGCCTTTGATTCCAATCATAGATGTGCCTTTCATTTCTATGTCTTCCTTTGATGTATTCAATCAGACATATATATGTACAGTATGCACTTCATTTTCTTCTTTGCGTCAAAGCTGAATAAAAGAGAACTGATTAATTTCTTACTTTTTCATAAAGTCACTTTTAACAATGTCATACCATTAGCAAGCTATGAAACCGTTGCATAATAATGAGAATACACCATTTTACTGCTGATCTCCAAAGTACACAGCAGTTTCCACGTGTGAGAACTTGTAGAGGTCATGTCCTTTTGAGTATTGAATGAACGAAGGTGAGATCTGCGGAGACTATAAGGTACATTAAATCTATACATACGTATAAAATGCATTGTCCTGACTGAGTGTCAATCAACGTCAATGCAGAACTACTGGATATGAAAATGAAATGAAAATCCACAGCCTGTTTTGAGTCATTCGACCGAGTCAGGAATGGAATGAATGAAGCCTCCATCTAGCGGCGAGGATAGGAATTGTGCTGGCTGCCGAAGCGTGTCTCACTCCTCTGATGCAATGGATAATGAATGACTGATGAAATGAAATTATATTGGAGAGTGTTGATGAAATGAAATATGACAGGGAAAACTGGAGTAACCGAACAAAAATCTGTCCCGCCTCCGCTTTGTCCAGCACAAATCTCACATGGAGTGACCGGGATTTGAACCACGGAACTCAGCGGTGAGAGGCCGGCGCGCAGGATATAAAGAAATGAAATGTTGGGGACACATTTCTACTGCAGTGTAGGTGATTACTAAAGAAAAGACAAAGACACCTCCGTACAGGCCATGAAGGCCCTTGCAGGAGTGGAAGGTAAAGGCTTCCACCATTGTTAACCGCGGCACGTGATGGGGTAGAGTGGTTAGCTTTGCGCCCGGCCGCCTTTGCCCTCAGGAATTAACCTGGTACTCATTTTTGGTGTAGGCTGAGTGAACCTCAGGGCCATATGGACCTCCGGAAGTGGAAATCTCGTTTCTTAATTTTTTACGACTTCCTGACGGGGATTCGAACCCACGTCCTTCCGGGCGAACCGAGCACGCCTTTGCCGCCTCGGCCAGAAGAGTTTCCAAAAATTCCACCCCTAAGGGGATAAAACAGGGGTAAAACCCAGGCAGCCCCTGATTACTAAGGAAGAGTTTCCAAAAATTCCACCCCTAAGGGGATAAAACAGGGGTAAAACCCTGAAAACTAAAATATTCATTCCTCCGAAACCGTTCACCGGACAAAGTTGAATTTTCACACAATGGTTGCTTCTCTATGTACTAGATAAGAGTTGACTCTGAAAATCACAAAACCGTTTCACGTACTGGTACGAACTTAAAATTTTACAAGAAGGTCGGGCTGCAAGGTCTTCGATGTTAAATAAGATATCGATTTTAAAACATTCCAATTCTATAGGATTCAACTGAGTGTTACATCTGAAAATAAATCATCATTCTTCCAAAACCATTTGACGTACGAATTGAGGATGTATTTCACAGGCTCAGCCGACAGTGGACTCTCCAAAATGAAAAACTTTGAAAAATAACTTTCAGAATAAAACCGTGGCAAAGCACGGTTATCTTGCTAGTGTACCTACAAAAGGCAATGTCCTGACTGATTGTCAATCATCATCCAGGCAAAAGTACTGGACATGAAGAAATGAAATTTTCGAGCACACATTTCTATTACAGTGTAGATGTTCACTAAGAAGGGGCTTCAAAATGTTCATCTCTATGGGGATTAAACGGGAGTAAGGCCCTGAAAACCGAAATATTCATTCCTCCGAAACAGTTTGACGAACGAGGTTGAAATTTACTTGATGGTTGCTCTAATATTTCTTAGGTTTTGAATAATAAGTGGCTTTGAACAATACATCCCTAAAGGGTTTTGACTAGGGTGGGTCATGTCCGTTGACAAAAAAAGATTCTTTTCTCTAAAACTGTTGGCATACGTGATGGTTGCTCTTCCATACTTTAGATTTTAAATAAGTGGTCTTAAAACAATACACCCCCTAAGAGGTTCTGGTCGGTGGATGAAGTCTGATGACAAAAATATTAATTTCTCCGAAACATTTTTAGTTACGAATTTAAAATTTCACACGATGCTTGCTCCTCCCTCTCTCAGATAGTGGTCTTAATACATTGCAACCCAGAGGGGTTTTGACACGTTGGAGGGGAGAGGGGTAAGACCTGATGGTAAAAATATGAACTTTCCTGAAATACGAAGTTAAAATTTCACATGATGCTGGCTCCTCAATGCATTAGATATTTAACAAGAAATGGTCTTAAAACAATACACCCCTAAAGGTTTTAGATACTGATTAAAAAATTATATATTCGTCCAAACTGTTTGGCGTAGGAAGTTGTGATTTTATAAGAATGTCGTTCTTTTATGTCTTAAGTGTGAAATTTGTATCTATAAAATCAAACGTAAGTTTGTTTGTTCGTAATACAAATCTACACGCCTCCACGGATCACCACCAAGGTTCATGAGGCACTCGGACGGGTCATAGCGGTAGTTATATCGTTAAAGATTTAATAAAATAACATTTGTCAGAATATGTGATATACGGGTAGAAGGTTTTATGTGTTGACGCCATTCTGGATACCATATCTCTAGACACACGAAAAGTATGGAATTTAGAATACCAATTTACATAATCAAACCTCGTACAGAGGTATCGGACTAAATTCTTCGTTGGTACTTCCCTGCATTTTGCTCTATGGCACAATATCGCGATTTATTCTCTGAAAAATTAATCTCAATCCCATAGATGAGTCAATGGGTCGTAGACATAGCCGACTACAGTTACAAGCCGGAGTCCTGTAAGTTTGGCAACGTCCAGTGGAGGCCAAGGTGAAAGCGCGGGATCTGTCCGTGTATGTTGATGTCTAGTGAACTTCGTCTCGTGTTTCGTTTAATGTTTCACGAATATATTCGAGTGCTTATATATAACAAGATAAGTGATAGAATAAGCATACGTAGAGCCTATTATCGAAACAGTGTGAAGGCTAACCAGAGCTGAATAGCTTGGACTGTAGAGCTGGCTTTCTAAGCCCAGCTCAGTCCGGTGGTATTTGAAGGTGCCGAAATACGTCAGCCTCGTGTCGATAGATTTACTGGCACGTTAAAGAACTCCTGCGGTACAAAATTCCGGCATCTCGGCGTCTCCCAAAAACCGTGAAAGTAGTTAGTGGGACGTTAAATCAATAACGTTATTATTTGTGATGGTGCGAACTCAATTTAGCTTATTAGTAAAATGTTTCGTGTATTTGCAGATGCCCAGAAAATGTTGTGTTCCCATATATCGTAACAACTATAGTATTAGAAAGTGTTTTGTTACCTCGTTTAGTTTTCCTTCAGGCGAGGAATTAAAACAAAAAAGGATTTGTCATTTTAAACGGGATAATTGGGAAGCTGGGAAGGATTCAGTCGTATGCGTAAAACATGTCAACACGAAAATTTTTCAACAGGGGATAAAATTTGTCACAGTGAAGTCAACGTAACTATACTACCACCTAAACCTAATGAGCTTCTCCCTGATGCATGTCCAGTTATTTTGCCAAATTTTCCAAAATATTTATCATCTAAAAGTGTTAAAAGAACAGATCCCGACGGTAGGAGCCTGGAAATGTAGAGTAGGGTAAACAAGAAGATGGATGATATGCCAAATGTAACCCATTTACACAAAATTCACCAAGATATGAACGTTACTGTATATGTTAAGTTATCAGGTGTTGGTAAAAGAAATGACATGTTTAGCAAATGGTAAATTATTAAAGTAGTCTCAACTAAATGCATATTTATTAAATTATATAAGACCCACTTCTTATAGTGTTAGTATTAAATGTATACAAATAAATCTATTAAAATGCTTCACAGTCTCATAGAGTATTGTGAGGTAAGCAGTGAAAGCACACTCTTTGTCTTGCTCATATGTTTAAGGGAACAATTCGAACTTTGCACTAAAAGAGCCGGGCTGAGTGGCTCAGACGGTTGAGGCGCTGGGCTTCTGACCCCAAAGTAGCAGGTTCGATCCTAGCTCAGTCCGGTAGTATTTGAAGGTGCTCAAATACGTCAGCCTCGTGTCGGTAGATTTACTGGCACGTAAAAGAACTCCTGAGGGGCTAAATTCCGGCACCTTGGCGTCTCCCAAAATCGTAAAAGTAGTTAGTGGGACGTAAAGCAATTATTATTATTATTATTATTATTATTATTATTATTATTATTATTATTATTATTATTATTATTATTTACACTAAAATGAAAGAGAGTATGGCCCTACTCAAAAGGAACTGTGAAAGCACATTATTTACTGTCAAGAAACTTTCAAAGTGATAACTTAGATAGAAGGTTTAGTATAGCTCATTGGTTGTAACTACAATGTTACTGCACCTCAAGTCCTAGAAAGTGAGATGAAAATTAGGATTAAGGGTGTTCTAGGTTTGCGGTGGTGATGATGATGGTATGGAAAAGTGAGGTTTGGCTGTAGACAATTAGAAATGTCTGACTCCATCAAGACAGATGTTATTGGGCTCAATATGGAAATAATAAACAAGTTAGACCACATTTATCATGTTATTTTTTGGTGGGCATTTTGAGATGTCAGGGGTAATATGCTGTTCATTTCTGAGTATAAAATAAGGACAATATCAAGGATAAGCTGTGACACTTGTTTAGGTCTCCTGCAGAGTAATGAAACAGGTGATCCCTATTGTGAAGAACTTCAGAGAGGTGGGTTACGGGTGCCATCACATTGTATTGTGTGTGTCTGCAGAACAATGGTATACGAAGACCATCTGGGTTGTGAAAACTATAAAGAATTTCTGTTTTCTCTATCCTGAGCTGCTTTGGTTTGAACGCCGTCATTGTGGACATGACAATAATGGTGCTATATATTGTTTATTGTCTTCATTTTCCAATGTCGAGTTAAATAAGTGCTGAAAGCAGCGCGTTATGTCAGCAGTGAGGATAAAAACACTAAGCGGAGGAAGCTGTCAACGCTCCACAATAATCAAGTTTGTGAGTACTGTTCTTAAAGTGTTTTGTTTTTATTCATGTAAAATGTGTATTTATAACTTCAGTGATGTGTGTGTTTCTTAGTACCATTTTACGAAGAGTGTGCATTTATCACAACCATCATGTTGGTCTAAATGTAGTGAATGTAGGTGAAGTCATTCAAAATCGGACACGCCCCCTTTTCTCTCGGCCTCCACTTGACAGGTATATACAGCGTTATCATTTATTATCATGTAGACTTTCACGGCCAGTGTAACTATTCATGAGGTATATTTTTGGGTTTATGCCGTGTAATTAATGATAAAAACACACTCAACGCGTTTCGAAAGGAACCTTGCCTTTCTTCATCAGGAGACACAGAGAAAATGAAACGACGCATAACAGGTTGCTAGCAGAGAGCAACAAGGAACTTGAAATGGTGCCCTAAGATGTAAACGGGACACCATTTTAGCCCCAGATAGAGACAACGAATGGCAACAGTAAAGCATTAGTCTCTAATGGTTCTAATGTACTCGCATCAAAGAACATACCAGATGTATCAGACTCAACCAACCTGATAAATCAGCTGTTGCTGATCATGCCTTAACACCTGGTTATGATGTTTTGTTCCAAGAAGTGGATGTTCTTGCCAGTATAAAGCAATATCGCCCAAGAATTATCAGGGAGGCGGTTGAAATACGTAAACACCCAGATAATTTCAACCGCGATACAGGCTACAACCTCAGTGAATCATGGCTACCTATTATCAGAACCATTAGAGAGTAATGCTTTACTGATGCCATTCGTTGTCTCTATCTGGGGCTAAAATGGCGTCCCGTTTACATCTTAGGGCACCATTTCAAGTTCCTTGTTGCTTTCTCCTAGCAACCTGTTATGCGTCGTTTCATTTTCTCTGTGTCTCCTAATGAAGAAAGGCAAGGTTCCTTTGGAAACGCGTTGAGTGTGTTCTTATCATTAATTACACGGCATAAGCCCAAAAATATACCTCATGAATAGATACAGCGTTGCCAAGCGTACCTTCCGGCTTTAACTGAAGATGGCTCTGGTCGTAGAGGTAGTTATATCGGCAAAGATTTCATAAAACTGATCATAATAATATATGTGAAATACAGTAGAAGGTGTAATGTGTCTGGATTGAATAACCAAACATTAATAAACAACATGTCTTTTTTTCTAAACATTATCATCTTAACATCTTAGAGTACCAGAAATTATTTCCATTACAAAGAGATCATAACAATAGCTCGGCATAGATATGCGACGTCACTACACGGAATGTTTTGTGTGTTGACGACATTTTTGATGCCAAAACCCTCAACGGATGGACTGGATAAATGAATAGCATGGAACTTAAAATAGCAAGCAATATCTATGATACAATCTAGAGATTTATTCTCTGAAAACTTAACGTTAATTCCATAAACGAATACCAAATGATTTCTTACTGGTGGCGGATTTTGCTCTATGGTTACATTCTATTACCACAACAGTTCATGATTATTATTATATTACCTCAGAACTTCGTTAGTACATCCTCGGGGAATTGATGAAAAACATGATATATTGCAGGTTGAGCCCGCGGGCAAATGCTAGTATGATATAATTCAACGTACTTCACAAATATAAGGATTGTGGTCATGCAGAAGTTATAAAAACTAATCAAGGCTTCACAACAGCCAAGTTATTGGACCGAATTTCCGACTCTTTATCACTACCTACAATATCTATTTGTAAATCTGAGGGTCTTAAACTTGGTACACGACTGTAGGAAGAATGTTTGATATTCCATATAATCAACGGTACCAACGTATTCTTGCCCACATTGAATGTCTATATCTTTAAAGATTTAAACCTCTAAAGTAATAATCAAGTTTCCACAAGCTTAATAAATATAGTAAATATTAAGGGGGGTTTTATCCCGATGACGGTGAAAGCAGTTTCTTCATTCTGTCTAAAGGAATGTAGCAATATTATATACACACAAAATTATATGCCTTAAATTATAAATAATA
Organism: Anabrus simplex; assembly: GCF_040414725.1. Lineage (NCBI taxonomy): Eukaryota > Metazoa > Arthropoda > Insecta > Orthoptera > Tettigoniidae > Anabrus > Anabrus simplex. The sequence continues at coordinate 351,956 of NC_090278.1, read as the reverse complement.
TTTGGTCTTAAAACAGTATATTCCTAAGGGGTTTTGACTGGGGAGTGAGGTCTGGTGACAAAAATGTTAATTTCTCTGAAACTGTTTGACTTACAAAGTTAAAATTTGAAATGAATTTCTAGGTATGGAAAAATAACCCTTCAGAGACTTAAATGGGTTTGAGGTCCGACACAATTATTCACTCCTCAGAAACCGTTTAACGTTACGAAGACTAAATTCCAAAGTGCGGCATATATTTTAAATCCTAGGTATGCAACTGGAAATAATTTAAAACATTTCACACGTAAGTGGTTAAATTTGGTTAGCACTGGAAACGAAACTATTTATCCACCCAAAACAGTTTGAGGTACCAAGTTACAATTTTTCAAAGAAGTTTTCTCTATTTGTCCTAGGTGCCATGTATCATATGTTTCAAAATATTTCTACACTAGGGGGTAGATGGGAGTTGACTTTGAAAGTCACAATATTCATTCTTCCTTGTCTTCGGACACTCCCGGCACTAAAAGCCATACAACTTATAATTTTACATGGATGTTGGTCTTCTATATCCTAGATGTAAAATAATATATATTTCAAACATTCAAATTTCACAAGTTGGTCACTTCTACCGCATAAATGTTAAATAGGGTTTTCAAACATTCCAATCCTATGACGTTTCAATGAAAATAAAATTATCATTTCTCCAAAACCAAATGAGGGTGTATTTTACAGCCTCAGTCGATAGTGGACTCTCCAAAATTTAGCACTTGAAAGTTAACTTTCAGTTTCGACAGTCAGCAGATGTAGACGTGCTGAGTCGGGTGTGCCGGTAAAGCAGGAGTGGAGTGCGAGCGGTGTGTGGAAGAAGGAAGACGGCAGTGAAGAGGAGGATGATTGGTGTAGATCAATATCGGGCAGTTATCGGAAGTTGGCAGGGGCGAGGGAAGCAGGAAACAGCAGGAGGTGAAGTGTAATCAAGATTGAAGGGCGAGATGATAATGGTGGCAACGGTGATTATGCTATTCCTAGTCATAGGTTGTGTGGAAGTAAACCCCGGACCGACTCTCAGTGGCAACATGAGCTGGGAAGATGTGGAGGTAATAAGTAATAATTTGAACAAATTAAAAATATGGTGAAGGAACAAGTGAATGAATTTGAGAATATGAGGCGATGGATACAGGGAAAAACTGATGAAACAAGGACTAAAGTAGGAATCAACGAGAGAGAAATTGCGTCACTTAAGGAGAAAATAAGGGACATGGAGGAAGAGGTGGTGAAGCTGAAGGCTGAAATAGAAAGCAGCTGCCAAGAACGAAGGAAGAAATGCTTGTTTATATATGGAGTGCCGGACGGAAAAGGAGAGGGTAAAGTGTTGACGATCTACAAGGTTGTGGAACTCATCCAAACAAGGATACTAGATTTTTAACTAATAATAATAATAATAATAATAATAATAATAATAATAATAATAATATAAATAATAATAATAATAATAATAATAATAATAATAAGAATATTTGAAGAAGGAGAAGAAGAATATAAAAGGAAGCTACTTTTTTTATGAGAATAATAAGAGCGAGAAGTTGAAGTATTATAGCGAGGATGATTACGGGTTACGATAATCACGATCTCCACTATTAATAATAATGTTGATAATAATAATAATAATAATAATAATAATAATAATAATAATAATAATAATAATATTTTTAATATTTTTATTTTATTTTATTATTTCGGATGCTGATGATGAATGATACTAGGGAAGTCAGCTGGCGAATTAACGTAATAATGTCAAGTGTTGTGAATAATAAGTTAATAGTTGTAAAATGAAGGCAAATCCCTACATCTGGACCATTAGGTTAGAGTCGCTTTGTCGTTTCCTTCAACTAACGATTAGCATATCTTGGTTAGGAACCCGGGGAGAGTTTGTAGTTTCCCGGGTTGGTCTCATCTCATTCAAAGTGGAGGCGATAACATGGTCCATGTGATCGCGCCTACTTAGCCAACAGGTAATTGGTCCACGACTAAATATGGTCATGGTGTTAACGAAGGTATATCTGACACCTTCAGATATCAACGGTTCCACCACCCAAATGGAAGGGTGGTCAAAAGCAATAAATATTATGTAATCATTTTTCAGGAATAATTTGCCAAATTACCGGCAAATCAAGGGTCAACAGATTTTGATTGTATGTAAAAAATTAATTTGTTTACTTAAATAAAATGCTCCTTTAGCATTTGCAAGGAAACAGTTCCAGGTTCTTGTTCTTGTAGAATAGTAAACCCTTGGTGACCGTTCAAATAACCGTCCCCATTCCTAGGACGGAGCCTTCAAAATTTCCCTTTGATCTGAATATATATATAATTTGTGTGTTTTATGATGAGCCTTAGTTAAAGATTAGAGTGTCCCGTTCAACCCTGTAGTACTGATTGGATGGCGCCCTTATATTTAGTTTGAGATCTTGTATCTCAAAATATAATTTTGTTTTGTTTATTAGTTGAGATAGATTCGGACCGTAACACTCCCTGAGATAAATGCTGGTTGGGACTCAGGCTTTGAGCGGGTACAGTATATAAAAATTTGCCTCCGAAACAGATCCCTCTATGATGACACATTCTGTTACACATAAGCAGCTGTCATCACCAGACACCGATCGATGTTACACATTGTCTATTCTATTAATGATACTGTTCCTTTATTTCAAAATGTCTCGTCATTGACGACAAATTCGATTTCCCTGTATTAGCCTATTATTTTTTAATTTTTATATTTCCCCCCGTCGCCCCACCCTCGAATTGTATTGAAAATAAAATACAATACAACCCATGTTACTCACTGGCAATGTAGCTTACTATAAGTGAAGTTATTTTTAAAATCAGTCCAGTAGTTTTTGAGTCTATTCGTTACAAAGAAATATACACATTTTTCCTCTTTATAATATTAGTATAGATCATTTTATAGCACGCAGAAATTGCATTGAAACAATTTGCTTTCCGTCGCATCGACACAGATAAGTCTTATAGCTACGATGGGTTAAGAAAGGGCTAGGAGTGGCGAGGAAGCGGCCGTGGCCTTAATTAGGATACAACCCCAGGATTTTTCTGATGTGAAAATGGGAAATGACGGAAAACCATCTTCAGGTCTGATGACAGTGGGGTTCGAATGCAAGCTCACAGCTGTGCAATACTAACCGCACAGGTAACTCGTGACATGCTTTCTAAAATGTGCCTTAATTAAGCTGTAGCCTCCGTATCTTTAGCACTGCTAACCTGCCATCCCCGAATCTCAGCGGACAGCGTAGTCAACTCGCTCGGCATTTTATGTTTTGTCTTAGTGTTTAAAACTGGATTATATTCCTAGTGATTTTTGCAAGTGAAACTTCCAACCGGAGATTGACTGAGATATATTATACGGGATGGTCATAAATTAATATGCCTTACTGAAAGACTTATTCCTCGCTTTAACACAACATACCTTAGTACAGCGAGATAGACAAGCGTACAGTTTGAATCATTATTCGACGATTCCTCTGATAGAGCAATATAGAACAGGGCAATAATAATCACATAACATATGACAAGTATTTGCTTTTTATAAGGAAACTAGCAAGATACCCGTGCTTCGCTACGGTATTATACTGAAACTTACAATTGAATGCTTATCGTTTTATATATAACCCGCCGATATTCGCGATCTGACTCATTTTCAGAGAGATTGCGGCAACGTTTCACCCATTTTCCAGCAATCGATTTCGTACTTCCCCGGCTAGGTCCAGGTATTCCACCCGGTCAGTAGGGTCCCTAAATCTTAGCTATGCTTTCCTATAAGCATTTTTAATGTTGATCAAATCCTTGAGGAGATCCGGCGTGGTGTCCTCGTGGGTGTCTTGGCGGTACTGAACCAGCGGCCGGACTGCAATCGTAGTCATTACCCGTCCAGGACCCGTTTCCAGCACGGTCCGCACATTTTGACGACGGTCCAGAACATTATTATTATTATTATTATTATTATTATTATTATTATTATTATTATTATTAGGGTGGGTGAAATTAGTTGAATTTAGGTATTATTATTATTATTATTATTATTATTATTATTATTATTATTATTATTATTATTATTATTATTATTATTATCATTATTATTTTACTTATTTTTATTTTTATTATTGATGTTCTGGACCCCACAGCAAGATGCAAGACCTCTACTTGTCGGTAAATTATATCTGCTGCCATTGTCATAGATGACAGTATGACCAGCACCATTGTCGCCTGTAGGCAAGTGCGCAGGACTTCTGGCGATACAAATGACATACTTCCGTGTATTATTGACCCTACTTTCAAGATGAAGAAGTGAACAACTGCACGGTCAATCTTATACCTATCGTTTATTTCAAATGTGTTTAAATTTTTATTTATATGCCAGAAGAATCTACTGTAATCTAAGAAGGTTCTCCAAAGGAAAATATGGCTCTTGAAAACGAACTCAGGAAAGATTAAAATTGATCGGTTTATGATCAGAATAAGTAAACTGAAAATCCACAGGCTGTTTCTAGTCATTCAACCGGGTCAGGAATGGAATGAATAAACCCCCAGCTAGTGGTGAGGAAAGTAATTGTGCCGGCTGCCGAAGCCTGCCGCACTCCTATGGGGCAATGATTAATGAATGAAAAATGAAATGAAATGATATTGGAGAGTGTTGCTGGAATGAATGATGACGGGGAAAACCGGAGTACCCGGAAAAAACCTGTCCCGCCTCCGCTTTGTCCAGCACAAATCTCACATGGAGTGACCGGGATTCGAACCACGAAACCCAGCGGTGAGAGGCCAGCGCGTTGCCGTCTGAGAGACGGAGGCTCCTTATAAGTTAAGTACATTAGGAACAGTAAAATCAATTGGTCTCATCTCCGTTTTCTCACCACTGCGGTTGATTTACCCCCCCCCCCCCTCCGCCCCCAAGAAAAAAGAAGGCATGGTTCTTTATGTTTAAAGGAGATTCCAAATACCAATGTTCAAGTGTGTTATCTTCAGTTTTGAGATATAAGTATTCCCATAGAAATAATTCACTTTTTTTCACTTACTTTCACACTAAGACCTCCCCCCCCCCCCAAGTGAATTTTCCGGCAAAAAATCTTTGTTTCTTTAATAGTAAAAAATCTTCTAAATACCGATTATCTTAAGTTTTTGATATATGTGTCCTCGTGAAACGAATTCAACTCCTTTTCACACCCGCCCCAAAGATGATTCCCCTCCCCCGATCCACAAATGCGTCGTTTTATTTTTTAAGAAGATCTAAATACCAATTTTCACGTCTGTAAAAACTTTAGTTTTTATTAGATGTAAGTGTCCTCAAACAATTAATTCAATTAATTTTTCAATTTTACCCCCCCCCCCCCAACCTTCATTGGATTTTCCGAGAATACCTGTTTCTTTGCTTTAACAGGAGATTCAAAATACCAGTTTTTACGTCTGTAACATTTTACGTTTCTGAGATATACTGTAGATATAGTCTTTCTAAAAATTCACCCCAATTTGTCACTCCTGTAAACCCCCATTTATTAGATTTTCCAAAACAACAAAAATAAATGTTGCTGTATTTTTAAAGGAGATTCCATATACTAACTATTTGGTCACTAATATCTTCAGTTTCTGAGATATACGTATCCTCATTAAAGACATTCAACCCCTTATTCGCACTATTCACCCCCACCACCACCCCTATTGGGATTTACAGAAAAAAATACGCGTTCTTTTATTTGTAAAGGAGATCCCAAATGCCGATCTTCAGGTCTGTAACATCTTCAGTATCCTTAAGTATCCTTATTAAAGGCATTCAACCATTTTTCACCACTTTTCACCCCTCCTATTGGGATTCTCCGAAAACAAAAAAATACGTGTTTCTTCGTCTTGAAAGTAGATTCTAAGTACCAATTTTTACATCTGTAAAGTTTAAAAGTTTTGAGATATAGATACACTCATTTTAATAATTCACCCCCCTTTGAACCCTCCACTATTTGGATTTTCCAAAAACAAAAAGTACGTGTTTCTTTATTTTTAAAGGAGATTCCAAATACCTTTTTTCAGGCTGTAATATCTTCAGTTTCTGAGATATAAGTATCCTCATTAAAGGCATTCAACGCAATTTTCACTCCTTTTCACCCCTCCTATTGGGATTTTCCGAAAAAAAAATACGTGTTTCTTTATGTTGAAAGGAGATTCTAAATACCAATTTCTACGTCTGTAAACTTCTACAGTTTCGAGATATAGACACACTCATTATAAAAAATCACCCCCCCTTTTCACCCCCCCCCCCATTATTTGGATTTTCCAAAAACAAAAAATATGTGTTCCTTTATTATTATATGAGTTTCCAAATTTAAATTTTCATGACTGTAACATCTTCAGTTTCTGAGATTTAAGTATCCTCGTTAAAGGCATTTAACCCCTGTTCACCCCTCCTATAGGGATTTTCCGAAAAAAACACGTTTATTTTTAAAAAGAGATTCTAAATACCAATTTTTACATCTGTAAACTTTTAAAGTGTTAAGATGTAGATAAACTCATTTTAAAAATTCACTCCCCTTTTCACCCCCATTATTTGAATTTTCCAAAAAAGAAAAAGTACCTGTTTCTTTATATTTAAAGTAGATCCCAATTACCAATTTTCAGGTCTGTAATATCTTCAGGTTCTGAAATATAAGTAGCCTCATTAAAGGCATTCAACACATTTTCACCCTTTTCCACCCTTCCTATTGGGATTTTCCGAAAACGAAAAAATGCGGGTTTCTTTATTTTTAAAGGAGATTCTAAATACCAATTTTTACATCTATAAACTTTAAAAGTTTTGAGATATAGATACACTCATTTTAAAAATTCACCCCTTTTCAACTCCCCTCCATTAATTGGATTTTCCAAAACCAAAAATACATGTTTCTTTATTTTTAAAGGAGATCCCAAACACCACTTTTCAGGTCTGTAATGTCTTCGGTTTCTGAGATATAAGAATCCTAATTTAAGGCATTCAACCATTTCTTCACCCCTTTTCACCCTTCCTATTGGGATTTTTCAAAAACCAAAAATACGTGATGCTTTATTTTTAATGAAGATTCTAAATACCCATTTTCACATGTGTAAATATTCAAATTTTTGATATATAGATACGCTCATTTTAAAAATTCACCCCCCTTTTCACCCTCCCATTAATTGGATTTTCCAAAAACAAAAAATACGTGTTTCTTAATTTTTAAAAGAGATCAAAAGTACAAATTTTCTGGTCTGTAATATCTTCAGTTTCTGAGAAATAAGTACCGGTATCCTGATTAAAGGCATTCAACCCCTTCTTCACTCTTTTTAAACCCTCCTACTGGGATTTTCTGAAAACAAAAAAAAACGTGTTTCCTTATTTTTAAAGAAGATTCTAAATACCAATTTTTACATGTGTAAACTTTTAAAGTTTTGAGATATAGGTACATTCATTTTAAAATTTCACCTCCCTTTTCACCCCCTTAGCGACGGAATATCCAAAAATCCTCTCTTAGTGAGACCTACATCTTAATATGAATGTATCCCCAAAATTTCATTTCATTATGTCCAGTAGTTTTGGCTCGGCGATGATGAATCAGTCAGTCAGTCAGTCAGTCAGTCAGTCAGTCAGTCAGGACAAGTTATTTTATATATATATATATATATATATATATAGATTAAACGGGCTTCAAAAGTGCAACTTGAAAATATGTAAATGACAAAAAGGTCAGATCTCCGTAAGTTTGCCATAACTGATTACTACAACAAACAAGAGAGAAAAGAAAACAGCGTTAATAGTTGTGAGTCGTGTTCTGCTCGTTCTCATGTGTGGAACATCTCTCGTCTGTTTTATGGCAAGGTGAGCACAGGGAATAAATTAGACGAAATGCTTCCTTTCTCACCAAAAGCAGAACATATTTTTAACAACGTTTTGTGGAGATTTCTTTCTATTTAAGAGGTTTCATTTCTGAAGATCTCTCTCTCGTTATATGTTTTGATGTTTTTCAGCCATTCCAGTTGTCACGGATGTTACATTTTTACTCATTCAAAACCCTTAACATTAAACTGTTAATGCATTTTGTGAATTTTTTTAACATGAAACAGGGTAAATGCTAATGAACTCCGTACAGAAGAAACTATGTTGAGTAAAATGTATTACTATTCCGGAAACTGAAACAAATGTTCCGTCACGGATGTTACAGAATTTGTGAACTCACCTTACAGGCAGTGAACTAAATTTAAAAATTCAGGTTACTGCCTTAGACAGCATTCATTTTACACACATTGTGTTGATCTGAAAGCTTTAAAAATCCTAATTCTGATATATTAATTTAAAAAATTGAAAAAGGATTGATTTTATAACTGCTTTTTTTATGTCACGGATGTTACATGGAATTTGTCACGGATGTTACATCTGACATGATACATGATATATTAACAAGATTACATTCTATAATTAACACAGTTATGCAGTAATAAATTATTAGACCTCTAAATAGAAATCAGAGCAAATTATTTTATTTATTGGATGGAAGAAACCATGGACTGAAGAAAAGGGTAATGTGTGGTGATAATCCAATTTGTAATTATAACATGAATAAGACTTTAAAGACATTTCTTAACAAATACTACTCCTACAAGCAGACTTTGCTTCCGAAATAAAAAATTCAGGCACTCCTGCTCTTCACAAATATTGCAGCACATTTTTTGTAGCAGTGTCCTTGGTCTTAAAATGTTTCCTTGATAATCAAGACAGAAACGAGAAATAGCATGAACTAAAGATCTGAAATGTTCATGCTTAATACAAACACATACATTGTGGGAAGTGTCTTTCTGGTCTCACATGTCTGGGATGCGTTTCAAAGAATTTTGAAAAAGATATCCTTACTTCAGGACGTATCTCCAAGAATCGTTGGTAAGCTTTTGCATCATTCATTACAAGGTAGCATTTCTGTCTTTCCTCCTTCTTCCCTGTGACTTCATCTTTTACTGCAATGCAGTCTCTTGTGCCAGATGTTTGCCAGCTGATGTCATCATTTTCAAAAAATGATTTCACTGTTTCCAAATCTTCTTTTCAGTATGATCGACCCATGCGAGACACTGTAACTTTCGTAACGTGGATGTCGGACTTGGGAAAAGGTTCTTTTAAAAGTTGCCTGACAACAGCCTGTTTATTTTTTGAAGGGCTGAACGGCAAAGCTTTACATGCGTTGTGGACAACTTTTCGAAGTCTGCTTGTTGAAGAATATAAGCCTAAAGCTGAAGGATTTAGAGATGTATTGTTCTTTATTGCTTCTGGTTTTTTCCTCCTCCACTCCTGCACCTTCAGTTTAGTCTTTTCTCTCCTCAAATTTAAAAGGTTTTTGTCTTTTTCACATTTGTCTTTAACTTGTTGCCTTTTTTAACCTATTCCTTTCCCTATCCTTCTCCAAATATGCAGCCCATCTCTATGGATTTTTAGATTTCATTTTAGCTCTCATTTTTGCCATTCTAGGAGCAGACTTTGCAGGTGGCATTATCTACAAGAAAATACATGAGTTTAGACTAAATTATAGGTTATTTTATGTTTCTGTTTACCAACCATTAATTTTAAGGACATTTCATCATAACAAAAAGTAATTTATAGATGGAATAAAGAAAATTAATTTCATTTTACTCTGTGACTTAATAAAATCAAATTCTACACATCAGCAATATAATGTAAATCTTTCTGAATTTTCCCGGTTATATGTTGTGTAACATGGATTATAGTTCATAAAGAGACAGCCTTAAACTAAAAGTATCAGTGGTGATAGAAATGTAACATCCGTGACTTTTAACATCCGTGACGCCTATTACATTCGTATTTAAACTCAGATATTATCTTTAAGATGGTAGGGTGCAAGTATTTTAATAGAATGTCAACATTTTCTACCTTTGACAAAAACGAATTTAGTTCAATGATATATTTTTAAAGAGTTTCTTCTTTTTTGTCACGGATGTTACACCATGTACATCTGACTACTGGTTTACATTTAATTAATAAATTTGCTCACCTTGGTCTCCAAAATTCAGTGTATAGAGTCTCAAAACATAAAATCAGCAGTAAACTTCCTGATAATGGAGTTAACAGTTGAACTGCATGTAAATAAGTTCTTCCAACTTCAGTGAATAAAACTGGCCATATACTACCAACTACAACCAGCTATTTCCGTTAGGAATAAAACATATCAAATATATTATTTTTCAAAAAAATCTAAGCAGAATGCCTAAATTAGATGTTTTATCTACTCACTGCATGAAAATAGAACATATTTATAAACAAATATTTTTTCCGTAGAATTCCCGCTTTACCTGGAATGGCTGTTTTGTCTTCACTACATTTTTATCTTTGGATCATAAATGAAGGTTGTTAAGTTTCCCCGTACAGTGTTTTAACGAATGCGAGGCATGCGTTACCAAGACAAACAGTGACAAGAGTTTCAGCAGAATACGTCACGAAACTAATGTATATCGGTTGATGAACGTGGTCCTACCCTACTGTACCTGATCATTCAACTGAATTATTGTTCTCCATCTTGACACAGTACGGAACACTCTGAGTTCTCCCAAGAGATATAGTATAATCATACTAAATCGGTAACAACCCTGTAGATAACTTAAGATGATTAGGAGTAATACATCATTCCTACTATCTAAGACCTCAGCAATTGCGTCAAACGTTGCTGAAGTTAAGACATTTTCCAATCAACTACCCAACATTTTGTTATTCTGTGGATAAGGTGTTCTACTTCGCTTCAGTAGGGCGGCCTCTTAGTATGTATCGATGGGTGAGTCATTCTACAAGGTTTATAAAGAAAGGTAGAGTGTTTTATGTTTTTCTTAAGAAAACTGGGAAGAGTTACCCACGTGACATCGAAGATAAATAACAATCTCTCAAGATTATAGTGACAACTTGAGAAGTGCAGCTTCATACCTGGGCATTTAGGGGTGATCATATGAGAGCTCCTTACTGTCGCCGCTCTGAGTGGCTCAAACGGTAGATCCCTAGCCTTCCAAGCTGAAGTTCGTGGGTTCGATTCCGGCTTCGTCTGGTGGTATTTGAAGGTGCTTTAAATACATTAACTAGTATCAGTAGGTTTACAGACAACTGACATAAGTCGTGGAAGACACTATTCCGGTACCTCGGCGTCCCTGAATAACGTAAAAGTAGTTAGTGCGACGTAAAACAAATAATGTTATTAGCATTATTTATGTATTTATTTATTTATGTATTTATTTATTTATTTATTTATTTATTTAAGCATTATTTATTTATTTATTTATTTATTTATTTATTTATTTATTTATTTATTTATTTATTTATTTATTTATTTATTTATTTATTTATTTATTTATTTATTTATTTATTTATTTATTTATTTATTTATTTATTTATTTATTTCTCCGTTAGGGTCTTCTAGGGACCATGTGACAATTTCTATGCTTCATGCTTTGTTGTTCCTTCTGCTTCCTCCAATACTCCTTCATCTGCTCACTATGCCTCGAAGAAATCTGAAAGGCAAATCATCTTAACATCAGTGACGCCAAGATCTTAGTTAACAATGAATGAAAGCAAGTTATTTATATTGTTCGGAATCCGGCAGTACCCACAACAGTGTGTTGGTTACGGGGCTTGTCCCCACTGCCAGTCACCAACTTTGGACCGAAGAAGAAGAAGAAGAAGACCTAATTGCCTGCGTACCCGCCTTGCTACCTCTCTTGCCCTCTAAATACCACGTATGTCGGTCATGGCCAAGGCTGTGAATCTTTAAAATACACTAGGCTGAACCCGTTGAAATTCAACGGAATACTAGGTCCCTAGTTCGGTAAAGTATATTTCACTTACAATCTGTTGAGTGATAGCATTTGCTACATGTAGTTTGCAGTGTATATATACTGACTCCAGGATTTAACGCATAGACTGAAGTATTTAGTACCTATTGGTAGAGAAATTTAGGTCCAATGTCTCTGAAATGTAGTGCTGTTAGAGCATCTCCTTAAACACTGCATGTATTGTCCTACGGCTCGCTGGGCACTATTTGTAGTTTCAAACTGTCAAGTGATTGAACTCGAGACATTGCTACGTACAGGTGACCATGGCTAAATACAAGCTGGGGTAAATATCCACCAAAACCATCTAAAGTCTGCCCTAGAGCTTTGTTAATCGTCATACTCAATGAAAGATGAATAGGAAACTGGCTTCTTTAAAATGGAAGAATAGTGTCGATAGTGTTACATCAGTTCCAGGAAACAAAAATCTCTGTCCAACATTTAATTCCGTAATGCTTTCAAGATCTAAAGAACTGTAATTCATTTTTCGCACAATTCATTTAGTTCCGTTTAGAAGCCCCTGTGAAACACTCAAGTTTCTTAATAACATTACAATTTCTCCAGGTTTTAATTTAAGGATATGAGGACGCAAGCCACTTCATTATAAGCTGTTCAGAAACTCCATGGGAAATTGGAGAGTTTTATATTCAGTAATTAAGTTACTTACATTGATTTACGTTCTGGCCGTTCCGGGTAAAAGATTTATAACTTTAAAATTGATTTGATCACAATGTTCGTTTATAGGCGCAAGAATGGCAATTTAAAAAAAAAAAATAGCAGCTTCTGGTGACTCAAATTTATTCCTGTAAATTTCAGAGATGATGTATTTTTACGTGATGGTAGAGGGTGGTCAGTCAATAACAGATTTCTCTGGCAATTCATGATTCCATTACCAATTTTCAGCAAAAAGTTAGGAAATTCTAATTCTTCAGGTCCTGATCGCATATTTTTAAGCCGATCAAACTTTTCTTTTTAAATTCTGACCAAAGAGGAAAAATTTAATACAGTTCTGAATATCAGCTTGTTTGGAGGGATGTGAAATTACGGGCAAAATCTGTCTAAAATCACCACTTAGAACAATAACTTTCACCCCGAAAAAGATGGAATTTTAAAGTTTTGAGATATAGGTACATTCATTGTCATGTCCACAATGACGGCGTTCAAACCAGAACTGTAGATTGTTATCTCTTCCTAAAGCAGCTCAGGATAGAGAAAACAGAAATTCTTTATAGTTTTCACAACCCAGATGGTCTTCGTATACCATTGTTCTGCAGACACACACAATACAATGTGATGGCACCCGTAACCCACCTCTCTGAAGTTCTTCACAATAGGGATCACCTGTTTCATTACTCTGCAGGAGACCTAAACAAGTGTCACAGCTTATCCTTGATATTGTCCTTATTTTATACTCAGAAATGAACAGCATATTACCCCTGACATCTCAAAATGCCCACCAAAAAATAACATGATAAATGTGGTCTAACTTGTTTATTATTTCCATATTGAGCCCAATAACATCTGTCTTGATGGAGTCAGACATTTCTAATTGTCTACAGCCAAACCTCACTTTTCCATACCATCATCATCACCACCGCAAACCTAGAACACCCTTAATCCTAATTTTAATCTCACTTTCTAGGACTTGACGTGCAGTAACATTGTAGTTACAACCAATGAGCTATACTAAACCTTCTATCTAAGTTATCACTTTGAAAGTTTCTTGACAGTAAATAATGTGCTTTCACAGTTCCAAACGAAACCTTTTGAGTAGGGCCATACTCTCTTTCATTTTAGTGTAAATAATAATAATAATAATAATAATAATAATAATAATAATAATAATAATAATAATAATAATAATAATAATAATAATAATAATAATAATAATAATAATAATAATAATAATAATAATAATTGCTTTACGTCCCACTAACTACTTTTACGGTTTTGGGAGACGCCAAGGTGCCGGAATTTAGCCCCTCAGGAGTTCTTTTACGTGCCAGTAAATCTACCGACACGAGGCTGACGTATTTGAGCACCTTCAAATACTACCGGACTGAGCTAGGATCGAACCTGCTACTTTGGGGTCAGAAGCCCAGCGCCTCAACCGTCTGAGCCACTCAGCCCGGCTCTTTTAGTGCAAAGTTCGAATTGTTCCCTTAAACATATGAGCAAGACAAAGCGTGTGCTTTCACTGCTTACCTCACAATACTCTATGAGACTGTGAAGCATTTTAATAGATTTATTTGTATACATTTAATACTAACACTATAAGAAGTGGGTCTTATATAATTTAATAAATATGCATTTAGTTGAGACTACTTTAATAATTTACCATTTGCTAAACATGTCATTTCTTTTACCAACACCTGATAACTTAACATATACAGTAACGTTCATATCTTGGTGAATTTTGTGTAAATGGGTTACATTTGGCATATCATCCATCTTCTTGTTTACCCTACTCTACATTTCCAGGCTCCTACCGTCGGGATCTGTTCTTTTAACACTTTTAGATGATAAATATTTTGGAAAATTTGGCAAAATAACTGGACATGCATCAGGGAGAAGCTCATTAGGTTTAGGTGGTAGTATAGTTACGTTGACTTCACTGTGACAAATTTTATCCCCTGTTGAAAAATTTTCGTGTTGACATGTTTTACGCATACGACTGAATCCTTCCCAGCTTCCCAATTATCCCGTTTAAAATGACAAATCCTTTTTTGTTTTAATTCCTCGTCTGAAGGAAAACTAAACGAGGTAACAAAACACTTTCTAATACTATAGTTGTTACGATATATGGGAACACAACATTTTCTGGGCATCTGCAAATACACGAAACATTTTACTAATAAGCTAAATTGAGTTCGCACCATCACAAATAATAACGTTATTGATTTAACGTCCCACTAACTACTTTCGCGGTTTTTGGGAGACGCCGAGATGCCGGAATTTTGTACCGCAGGAGTTCTTTAACGTGCCAGTAAACCTATCGACACGAGGCTGACGTATTTCGGCACCTTCAAATACCACCGGACTGAGCTGGGCTTAGAAAGCCAGCTCTACAGTCCAAGCTATTCAGCCCTGGTTAGCCTTCACACTGTTTCGATAATAGGCTCTACGTATGCTTATTCCATCACTTATCTTGTTATATATAAGCACTCAAATATATTCGTGAAACATTAAACGAAACACAAGACGAAGTTCACTAGACATCAACATACACGGACAGATCCCATGCTTTCACCTTGGCCTCCACTGGACGTTGCCAAACTTACATGACTCCGGCTTGTAACTGTAGTCGGCTATGTCTACGACCCATTGACTCATCTATGGGATTGAGGTTAATTTTTCAGAGAATAAATCGCGATATTGTGCCATAGAGCAAAATGCATGTGATAATGTCTGCAGATTTCAGATAAGGTATAAAATGTTACAACTAGGCCTACAGTATACACATTCAAAAATAACTTAGCATACTGTACTTTTCTGCAAATTAAAGTTTAGACGTGAAAAGTTACTGTAACAATTTACACTCACATACAGGCCATGGTGGATCAATAGGCGAGCAGTGTACCGTATTCTGCACCATCGTTGGCCAAAGAACAGCCAATCAATTACCGCCCCCCACCATGACGACCGATAGCTATGCATTTTTTCACTGTAATGTATAAATGCATTATTCAATGCATTAAGTAATGGAGTGAACTTTTATATTTGTAATTGTAGTTTACTTATTTTGAAATATAAGTTATCAACAGGCTTTTTGCCTATCCAAAACTTTTAATAGGGTAGACAAAATAAAGGTTGAAACGATGGCAAAACTGCTAGAAAATAGAGAATTAGAATAGGTGAAGTGTTTTTTGATCCTGTAATTATTTGGAGGGGGTTTCGCAGGAGAGTATTAGTGGACCTTTATCTTTCCTTATATATATATATATATATTTGCCCCGTTTCTACCATCATGGTAATTTGCTCCAGACTAGTCAGCTGCTCCCAGGCGTGCTCAGTTCGATCTATGAAAAAAAAACTAAAACAAAATTTACACCCTGGATTTGATGGGGAACATATAACTAATATGTACACGGTGAGGTCAACTAATAGCTATAAGTAATACAAAGCGACGCATGACGTCAGTTTAAAGGAAAACATGTTTATTAAAAAAATAAGAAAATACGAGAATAGCAAAAATCATCAAATGTGATAAGGAAAATGTACATGACTCAGAACATTCTCCCGAGAATCAAAATATATTACAAATTAACCAGCGTATGCCGATACACATCCTTAACACTTGCTAGAAGAAATTCTTGAATTTAGCACTTTAACACCTTGGCTTGCGGGCTCGCACCACGCTTCTAGCGGGATTGGTTTTATTTCGACTATTAGATGAGTATTTCCCTTTCCTGCAAACTTGACGTTGCAGTGGGGTCCCTAACCTTAAAGAAAAGACGTGTTTTAATGCGCGTTGGCGAGAAAATAACTAATCCAACTGTACACAATAAATCTACACTGAGTTGTAAAAGATCCTACTAATATACACACCTCAGCCATGAGTGAATTCATGGGCACAACAAAACATTGTGGATCGAAACCACACAAAAATAAAAAATCACTTGAATGGCCAATATACACAAATCAAAGCACAAAAACATGTTGTCATATTTTCCAGGCCTCACCAAGAAAAAGCATGCTGTATTTATGCAACTCTCACTCACTCACTCACTCACCGAATCAATGGAAAATATTAACGAAATAAATAGCAATCACTTCACAATCAACGTAGGTTCCTGAAATACATTACGTGACAAAAAAACAATCATCTGGTGGACTTTACGTCACGCTTAATACAACGTGGATTCCTGAAACCAATTACATGACACAAAATTAAAGAAAATAACAGAGTATACTTTAACTCTCAACACATAATTCAACGTTGGTCTCTGAAAAAGATTTCATGACACAAATATTCCTCAGCGCGGTCATATCATAAAGGAAAAGTCAAAACTAAACGTCGCGATGTAAAAATCTCGTCTACAGCATCAACCGTAGTGACATGGACAAACACTAAAATAGAATCAACACGCCACGTAGGCCGCTAAAATAAAACTCTCCTCGGTAGAAACATACAATCAGCCTTGTCTACCACACTGCGGAACGACTCAAGAGTGGAGTTTCAGCCTCCCAAAAATATGCAGCAAGTACCAAAAACATCCGGGGTCCAACCCTTAACATACGATGCTCACAAATTAAACGAGTGCAAAGCAAGAAACTGACTTGTAAAAAACTGGCATTAATCACTCAGCTATAACATTTGAATAAAATAAAAATGCAAGATGTGACCTCATGCAACCGGTTCACATTTACTTTAAATTTATTTACATTTACAAGCTTCCTAACATTTGCTGTAATATTAAGTAATCCTTCCAAACAACAAATAAACCTACTGAAATTAAATAACAAAACTAACCTATCCCCTTGGCTACATTAAAACACGTGCACACTTGCACAAATACAATGCAAATCTATTTGCTGATTCAGCCACCTGCCTCTGGATAGCCGGTTCCCAAAACTTTTAGCGAGCCATATTGAATGCGATGATTTCAAAATTGAACTGGATCAGTATTTGGTTCTCCATCCTGGCGTAGAAATGTGGTCACGTCGTCTTGCTGCTTCTGCCGGTTCAGAGGATGACTAAAACTCGTTCATTCACGGTATTGAAAACTGGGTCAAGACAACATGCCAGTTGCTATCTACTACTGCCAGGGTAATTTCCACTGACCGTGAAAAACCAGTTCCCAGTCCGCGGGTAACTCTGCTTATCAAACCCCGTAACTAGATCAAATTTTCCCCCACTCGCTCCATACTTCTGTGTTATATCACAGCTCAAGCATCTACAAATAGTACACAAATCCTGAACTAGGAACTGTGATGTTCGTATCCTCAGGAAAATCTACTTTAAGCGGGCAGAAAACTACGCATGTACTTCTTCTCACGACGTTACACCTTCGAAGATTCCTGCCGAATAATAGGGGCACTAGCCCACGAGCTGGTCACTTTTATTTACTCTTCTTCACAGACGCCGTTGTATGCTCGTTCAGGGCCATCTCCCACTTTGACCAAAACATAGCCAATATCGGAAAGTGCTTACTTTCCATTCGTTCAAGACATCGCGTGCGTGGCGCTGAAAACAAACTTGTGTCGTATGATCTCCTAGCCTTTCGCCGGGCTTCCGAAAATATAGTCCGTTGGACCATGCCGTTGACTTAGATTATTTCCTTGTTCTAAACTGAGACGGTGAAAGTTGGGTGCGTCATGTAGAAGGCTACAGATCTCTTCACGTGGTTATGAGAGTATTTAGGGGTGTAATAGTAATACTAACTTATTTTGAACATTACAAGCTTTACGCCCAGATACATGTTCAAACTGCCACATTACATAAAACAGATAGAACCATAAAAACTAAAGAAACTGAACAATTATAAACAGAACTTAAAACACACCAACTTTGTCTATTAAGTGACTCCTTCATGGCCTGACGACCCGTCCACATGTAATGGCCAACCCTATGACACTATAATATTACCACTAACTTTGTGGCCCCCACACGGGCGGGATACTAGTCTCCATGGAAGGCATCATCCCTAAACTAAGTCCACTAAGCTACCACTAACATGGGCGGATGACCAGTCCACATTTTAGGGCAGTTTAGCGGTGTAGTAAGGATGTAAATGACAGGGCACATAAGGCTCTGGTAAGACCCCAGTTTGAGTATGGTTACATTGTATAGGACCCACACCAGGAGAACTGGAAATGTAGTAAACTTTGGACTGGAAAGACTTGGGAGTAATATAGCTTGTGAACGAAATAGATCCTCGGCTCCAAGCTTCTTTTTGAAATTGCGGAATTTACAGCGAATGTATATGGTCCCTGAAAGTTACCAAGGATCCATAAAATTAAATACTCCATGTACTCTATAATATGAAGAGCACTTCAATAAGGGCTCAATATTGTAACCGGAGCGCCCGTACTTTAACTTCAGTGGAGAGCATGGGTTGACGTCAGGGCGTGTACGGTCCATGATAGGAACTACAGAGAGAAGGGTATTTTAATAAGTTCTTTTTAAATTAAACTCCTTATTTATTAAAGTTAGACAAAAATATATAACCTTTTACAGACGGGAAGGGTGGGTTTTTAAAAGTCCAAGCAGTGGTTGGAAGAGACGCTGTCCCTCGGCCTTGGCGTTGACGATTTCCCACGTTGTCGGACTCCTTCCCCCTCACCATGGATCTCCTCTCAGCAGCATGACACCTCGTTATCCCATGGTGGTTGATGGCTTTGAAATACCGATGAAGATCGGGATCGAACCCGAGAGGCTGACGCCTGATGATTGTTTGCGTGCAAAGTGGAATGATTAATTTAGAATTTAATTCCATTGAGATACCATGAAGGGTGAAGGGAGTAAAAAAGTATATAGGCATCGTACAGAATGTCAATGAGATCTGACACGACACTTCTCTACCGCACTGCACTGGATATTATTACACGACATAGTTCGTGGAATGTACATGTTCCACACCATGAAATAAAGAAATTAACGAAGGTTTAACGTAAATAATATGGTAGTCATTCGATGCACATGTCGATGTAACTCAAATTAATAGAGCATCACAGTTTGTAATGGAAAAAAAGATTAACACAGTTCAAAAAATGAAACAATGGTCGTTCGATACACTTGTCAACGTAATTCAAATTAATAGAGTTTTACAGTTAACAAAATCTTTAACTTTTTTAACATTAAGGCACAGTATTACGAAAATAAATTAAAGCACAACTTTTGCGAAACAAATTCTCTCACTGAGGCACACTTGTGAAATAAATTAAAGCATAATTTTTACGAAATAAGTACTGTTACAAAGGCACAGTCTTATGTAAATGAATTAAAGCACGGTTTTTACGGAATAAATACTGTTACTATTATGTTACAGTTTATGCAAGTCAATAATAGTTCACGATTATTCGCTCGAAGAAAGAATGTTACTTACTCGACCTTTTCAAGTTCAACACAGAAGTCTATTCACCATTGACAACTCGAGATAGTCTATCACCTCCTATCTCACGCAAATTTAGAATCCAAATTTTCACCTCCGACACTTATACATTTAGACATGAACACTTCTACCTTTTAACACAACTATCGCTGGAAGTCTGCCGGATAGAGTAACGGCCTCAAATACATATTTCTACAGCTGACCCCCACCGTGGCAGCTGGGAATACACGCAGATACTGCCTTATACTAGCTCAACGAGCTCCTTTTATAGCCGTAGACCGGGCAGTGTGGTTTCAAGTTCGACAATTTTCTATCTTCAATTACTCGGCTATCCAACCGACGATTTTGATGAACTTTGGTATACTACGCTTTGTTATTAAGGGCTACACGGTGATGTGATCAGAATTTTTATATCGCATTTTGTACTGAAGATACGGAGATGGAAGTAATGGAATGTTTGATGGCTACGTCATCTCTCCTTAGGTGGCTCCCCTGCAGCGAATGCGTTGCGTGCCTAGCTGCTACATCCATCACCCGCGCGCAGAGAGGTCTTTTCAAACCTCTCGTACAGGTGTCGTTATGAGTTGCGCTAG
The DNA here is from genome assembly GCF_040414725.1 of Anabrus simplex. NCBI lineage: Eukaryota > Metazoa > Arthropoda > Insecta > Orthoptera > Tettigoniidae > Anabrus > Anabrus simplex. The sequence goes on along the minus strand of NC_090278.1, from coordinate 331,453 downwards.
AAATACTTTGATATTAAATGTCGCGGTGGAATCACAGATAAGGCCATTTGCGGAAGATATTATACTGTATAGAATAATGAACGAGTTGCAGGACTGTGAGTGACTGCAGGGAGACCTAGACAATGTTGTAGGATGGACAGTAGACAATGGTATGATTGTAAATGGGATGAAAAGTAATATTGTAAGTTTACCAAGAGGAAACGTCCGCTCGGGTTTAATTATTGCGTTGATGAGGCAACAGTACCTCATAGGGAACACAGTAAGTACTTAGGAATTATCTTTATTGGGATATCATATTAACGAGCTTGTTTAGAAAGCTTACAGGTCTCTTCACATAGTTATGAGAGTATTCAGGTGTGTAGTAAGGATGTAAATTACAGGGCATATAAGACTCTGGTAAAATGCCAATTAGAGTATGGTTCCATTGCATAGGATCAACACCAGGAGAACTGGAAATGTGGCGAACTTTGGACTGGAAAAATTTCTGAGTAAGGAGACGAGATGCTCGAACTATGTGGTATGTTTCGAACTGTCAGTGGAGAGATGGAATGCTATTTGTTGACGAATAAGCTTGAGTAGAGCTTTGAAAAGTAGGGAAACGCATAATACTGCCCCCTATTTCCCGGGCAGATTCAGCCGGTGAACTAGAGTCTCAGAGGTGGACCGTTCGTTAACTGGCCTCGCTTAATCTCAGGGGCAGTTAATAGGACAAGGACTAACACCAATGGAAAAACAAACAATTTTAAAACAAGGTTTGACATTTATTTCTAATAGCACTCCTTTATACAATATTTAAACAAAATTTTACAAAAAAATGTTGACGTCGTTTTGCATTTGTTCCTATAAGAGTGTTTTATAAAATTCTGACTCTCTGGTCCCTCCACATCGAAGCCTAAATTACACTGAAATGTAAATCAAAATCAAAATTAGCCTTCACCTAATCAAAATTGTTGAGGGTGAACCTCATCTTAACTTCTTTGAACCATGAACTTAACAGAAACTAGATATCGCTGTAGCACGTTTTCAACTCAGGAAAAATGAAAATTTTATCTTAATTAAGAATTTTTAAATGATACTGGACCGGGCGAGTTAGCCGTGTGGTTAGGGGCGCGCAGCTGTAACATTGCATCCGGTAGATAGTGGGCTCGAACCCCACTGTCGGCAGCCCTGAAGATGGTTTTCCGTGGTTTCCCATTTTCACACCAGACAAATGCTGGAGCTGTACCTTAGTGAAGGCCACGGCCGCTTCCTTCTCATTCCTATTAGGGGCCGATGACCTCGATGTTAGGCCCCTTTAAACAATAAGCATCATCAACATCCCCTTCTCATTCCTAGGCCTTTCCTATCCCATCGTCGCCATAAGACCTATCTGTGTCGGTTCGACATAAAGCAAATAGCAAGAAAAAAGATAATGGCGTCGTGAAAATTTCCCAAATAATACTGAAATTATTTACATTGTTATTTCATCTAACCTGCGGATACGTTTCACTGATATTGAAATAATTTCCGACCAAAAACTTGAACAAATTATATTCTCGAGACTATTTTAATTAACGTAATTTTAAACAATTATGTCAATTTAATACATCACAAGCATTAGTATGACCTTAATGAGGAATTTTTTCCATGAAAATCCTTCAGAATGTGATTGAGAATAATTTATGACACTTATACATTAACGTTACACAACGCCTTGGAAATTTGACAATATCTAAATGTGTTACAAAACTTTGTTCGTGCGAGGTTGAAATAGTACGTGCCTATTCACTTTTAGTAGCACGTCAATGTAGAGCTTTACTTAAATACACTATAAAATTCACTAAACATAGTTATTTCCACAAGATAGTACAAACAACGCCGAAATAACCTGAGCCCACCGTGATGAACACGCGGTCAGGTCAGAACCACATTTCAATAAATCACAAGAGAAAATATATCTCTAACTACTGCATTCATTCCACATTCACAAATATGATACACGAATTTTATTTATACTATTTACAAACGAATTGAAGAATTAATTTTGGATTCAGATTTTTAGCATAATATCCTATCAATGGAAGAGTCAGATGACAGTATCTGGTACATCATTACGTTCGTAGCAGGAGTACTACAACGTCGATCAAATAGAAATTCAGTAGTTTGATACTTAGAACTTGTCAACAATTATCACGCACATCAGTAAGGTTAAACGTCAATGTCACCAGACACATGGTCAATGAGTCACGATCAATTTATTATTATCCATAAATCTCATAAATATCACTTAACAAGCGCTCAAAATTCGCAGAACGCATGGTAACCCAAGACAAATGCTTTTCCAAAATAATCCACAAATTTATCCTACAGTATCGCCGTATTCCAGGGTCATTATTCATCAACAGAGCACACATTAAATATCTCACTAGAACAGCAAATATTATTTACCACTCATGACCGTTAATATTTTGTTTAACCCGGCCTTGAAATTTATTATTATTATTATTATTATTATTATTATTATTATTATTATTATTATTATTATTATTATTATTATTATTGGTGAAGTTTAGTTCTACCATAAATCTGAATTTAACTCTGAATTCGATGACACTATCCTGCATAAATCGACAGAAATGTATAATATGAAATGCTCACTGAAATTTATCATATAAGACACAACGCAAATTCTGTCCCACACGAGTTCATAAACCTGAAATAGTTTTAATTAAATTATATGTTATACGAGAGTTCCATTACTTTTAAATATTAAGTTTAAACATTTACGTGGGAATTAGGAAATATTTTGGAAGTGATTCTAGAACAAACTACACTAATAGAACCCAAATTACACTCACACTCAATGTACCAACACTATGACATCAGAAGAATAACGTATGAAAATATTGCAAAATTGTGCACTGATCTTATATAAATATTAATACAAATGAAGGGGTGTGTACTACTTCTACATAGATGGACAGTAATAAGTCCACATCTATAGATGAATTATTAGCTCCTCTTGAAGATAGGCCAAACATCCTGATGTAGATGATTATCATGAATTGTAGAGGTCCTCTTCTTTCTGAGTTTCGATGGTGGCTGAAACTAACACAACCAGCTTTAGAAATTTATCAAGTACGACCACGTTGAAAAAATATTTTGACGAAGACACTTAACTTGAAGCTCACGAAAATCCTCAGCAATACAGAATAAGAATTAAAGAGAGGGGCTTATTCATTATGTTCCTGATCTTATATGTCCTCAGCTGTGGCGCTTTCCTAACATATCATTGGCTATCGTGGTGTTCTGTGATAGGCTGCAATCCTTCTAGAAATGACTGGGCTCCGAGCGAGTTTCGACACACGCATCGTACGGTCGGAAGCAACCTTGAAATTTTCCTGGTTGGTCACGTGACTAGCATGTGTGTTATCGATCGCTAGGCTGAAATAGTCAATAGTCAGCACTCGCCCAAAAACCGGTCAAACCACTTTTCTTACTGAGAACACAGCTATTCATAAATAAAACTTTATACTGCACTCCCTATGAAAGAATGTTATTAACCATTAAGAACACATAATAAAATGCTTTTGTTGAGCCAAATTTGAAGACAAAAATACGAAGATAAATTTCGAATTCAAGAGGACAAATTGGGGCAAATATTCATTTATAAGATGGAATAAATTATCAAGCGAAATGTTCGATAAATTTCCGACTTCTTTGTAAACGTTTATGAAAAAGCTAGGTAAGCAATTGCTAGGGAATCTGGCACCTGGACGATAGTACAAAGTGCAGACGTTTTACTGATCGATTGATTGATAGATTGATTGATTGAATTGAATTGATTGATACCTTGTTACATGTTATGCTATTCATATTCAAGGTGTGAATAATAATGTTACGTGCCAGCCCCGTCCTAGCCTCTTTCGGTACTTCCAGGAAGGGGCTGGTGACCCAGACGACTTGGCATCTCCCAGCCGGCCTGTGGGGTGGGGCCGGCCTTTCCGTGTATTGTTCGCGGCGGCCGACTTACCTGTGAGTTTATTAGTGATTCAACGGGAATGTTCTGCCTGTAGTGGCATCGTGAAATTTCTGGATCAAATTACGCGAGCTATAAAAAGAAAGGCTAGCAGCGGACAGTCAGTCAGAATTGAACTCAGTGAAGTAATCAGTGTGACACTCGGTGAGTTGGAGTTCCATCGCGGGGCTGAGGGCTACAGAAGTGTTGGTTGTCGTTAATGCCTCACCGAGGACTGAACCAGGAACTGTTGTTGTTGTGTCGGAGAGACCAGTGAGTTCGTGGACTGGATCGGTGGAACGAAAGGCTATACTATGTATTTGTGTATTTCTGCGTGAGTCAGGGAGGGAAGCCGCTGTCACGAGTGTGAAGGTAAATGGACCTGGGTTAATGTTTACTGTTGTGAGTATTGTCCTGCTGTTGAATCCCGTTAAGCTGTTTGGTTGCTCATTGCATGTGACTGTGTGAAGTAGGGAAGTGGAGTCGAACCAACGAACAGTCATCGTGTGTTGTATAGCCAATGGCACTGTGTTCAAACCCAGTTGTCTAATCACAGTGGCTGTAGGGGGTGACTGGGCTTTGGAAAAGTGAAAGTAACGATTAGTATCTCAGGTAAAGGAACGGGCTGGACACTTGCTGCGCCTTAAGGTAGAAAGATTTGTAAATAGACTGGTAATTAGTGTGGCGATTCATAACTGGTTAGAATTGTTTGTGTTTATATGTGTGTGCGTGTGTGTGTGAGTTTATTAGGCCATCCTGAAATAAATTAGAGTAATGAAGTAAGGGTGTTTTATTCGTAACAATAATATTTCCATGTGCTATACATTACAATATATAATAATATGATACATCATATTTTGGAATTAAATAAAAGAGGGATAACTATATCATACTTTGGTACGAAAGGAGTACTATTTTATACACTCCTGATGTTTTGTTGGGGTCCTCGATAGAAGTTCAACAAGGCCTACTATTTAACAGACAAAAGTATACAATCTTCCTTCAGCCCAGACCAGAAGAGTGCGGCGCGCATGGCCATGTTTTCTTCTGGTGACTTTTCTTACTTCCTAGTAAAATTACCGACTGATGACTAAATAATCCCTTGCAAAGAGCTGTGTGTTTGTTAATTATTGGTCTGTGTAGAGCTTCTTGAAGGAAGTGTGACTATTCAGCGAAGAAATACATAATTAAGAGACCACTTCGTATCAGACAATTGTTCTAAAATCAAGGGAGATTTTATTGTTCGGTATTTGGTAATGCAATCTGCCTGCATTGAAATCTTGGAATATCGCCGTAATTAAGAAATTCCAGCCAACGGTAGAAGGTTTCCACTTGGGATGTATGGAAAATTTCGCAAGACTTCTGATATTCTTCAATAAAAGTAAAGGTATTTTACTTGGGGCGGGATACCGGTTTCCTAGTATTGGCAAAGAACACTTTTCTCTCTCTCTCCTCCCTCATCTACATGCACCCGAGGTAGGATTTCCTTCACATTTCTAAAGTCGGTACGTAAATGAAATGGTGTATAGCGTTTAGTGCTGAGAATGTTCGAGGACATGTTCGGTTCGCCAAATGCAGGTCTTTTGAATTGACCCACGTAGACGATCTGCGCGTCGTGATGAGGATGAAATGATGATGAAGACTACACTTACACCAAGCTTCCTATTCAACGGAATTAAACAATTGTGGTTAAAATTCCCGACCCTGCCGGGATCGAACCCGGTTCCCTGTGACCAAATGCCAACACGCTAACCATTAAGCATGGAGCCGTCAACTCCATATGTGATGCTAAGCAAATAATGTACCCTTATCACTTGGGCCTATTGAATAATATTGGACATGGTGATGCATAGAATTAAACTTGAAGGAACAGTTTTCTCATCACTAACAGGATCTTGAGATAGAAGTAAGTGAATGGTTGGGAAGAAAGATGGGAATTTATTCAATTTACCCTCACCAGACGTTGCCAGCTGACAAAGTAAAATAAATAACATGAATTGAACATATATATTTCAACGTAATTTATCGTGGTAATTCCTCACTAATTCCAGTATAAGTCGCCTCCCATTAATGATATTGAAACTTTGAATGCAGTTGGAACTATATCTGATGTTAAATTTAGATTAAGTTTGTAAGTTTAAAATTATCCACTAAAAAGTTCGGAAGTTGGTCTATTATCAATTCTGTAATAGTTTAACGAGAACTTTGGAGAGAATGTGGGGCCGAGTTGTGATCTTGACTATTTAGCGAATAATTCCAAAATTGAATAAGTAATGAGAATAAGAGGTGATAAATATAAAACAAACGCAGAAGTATTATAACCTATATAGAGAACAAAGGTTTCGGTCCAGGAATTTAAACCATAACGCAAATTCATCTTGGTACAGGCCATGAAGGTGCTTGAAAGAGTGGAAGGTAAAGGCTACCACTATCCTTAACTTCGACGCTTGGTTGGGTGGAGTGGTTAGTACTAAACCCGACTGCCCCTGCCCCAAGGAATTAACCTGTTAGTCATTTTTGGCCTAGGCTGAGTGAACCTTAACGTGCACCTTGGAAATTAGAAATATCGGTTCTTAAATGTTTCCACTTCCTGACGGGGAATCAAACCAAAATCCTTTGGGGTGAACCGAGTACGCCTTTACTGCTTCGGCTAGGTAGCCCCAAGAACGGAAATATACTATCTTATTTTTATTTAACATCTTTGTGTCACTGTCTTCCAAATGTCGACTGGCGATGTTAACACACTTACGTCCTGTTAATTGTGCGGTCTGTGGTCAAATATACTGTTGAAGGTGTTTCAGTGCGCTATTTTGAAGAACTTATATAAAAAGCTAGTACACGAGCGTGCGATAAAACGAAAGTGGTAACATGAAAACAATAAAATTGTGGCAATAGACAGTGTTGTGGATTGGTTGAAGTTCCTTATATACTTATAAATAGCCACTAATTATTAATTTAACATTTGTGAATGAAATAATTGTGAAATCCATTTCTAAACGGCTCCTTGTCTAAGAAGTGAAGTGCTTGAGTAAAATGCTAAAACCTGTTGTCAGATATGCCACTCATTGTATGCTAATAATATTTTGCACGCTTATTACTATTACCCATGGAAGACTTTCGGAGGAATCACAGCTTATAGAACCTAAGGACTCTTCACAAAATAAATAAAATAATACGAACAAGGTGCTGTTTGGAATTCCATGATGGACAGGAGTTCTGGAACTGTATGAAATGGACAAGGGAGACTTCGATTCAGTAGGGATTAAAATTCCTTTTTAAAGACAAAGATAACCAATATTCTTGACGGAATATTAGCCAATTTATGCATAAACCTGGAAAACAGATTACATTTTTATTATTACAGAACAACTATTTCCTCAATATTATTGACGTTCATCATCAAAATTCTTGATCAGACCTATGCCAGTTTTTGGTGGTTTGCTTATGTTCTCCTCCGGCTTAATTACGTTTACGTTTAGGAGATTGTGCTGCGGTATGTTTCAAAATTGCGTTATCCGGATCTGTTTTAGAATAGAATAGAATAGAATAGAATAGAATAGAATAGAATAGAATAGAATAGAATACTCCCATCTCCTAGTTCTGAATCTCCTGAAACTAGGAAGAAAGCTCAGTTATCCGTTTCAGGTGTAATAATGGCCATCTGAATATATTTTACCTTTGGTGTCTGTTTGTCTGTTGAAAAGTACTGGATATATTTCTACCGAACTTCATATTTAGATTCCACCTGTCCTTGGGTAGGTTTTAGGCAGGGGGGTGTATTCCGGCTTCCCGCGCATTTGGTGTCAAACGAGTCAAGTCTAACGTGACGTCACTGGGAAGATAACAGGGAGCTGTGAACTCGCCACTCGCTTTGAAGTCTTGGTTGTGTTGAGTTTGTGGGTGATAAATAGTGAGTTCTATGTTATAGAATCTAACTTACCGGTGTAAACACTTCGTTTCTCATTTAACAGGCGATTGGTTTCTTTAGTGTTCTACGTATTCAAGTATGTGTTTAGTCCTCAGCCCGAAGGCTGGTTGGATCCTCAACAGCTCCACCATCACCTGTCATAGATGGCCTAGGCATCACTGAAGAGGCGTACTAGGGAAATGAGGAGTGAGACAGTTTCCCGTTGCTTTCCTCGTATTCAAGTAAAATGAGTAAAAATAGAACTAACTGTGCCGTTACTCTGTGTAATAATATTGGTTACAAAACTCAGTACATACTAGTTTACCATCGATTCCCAAAGAATGAGGCACTCCAAAATACATGGGTAGCTCGGTGCAAGCTAATGGACAAGATAAATATTAATAATGCAAGAATATGTTCAGAACATTTTCTTCCGGATGATTATGAACGAGACTTGAAAAATGTATTACTGGGTCTCCCAATACGGGAGATATTGAAATCGGATGCTGTTCCTTCCCAGAAAATACCGAATTGGCATGAAAATAACACTGAGGCTAGTGCAGTAAGTCACATTCACTTTCCTTAATCTCGCCTTTAATTTTTATGTTTTTAAATTTAAAATTACATTTCAGACTTGAAATGCTTGTTATTAATAGTAACATATACCGGGCGAGTTGGTCGTGCGGTTGATGGCTGCGCAGCTGTGAGCTTGTATCCGGCAGATAGTGGGTTCGAATCCCACTGTCACCAGCCCTGATGATGGTTTTCCGTAGTTTCCCATTTTCACACGAGCCAAGTCCGACTCGTTGGCTGAATGGTCAGCGTACTGGCCTCAGTTCCGAGGGTCCCGGGTTCGAATCCCGGCCGAGTCGGGGATTTTAACCTTCATTGGTTAATTCCAATTGCTCGGGGGCTGGGTGTTTGTGCTGTCCCCAACATCCCTGCAACTCACACACCACACATAACACTATCCTCCACCACACTGACACGCAGTTACATACACATGGCAGATGCCGCCCACCCTCATCGGAGGGTCTGCCTTGCAAGGGCTGCACTCGGCTAGAAATAGCCACACGAAATTATTATACACGAGCCAAGGCCAATGCCACTTCCTTTCCACTCCTAGCCCTTTCCTATCCCATCGTCACCATGAGACCTATCTCTGTCGGTGCGACGTAAAGCCAATTGTAAAAAACAAAAACAAAAAAACCGGGCGAGTTGGCCGTGCGCGTAGAGGGATTTCATTGTTAGGGACCCTTGAGTTCAAAACATCGAATACATCATTTATTAATTCCCCTCATTATGTTTGTGTAGAATATATTCAATTGCTTGGGCAGTGCGACGTGAAAACAGCTGTGCTGCCATTCTGACATTTTGACGAGCACGTCCTGTAACGTTCAGGTGAACCTCTGATATATGGTGTACGATTGAAAGGTCACTTTTCTGGTGCCTTAGGAGATCTTCTATTAGAGTCTTTGTCACGGTAGTCCCATCTGGCAAAGTGATTCCATCATCAAGGAAATGATTACGTAATAGTTTTAACAAGTGAGGGACGTCGAAGAACACCCAGACTTTCCGATTACTGTCCACAAGGTTGGAAAAATATGTCTTGCTTGTAGATACCCCAAGTTCTTTCCATGCTTTTGCATTTTTTTCCCCCCATGTCGGAAGTAACAGCAATTACACGCACTCCAGCCTCTTAGAAGTAGTTATGGCCTCAAACATCGAAGTCAAGAAAACACTTTAAAACGATTTTTTGACATTTGCTCGAGTATGCGGCTGGGGAAAAGAAGCAGTCTTCTTCCGTTCCAGAAAGGGTTTTTAATATCCATAAACTCCCTTATTGGACTCTTTGGAGATGTGAAAGGCATTGGGGAAAAGTACATTTTGACTTCCAGACTGAATCAAGACTGTCTAGAAAATTATTTCTCTAGACTTCGGGGACTCGGTATATTTTATAACAATCCCACTCCCTTCAAAGTGAAGAACAGAATGCGCCTCTTAACACTAACTGGGAACGCGAACGACATGCCTCTATCTCGTGGAGCTTCTGTTGCTCAGGACAGAAGTCAACTTTCTATATTTTCTGACCCTCTCACACCTGATGAAGGAACTGAAGAATTCCAGAATTTCCTTTCCAGCGAACTTTGCATTGAAGTGACTGACAACCCGTCCGATGTTATGAGTTTTGATAGAAGTGAAGAAAACTTGCTACTTGAATCTGACCTAAGCAGTTTAACGATTCCCAATGAAGATGTAACACACGATGCTTTAAAATACTTGGCAGGTTACGTCGCCTACAAGTGTAAAAACATAGACAGTTCTTTGGGAACAAAAACGGATATATGTCGTCTTGATCCGAAACTATCCTCTGAACAAGACTGGATCACTATTATTTCTAAAGGTGGCCTCACTTCTCCTTCCCCTGAGTGGTTGGCTATGACAATGGAGTTTGAAGTTATTTTTGCTTCCTTCCACGGGTCCTGTATTTCAAGGTGCTACAAAGTAATGGGAACATTAACATCAACTATACACTCTAAATTTCCCGAAGTCGATAGGAAAATCATTGCCTTATATGTAAGGACAAGGACGTTCATTCGTATCAGACATTTGAACAAAAAGGCCCAATGGGAAGCAATGAAGAACCTACTCTGGGTTGTATCTCCTTAACAGCTAATATATTACATTTCATGCCTTAACATAAAAAATAAGCTTTAGCCGATGACAGTGTCGACAACTTCAACTTTTGAAGGATATTTAGAACATAACAGGGCAAAAACAGCCCACTGAGCGCCGTAGCCTGCTAAGTCGTGGTAGCCTGCAGATAGTGGAAGGATAGCCTTGCGAAATCCACATCCGTCTTGTCTGATAAAGAAGAAAACTGTTAAAACAATTTTAAGAACTACCTTTTCATTGTAATATGATTATTAATAACAAACATGCCTAACTAAGGCTTACGAGGCTGGCATATACATTGTGCACTATAATTTGCCCTACGGTAGATATTTTCTATTTTTCTCTCACTCATTACACATGTTCATGATTTAAATATATGTTCCAAGTCATGACAGAAAGACATACCAGTTTGAAAACGCAAAAGAAACGATAAATTTTACTTTGCATTCAGCATTTAATGCAAGAGAATATTACAGACCGCAGATGTGTTCTTCCCGATGACGTCACAAGCCGTTGACCAATGGCAGCACACATGCCCGGAATGGCCAAATACTTTAATACTTCGATAATATATCCAATAGATGGCTGATGACGTCACATTCTTGAAGCAAGGATCTCAATCAGCTGACTGGTGGGTAGTGCGAGAGTTTTGAACATTGTGTTATAGGCGAGAATAGTGATCAGCGTACTTAAAAGTGACTTTAAGCTCCTGTTAATGAAGCGATGGTGCACTATTGCGTAGCGTATGGATGCAAGGAGACCTTCAAAAAAGGATCTGGCATTTCCTTTCACAGGTAAGTAAATATTTACGTAAATATGATGATGATGATGTAAGGGGTTTCATACAGTTGTTGTCAGGTGTCTGTAGAATACGTACGTTTATTGTATTGGTTACAGTTCCAGTTTCCCGGTTACAGCAATTTTGAATACTGTGCTTTTATTGATTTCAGTTTTCCTGCTGATGAGACAAGGAAAAAGCAATGGGTAGTTGCATTAAGAAGAGAGAATTTCATACCTGGAAAGCATTCAAGATTATGCTCTAAGCATTTTTCACCGGAATGTTTTGATAATGAAGCATTTGGTGTGGGAGTTAAACTGAAGCCAAATGCAGTATCAACAATTTTTAATTTTCCACCCCACCTTTTACCAGCTGAGAAGAGGAGAAAACCTCCTGTGAAGAGGAAACTTCAAGTGGATCCTGTTGCATCAACAAGTTGTGTGTGAGCAGATTTTTTTTATTTATTTATTATTTTCCATAGATTTATGCAGGAATGTGGCCTGTCATCCTTATGTGAAATATTTGTGTTTAAGATATTTAACATACTGTTCAACTGCAACATCTATTGCAGCATATTAGGTTACTATATTACACATAGGTAATACATTTTTGTTGTTGACCCTTATAATTTTCATATTTTTTCAGTGTTCCTCAGGAAGAGGAGAATGAGTCTCTTCCTAAAACAAAGGTGTTCAGAAAATCTTGTGTTGGTGATTACACTGAGGAAATGGTAAAGTCACCAAGGAAAGCCCAGACCTTCATGCAGGTTGCCAGGGAAGTTATTCATAAATCCCATAAGAAGCTGAAATTGGAAAGGCAGAAGTATCGGCGAGCTATTAATCAGTTGCAGAATGGGAAAGCCTTAGTAAACCATCTGAAGGAGAAAATGATGATAACTGAAGATGCTGCTTGCACGCTTGAGGTAAGAAAACAACAGCTTAAATATTTTTTCGGTTTCCCTGTATCCGCTAGCCTTTGGTGGTGCTATTTGAGGATCCAAACAGTCTCTGGGTTGATGACCTAACAGACAGACATACATACATAAAATTTGGAGCCTTTAGAAGTCTGTAATTTGTTTCTATTGTATCACAATCTCTGTTAAACAAATATTTCAAAAATAATGTAATACCATAAATTAACTTGTGAAAAAGCATAATGCACCTTTTAACTTCCATTGTTCCAGAAATGTCTGTCTTTCTCCTGCTGCTGCCCAACTTCTGATGCGAACAAAGGATGGTGATACAAGAGCAGAGTATCCTCCTGAACTACGCTGCTTTGCACTTACATTGAATTTCTATTCAAGTCGTGCATACAGCTACTTGAGGGATGTATTTCCTCATGGTTTGCCCCATCCAAGTACACTGCGGAAGTGGTATCAGTCGGTGGATGGTAAGCCAGGATTCAGTTCAGAGGCTGCAACTGCTCTCATTTCAAAAGGGAAGGAGATGGCTATCAGTGGAAAGCCCCTAGTGTGTGCACTGATGATGGATGAAATGTGCATCCGGAAGCACATTGAATTTGATGGAAAACAATTTCTTGGTTATGTGAATTGTGGTACTGAAATCGAGGATCAGGATTTACCAGAAGCCAAGGAGGCTTTTGTGTTTATGGTGGTCTCACTAAATGGACACTGGAAAATTCCAGTGGGTTATTTTTTGATTAACGGTTTAAGTGGCTCGGAGAGAGCAAACCTAGTGATTGAGTGCCTTAAATTTTTAAATGACCTAAATGTAATTGTAGTGTCACTTACTTTTGATGGTGCTGCTTCTAATTTATCCATGGCCCGTTGTTTGGGAGCTTCTTTTGATGAAAATAATATGGTGAACTGGTTTGAAAATCCCTCAAATGATTCTAAAGTGTTTATTCTTCTAGATGCTTGCCATGCTATAAAATTAGTGAGGAATACTTTAGGAGCTAAGAGAACTTTTGCCAGGGGTGATAATGTCATAGACTGGAGGTACTTAGAAGAGTTAGAGAAACTTCAGAGTATCGAGGGCCTTCATCTAGGAACAAAACTTTCCAAAAGGCACATTCACTGGGAGAAGGAACCCATGAAAGTAAAGCTCGCCACACAAACATTCAGTGAAAGTGTTGCAAGTGCAATGACATATTGTGACAGAGACTTAAATCTTCCTCAGTTTCAAGGGTGTGAGGAGACTGTAAAATTTGTTAGGCTCATGAACAATATATTTGATATCTTGAACAGCCGTAATCTTTGTTCAAAGGGATGGCAGAAACCATTGAAAGCAGAGAATATCCACAGTACGAGGGCCTACATTCAGGAGGCTATTGAATATATACAATCACTGCAAGAGATGGATGGTGGTGTTTGTCTAGTGAAGTCTCTAGGAAAACTGGTTTCATAGGTTTGATTGTGTGTCTAAAGTCTGTCTTAGGAGTGTATGACTCAATTTTGAACATGCCACAGCTGAAGATGCATTTTCTGCTCACCTACAAACTTAGTCAGGATCGTCTGGAAGTATTTTTTAGTGCCATTAGGAGTCATGGTGGTCATAACAACAACCCCACAGCTAGGCAGTTTGAAGCAGACTTTTGCTCCATATACAGATAGGTACTACAACCAGTGCCAATTGCTCTGCAGTTGACCCTACTGTTATTATGAATTGTAGAGACTGCAGTCAAATAACTGGTGATCCTATTCATCTGCCTGCCAACAGTACTGATGTACTTTTTGTTAGTCATGATCATGACTACATTCCACACCCAGCCAACCTGACACTGTATGTTGAGGACGTAGTGGAATATATAGCAGGTTTTGTTGTGAAAATATTACAGAAAACAGTTAAATGTGATGTTTGTAAGGCAGTTCTCCAAACAGCAGTTTCACATTCAGCACTCCTGAAGAGGAAAAACAGAGGTGGCCTTTCAATCCCATCATTAGATGTGATATACCTCTGCAGGGAAGGTGAAAAGATGATGCGACAATTCCAGCACAAAATGACAAGGATGAAGGACCCTTTAAATGTACTTGTAATGGCAGTACTGAGCCATGCTAAGAGAGAAGTGTTTGATGAACTTCAGGAGCATACATTTGCTTCTCCGCCCCTTGACAACCACATTCATCAGCTGAAGCGAGCAGTTTTGATGGAATACTTTAAAGTGAGGTTACACCATAAAGCACGGCTTGAAACAGAAAAACTTCACAGTGTGAGGGTACGAAGCTTTCACACAAAGACTGTTCTATTCAGGAACCAGTAATATAAGGTAGGCTGTTTTATAATATAATTATTGCATTTGTTATATAAACGTGTTAGAGTGTGTAGGCCTATATGAGGATTTCTATGCTTCCTATGACTGGAATATTTATATAGACTCAAGTTGCTAATGTAAGAGGATGCTGGTGTGGTATGCTAGTTTCACTGATTTGTATTAGTGTTCTACTTTTAGGCATATTCCCTCTAATCATTCTGTCTATGAGTCAGGTTGATTTTTATAGAAATTCATTCTTAAATTACTTTTATATTGGCATGTCTTGTTTTTGTATTTTGGGAACAACATTACTGAATGCTGCAGGATGTTTTCTTTTCTTCAGATGTGACCTCCTATTTATAGGCCTTCTTCAAATGTGGCATGTGCATTAGTTTATGTTGGGCTTTAAACTAAGCTTAATTTAGTAGGTGGCAGTGGAGTGAAATTTTACCTGTGTAGCATTTTATGTATCCCTTTATTATTATTATTTATTATTATTATTATTATTATTATTATTATTATTATTATTATTATTATTATTATTATTATTATTATTATTATTATTATTTTGTTGTTGTTGAAGCAGCATATTACAACACATCCGTGCTTCATAGGCATAAATAGGTACTACAACCAGTGCCAATTGATATGCAGTTGACCCTACTGTATTGTGAATTTTTATAACTTATGATAAGTGAATATTTCTTGTTATGGTACCTGTTTATCGTTTACCCTGGAGAGTTCATTTTTGTTGCCATCTGTTGGTGGTGTATGGTTCACTTAAGTGTGATACTTGTGTTATTTTCTTTCCATAATGGTCCTGTAGGCTATGTGTCACTCTTTGCATCTTGTGTTGTTGGGCATTGGTTTGAAGTAGGCCTATTTCAGTCAAAAGTATACCGAGCACGGTAAATACAGTATTTTAAAGTTGTTTTTGGAAGTTATGAAGTGTTTATTGTAGATGTCAGTCGCATTAATATTTCAAATTAGGCTACACTTCCTTACGGACAACTTTCAGAGGTTAGCTTTCAGCTATTAATCCCAATATGATGCGATAATTGGAAAAAATTACTTGTCTCTTACATTATAATAAATAATTAACATTAAACAATTAGTGTTACTCACGGGGATGTAATACTTGCAAAAAAAAAAAACGATCATAATGAGGGTGTATCCTATCGTAGCTCTCTTTTGGTTTTAAACATTTTCGTCGTAATTATGCATTTATGTCCACGGTTTTTATTGTAATTAACGCTTAACCACAACAGCTAAGCAGGGTACATATCATATTCCGATTTCGCCGCCTTTTCGAATGTCACTGTTTGACAATTTCCTTATATCCTTTCGGACTCTGCTTCGAACTACCCCCCAGTCAGCTGATCGAGATGTTGGCTTCAAGCCGCAACATGGACGAGGTGGCGCTAAGCGCACTCTATAGTATTAATGCTCTAAGCTTTAATATGATAATACCGGACAGCTTGTTGTTTTCAATGAGAAAGTCGATAGTGCTGCTACCTACATGGCTTGGTGTGACCAACTCTTCAATAACATAATTATTGTCATCTGTATGATTCTTGTTGCACTGCCGTGTTGTTTATAATGTATCAGTGTTTGTCACTAAATAATCTTACATTGCAGTTATATTCCAAGAAAAGTGTTATGCGCTGAACAAATAACCTACAAGCTAATGGGCATGCGAACTGATAAGGACAGCAAGTATTAAAAAAGTTATGACCTCGCATCTGTGTTGAAGTTACATTCTATGACCCTTATATTAAGAAAATCAATCAAATACTCTACTGAAATGTTAGTGGGACGTAAAAACAATAACATTAACATATATGGAACTCTAGTATACTCAAATTTGAGGGTCCACATTGTTAAACAGTACCATAAATTTCACAAACGAAAACTTGTGAGCCTGTAGCGTAATGGTTATCGCGGTAGTCTTGAAGTTGAAAATTGAAGGCCATGAGTTTCGAATCCAGTCATTTCTTTACTGTAAGAAAATAATAATAATAATAATTATGATTATTATTATTATTATTATTATTATTATTATTATTATTTATTATTATTATTTTAATTATTTTAATTATTTTAATTATTATTTTAATAATAATAAAAATTATTATTATTATTATTATTTTCTTTACGTCCCACTAAGTACTTTTACGGTTTTCGGAGACGCCGAGGTGCCGGAATATAGTCCCCCAGGAATTATTTTACATGCCAGTAAATCTACCTACACGAAGCTGACGTATTTGAGCACCTTCTAATACCACCGGACTGAGCCAGGATCGAACCTGCCAAATTTGGATCAGAAGGCCATCGCATCAACCGTCTGAGCCACTCAGTCCGGCGTAAGAAAATTCTTCTTCTTTATCTGTTTATCCTCCAGGGTCGGTTTTTCACTCGGACTCAGCCATGGATCCCACCTCTACCGCCTCAAGGGCAGTGTCCTGGAGCTTCAGAATCTGGGTCGGGGGATATAACTGGGGAGGATGACCAGTACCTCGCCCAGGCGGCCTCACCTGCTATGCTGAACAGGGGCCTTGCGGGGGCATAGGAAGTTTGAAAGGGATAGACAAGGAAGAGGGAAGGAAGCGGCCGTGGCCTTAAGTTAGGTACCATCCCGGCATTTGCCTGGAGAAGGATGGCCACGTCCAGGATGGCTGAGGTGGGAATCGAACCCACCTCTATTCAGTTGACCTCCCGAGACTGAGAGGACCCCGTTCCAGCCCTCGTACCACTTTTCATTTTCGTGGCAGAGCCTGGAATCGAACCCGGGCCTCCGGGGGTATTAGCTAATGACATGAACCACTACACCACAGAAGCGGGCACGACAATTATTTCAGTGTATTACAAGCATAGGCTTGAACACCAGTCCAACTAATTTAATACGTGTGTATGGTAATGCTTCATGCATAAATTTGTGAAAGAGACTTTAGGAAATTCTGAACACTTCTTCCTTGTCAAGAACATCCTAGTTCATTCACAGTAAACCCAATGTATTATACATATTATGTATTTCTGTCTTCAGAGGTAAAACAGAAAATTCCAAGTACAGCAAAAATGAGAGAGCAGAGTGAGCTGAGTTCTCCTGTAGCATTCGGGGAGATCGGCCGTATCGAAGAAGAAGAAGAAGAAGAAGAAGAAGAAAGCGGAGAAAGAAAAGAAGTCAAAATAATGGATCAGAACTCCTGTTCCTTACTTACAGCTTCTCTTTTCCAAAATTGTAATAAATCATGGATGTTGTTAAGTTATCTGCCCGCTCTGGCGCTTTGGCTGAATGGTTAGCGCTTCGTGCCCCCCGTTTTTATGATACCTTCATTCTTCGGAGTGTTGGATCTCTTCCATTTCCCTTCTGATTAGTGTTAATAGAGGATGGCTGGCCAGTTGTACTTCCTCTTAAAAAATAACCACCACGGAAAGGTCAGCGTACTGGCCTTCGGTTCAGAGGACCCTGGTACGATTCCCGACTGAGTCGGAGATTTTACTCGCGTCTGTTAATTCCTGTAGATCGGGGGCTACGGGTTTGTGTTCGTATTCATACGCATCTTCAAATATATACAACATATCACACGAGAAACAACCACAGAAACACGAGGTAGTGAATATATATCCCTCCACATACGATTGGTGGTAGGAAAGGCATCCGGCCGCAAAACTAGGCTAAGTCCATACAACGTCCTTCGCCAGGCTAGAAAAAACTGGAGAGAGTAGGTAGTTGTTAAATATTTCCCCCAGAGGATGGTTGTATCCTCAAACAAATGCTGCTTTTAATTTTCAAGACATAGCGAAAGGCACGGCTAACATAATGCTCGTTTGGAGGTTTATGAAAGAGGCATTTCATATTTTAAAATGTCATTCTTAATTATTATGATTATTCAATTTATTATTTTAACAAAAATATTTCCAATGAGTGTAGTGCATTCCTCTCAACTATAGCATAGACGAGTATGCAGTTCACACCAACACGCTAGATGTCACCACCATCGCTGTTCGCACTCGACTCAATGCTGTTGAGATAGAGCTGTCCGGTATTGGTGTATTAAAGTATGTGGAATGGCCTACCTGTAGAGTATTCTAAGTTCCTTGGGTTTTAGGGCCAACCACCAGAGGGTGAGGTCATGTGTAATAGTGCTATGTCTTACATCCGCCTATACAGAAAACCTGCGCTTCTTTCATAGTTTCTGAGGAGTATTAGCGGCTTATTTTGGGTGCTGAGTTTGTGTTAGTGTTATCCAAGAATGTACCCTCGTTTAAAGTGCTTTTACTGTAATATTTATTATAAATTTTGTGCAATAAGTGTCAGCCATCTTGTTAAGTGCTACAATAGTTTCATAGATAACACTACGTAGATAGCCACTCGTTATGTTCGGCTAACATCTTTGCCCTCACTTTCACCCATCTTGTTTCTTTTGTCTTTGCTACCATAGAAACTATGATGAAGATTGGCACTCTGTTTAGCATTCTTAGCGTTGCCTAGGTCACACAGCCGGCCCATATTGTCAGCCATCTTTAAGATGAGTAAAGTGAGGCTTCTGTACTAACAGCATATTACACATTACCTGGTCAGCTTGCGTGGGGGTTTGGCTCTGAAATGAGTAGGAGCTAAGCATAACCCTGCGTGAGACACTGGGATGGGGGGCCTCAACCCCGACACGGCGCGTCTCAATGGCTGATAGGGAACGTCCTGTAGATATGCAGGACAGGTGCGAATAAGGCATGGTCAAATAAGCACCCGCGGATCAAATGAGGCAAAAAAGAAAATGGTCAACGGTCTCTAAGGCGGAAGAGGAGATCTCCCAACGGCCTGGAGGACGGAAGAACTAACCCCAAGTCTTACCGCGTTGGTTTTATTCTTGGATAGAAGACATGGGACCGAATACCCCCCGGGATAAGGGGGCCCCCTTTACTAAGTGCCAACGGCCTCCAAGGAGGGCGGATGAGCGGGTATAGGGTAGGGCACTCTCTTGCCCTTGGAGTGGGAAACTGCTCCTAAAGGCGGATTAACCAATATGGTCAACGGCATAGGATGGAGAAGGCCAGAGGGAAACCACTCCATTAAAGATCCACTGGATATCCCTTGTTATGCAGCAATGATGCTGGGCTTTGGAACTAAATGTAATTCCGGAGGTAAAATAGTCCCCAATTCGGATCTCCGGCTGGGGTCAGGGACAAAGCGTGGAAGAAAGGTGGTGGTGGTGATTATTGTTTTAAGAGGAAGTACAACTAGGCAACCATCCTCTATATAACACTAATCAGAGAGAAAAAAAATGAAGGGGCCGACACTTCGAAAAATGAAGATATCGGCCAAAGGAAGACAAGGGCCACGAAGGGCGTGAAAATGAAAGACTCCCTAGCCCTCGCAAACCTAATAGCGTCGGGGTCGGAAAAGAACAAGAGTTGACCAAGAGAGGTCGGATAGGATAGATGAAACTGAGGAGTCTGGCACAAGTAAGTGGAAGCAATGCCAGGACTCAGCTGAGGGCCCCGTGGTCGCCAACCCACGCTCCAAAGTTCAGAGCCCCTGGGGCCCCTTTTAGTCGCCTCTTACGACAGGCAGGGGATACCGTGGGTGTTATTCTACCGCCCCCACCCACAGGGGGAGGTGGAAGAAACACAAGAAATATTATTTTAGGAACTTGGAATATACGATCTCTCAACATTTGTGGCAAGCTAGAGAACTTAAAAAAGGAGATGGCTAAACATGACATCGACATATTAGGAATGAGTGAAATAAAGTGGCCTGAGAAGGGGAACTTTTGGAGTGATAACTATAGAATTGTATACTCTGGAGAAAAAAGGAAGCCATGCAGGTGTAGGAATAGTATTAAGTAAAAACGTAGGTGTAAGAGTTCAGAGCTATGTACAATACAGTGATAGAATAATTATGGTGAGAATAGAAAATGAACCAGTTGACATGATAATAATACAGGTGTACATGCCAACAACGAATCATTCAGATGAAGAAGTGGACCAGGTATATGATCAGTTAGAGGAGTTGATGGATACGATTAAGGACAACGAGAACCTCATTTTTCTTGGAGACTGGAACACCTCTGTTGGTGAAGGAAAAGATGGGAAGACTGTAGGTCAGTATGGTCTTGGAGTAAGAAATGACAGAGGACAACAACTAATAGACTTTTGTAAAGCAAAAGGACTAATAATTACAAACACCTTGTTAAAACAACCCAAGAGAAGAAGGTACACCTGGACTGCACCTGGAGATAAAGCGAGATACCAAATAGATTATATTATGGTAAAGGAAAGATACCGTAACCAAGTCAAACAATGCAAAAGTTATCTAGAGGCTGATGTAGCGAGTGACCACAACCTATTATTGTTAAAATCTGATTTAAGACTAAGAAAGAAGAGGAAGAATTTGGAAAAATATTGCAGATATGTGAGGAAACTAAAACAAGACAGAATCAAGGAAAACTATCAAACACTGGTAAAACAGAACGTCGCAAAATACCCAATGGTACAATAAATGAGAAATGGATGGGCCTTAAACACTCTATCATAGAAGCTGCAAATCAGGTAATAGGAAAAACGACGAAAGAAGCACGAGAACCATAGATTACAGATTATGTGCTTGAACTTGTAAAGGAAAGGAGGAAATTTAAAAACTCAAAGTGAAGAAGGAATCAGAAACTATAAAAGACTCCGAAACCTAGTCAACAGAGAAGCAAAGAAGGCTAAGGAAGAATATATAATGAGACAATGCAAAGAAATAGAAGAAAGAATGGAGAAAGGAAACATGGAAACTGCTTATGAATTGATTAAGAAACAATTCAGAACAGTCACTGGCCGTAGTAACAGCGTATTAAGTGAAAATGGGAAACTGTTGTCTGAGAGCAAAGAAGTGGGAGAAAGATGGAAGCGATACATGGAAACATTATATGAAGATCCTACTGACATAAATGAACTTGAAAATGAAGACAACATAACAAGTGACCAACTGGGACCCTCTTTAACAAAAGAAGAATATCTTAAGGCTGTGAAAGAATTGAAACCTAATAAAGCGCCAGGATGCGATGAAATAACTGGAGAAATGATACAGAGACTGGATGATGAAACACACGGCTATATTTTTAAACTGATCAGGGAAATATATGAAACCGGAGAGATTCCAGAAAATTTTAAAAAGTCTCTCATAATCCCTATACCGAAGAAACCTGGAACTCTAAAATGTGGAGAACATCGCACCTTGAGTCTGTTGTCGCACATGTCAAATCTATTGACAAGAATAATATATAACCGAATAAGCAATAAAATTGAACCACATTTAGCTGAAGATCAGTTTGGATTTAGGCGGAATAGAGGCACTCCAGAAGCTATTCTAACGTTACGACAGGTTATAGACAAAATGCTAGACGTAAAAAAAACCTTTGTTTATTGCATTCGTGGATTTAGAAAAAGCTTTTGATAATGTGAACTGGAATATGTTAATGAAGATTATGACTAGTGTTGGTCTAGATTTTAGAGATGGACGAATAGTATACGAATATAACAACCAAAGAGGCATCATAAACATAAATGGTGAAGTATGGGAGGCTTATATAAAGAAAGGAGTACGACAGGGATGTAATTTGTCACCAGTGCTGTTCAACCTGTATATTGAGAAAGCCATTGAGGAATGTAAGGAGGTAATGGAAGGGATAAAGATAAATGGAGTAGAAATAAAAATGATAAGATTTTCTGATGACATAGCTGTCATAGTGGAGAACGAAGAGAAACTACAAAGTGCATTAATAAGAATGAATAAGATATTGAGAGATAAGTATAACATGAAAATTAATACAAAAAAGACCGAAATTATGGTATGCAACCGCCAGCATATTGCAGTCGACATCAGAATTAGTGATATACCACTAAGGCAAGTAAATGTCTTTACCTATTTAGGAAGTAAAATCACTCCAGATAGCAAAAGTTCAGTCGACATAAAGAGCAGAATTTCCCAAGCAAAAATTGCTTTTTACTAGAAAAGGATACTACTTACATCAAGGACTTTAAATGTGGAGACCAAGAAGAGATTTATTAAGTGCTATGTCTGGAGTGTGGCCTTGTATGGTTCAAAAACGTGGACTATTAGTGCACGTGATAAGAAACGTTTGGAAGCATTTGAGATGTGGTGCTGGAGGAGGATGGAAGAGATCTCATGGACAGGAAAACTCACCAATGAAGAAGTTCTTCGACGAATAGGGTAAAAAAGATCCTTTTTAGCAAGAATAAGGAAAAGAAGAGACCAATTAATTGGCCATCTCTATAGGCACAATGGTTTCATAGTTAATGTCATGGAAGGAATGATTCAAGGTAAAAGAGGAAGAGGAAGACCTAGACTGCAATATTCAAGACAGATCAGAGATGACGTAGGAACAGGCTCATATGTGGAAATGAAGAGATTAGCGGATTACAGAGAAGAGTGGAGAAGACGAATTGCTGCCAACCAACCTTAGGATTGAGAATTAAGAAGATTATTTCTGAATCACTGAATTCACTGGGGGTTTATACGAAACAGAAACAGTGATTTTGCACTCCCACAAAATATACACAACCAAACTTAATGGGAATCTACCTTGCCTTAATGGAAATCAATTTCTAAACTTTTTTCTCATATGCAACATTTCAATATGAGCATTAATAAGGCAGATATCATTAACAGACCATTTTTCGGTACAAGTCCCACCGGACTTATCTGAAGAGCGGGTGCGGGTAAAGCCTATTATAACTTGAATACTACTGGAGATATGTCAACCAAATTCATATTTAGCATTCATCTGTCCAAAGGTAGGTTTTGACGTCCATACCATTTCAAATTCCCGGAATGGACTGGGGGTTTATTGGGAACCGAAGTAGTGATTTTACCCTCCCACAATTTATACAAGACTAACCTGACTGGAAATCAACCAACCTTGATGGATATCCATTTCTAAAACTTTTTTGTGCATTTTTTCGATAGGAGGGTTCATAATGGAGATATCATGAACGCTTGGTTTTTCAGGCTATGTACAGAGGAAATCTTCGTACAGTTACCCGTTTCAAGTGTAATAATGACCATCTGCATATTTGTTACCTTTAGTTCCGAAAAAGTCCTCATTTTAACCCCTCTCTCAAAGCAAGATTGAGGCACAGTCTGCCAGACGAGCTAGAAAATTGAAATTTGCCAAACTTATATGTCTTAGCCTGTAATTGCGGAAAGCTTCCAAGATCAATAAATATTTCATTTTTTACCCCCGAAAAATTTCGGAATATCGAGGCAATTTTATGTCCGTGCAGACCTTTGTTTCGAATTATCAAAAAACGGATGGCACAATATCCGTTCAATTTGGAGTGATCTTTGGTCCTATGACCTTTTTGTCGTATCTCTTTCCCTTATATGTTAGATTTGGCTGTATTTCTGGATTGTTCGTAAATATGGTGATATTACACTATATCTCATTGTTTGACACACTTATAGGAAATATAAAGTTATCAAGTTTGGTGCGCACTTTGACACAATCAAAGGCCATATGTGGAACAAATTTCATGATTCTAGCTTATATATAAGTATGCAAAAACATTATGTAAAGTTTTAAAATGTACCCAAATTTTACCCTATTCAAATTTTGAACTCAATTTAACCCATAAATATGGGAGATACGAGAAAATGTTTAAGAAGCAAACATGTAGAAGAAAAAAGCGGCGTCTGATGGCGCAAACCAGTTGTTGATATGATGTACTGTTTAGGAGTAGTGAATCTTGACATGGAGGTCCGCAATTTTAAACGTGCTCATGCTCATCTGTCTCCTATATAAATAAAATCGTGAAGACTGTTTGTCTGCACATTGACTATTTTGGCGATATTTTTGTACAGTTACCCGTTTCAAGTGTAATAATGACCATCTGCATATTTGTTTGCTCAGATTTCCTGAAGGTCCTCGTTTTACCCCTCCCCCAAAAGCAAGATTGAGGCACGGTCTGCCAGACGAGCTAGAAAATTGAATTTTGGTAAAATTGTATGTCATAGCCTGTAATCGACGAAAAGCTTCCAACATATTTAAATATTCCATTTTTTACCCTCGAAAAATCTCGGAATATTGAGACAATTTTAATGTCCGTGCAGACCTTCGTTTAGAGGTATTTCGTGGCTAAATGGTAAGTCTTATCACAAAACGGATGGACCAATCTCAGTTCAATTTGGAGTGATCTACAACTTCGGTCCAATGACGTTTCGTCATATCTCTGTTCCTTATATGTTAGATTGGTCTCTATTTCTCGATAATGCCTACATTTTGCTCTTTGTACACGTATAATTAGTAGTTCGAATCACTTTTACGAACAATAGAATCATCTAATTCTACACGAACATTGACCCACGCAGTATCCATACGTGAACCGAATTCTTTGTTCGCAGCTGTCATATTAGTACCCAAAAGTAATGCACTGTGAGAGAACTTTACCCAAATTTCCCCCAGTTCAACTTTTCTAACTCAATTTTACCCATAAATAGATGAGACAGGAGAAAGTATCTTAAGACCAGGCATTTGGACCGCTAAATTAGGCCTATTATGGTATAATCCTTTTGTCGATATGATGTATCGTTAAGCAGCAGTTAATCTGTAAATGAAGGTTTGCAATATTGTGAACATGCAGATATTTCGTATGTCGATCTATATATATTTATTGAAGTCGATTTGTAGCGATGTAAGGGTGTGTTTGCCATTATAATTAATATTTTACATTGATAGTGGCTCTCAGCAGGAGGTCGTCTGCTATTGTAATCATTATTCTCCACATGGACTTTGACTGGCAGTAGAAATGGGATCCTTCTCCAACTCCTTTGTAACTAGGATTAGTAAGGACGGACTATCATTGTAATTAATAATTCCCTCCCCGATTTGACAGCCATAAGTCAAGGGAGCATGAAATTTCGTTCAAAAATCCCCTAACCGATTGCGTTTAGGAGTAGGCAAATGTGGCCGCCATTATAAACAAATTCACCTATCTCAAACGTGAATGGCATTAGGCTTAGTGGCCTTGCTATTATAACGGGAACTCACCAACTCGGTGTGAC
The DNA here is from genome assembly GCF_040414725.1 of Anabrus simplex. Lineage (NCBI taxonomy): Eukaryota > Metazoa > Arthropoda > Insecta > Orthoptera > Tettigoniidae > Anabrus > Anabrus simplex. Next base: position 305,820 of record NC_090278.1, on the reverse strand, counting down.
TGTCATTAAGAAAAGGGGCCTGTCATGATAACGACAACAGCACAAGTAAAACTCCTCAACCGTAATCTGTCTGGAAGTAGGAAAGGGGGCTTGCCATTGTCAAGAAAACTCCCCAAATCGATTGTGACCGCACAATAGGTAATGGGGCCTCCCATTATAATGAATTGTGAATGGCAGTAGGAAACTGAGCCTGCCGTTATCATCACAATTCCTCAACTCGCACTTTACATTGGAAACAAAGTATGGGAACCTCCATCTACTGTTTGTCGATAACGCTAAGAGACATGGAATTTACAAAATACTTATTCATTGCATGTACAGTAATTTACTTCGATATACGTATACACTGTAGAATACCGTAGCGAAGCAGGGGCACATTTGCCAGTATATTACTACATTTGATATTATTTTAACCTACCACTAATTACATTCATTATTCTCGGACACGCAGGCCTCTTATCCATCCTGTCCTTATCCTTCATTATTCTCGTTTGTGTTTGTATTGATTATTAATTTTCTCTTTCCACATACTGTTTAAAATACAAAACAAACAAAAAATGTTGCTATTCTTCCTGGTATAATCCACTCGTTATTTAGCTGAGCTATAATCCAGTTTTCTGGGACAAAATATGATATAGAACTTACGAACATCTTGAAGTATGAGATTTCAGTAGTAAAGACCTTTTCAGACCTTGTGTTGGTAATGTGGTAATTTTGGGAGGCACTTGCAGGAGTAAAGCATCTTTATGCATACTTTTCTTCCCCAACAATGGATTTCATTATTTTTCCTATCTTTTCCATTACGACACTGTGTCACTGTTCCTTCCCGCCTAATATCATTTTCACTGAGTGTAAATTCTTGCATCATGCCTGCAGCTGATATTGACTTATATTGTCAAACCAGGAAACAACCCCTAAGGTACACTATATAATTAATTATTCAAGTATATAATACATAAAAACATAGTGATTGCTCATCCAGTTGAAACCAATAGTTCACATAAATATTACAAGCTCCCTGTTATTTGAAATTCTAATGCTTAAATTTTTATTGCCCCAGTCAATCGGTGCTTACAGTAGGGAAACATGTATTATTCCAGTCAAATAAACATAAAGTAACTAATTCATTTGTTTACAAGGTGTGGTAACTGGATGTCTATCTCATGGACAAGGGTCACTTTGGAACTCAGTAATATAGCGTGCTTACTCACCCAATGGGGCAAGCAATTGTTTGTTATTGTATGTTATTATGTCTGGATTCGTAACATTGGACAAGGACCACCTTTTGACTGCAAATTATTTTCAAATGTAATTTTCAAGGATTTTTTTTGGTCGCATCGACACAGGTAGGTCTTATCGCGACGATGGGATAGGAAAGGTGGTGGTGGTGATTATTGTTTTAAGAGGAAGTACAACTAGGCAACCATCCACTATATAACACTAATCAGAGAAAAAGAATGGAAGGGGTCCGACACTTTGAAAAATGAAGGTATCAGCCAAAGGAAGACAAGGGCCACGAAGGGCGTGAAAATGAAAGACTCCCTAGCCCTCGCAAACCTAATAGCGTCGGGGTAGGAAAAGAACAAGAGTTGACCAAGAGAGGTCGGTTAGGATAGATGAAAGTAAGGAGCCTGGCACAAGTAAGTGGAAGCAATGCCAGGACTCAGCTGAGGGCCCCGTGGTCGCCAACCCACGCTCCAAATTTCAGAGCCCCTGGGGCCCCTTTTAGTCGCCTCTTACGACAGGCAGGGGATACCGTGGGTGTTATTCTACCACCCCCACCCACAGGGGGAGGATAGGAAAGGCCTAGGAGTTGGAAGGAAGCGGCCGTGGCCTTAATTAAGGTGCAGCCCTAGCATTTGCCTGGTGTGAAAATGGAAAACCACGGAAAACCACCTTCAGGGCTGCCAACAGTGGGATTCGAACCCACTATCTCCCGGATGCAAGCTCGCAGTCGCTTGCCCCTTACCGCACGGTCAACTCTCCCGGTTTTCAAGGATTTTGGGGCGTTTTGGTACTGTAAGATTAATCGTTGCTCTTCGGGTAAAAGGTCATATTTCCCAATGATCTTCCAATCCATTATTTTCCTTAAGACTGGTCACGCTTTCCAGCCACATATGGATAGTTAGTCCATCAGAAGAATATTCTTTGTGTTTATTCTCCTATGCTTACGTGTAATGGAAAATGAATCTTACCGTATCGCACTCTAGGAATGTATGTTTGCAAGACTTATTTACTTAACTCTCTTGGTGCCAGGCCGTAGTGCGAGCATCCGCTCTTCAAATTGCCAGAGCCGATATGGTCGGCCGTTAACAATCCAGTCGGAAGTTGCCGGAGCCGATTACATCGGCCGGCTTAAAATTCTGTGATATACGTAATTTTGAGGCAACCTATAGTGACATGCATACTTTTGTTACAACCTGTAGTAAAGGGGCTACGCGTTATTGTGTGCCTGGCCTTGCTTTGGCAGTTCTAAGAGGGTGTTATACCTTTCACAAGAGTCGTTTCCTGTGTTAACAAATACCGCTAACCGGTCAGTAAGAGATTGCTCCTTGCAGTGAGTGGATTTGTGACAGGAAATGTTGTTCACGTGATAATTTTTCAGCAGGTGTTGATGACAATAAATTAATGCTGTATTTAGAACAGTGCGAAGTTAACGCTGATGATTTATCGGATAGCGATAGGGAAGGGAATTTAGTTCAGAGAGTAGCGACGAAATTATACCGGACACGTCCGCGGAATCACTGCAGCTAAAGAAGAGACGTTTAATTGTGTCTAACACCACTAAAGCTACTCTGAATATGGTGGTAGATGAAACTAGTGATAACGAATATGATGATGAAGATGTCTCTGGAGAACATTTTGTGGAAATTTGTCCCAATGAACCCGACAACATTCCTTAACCTCCTGTCTCCTTGAAGGACCTAAACATGCCCTACCGTCTGATTCTCCGCCCATATCACACTTCAATTTACTTTTCACTTACTCTCTGCTAAACCTTATAGTCACATATCTATCATTACCTAAATGCCGGTCTCCGCGGGCCAACTGTAGCGTGCCTGCCTCTCACCCGGAGGTCACGGGTTCGATTCCCGTCCAGGTCAAGAAGTTTCGCCTAGTCCTGAGGGTTGGTTCGAGGTTCACTCAATCTAAGTGACCCTAAATGATTGCAATTGAGGAGATATCTGAGGGCGAGAGAGCGACTCCGTCTGAGAGGATCCGTCTCACTGACCATGATTCACCTCGTAAACTGCAGGTACCGAACTGAGCAGCAGTCGCTTAGTAGGTCAAAGCAAATCACGGCTTTAGTGCCATACATTTCTTAATTTCGTAAATTCTGTTGTGTTGTAAAATTATTTTTCTAATATATACAACAACCGAAAACGAGAAACTATTTTTTTGTGAAAACAAAAACTATAATATCAACTACTATTTTTTTTACTTATTTAATAATTCAGAATTATTTTAATACTGTGTTGTCCGCACGTAGAAAATTTGTTGTCAGTATTTGCCAAACATCGATACATACACGCGAATTTTATCGGTGAGTAAAATTGTCTTGTTTTTATTAGTGACATATGTTAGAATTTTTATTTTTTACGTTTTTACTTTTCTCGTTCAAATTAGTTATTCTATAGAATTGTATTTAGAAATACATTATACATAATTACGTATATTCTTTTGTATCGTAAATTATTTTTTCAAAGTAGATATTGAGTGAGAAATTGCGAAAATATATTTCTCTTCCTAAAAATAAGCGTTATCGACAACTATAAATCAACAATAAAACGTTTTTGAATCTTTATATCACTCCAAACCAGTTTCTTATTCTACGTAGTCGGTATGTAGAAAATTTCATGCCGGTATTTGCTATACACCGGTTGATATACGCGAATTTTTAAATACATGTATTTCCACTGAAAACGGCCTGACACTTTACAGTAGTAGAGTGGAGGCGGAGCTCTGGCCTCTTCCAGCTGATGGGGAGCGGCCGACCAGATCGGCTGTTGGCTCCAAGAGGGTTAATTTCTGATTCAGAAGTGATATTGCCGATAGGTCCTCATTCAGTCATTCCTCAATACCTCAACAAGAACGTTTCCTTCTTTTGCTTTTGCTGTCCTTAGATGTCTTCCAGCAATAGTGACTAGAATGCACTTTCCCTAGATTACGTTCTTAATCATATTATGAAACTAACAACTTCCAGAACCACAGGTGTGAAATGAACGTATCCGCACGTGAATATAAGTCACCATGTGCCCTAAGCTTTAGAGTTTCTACCAGTCCTAAAATATATTTTTTTAGGCCACTTCTGGACCAATATTTCAGTAGGATCCTCCCCCGTAATGCCCTAAAAGGCAGTTAAAACATTGAATAAGGACCTTGTACTGCATGTGTATAGTCGTGAATTTAATATTTTTTGAACTTTGTTTCTCCCATACAGAAAAAACCTGTTTCTATTGATTGATATATTTGTTCCAGGTGTTACAATGGGCGAAATATCTGAATCAGCAAGTACTCTCCATGAAGATGTTTTAAAACTTTTGGAATGTCCCGTGTGCGTGTTTCACATGACGGGCACGATTATGCTCTGCAGTAGAGGTCACAGTATATGCGTGGAGTGTAAAGAAAAGCTGACACAATGTCCAGTCTGCACTGGGAAATTTACGGGAGGAAGAAATTACACACTAGAAGATTTGGCAAATAAAGTACTGTTTCCGTGTGCGAACAAGGAATTTGGGTGCACGGAGAAGATTCCAAAGACTCAAATGGAAGTTCACGGCCTCTCCTGCCCTCATAGAGTGTATGGATGTTCAGCAGGACTACATGGCACTTGTCAGTGGTTTGGTAGGAGAAGTGAATTATTTGATCATGTAGCAGTGAATCATAGTACTTCATACCTATGCATAACTGGTCCAAAACGTATGCGTTTAGAAACGATTCACTTTCAACACAAATTTCATACGTGTTTTTTGGTATCACGATATGACGTGTTGTTTTGGCTTCATTCGGTATGTGATTCAGATAGAAAATCTTATATATTTTTTGTTCAGTATATTGGGCCAGTTCGAAAGGCAGCACAGTTTTTGTATTGTATTGATTTAGAATGTGATGATGGATGTCACCAAAAGCACTATACAGATGTTACAAAGGACGACTTGACAGACATTGATTGAATAATAGAGTCTAAGCTGTACTTCGAGCTCAGTGATGCTATGTACGAATATTTCGTGCAGAGTGATAAAGGGTATATCACTTTCAATGTTATAAAAAGGAACTCTTGCAGAATATAAGTATTGTTAAAATAGCATTTTATTATTTCTCTCTTTGATCACACATTTCTGATAATACCTACAGTGTATACAGTAAAGGGAGAGCAGGCTCTCACTAGGAAACACTCTGAAAATACAGCTTGCAGTGTGAAATCTCTCCTATTGCATTTTTAACAAACTTGTAACCCGTAGTGGTTTTTTATTCTGGACGAATAGAACTATTGGACGGCGATCTCTAGAGTGTTTTCTATACATCAAGACATTGTAATTTTATTTTGTTTTCTCCCTATACCGACACGTGTAAGAAATTGATAGTTCAATTGTTAAGTCAGCAATTTCTTCGTGGCTTGTCGTTTGCTTGATGCCCATATAAGGTCAGGGTTTTTGTAATTGGTTGTAATTAGAAGTGTTGTAATTGGTTTAACATGGAGGTGTTTTCCGATTGGCGGTTTGATATCGAATGATTTCCGGTATGATGTGAGGTAGTGAGGTACACGTGTGCCAGCGCCTCCCAGAGAACAAGGCCTGGCAATACGATTCGTGACGTCACGCGACTGGGCTCAGCCGTGACCACCACGGCTCAGTGCGAGTGGATAGTAGATGAAGCTAATTCCTTACGAGAATTGAAAAATACGTTGGTTAAAGTGCATTCTACGAATATTCTTTCTCGTAGACGCGCATATCGGAAGCGAAATGAGTAATATACCGTAATAATTAGAAAGAACAATTAAAAATGCAAAGAAGAATTTTTTAAGAGTCTTAATACTGAACAACTTTAATAATATGTCGAGATGGCACTTTCTTACGTATATTTAAGAGTAAAAAATGATCAGTTCCTTTTACAAAACTCGCCATAAGACCTCTCTCTGTCGGTGCGAGGCAAAAAAAGAAAAAGCAAGCTTTTACAAAACTGAACTTGCTGATGAAAGATAAAAAACATGTAAGTACAGAAAAAGCTATTAAATAAAAATAATAACGTATAAACTACCTTACTTACAGTATATTAGTAGCAGTCCAGGAACATGCAAGCTGTAATGCTCAGTGTTGTCGGTCATGAAAACAGGTAAACATTTTTTTACAATAGAAGCCTCACATAAATTAAGGGGGTGAAGTGCTCACACAATTTGGCTGTTATGCAAAGAGAATGATTATAGTACATGCCAACAATAGTTTGTTCATCAAGTCATCAAAATTATATTTGCATTCCCTAGTGTAAATAAATGTACTTATATGATTTTGGACCCTGATTCAAAAAGCAGAACAGGGAAAAAATTGAAATTCTTAAATTTGAAAAGTAGCATGCCAATTCTTATAACATTTGAACTGACCTTCACCCAGACATTTTCTGAAATTGTTTTCAATTTAACTTCACCAGGTTGCTTAAAATTGAAATGGACATGAGGTGAACATGATATAAGAAAATATAAAAGGAAATCTCTATGAACATTAATTGTTAAAATCCTAAGAAACCATATTAAGAACTTGCATCCCTGCCATTACATTAATAAAAAAGTAGCAGAACACACACTGAACTACTCATTTTATGCTTTATGAACCAGCTGCATTATATAGATATGACACACATGAGATCAATTAAGTAATTAATCCCCAATTTTTCACAGATGCATGTTAGATTCATTACATAACAAAAGCTGGAAGGAGTACTTTCTCCAAGAGGAAATTCATAACCACAGTGTGAATAGGCTATAATGCTGGAAGAGGAAATTCATAATTGAATTCACAATTACTCAAACAGGAATGTTTACTACTGAAGGAACTTACAGTGTGAAACATGCTAATTTAGCATGGTTTCTAATTTGATTATACCGATGTCTCCATGAGTAGATATCTGGCTGTTCCTATAGTTATTGTATTTCAACCTTCTGTCGACAGAGGGCAGCTCCCTCTGTCGCGAGCGTGTAGGATCTTTTCTCGGCGAGACCTTTTTAATATCTTCTCCTTGAAGTAATGTTGGGCTGTTTATGCTGGGGAAAGAAGAGACGTGTCACACACACACACAGGAGCGGCGTGTTTGCTTTTCTTATGGTGGTTTTATAAGTTTAAATCTATGCAAAACTACTGCATAATTTATAATTTATTTCATGTAGGTATTATCTTTCTTTTTATTATGGCCGACCGAAGTCCATCTCGGTACTCGAAGCGAGAATGGCATGTGTATGAGTTGTGTAAGTGATTGTGGTGCGTCAAAATCTGGTCTCTGATTATTTTAAATGAATTTCTCGATGAAACATTTTGTCATTATTTGGAGGTATGGTCTGTGTGTCGGCCAGGTCTATTCTAGCCGTACGCAGTATGTAGGTGATGGATCTACGCGTGACCGTGGGGTCACAAACGTCCTACTGTCATTTGCCCTAGGTGGGCTATATATCTACTACTGACGTGAGACCTTATTGATGAAATGTTGAACTGCACTCCACGAGTTGCCTTGATTTTATTTACTCGCACCAATCTGCCGGAATTATTTGCCTTTGGGGGCAAAAGGATCGCGTGATTGAATGAATGTGTAGATGAATGAGCTGAGTGCTAAGATGACGTATCGGTCTGTTGAATTTATGCCTATTTGTTCCCTATCGTGCCTCTTTTCTCCTGGGTGCGAAGTCTTTATTTTGTATGGTGTGCATCCTTGTTGTTTACGACCTGGAGCTCGCCATGTTGGTTTATTTATTTCATGGCCGTGTGCAGGTCCATGTTTTCTGTTACCGGTATTGTTTGGCTTTGCGTTCATTGCTCCATGGAGCATTGTCTTTGCCCCTCGTGGATTATTTCCTTGGTCCGGCAGTTTTCTGATTTAATCACTTTATTATTTTATCTGCTCCTTGGTGCGTGGAATCGATATGAGAGGGGTATTGTTAAAATAAGTGTGGATATTGAAAATGACTCCCACGCTTGGAATTGCGTTTCTATTCCTCGCCGAAGGAAAGATTGAATAAAGATTGAGTTAATGATATTCAGCTCGCAGTTTTTAGTAGCGAGGTCAGTGGTGGAATAAATGCTATCATCTCAAGAGTAACTGTGCCCTATGCATGTAAGAAAAGATGAGGTCACGAGACCTTGGTACGATTATATTTTGGGCTGACGCCGAATATGTATGTATTACCTTGTTATTATTACTGGTTATTTCATCTAATTAATCCCTTTGATTTACGTTACATTACAATAAATTCTCATCTATCATTTATAACGATTTTTACTCGTAGTAGTGTTAGTTGTTAGCTTTAATTGTTTGAGGAGAATAACGTTTTCAGCTCAGGGCTATGTATTTCGCCCTTCCTGATCGGGGATCCACGGCAAATTTGTTTCCCTACGATGGTCGTGATTCACTATGTGTGTCCTTTAGTTAGGGAGGGTGTGGCTCAAGTGATTAGCCCTGAATTCAGAGTTTACACATTCCCTTTGAATGGAATTCATAGAGGTTCATCAACTCAGTGATTAATAATAGTAATGTACTAAAAAAAATGAGAAAGCCTCAGCTTACCACAGACAAAAGGAAAGGATGGTTAATGATTTTGTAGGAAATGTGCCACCAAGATATTTGTTAAATGACAAAATACCTGTTTAACATAAAAGGTGCCCTCTCAAATGTAATATCACTCCCTGAAAACATAACACCTGGCAATAAATATGATAAAATAAAAGTGCTCTTGTGTTATTACTGTATTCTCTTCTAAAGAAACTACTACGGAAAAAAGAGCTACTAAATTTGTTCCTTTTCAGAGCAGTTCCAGTCTTGTTTTACAGATATTAAACTTAATTTTTCTTCAAATTCCTGGAAGTTCTTGAAAGAAACAGTACTGACATGAGCTTCATAGGTCTCTAAACTTTGTGCAAGAGCCTTGGCCAAACTTTCATTGTCTACTCGACAACGCCTATCGTCTGGAGCTTCTCGGTGGGCAGATGTGGTATCAGACAAGTACTCTGGCCAGTTTGGAAATTGAGAAGGAACAGCTCCTAAAACGTTTAGACCAAGTTAGAATGCATTCGCCTAGATATAAATGCGCTCGTCTATTAATTCATGGCACCACTTACTTCACAGGACCATGTCAGCCTTAGATATATCTGGTTGATTTTAATATAAAATGAATAGCACACAAGGAGACAGAGAAAAATCATTGAACTTATAATAACTATACAGAACCTAACATAGTTGCAATAAACACAATAACATTGCTGTCTAGCCTGAACTAAAAATATTAACCCACACTAAGTGGCACTTTCCCTCATGCGATATAATAAACAGAACTGCCTCACTTGCAGTTAAGGGTCCAGCACAGAAGGAATACTTGAAAACCAATACCTTACATGCCTTCATAATTTAGGCCCTATAAGTTTTCCCAGAATATCACTATACCCACAACAGTAGTCCTATGAAGTAACGTGAATACTCAGCACATCCCTAGTCCTATGAAGTAATGTGAATACTCAGCACATCCCAAACTAAATGTAATAACTGGTCAATTCAACACAGCAAATGCTTAAATCAGTAAGATATAAATCACCCTAAAAATCTACTATTTCATTCATAAATAGCAAAGATATAAGAGACCTATCCACAAACCTTTCACAAGCCTTGGATGAGATAAAGGTGCAGTCAATAATTTCCCATTTCTCTCATCATACATGCTGGTCGTCCTTTCAATCTCATGAGTTTTGAAATAGAGCTCGCACACCTACAACACAGGGCTCCATTTCAAGGACCATTCCACAACTCAAGTGATTGAATGATTAAAATCATACATAATACACTAATAACTAAGACTTACCTTTGCAGTTTTGGAAGGAACGAAATCATCTCGGCGAATAGCTCGTAACCACTTAGCTCTCTCCGAGTCGACAGTTGGAAACGAGAAAACACTCACTTTAGGGCCAGTGCGATAATTGCCCTTACAGTTTGGAACACTGCATTTCTAAGGCATCGTTATTCATAATTTGAAAAACAGTGATCGCAATTCACAACACACCATTAAAAATAAACTCAGTTCTAACCTCACGCGGTGGCCATGCCGGCACTTTAAACACAATTTATCAATAATAACAATTTATAAGTACTATCACCTTTAACTGAACTAACACTAATAGGAATATTAAGCGAGTGTTAACACACAAGACTCGATTAACATGAATATAATCGATGAAAAACACACATAATAGGGAAACGCGTCCTCATACACCAAGCAGCAACAAGCTAACTGAGTTACTGGCATGGGCCTCCTTCAACATACGTCATCAGCTACTCTAATTCGTATTGCCAGGCCTTGTTCTCTAGGAGGCGCTGGCGTGTGCTTCCGTTTTCTTGTGGTCTTTCGTTTTCGATCTTTGAAGGGGTCGGATGCGCGGTGCGGGTCTACGGGGCCAACCTACCCTGAGGTATGCACGTTTAATTATCTTAAAATTTTGTAACATGTGGTTTGTTTTTTTCTTTCTAAACTTAACTTTCGTGTGTTTCGGCCTTTCTTCTTAAGCTTCATTTTCATTTACACATTAGCATGCGAAAATGAACACAACAAAATTGTTCTGATGTACTGCATATCCATATGTGGCTAGAAGCCTGTAATAAGTTGAAGACTACTGATAAATATAATCATGAATAAAAATATATAAATAAAATTACTCAAAAACTTAATAAAATTAATAAGCATTATTAACCGAAATGTCCGTAGTATGGGCGCCAGAGTTCACCAGAATGGATCCCTCGAATTTAGATAAGAGCATGGTAAACTTTATATCCCAGGGCGTGTACATAATGCTGCGTACTGGTACATCTGCTGCAGGCCTTACCTAACCTCCTGAAAACGACTAATTCGGTAGGAACTGCACCTAGGTTTATCAATAACACTGATTCTAAAATAGCTAACTATATTCTGAACAAATTCCGTGCATGAGCACCTCATCAACATACAACATTATACATATAATACACACATAAAATATTGCTGGAAGACTCCATATTTACAACAACAATAATGAAAACCGTGGGAAAACGAAAGTGAGAACTAAGTTACCATTTGTAAATAGTCCGATGAACAATGTACATGTATGAAGATAAATACCCTTCACTGTCTCTATGAATTCGACTTACCGATTCTCATAATCGGCAGTTATCACATCACACTGATACTGTACCTTGTACTACTGTGTTCACATATTTTAACACTTGTTGTAAAGATATATACACACGTCTGTCGATCCTCAACATAAATTTATGGAAAGTCTGAGATAGCTTTCACCAACGTATAATGCTAGGCCGCCACAAGTGCTGCAATACTTAATGCGCAAGCACTCTCCACAATCAGCCACTTTCTACGAACATAACACGACTACGCTCCACGAACGTTTGAAGTCCAGTCCATTGCAGCCATGTCAATCCAGTACCGTGTATCAGCACCACTTCCTTCCCGTACAGTGTGTCAGTTGTAGTTGTAGTTATCTTCCTTCTCGTTCCTTTACAATCACCCTTACAATGTTTCTCATAATGTCCCATACAAAGTCTGGTTGCCGCCGTATGACCAACCTTTATAGACATCAACATCCCCCTCCTCTCAGATGAGACGTCTGGATTGGTGCTTGCCAGCCAATCATGAGTGATCTCAAATCAAGACCAAGCCCTGAACTACTTCTTCCTCCCAAGACAATAACAAACTCTCGGGAGTTTTCATGAATCACCAAACTTTCCTGGTACAACAACAAGCTTATCTCATCAGGCTGGGATATATACATGAGTAAATGGAATTTCCTGACACAAGTACATCACAACAGACACTGGGGTAGCCAGATGACTCATTCAAATTACCAGAGTTATTACAGCAATGTTTTCCCACTGGTGCAAAACAAATTACTCATACCTACATATGTGGATATCTTCCAGCTTACCAATATAAATGTCAAAGTATACAAATGAAATAATAATAATAATAATAATAATAATAATAATAATAATACAAATCGAATACTGACAATAATATCTCTAACTTCTACATATAATTCGGGGGTGTGATATATGTACTATCACATAACGCCCCCTTGGTGAATCGATGATATCATATATTATGATTCACCATAAAACAGAACTTCATACATAACCTTATAATGGCATAACTGAACACATAATTTACTGTAATAATGATATATACATTGCGTCTACTGCATTGCATTCGCACACACGAAATACAATTTGTCCAAACAATAATAATAATAATAATATGGCTATATACACACAACTCCGATTGTTTCATATACCATTGAATACAATCCCTTCTTACTACTGTACACATAACTCATAAATGATAATATATACATCCAAGGTGCAGATCCTATCTCTTATATCTGCGAAGGCTATAGATATTAAATGTCCCAAGGACCTTATTTTCAGCGGTTAGGAGCCTATAAGCACACTTGCCTATTCTACTGTCCACAGAATACGGACCCTGATATAATGAAAAAAACTGTACATAAACTTAACATTGGCATCGATAGACGAGGAATGCGTACCGCAATAAAAACTAACTATGTCTAGAATACACTCTATCTCACACACAGACATTCATCCCATCCAGTCACACAAGAATCATACAAACTTTCATTCAGAACATTCATAACAAAGAAATCCCTCTTTCTGAAATGCGCGGGAATCTCACTACGTTTACTCTTCCACAAAACCATAATTAACGCAAGCAAACAGATCACATACTTTTTCACACATTCCACATCGATATCACTCAGCACGTCATTCGAACCATTCCCACAACTCTCAGCCTTAAATAAAACATTACGCACACGCTTGGATAGACTTTCTTTCATCTCACGCACACTTCCATTCTCACACACGCTCACTCTATTACTGAAATTCTTACCATAATACACTTTGAACTTGCTGTCATTACTACTTAATGACTCAACAATTAATCCATCTTCACCACCTTCCATATCAGCTCCTACTTGCACCACTTTCATGCCAACAACACTGCTACTTTCGACTCTCTTATCAGAAGTTTCATTAATCTCAAAGTCACCATTTTCACACATAATGGACCTGACTTTACTCTCCTCACGTACACTTAAATCAACAAAAACATCCTCATGATGTATACTCCGTGAACACACTTCACTTACTAAACAACATTCATCAACTTCACAAAAAACTTCACTTTCAATTTCAGAAACTTCCACAAGATTATCGATCGCAACACCGCTATTACCATCACCACTAGTACAAAGTAAGACATCCGACACATCTTTCTTACCTTCATCACGCCCCCTATTCTCAAAATCTCCCTGAGCACAAAACACATGGTCATACAATAATTCCTCTTTCACGTCTAAATCATAACTTACCTGTTTCATCGCGTGAATAGGAATTTCGGTATCGGACTGCCTATCTGACCCAACTAAGAAGTCCGATTCCGGTTTAAATTACTTGACGTGGACTGTTCACTATTATCATGTCTCGGCACTTGATCTGGAGGTCTTTGATCCGTACGCCCCCTACTTTCTGATTCCCCTTGATTAGGTCTTCTGCCATAATATTCCTGGTGATTACCTCCTTGGTTAGACTGTCTGTTTCCCCTTCCGGAATTACCACCCTGATTCCCTTGCCTAGAATGACTGAAATTCTGATTATTCCTATCTCCCGCTACCTGATTACCTTGTCTCCCATTATCTCCGTAATTCCTACCTTCACTTTGCCTAGTCCTCCCCTGCCCTTCCAAAGCATCAAACCTCTCTAACAGCTGCTCTAATTCTTTAATCGTAACAATATTCTGCATACATGCAGCTAATCCGACCTTCTCAGGAAAATGCCTCAACATCTGGCGGACTGTATCTCTCTCCGATGCTAGACCTTCAATATTCTGGCTGATCAGAACATGCGCTAAGAAATATTCCGTCATAGACACACCTTCCTGAGGCCTATATTTGCCAAATAGCACGCGATCTCTTTCCCTTCCCTGAATAGCTTCACTCCAAAATTTAGAACTAAATTTCTCCCTAAATTCCTCCAAACTCGAAATACCCTGTCTGTAAACTTGAAACCAAGATCTCGCTTCTCCAACAAATGCAACATCCAACAGCTCATCAACCATACTCCACTCGATCAAACCATCGTCAAGATTCTTGGAAAACCGTTTCTCCACCGTTTTCAAGAATTCCATCGGATTAAACTGCCGACCATTAAACTTGGGTAATTCAGAGTCCTTCGTACAAGATACGTACCTATTACATATGCTGCTACCTACTTGGATTTGACTGATCTCCTGCCTTAACTTTACATGACATGCTTTAATTCCTTCTTCAACTACCATTCTGGCATTTCCTTCTACTGACTTGAGGTCATCTTTTACCGACTTAAGGTCTTTCTCCAATTTCTCATCCTTCTCATCTATACGCTTCGCTAAAACGTTCTGATTGGATTTAATTCTATCTATTTCTTCGACTTTATCTTCCACTACTTTTATTCTCTTATCACATTCCTTGCTGTTTTCAACAAATTCCTTCCTAACAACATTAAATCGGCATTCAATTTTCTCAGTCAATTCCAAGCATTGAGCTTCAACCTTATTATTGACTTCCTGAATTTCCCTGCTTTGATGGTCAAACTTATGGTTTAATTCATCTATTCTACCATTCACAGCACTACTTAAACTATCAATTTTACTAGACAATTCAACACTCACTAAATTTAACTCCTTACTTTGATTCTCAATCTTACTGGACAATTCCGTACTAACTGAATTTAATTCACTATTAATACTGTATATTTCATTACTTAAAAAACTCAATTCACTCTTCAACTCTTTACTCTGACTATCAATCTTACTGGACAGTTCAACACTCACTGAATTTAATTCAACACTCTGATTATCGATTTTACTGTTAATCGAATTCAATTCACTCTTCAACTCTTTACTCTGACTATCAAGTAGCGATTTAAGCATACTGAGCATTGAAGCCTCCCCTTGATCCCCTACATTCTGAGTTTGAGACGGGTTACTCTGTTCCTCACCTATCGCTGCTAATTGATCCTTCCTACTATCAGCCATTTTGCTACTCTTACTTAAATTAGATAAACTCAATGTGGTGGAATTCTTTTGCCTTCTCTTCTCCTGATTATTAGTACCAGCAACTTTAAAAACCTCTCTACTTCTCAATTTTATAATACTGGACTCGCTACAACATTTCTTCATACTCCAAAATACACATGAAACATATAAAACACTTCACTGACATTATTTGTAGAATTCCAACCACACCTGACAAGTGCACCTACGCTTATAAGCCTAACAGATGTACCAATCATTCAGCCACACGTTGGGAAGCCAATTGTAATAAGTTGAAGACTACTGATAAATATAATCATGAATAAAAATATATAAATAAAATTACTCAAAAACTTAATAAAATTAATAAGCATTATTAACCGAAATGTCCGTAGTATGGGCGCCAGAGTTCACCAGAATGGATCCCTCGAATTTAGATAAGAGCATGGTAAACTTTATATCCCAGGGCGTGTACATAATGCTGCGTACTGGTACATCTGCTGCAGGCCTTACCTAACCTCCTGAAAACGACTAATTCGGTAGGAACTGCACCTAGGTTTATCAATAACACTGATTCTAAAATAGCTAACTATATTCTGAACAAATTCCGTGCATGAGCACCTCATCAACATACAACATTATACATATAATACACACATAAAATATTGCTGGAAGACTCCATATTTACAACAACAATAATGAAAACCGTGGGAAAACGAAAGTGAGAACTAAGTTACCATTTGTAAATAGTCCGATGAACAATGTACATGTATGAAGATAAATACCCTTCACTGTCTCTATGAATTCGACTTACCGATTCTCATAATCGGCAGTTATCACATCACACTGATACTGTACCTTGTACTACTGTGTTCACATATTTTAACACTTGTTGTAAAGATATATACACACGTCTGTCGATCCTCAACATAAATTTATGGAAAGTCTGAGATAGCTTTCACCAACGTATAATGCTAGGCCGCCACAAGTGCTGCAATACTTAATGCGCAAGCACTCTCCACAATCAGCCACTTTCTACGAACATAACACGACTACGCTCCACGAACGTTTGAAGTCCAGTCCATTGCAGCCATGTCAATCCAGTACCGTGTATCAGCACCACTTCCTTCCCGTACAGTGTGTCAGTTGTAGTTGTAGTTATCTTCCTTCTCGTTCCTTTACAATCACCTCTACAATCACCCTTACAATGTTTCTCATAATGTCCCATACAAAGTCTGGTTGCCGCCGTATGACCAACCTTTATAGACATCAACATCCCCCTCCTCTCAGATGAGACGTCTGGATTGGTGCTTGCCAGCCAATCATGAGTGATCTCAAATCAAGACCAAGCCCTGAACTACTTCTTCCTCCCAAGACAATAACAAACTCTCGGGAGTTTTCATGAATCACCAAACTTTCCTGGTACAACAACAAGCTTATCTCATCAGGCTGGGATATATACATGAGTAAATGGAATTTCCTGACACAAGTACATCACAACAGACACTGGGGTAGCCAGATGACTCATTCAAATTACCAGAGTTATTACAGCAATGTTTTCCCACTGGTGCAAAACAAATTACTCATACCTACATATGTGGATATCTTCCAGCTTACCAATATAAATGTCAAAGTATACAAATGAAATAATAATAATAATAATAATAATAATAATAATACAAATCGAATACTGACAATAATATCTCTAACTTCTACATATAATTCGGGGGTGTGATATATGTACTATCACAAGCCTGACCAGTCTTAAGGAAAATAATGGAGGAAGAGCGTTGTGAGATATAATCTCTTGCCCGAACAGCGACGAAATCAGCAGATAGCGTTCAAGGAAGCCGTTGGTACCAAAACATCAATTTTTCATATACGTGGATGCGGAACCCTTTAGAAATGGATACCTCAATTGAATTTGAATACTGTTTTAATACGTAGCACGAACATATAAGCAGGCGGCGAGTGCTGAAGGAAACAATGTCAATTATAAAAACATTCTAAGACGTTTTTGGGTCGAGATGGTGGAGTAAATAACACAAGTATTTTTCTTTATCTCCTCACACCGTCATGGCAAACAAGCATTATCTCTTCGACAACTTTCAACAACCCAGCTACTGTAATCAACTTTGTCAGTCACGTTTACCCAGAGCATGCCGCGCCCTAAGTAAGAAGGATCTTCTCAATCCGAGGGGATGAAAGATAATCATTGTTATAATTTATAATAACAATTTAAAAAATGAATAACAAATTTGTATATTTAAGGGGGGGGGGGGTATACAATTCAAGGTAAAGTTTAAGTATTGATATATTGGTAGAAAAGGAGGTAAAATACTTCGACTGTCGATTACAAGTAACTAGGAAATTCACGAAAATTGACACAAGTATTATTGAAAGGAAGTTAACTTGAAAGACATATAAAGACTCAGTGGTTAACAAATAAGTTATTTCTAACAGAGGAAGAAAGGATTAGTTATAAGGTGAAACAGACTTTAGTATAATGTCGACCGAGCTCAATAGCTGCAGTCGCTTAAGTGCAGCCAGTATCCAGTATTCGAGAGATAGTGAGTTTGAACCCCACTGACAGTAGCCCTGAATATTGTTTCCCGTGGTTTCCCATTTACACACCGGGCAAATGCTGGGGCTGTACCTTATAAAAGGCTATGACCGCTTCCTTCCCACTTCTAGCACTTTCCTGTCCCATCGCCGACATAAGACCTATCTGTGACGGTGCGACGTAAATCAACTAGCAAAAGAAAAAAGTATAATGTCGAAGGTGCTAAAGCAGCCATTCGAGCGTGACACATAAATTTAAACGTTAAGAGATTACATGTCACCCCAATGCGCAACAAGATGTGTAAATGATCAAATGGATTCATTTAAGCACGAAGAACATGAAAGTCATCAGTCCTGTTTACTTATTTTAAATGCTCTCTGGAAACTTGCATTGCTGAGGATTCTGCTCCGGTGCCGTGCCGTGGAGGTAGTTCTGAATTTCATTTCAAAGGACAAAAATCAAAGGAATACTAGTCGTACAAGAAAGAGGTAAATTCAGACCGTCAAAGGTTATCGGTTAAAAAAGACAACAACGAATATTTTTTTTCAAAGCTCTGAGAAACGTGTTACCATAGCAAGAACGGTGGTTTTGATTATTGTTGGGTAATGGTGGTGGTGATTATTGTTTTAAGAGGAAGTGCCACTAGGCAAACGTCCTCTATATAACACTAATCAGAGAGAAAAATGGAAGGGATCCGCCACTTCAAAAATGAAGATATCCGCCAAAGGAAGACAAGGGCCACGAAGGGCGTGAAAATCAAAAGACTCCCTAGGCCTCGAATGCTCTAATACCGTCGGGGTCGGAAAAGAACAAGAGTTGACCAAGGGAGGTCGGATAGGATAGATGAATGTGAGGAGCCTGCCACAAGTAAGTGGAAGCAATACCATGAATCAGCTAAGGATCCCGTTGTCGCCAAACCACGCTCCCAAGTTGAGAGCCCCTGCAGCCCCTTTCAGTTGCCTCTTACGACAGGCACGGAATACCGTGGGCGTTATTCTACCGCTCCCACCCACAGGGGTTATTCTTCTACGATGTTGCGGCAAAAGTAATGGCAACTTTTTTTTTTTTCACACGGATGCGGGATCAACCAGATAAACGGAAATATACAGATGGTAACAGCGGCGATTGGCGAGGGCTGGTGAAGGGGATTGGCAGTTGCCTAACCCCCCCCCCCCCCGCACTACCACACACACACTTTGTGGAGAACGTTATTTCATTTTAGCGACCTGAAAGTGGGAATTACTAAAAAATATTTGTATTAACCCTGTTGTTTTTTCAGCTAATTCTTTCCTTACCGGAGACATGCGAAAGATGTCGTTCATCATGGCTAACCGAATTGCACAGCGCCATAGCAAGTAGTGGAGACCCACGGAGCAATGTGTAACATGTTCTGCGACGAAAGGTAGCCGTTAGAAGCGCGCATTCGTCAGTCTGTCATTCTCACTCAGTCAATATAATATCTCTTCAGTCCTATCCAGTGTCTATGGTTACTTTGTTAGTGTGTAGATACGAAGGTCGATCAAATATAAATGGGATTTTTGTTCCTGAACATCAACAGTTGTTATGACTGGTCCCGCGCTTCTGCTATGTTTAGGCGGGACCGTTGGGAGTGGGGAGAGGGTGCTGATAGATATTTCCCGCCGTTTCGTCAGTAACGCTCACGATGTCGGAGCAACAGGTGCACCCCTCCGCTGCGCAACGCATAATTATAAAATTTCTATCTCGTGAAGGAGTTACAGCTTCGGAGATTTGCTAGAGATTGATTGCACAGTTCGGTGATCAAACATTGTCAAGGGCGCGTGTGTTTTCCTGGCATAACAAGTTCAAGGAAGGACGAAAACGTGTGGAAAATCAGCAACATGATCACCGTCCTCGGACCAGCATTACAGACGAAAATATTCGTGCGGTTAAAGACATTATTGACGAGGATCGACGGGCGAGAGTATCAGAAATTGCAGAACAAGTCGGAATCAGTTATGGGAGCCGTCAAGCAATCATCACAAAGGACCTACAGTTCTGTAAAGTGTGTTCTAGTTGGGTCCCTTTAATAACAGTCTACAAGAAATGCACTGGACTACACTTGATCATCCTCCTTACTGCCCGGACTTATCGCCCTGCGATTTCCATTTGTTCGGACCGCTTAATGAAGCTCTAGGAGGGCAACATTTTGAAGATGACGAGAGTGTGGAAAAATTCGTGCGCAACTGGCTGGTGACACGGCCCTGTTCTTTTTACGAAGAGGGCATCAAAAGGCTGCCCATATGCTGGGATAAATAAATATATTTCCAAAGCAGGAACCTATGTGGAAAAATAAATTATAATTGCCTTGTGTGTTTCAATAAATGAATTTAAATTAAAAATAAAATTCCTTTTATATTTGATCCCCCTTCGTTTTGAGTTTCACAAATAGGAATTGTCCTCGCAGTTTTAACTACTGCGTTGATGGGGTGAAATTTTCCTTATGGGGAACATTGTAGGTATGTAGGTGTTAATATAAGGAAAGATCTTTATTGGGTTAATCACTTAAATGGGATTGTAAATAAAATTGATTGATTGATTGATTGATTGATTGATTGATTGATTGATTGATTGATTGATTGATTGATTGATTGATTGATTGATTGATTGATTGATTGATTGATTGATTGATTGATTGATTGATTGATTGATTGATTGATTGATTGTCACCAACCCACGTCAAAAATGGTAGCCTTTACTACAGGCAGGAGATACTGTGGATATACTCTACCGCCTCACGCACTGGAAGAAAATGAGTAAATGGATCCAATGCCAGAATGAGCTGGAATTGTAACGCCATGACTCACAAGCTGAGTCCCTATGGGTCTATTACATCTGCCTTTAGTTGTCACTAGGAATAGAAAGGAAGCGAGCATGTTATTGAGAAATAAACTGTTGTGTTTTAATTCTTTGTTTGAGGCTGGAATGAGAAAATCACCGAGAAAAAAAGAAAAAAATCCTTGTACGACTGGCAGTGGAATGTGAACTAATTTCATCTGCATCAGTCTCCATGGTTACATATCACACGTGGTAATGCGTCAAGCTATTGTACTGGGAGTTACTAAGAACCAGAAGGAATAACATGTAGTTAGTATGCTGAATATTTTTACTCATCTCATTTAATTTATCTCAAACAAAGTGTACAAGGACTCTTTTCAAGCGTCGTCTCCATCTCGGTAGCTAGCTCATTTATTACAATTTAGTGTTCCCTCTGACAGACTAGATCAGTTCTGTCTCTGCATCTAACAAGAAAAGTAAAGCTTGAACATTCATGATAATATTACAGTATAAAAATTAGGAATTTATGTAGTCATTAAGGTGGGACTGACTGTCCCAGTATTATGGTCCTACCATTATAAACAATTTTAATGAAAATTTACGAAAATAGTGGTTAAAATCCTGAAAGAAATCATCACTCAAAGTTACCAACACTATAAACGAACGAACTCCTAAACTTTAAACTTATAATCAAAAGGTTCATTCATGAGCTAACCATTAAAGTAGGAGATTTTTAATAACGTACTCGCAGAGAAAACTGCGTAGAAGAGAACACAAGGGAGGTTCGATAAAAAAGTGCTGAGACTGTCACAAATAAGTGGAAACAATGCAGGGCTCCGTGGTCGCCAGTCCACGTCAATGAAAAATTCTAAGCGGCTACGAATCGCTATCAACAGGTATGCTGCTGATATTAACTGGATGTCAACAATGTGTCAACGAATTTTGAGGTTGTGACTTCAGGTACAGTACTCTAATGGCCACTCGCCTAATTACGGCTGCCGTTATCACGAACTCCATTTGCCGTGCTCTACTCGCCGCTATCAACAGTCATATAATCGGCATTGTACCTTCGCTGCGGCCTCGCTTACCGCCCGATCTGCTGGACAGCTCATCGCATACTGATCTACCACTGGGTTACGTCACTCTCTACGTCACTATCTGATGTTTCTCGAACCCATGTGCGCTTCCTACACCAACTTTCTGTGATGGTATAAATTCGTCCCCCGAACGCTCAGTCTTCAGTCCAGCGCTGATACCGAGTGAGGTTGCAGGGTCGTCCAACGGGTTCCCAGTACAAAATCATACCTCCAAAAAATAGAAAGCACGTTACCTTAGATCTGAAGCACATGATTCACCATCGCTTTGATTCCCTCTCGTTTAAAAAAATTCCACTTTGTGCTTCAGATCTAGGGTACGAGTAAGAAGAATTCTTGGTTATTATTATCATTTCCAGCGGAAGTACCATTGGGCAGCCATCTACTCTGAGCACTAATCAAAAGGACCGTGATAATTTCAAATTTCTGTTTTAAAAATTGCCTGAAATGATATACTCAAGAAAATTCGTATTAATGTTTTTTTCGTTCCGTGAAAAACACAACTATGTTATTACTAATGTCCATCAGATTAATAACACAACAACCTATAAATCTAATATAAGCATTCCAAGTGAACTAGACACTCGCTAATCTAACCATGCCTTGCACAGAGGGGTGTCGAAATTGGGCTGCGAAGAACTGGGAGAAAGAAGGCGAGCTGTTCGACTACGTGGTATGTTCCGAGCTGTCAGCGGAGAGATGGCGTGGAATGACATTAGTAGAAGAATAAGTTTGAGTGGCGTTTATAAAAGTAGGAAAGATCACAATATGAAGCTATATTTGGAATTCAAGACGACAAATTGGGGCAAATATTCGTTTATAAGAAGGAAAGTTAGGGATTGGAATAACTTGCCAAGGGAGATGTTCAATAAATTTCCAATTTCTTTGCAATCATTTAAGAAAAGGCTAGGAAAACAACAGATAGGGAATCTGCCACCTGGGCGACTGCCCTAAATGCAGATCAGTAGTGATTGATTGATTGATTGATTGATTGATTGATTGATTGATTGATTGATTGATTGATTGATTGATTGATTGATTGATTGATTGATTGATTGATTGATTGATTGATTGATTGATTGATTGATTGATTGATTGAGAGAGTGCCGGATCACGGAGAATGTCTGGGAAATTTAATTGAATACCTTCTTTATCGAATCCAATCTTACAATGTAGAAATTATTATCCTTTGAGTTTTCTACATGAAGTATCGCCCAATATTAAATTTTTAGTTGCCGCAATGAAGATGCCCGCCAGCGCATGCCTTGTAATGCAACCGCTTGACAACCATTACGTCAGTTCTGCACGTATATTTTTTTTTGCACTAAAATATACTTCAGAAAGATATCTGCAGTTTTAACAACAGTAATGTGAGAAATGCTCTCTGCTTCTGCTATGTCCTATTCTTCATCACTTTCATCTTTATTTTTCTGCGCACTATTGATTACTACTCCATGCGTTAAACAGGGTATACTTCGCAGATTTTCTCGCATGGCCAATAAAAATTAATACTCCCATCAATTTTCTCTCCTCCTAGAAGCTTGTGGAAAAAGTAAATTTACTGACAAGTGAGTGTCAAAAACTGATGGATTCCGATTTACACTAAATGCCTTATCACCATCGCTTTGACTCCATCATGTCCAAAATTTCCACTTTTTTTTTTTTTTTTTGAGGTATGATTTTGTGCTTTAACTGAAGTCACAATCTCAAAATTCGTTGACATATTGTTGGGATCCACTTAGTAGCTATAGCACAGCTGTTGATGGCGATTCGTTCCAGCGTAGAAGCTCATCTCTACAAGAGGCCGAGTGACTGATAGACCGGACTATTGAGGGCCGGATTAGCGGTAGTTGAGTGTGGTAGTTTTTCTCAAAAATATGCTTGTTGATAAAAGTTTATGGCTTAGGAATTAGCTCATGCTTTCAGAACTCTTTCAGAATTTTAACAATTATATCTTGTGAAGCGAGTTTGATTATATGTGCAAACATTTTCTTTTTGACAAGTTGTTTTACGTAGCACCGACACAGACAAGTTTTATGGCAACAATGGGACAGGAAGGGGCTAGGAGTGGGAAGGAAGCGGCCATGGCCTTAATTAATGTACAACCCCAGCATTTGTCTGGTGTGAAAATGGGAAACCACGGGAAAACATCTTCAGGGCCGCAGACAGTGGGGTTCGAACCCACTATCTCCCGAATACTGGATATTGGCCGTACTTAAGAGACTGCAGCTATCAAGCTCGATCATTACAATTAAATGACCGGTTCTGGTGGTAGAAACAGCATATTGGGACACGAGCTATCTGCTCTGTCGGTAAGTTTAAATGTAAATTACCGGGTTTACTTTCTTACTAGGGGCAACCTTTCAAGGCGGTTAAGGCGTGCTCTGTTCAACCGGAAGGTCGTGGATTCAGTTCTCTGCCAGGAAGTCGAAAAGTTTAAGAAACGATATTTCCACTTCAAGAGGTTTATACAGCTCTGACATTCACTCCGCCTACACCAAAACTCAACACCAGATTAATTCCTGACAGCTTATAGCTAACCACTTAGGGCTGAGATTGTGGAAAAAGGAAGCCTTTACCTTCCACTCCTCCAAGGGCCTTCATGATCTATACGGAGATGGATTTGCTTTGGATTTACTACTTTTCCTTTTGACATTCCCATTTTAGGTGGAAATAAAGTATATCCGTGAAAAAATTCCTTTATCATCACAATATCCTCGGTATTATTCCATCTTCCTAGAAATTTAAACGTTCTATTCCTGCTGTGAACTGGATTGGAAGCCAAGAAGTCAACCATATAACCTTTTGAAATCATTCATTCAAAGAATATAATTTCGATGTGAAATACAGGTGGCACAACATGACATTTCAGTTAATCTTACGTAATGTTATGCGGGTAGCCAAAGACATGTCGGGCCTCATGTTTTATTACAGCACACAAAACGTAATATGTTCTCCGTAGTTCCGACCACTTACGATGAATATTTTGGAGTAATTTCTCCAAATTGTGCCTATGTAGCATTTTATTCGGAACAAACAAATAATATCGTGTAATGAAAGTGACCGTCGATGTTAAAAACTAATTGCGAACACAGCCTTTACTGACATCCAGTGACACTGACAGATGCAGTTAAATGTTAGATTGGGGATGATTGCCTAGTTGTACTTCCCAGTAGCGTATACTGAGGGCTACCAAGGCTATCAGTGAAGCCCAAACCTCAAATGCGAGCGATGGAAATCTAAAGCACATTATATTGTAAGCATCTGACACATTGTTCCATTTGCAAAACTTGAAAGCAATGAGAAAACACGTCGCAAGTATTTCTGAGAACAAGGCTTCGGAGACTCATATTGCAGCCCAGACTCTCGTCCCTTCCCATCGACTCGCCTCGCGCGGCTTGCTGCTGTCTGCCTACAGGCCCGGGGACCGGCGGAGGATAGCTGTGCTAGGCTTCGGTCCGTCAGAACGCCACTGCTATCACCATGCGTTACTCATCGTATATACTTCCTCACCTCATCCTTCTGCCTCAAATAAGATAGATGACGGAGTGCTGGTATTTCACTCCCGTTTTCTTCTACATCCTTGTAGGAAGACACTGCAGGGCTGCTGTTATAGGAGTAATATAGTTTTCTTTTTATTGGTAGATCTGCTAAAATGAAACGCAATCTTTCAGGTTTAGTGTTCTCTTTTGTTGGTTGGAATCGAACCCATGATCATGGATCGGACACTACAACTGATCTTCCGAGGAAGATAATTAACCATTGAACGATGGGTACGACCGCTGTAAAATTCAACATTGTTATTTAACGATTATGATAATAATAATAATAATAATAATAATAATAATAATAATAATAATAATGGTACATGACATCTACATAGGCTTGGTGGTGACCAATAAGGATAAAATGAATGGCGAAGACGTCATAAACACCCAGTTCCCAAGTCAGGGGAATTAACACTATGAGGGGGTTGATTCTGAAAATTGAACCGGGGCCGTCGGACCAAAGACAAGCATTCTATCCATTTAGCCTCAAAGCTGGACTTCAATTTGCTAAACGTTAGGCTACCAACTTGATTGATCAGGTGTTGAGTATTGGCAGTGGCAGAGGCGAGGGCAGTAGCTTGTGAAGCAGCCTTGACAACACAGCGGGCAACTCCGTTGGTGTTGGCTGCAGCTCAAAATGCTTAAGGCTTGATGTTCCCTAAACCAACTATCGAAAAGGGGTAGCCTAAGTCTAGTGGTAGCCCACGTCTTGATACCAGCATACGCCACTGGTACTTCCCATTAAAGACATAATTACCACTAACAACGAATGCTACAATGCAAATGTTTACAGCATGTCACAAATTTCCTAAAAAGTATGACTATTCAGTGAACATGATTGGTGATGGTGATTAGTATCTTTATACGGGTAAGTACAACTTGGCAACTATCTAATCCCAACACAAATCAGAAGGGCTGTGATAGCCTAGTGACATTATCACTGGTTTCTCAGCAAGGCGTGGTTCGAATTCCGTCCTTACAATGTGGTACTTTTGAAATGAAAACTCCCTGTAGTTCGGATTCCACATAAGGGGAGTCATGATTGAAACTTTGAGACATTTTACCAAAAAAATCGAACTTTCATTTTTAACCTGAAAAATTCCCCAATTCTTCCTCTTTCAAATCCCGTTATCAGCTTTTCCCTGATGCTATTTAAAAAACTCTAAATGTAGGATTTAAAGGGTAGCGGTTCGACGAATATAGAGCAAGCCCTCGTATCTTTCTCTCACCCTGTCAGGAAAAATTAGCTTCAAGGTTGTTTCGGACTACATTTAAATAGTACCGCTGGAATATATTTACCATGTAATAGGCCTGCGTTGTGCGTAAGAGGAGAAATATACCTCAAGGAGTAATTTACAGTCCAGAGCATTTTTAAAGCAAGCATACTTCTTAAAAGTTTCAATTGCTTTTATTTACTTTAAAACTTTTTCAGCTCTTTGCCATGCCTAAAATGTTTTTTTTTTTTTTGCAAGGGGCTTTACGTCGCGCCGATAGTGGGATTCGAACCTACTATCTCCCGGATGCAAGCTCACAGCCGCGCGCCTCTACGCGCACGGCCAACTCGCCCGGTGCCTACAATGTTCAAACGCGTTTTTGTATCTTGTTATCAGTTGAATATTACCTTCATATATTTACTCTTGAAATGGCACGAAACTAGATATTTGCCTATTGAATAATGAAAAATTGAAATAAAAAATATCTGCAGTAGTTTATATCTGACTGCAAAAGCCGGAGTTGTTCTTTATTATATGAGTATTTTAGAGAAGTCTGCCATATTATAGCCCAAACATGAAAAGTTTGCCGCAAGGAGAATTTTCTATGAAACGTATAAAAATAAAAATTATTTGTCAATAACTTTACAACCAGTTAAATAATCAGCTCCAAGTTTTTCGTGGGGTATATCATATACAGTCCGCCTCTGTGGTGTAGTGGTTAGCGTGATTAGCTGCCACCCCCGGAGGCCCGGGTTCGATTCCCGGCTCTGCCACGAAATTTGAAAAGTGGTACGAGGGCTGGAACGGGGTCCACTCAGCCTCGGGAGGTCAACTGAGTAGAGGTGGGTTCGATTCCCACCTCAGCCATCCTCGAAGTGGTTTTCCGTGGTTTCCCACTTCTCCTCCAAGCGAATGCCGGGATGGTACCTAACTTAAGGCCACGGCCGCTTCCTTCCCTCTTCCTTGCCTATCCCATCCGATCTTCCCATCCCTCCACAAGGCCCCTGTTCAGCATAGCAGGTGAGGCCGCCTGGGCGAGGTACTGGTCATTCTCCCCAGTTGTATCCCACGACCAAGAGTCTGAATCTCCAGGACACTGCCCTTGGGCGGTAGAGGTGGGATCCCTCGCTGAGTCCGAGGGAAAAGCCGAACCTGGAGGGTAAACAGATGATGATGATGATGATATCATATACATATATGCTTGTACTTTAAGTTTTGATTTATTGCGTGCTCCCACTAAAACCGGAAGTCTCATGGCTATGAGGTAAGGTAAGGGTTATCCTGCCCGAAGGCACGTCCGAACCACCGCAGAGGTGTTCCTGGGCCGGAGTTTACGTGCGGTAGGGTGGCCAGTTCCTTTCCGCTCCTCCATTCCCTTACCCCCACCAACAGCGCGTGGCAACCCATCCAACTCCTGACCACGCCCAACTTCGGCGATCTCACGGGATCCGGTGTTTCAACACGGCTACGGCCGTTGGCTCATGGCTATGAGCAAGTTATCAACAGCCGCGTTTTAATACATGCTCCCTTTTTATAAATATCAGACGCAGGGTCGTCTAGGAAGCGTCACAGTAGTCATAGATAAGAAAATGAAAGAAAATTGCTGTGTAATTTTTACGTGAAACGTGCTTCATGAACATAAATTTTGTAGAGCTTGTAGTATTTGTAATGATTTATCTCTTTTCGAAATAAAATCAAGCAATTCTCGGACCTACCACTGCCATTTGACAGGCGAGGGACTCCTTGGAAACAACTTGGCGAACGAAATGAAATTCGATGGGGAGCTATCAATATTAATGAGCCTTATGGAAGAAAGAAAGTAGAACTGGCTGAGTCAGGAAAGGGGATGCATCCAGATGTGCTAGGAGTAAGTGATAGATAACGAGGATGAGAGAGGAGATTATAAAGTGTACTTGACGGGTGTTAGAAAGGGGCAGGAAGAGTATGATGCAGGGCTGTTTATCAGGAATACCATTGCACTCAACATAGTTTCTGTTATAAGCGTAAATGAGCGAATGATGTGGGTAGATTAGGCATTTGCAAGAATTAGGATGAGAATTGTCTCAGTGTATTCACTATGTCAGGTTGCAGATGAGGATGAAGTCGGCAAGTTTTATGAAGCATTGAGTGACATCGTAGTCGGGGTCAACGGCAAGGACAGGATAGTGCTAATGGGCGATTTCGGTGCGAGAGTTGGAAATAGAACTGAAGGGTACGAAAAGGTCAATGGTAAATATGCAGAAGATATGGAAGCTAATGGGAATGGGAAGCGTATGCTGGACTTCTGTGCTAGTATGGGTTTAGCAGTTACGAATACACTCTTCAAGTATAAGGCCATTCACGGCTACACATGGGAGGCTAGGGATACCAAGTCCATAACAGGTTATATATTAACCGACTTCGAATTCAGGAAGTGTGTTAGGAATGTACGAGGTTCCTGGGGATTTTTCGATTTTTGTCCATGTTACTACTGTTGTTGCAGTAGACGAGATTTTTTAAATCGCAATGTTTAGTTTGGTTTTCTTTTATGATATACCGGCGCTGAGTAATATTTGTGTCATGTAATCTTTCTCAGGAACCAAGGTTGCAGTATGTGTTGAATGTTAAAGCCTACTCTGTTATTTTTATGACTTGTATCATGTAATTTATTTCAGGTTTCCACGTCGATTTGTGAGTGTCTTTATAAGGTCCACCAGTTGATTGATTTTGTGTCATGTAATTCATTTCAGGAACCTACGTTGAATAGGAAGTGTTGCGTAAATTATAAAGTTATCTCCTTATATTTTCCATCGAGTCTTTGAGTGAGTGAGGATAGTGTAAATGCGTTCTGGAAAATATAAAAATATCTGAGGCTAAAACAAGCAACTGACTCTTTAAAAATGAAGCTAACCACTAAGCTAAAAATCTTAATAAAATGAAAAGAAAGCACGCTACGACCTAATTTAGGTTACAGTTATATTTACATTTAGAAGCTTCCTGACACTTACTTTAATAGGACGTAATCCGTCCAAACCAAAGCTAAATCTACTGAAATTAAATATCAAAACTAACCTATCCCTTTTTGCAACATTAAAACACGTGCATACATACATAATTACATTGCAAATTTGGTACTAATCTATTTCGTTGACTTATTGCCGCCAGTCATCGGAACAGCCGACTCCCCATCGTTTTAACCGGCCACAGATTAGAGAATGCCTTCACAAAAGACTTGGGTCCGTCCTTGGGTCTCCATTCTCCTGGCGTAGAAATGTGATCTCGTAGTCTCCGTCGCTGCTTCTGGATGCTGCCCAAAACATCCCCTCGTTACACGGTGTAGAAAACTGGGTCAAGATTAACCTACCAGTTACTAGAATACTACAGCCGGGATGATTTCCACTGACCGTGAAACCAGTTACCATTCATTCGAGGAACAACTTCTTATCTAATTCGGTTATTGGTCAAATATTTCCCATTTAAATGCTGGACTGGAAATACTGAAGTGAATGTCCACGAAAAACCTATCCACACTGGCAGGCTACTATGCGTTTAAAATGATTATCTGAAGCTGATCTTTCCCTCTGGACACGAAACATAAATGCCATTCTACTAAAGTTAAAATCTTGAATACTTAAATGCGGTCTGAGCGTCTTTCAACAAAAGTTACCAGTCCCCACACGATCACTCACATAAATAATACTTCTTCTGACGATGTTATCTGCATGGGATCTCGCCAAATGATAGGGCAGCAAGCCCTCGCGCTAATCACTTTTATTAATTCCTCCTCTCGTACGCTGTTGTATGCTCGATTGGGGACATCCCTTACATAGAACAATGCCTAGCCAAAATTACTGTAGCGCTATCATTTCATTGGTTCAACACATCGCGTATCCGACGCTTATTTGAAACGTATAATTCCAGCTCCTCTAGCCTCTTGCCGGTCCCCCGAAATGTTTTCTGTTGGTGTGCCGTTGGGGTTCTATTGTTTCCTTGTTCTGCTTTGTGTACGTCATGACGAAATTCCTCCTTCTAAACTTACCTGGCGAGCAAACAGACCTGGGCTCCAATCTTCCTGTAGAAATTGCGAAATGTACTGCTGAATGTAGATGTTCCCTGCCAGTTAGTAGTACTTAATGAAAATGAAATCTTCTCTGTACATTCGAATAGATGGCTGATTATTTAAATTAGCACTTCAGTAAGGGCTCAATGGGGAGGAAGGCAATGAAGTCGGTGAAATTACGCTTTAGGAAGTGGAAAAGGTGGTGAATAAACTCCATTGTCATAAAGCAGCAGGAGTAGAAGAAATAAGACCTGACATCGTGAAGTGTAGTGGGAAGGCAGGGATGAAATGGCTTCATAGAGTAATATGATTAACGTGAAGTATTATCGGACAAGCGCAGTAATTTCAACTATCTATAACCAAGGGAACAGGAACCATTGCAACAACTATCAAGGTATCTCATTGATTAGTATATCAGGCAATATAGTCGCAGGCATCTTGGAAGGAAGGGTGCAATCAGTGGTTGAGAGGAAGTTGGATGAAACCAGTATGGTTTCCGACCACAGAGGGGCTCTCAGGATCAGATTTTCGGTATGCGAAAGGTAATTGAAAAATGCTACGAGAGGAATAGACAGTTATGTTTATATTTCGTGGATCTAGAGAAGGCATATGACAGGGTTCCGTGGGATAAGGTATTCGCCATAATAGCAGACTATGGGATTAAACGGTAGACTATTAAAATCAAAGGCATTTATGTTGACAATTGGTCTGTGGGGAGAATTGATGGTAGAGTGAGTTCTTGGTTCACGGTACTTACAGGGGTTAGACAAGACTGTATACTTTCACCGTTGTCGTTCATAGTATACATGGATCATCTGCTGAAATGTATAAAGTGGCAGGGAGGGATTCAGTTAGGTGGAAATATATAAGCAGTCTGGCCTATGCTGACGACTTGGTCTTAACGGCAGATTGTGCCGAAAGCTTGTAGTCTAATATTTTGGAACCTGAAAATAGGTGCAAGGCGTATGGTGTGTAAATTAGATGTCAGAAGGAAAGAAATCCTAGAGAAATGAATGTCAGATTGGTGATACAAAGGTGGAATATATAGATAATTTTAAGAATTTAGGATGTCTGTTCTCCCAGGATGGAAATATTGTGAGACTGAATCAAGGTGCAGTAAAGCTTAAGCAGTGAGCTCGCAGTTGTGATCAACAGTATTCTGTAAGAAGCAAGTCAGCTCCCGGACGAAACTATCTTTACATCGGTCTGTTTTCGGACCAATTTCGCTTTAAGGGAGCGAAAGCTGGATGGAATAAGGGTCGTTCGTTCATAGGATAGAAGCAACAGACATGAAAGTAGCGAGAATGTTTGCTGGTATAAACAGGTGGGAACAATGGCAGGATGATACTCGGAATGAGGGCTAAGTTAGGAATGAACTCGATGAATGAAGCTGTACGCATAAACCGGCTTTGGTGTTGGGGACATGTGAGGCGAATGGAAGAGAACAGGTTACCTAGAGAAAAATGGACTCTTTTATGGAAGGCAAGAGAAGTAGAGGGAGACCAAAACGACTATGGTTAGATTCGTTTTCTAACGACTTGAAGGTAGGAGGTATAGAACTAAATGAGGCCACAGCACTAGTTGCAAATAGAGGATTGTGGCTACGTTTGTTAAATTCGCAGAGGCTCGCAGACTGAACGCTGAAAAGCATAGCGGCCTATAATGATGTATGTATGTATATTATTATTATTATTATTATTATTATTATTATTATTATTATTATTATTATTATTATTATTATTATTATTATTATTATTATTATTATTATTATTATTATTGTACCGGGCGGTACACCTCCGTGCCGCTAATTCAAATATTGCGCCAGTTGAAACTCCTCTACAGGAGAAAGCCTGACCATTAACAAACTGAATTAACTCAACGATTTCTCGGAAGATGTCACTTTGGTAATTTTGACGTGTTCTGAACTGTGCCCATTTCGATTTGTGTTTGTTTGCTCCGTATCAAGAAGTTGAGACATTCTCTAACAGATGTCTCTACCAAAAACTATGATAACGCACTCTGGTGTAAAGGAATGTATTCTCCGGGAGAAATATTGTATTCCTAAGTTTTGTTTTTACTAAATTTTGTTCTGTGGTTTGTGGGTTGGCAATATAAACAATTTCTTTCCGCCCATTTTGAATGTAACCAATCAGGAATTTATGTAATAAATTTTCCACCAATAAGGTGTTTCTTCCTCGTCTTTTGTATTTGTTTTTGCTGTTATCCAATAAAAACGAAAGGGTGTGTCTACTCATTCCGGAAAGGCCTCGAATGTTCCACGAGGGTATATAAACTGCTGATTTTCTTGTCTCGGGCCACTTCAGTAACATCTTTCTTATGTGTGAATATGTAGCAGGGGGCGGGAAGCGCCTCTTTCTTCAAGCAGCTATTCTCCTACAAGGTAATGGCCGGTTAACATCTTCATTTCTTGCTAGCTCAGCAGTTTAACTCTCGGGGAGGGTTCGAAAATTTTAGTATGTAACCTAACTTTTATCTTTTCTGTCCAAGTAAAATCTATAAATTATAAAACTATAAATTACTGTAAAGCGGGGATAGAGAGTGCTTCACCCTCTCGAACTCCCCTTCATTTTTGAAAAAGGAGGTGAATACGTTTTCATAACCGTCTTCTCTTCTTTAATGTAGTAAAGTTTTCTCATACGTGTCACCTCCCTAGCTTGGGATTAGCCCCTGTATGATCGGCCTAGCGCCACATAGGTTTTAGACAAAAACTTGGTGTATGAGTGCAAGTTATCGCCTCCATTCATTTTGTATTTTGGGCCATTTACTTAACCCGTTTTGTTTTCCTTCCTGCGAAGGCCCAGTAGATTGGGTACTAATTACCCCTGTTTCCTTGTGTGCCTTAAGGGCAGATAGAAATGAAGTTTGTTGTAGCCTTTGATAGGCTTGTAAAATTGAGAGCGGGTCTGCTCTTTTTCTTAACATTGTAATTAGGAGCAAGTGCTCCTCGTACTTAGGGGTTTTCTGCCCTTTAGCAATTGTGGTGGTGAGCTGAGGGCTCAGAAATTAATCTTGGAGCTCGAAGCCCAAATCTTGTAAAGAATTGTAATTTCTTAACTTGTTTTCCTGCTACTTGGTACATGTTACTCTGTTGTTGTTATCTGTTGATTTTGAAAAGAAAATATAACCTTTGTTAAAGTTTTAAATTAACTTTAATTTTGTAGTTGAAACCTATTCCAGCCCGCACCTTCTTTCACCTCTAACTACCACGGATATCTCCGTAACAAGTGGTAGCAGAGCGTGGTTGAATGGGTCTGAATTTAGCCCCTTTTGATGGCTAAACATTGTTTTCGATTCGAACCCTAACAATTTTCTCAGTTGCTGGATTTTTTTTATTTGTCTAAAAATTTTCTGTCATCATGTCCGGCCCTCGCGACGTCCTCCATCCCGGCTATTTGCGCAAGGAGGAATTGATCTATGAATGAACGATTAGGAATGTTCAGTCTGGAGGCACGGTTGCGATAGATACTAACAAGCTTAAAGAGTCCCTTGATTTGCCTATTTCCATCCCCACTTTGGGTGAGAAAGAGATTGACGACTCTCTCTCCACGATCACTGACAATACTACTGAGCTGGCATCCGTAGTTAGTTTTTTTTGAAGAAAATGATCCTTCTCCTAATCAACTTAAACGTGTGCAAGCCAGGTTATTTCATTTTTCTAATAGAGTTAACGATCTGTTGTCTCTAAAGTTGAATGACATTCAAAGGAAGGAAGCTAGTGTTGTTCTCGATAACCTTTCTGATTTGTCCAGTAAGGTTAGCCTATTGTTAACCGGGGCAGTTCCTCCCAAAACTGACCAACCTGCTACGGTAAACATAGTTAGCGAGGAAGACTCTTCTAAAGGAGAAGAAAATAGGAAATCAGTAGGAGCGCAACAAACCTCTTCCCCATTAGACAATGAGTCTGAACGCCGTACCTCTTTGAATAATGCACGTTCTGAATTAGCTTCTTCGCCACTTAGGCCTCTACCTACTATCTCACCAGGGTACAGTAGTTTGCCCCATCCATTAGCAATGTTGCTCAGGGGTAGTTCTAAGTTTTCTGTTAACTCTACCAGTGACGTTATTTCATTCTTAAAGTTTTTAGTTGAGTTTCAGGATCATGCCCTTGTTTTTTTCTCTTTCTCTGTGTCAAATTTTGCAGATCATTTATCCCTATGCAATTGTGGTTCTATCAGACAAAATAGTTAGAGCAATTGCTGAACAGTCATCCATAGAAGACTTCCATGCCCATCTGTTGGCAAATTTTATCCCCGCTAGTAAATCCAAGATATTAAATTCTATACCAGGGTGTTTTCCCTTCACTTCCCTGAAGATCAGATCGTACAGGCCATTGTGGAAGGCATTTCTCCATCATACAGGTCATACTTGTGCTTTGCGTCGCGTCCGCAAACTTTTGCCGAGTTAGAAGCTATGGCTGTCTCAGCGGAAGGAGTTAGATATGCCGATACCTTGCGTGTCGCGAAAGAACCCCCTCCATCCTCTAGTAATTTTCGGCCTCCACCTCGCCGAACCTTCACTGCCCGTAAATGTTATGCGTGTGGGTCGCCTGATCATCTTCGGAACAAGTGTCCGTTAATTAAATCTAGTGGGACAAGGAATGGAGCAGGGTCATCCCAAGGCTGTTTTAATTGCGGCGCGTTTTCACATATTGCCAAGAACTGCCCTAATGCTAACAGCACTCCCTCCTGCTCAACTTCGGCAATCCAAAGTGACTAGTGGCTCCGGCTGAGTCGGTAGATTCATCCTTTCAAGGCTCAGCACAAGTTAAATCTGACGAAAATGCAGGAAAAAGTCAGAACTATTCTACATTCCCATTTGAATGTCCCAGAGAATGTCTTAGGATTGCGGCGGATTCACCCGCACCGGTTCCCTTCCTCAAAATTGAATTAAATAATGAACCTGTAACTGCTCTATTAGATTCTGGCAGTGTTTGTTCTATTATTTCGGCTGAATGGTACTCCAAATTGAAAACCGTTTGTAAACTTTCTGATTTTTGTTCGACTTCGGTTCATTATGTTTCGGCAAACTCATCCCCATTAGATATTTTAGGTTTTCTGTATGCCAAAATTCGTATATCTAAATTTACTTGGAAATTTAAACTGTTTGTGGCCAAGCACTTGTCTTGCCCCATTATATTGGGAGCTGATTTCATGTCTCACATCGGTCTAGTGCTCGACCATCAGAGCAAGACGTGCACTTTCAAATTTGATAGTAATTCCAAAATCCCTTTGTTAAAATGTAGTTCTGTATCATGTTCATCTAATTCGCCTACCCAGGATTAGATGTTGTTAGATCTTGGACATCTACCTGAGGAGCAGGCTGAGAGTATTCGTAAGTTGTGTCAGTCGTTTCCAGAGGTTTTCTCGGATACTCTTGGTGTGACTGACCTTATTGAATATAAGATTGAGGTGACGGATTCGATCCCGGTTAGATTGCCGCCTTACAGGCTATCTCCGCCTAAAATGAAGGCCCTGAAGGAGATCATTGACTAGTTGTTGAAGGATGGTATTAATCGGCTCTCTAAGTCGGCGTATACTTAGCCTATTTTTCTAGTACCGAAACCCCAAGTTGGCTTCAGGCCTGTGATTGATTATAGGGCTCTCAATTGGAAGGTAGTGTTACAATTCGTGCCCCTTCCAGACCTTCACTCTTGTTTTCCTTGGTTTCATAAAGCTAAGTTCTTCACCATCTTAGATCTTAATCAGGCGTATAATCAGATACCGCTTACAGAGGAATCTAAACACCTGACAGCATTCGCCACAGATTGGAATTTGTATGAGTACAACCGCGTGCCTTTCGTGCTCCACACGGGGGCAGCTGTGCTTACGAGACTGCTGGATAGGGTATTCTCGGACATCAATTTTGAATACTTGTATCATTATCTTGATGATGTCGTCGTGTTTTCTGAGACCTTCGAAGAACATCTTGATCATCTGAAAGAGGTCCTTAATCGTCTTCGTAAGGCAGGATT
The DNA here is from genome assembly GCF_040414725.1 of Anabrus simplex. NCBI lineage: Eukaryota > Metazoa > Arthropoda > Insecta > Orthoptera > Tettigoniidae > Anabrus > Anabrus simplex. The sequence goes on along the minus strand of NC_090278.1, from coordinate 269,255 downwards.
AAGAGTTAAGTTGTCCACAGTCGCTTTTGCTAAGCCTTCTATGTCATTTCTAGGGCATATTGTGTCGCCCGATGGTGTCGCTGTAGATCATTCTAGAACACAGGCTATCCTTGATTTCAAACCTCCCCAGGACATCAAAGGTATTGCCAGGTTCATTAGTATGGTGAATTTCTTCAGGAAATGTATTCCAAATTTCACCAATAGAGCGGCGCCCTTGAACTTACCTCGTAGGAAAGGAGTCAAATTTGAGTGGGGACCTTCTCAACCATCCGCTTTTGAAGATCTCAAATTAGCCCTTTGCAATGCCCCTGTCCTCGCTATGCCCGATTTCTCTAAGAAATTCATCGTCCAAACCGACTCGTCGTCGTCGGCGGTAGCTGCAGTCCTTCTTCAAGAGACGGAACTAGGGAGGCGACCCATCGCCTATGCCTCTAGGACATTATCGGCCCAAGAATCCAAGTATTCCATCTATGAACTTGAAGGTTTAGCAGTTTTGTTTGCGCTAGAAAAGTTCCGCCTCTATCTGGAACATGTCAAGTTCGACTTGGAGACTGATAACCAAGCCTTAAGTTGGGTCTTAGGTAGGCCGCGTCGTACTGGTCGCATAGCCCGCTGGGCCATACGAATTTCGGCCTTCCAATTTGATGTTAGGCATATAAGAGGTACTGAAAATGTTGTGGCAGACGGACTAAGCCGTATGTTTTCTAATGAGGTAGAGACCCATGAACTGGTTGATAATTATTCACCTCCCGAGTCCATACTACCTGAGGTCAATGCCATTCTGACTGATGCTCCCATATTGTTTAGACATCTTGAAAAATATCAACGTGAAGATCCGACGCTGGCCCCTATCATGGAAACCCTTTCTTCGGGGGAACATTTAGTCCCTTATGTATTGAGGAACGGTGTTTTATGTTGCCCCTCGGGGCATGATAAGAAGATGAAAGTTGTGGTTCCAGCTGTTCTCATACCTATGATCTTCAAGTATTACCATGAGACCCCACTATGGGGGGGGGGCTTTTAGGCATCTTCAAAACTAGAGAAAAGTTCCGAGAAATGTTCATTTGGAAGGGTATTGCACCAGGAAACGTTTTTGGGGAAAGGGCATGAGTAGGACCTCAGGGAGTGGAACTTGGTTTTGGAGCCGATACAGCGTAGGATAGACTCGTAGAGCGAATAATAGATGGTTACATTTTTTTAACAATTTATTAATTCTTCACCCTGTAATATGATTATTGGACTCAAATCTGGGATTGAAATTAAAAGTTTGAACGTAATCTTCCTGAATTCTATTCATGAAAATTAAATGAATATCACTGATTCCAAAGTCTTTCATATGTGAGAAGACGAGGTATTTGATTTCCACCTAAAGTCTTTCTAAATATGAGCACACACTTGTAATTGCAAATTGACATGGGAAATTAAATTTCTGTTAAAAGTTTTCAGTTTTTTCAGTTTGTAAACCTTGATGTATAGCACACTTGAAAAGCCTAAAGTCTTTCTATGAGATATGAAAATTAAATTCGAAAATTAATTAATCACTTCTGAGAAACTATGAGAACTCTGAAACATTTGATCACACGCGGCACTGAAGTTTCCACTGTTCAAAATTAATGAGAAAATTTTAGTCAGTTTGTTACTACTCATTTAATGAAAGAAATGTTGCTACAAATGTTGAAAGATGGACGTCTGGAATGTTCCGTGGAGAATCAAGATCGGCGGTGTTCCCTTAACACACCATGTTGACGTCCCCCGATGAGGTGATGACGGCTGGAACTGGATCGTGTAGAATGGCATCTCGTTAAGGTGATTTTTCGCACACGAAAAATTCACTTAGTGCGAGTAGTTATCACTGACACTGTCATTTACTGTTGAACACAGTTTATGGCGTAATTGAACTTTAAGACGTTAAATGAATAATCACAGTCCTTCCTGTATGAAATAATATTTAAAGTCGTTACTGAAACGTCCATAATTACACAGTTCACACTTGAAAAGGCAAATCACAGTCTTTGAACACGGTCATTAAGTCACTAAGGATTATTTTCTGATTATCTTGTTATTATAACGTCATATTACCTAATAAAAAGTTCTTAGTATTCACCCAGATTACTACTGTAAGTCGTATACTAATATGGCGTGAATAAAGAAATACAGTTCAAACTCGAAAATAAATGAGTTCTGGTAATTCTACACATTAGTTTCTGCAGAAGTTCAATATCATGTGAAGTAAACTAAGTCTACACGTAATCATATATTCTGTGAACGTTAAATATTTATATTTGCACTTCAATAAGTTCACTCGTATTATATTCTCAAATGTCTTTAGAATTAGACTGTAGTCGCGACGCGATGTACTAAATACAGTGCGACGTTTTTTATAATTCTGTCGGCGAAATAACTTCGTGTTCCGGAAACGCCGCGACAGCAAGTACTTTCACCGTGACTGCGCGGACATATTGTACGAGGGTCGGTCTCTCCTCTGTCTCACTCACACACATCTGTGTACTCGTCCTTGTACTGCGCTGCTCTGCTTGTTAGCCTTGACATATATACACCGGCGCTGGGAGGGATGGTTTCTCTTGGCCATGAGACCGTGAGTGTATAATTTTCTTAGACGTTAAATTATTATAACTCAACAACCATGGGATGGATGAATTCGAAATTCACAGGGATTAACTTTTATGACGTCCGCTACAATTCAGCGTTTGTCCCGTTGAAATTGGTTAAGGCGTTGAAAAGCTTGCGAAAAGAAAATTCTTTCCGAGAAATATCTCTAGGGGAGGTGATCTTCGAGCGACAGGTGACGTCACTTGACTTCGCCTAGTGCACTCGTGAAGTCTGGCACATGCTGGAACATTCCTTTATTTAAATGTTCGTACGTCGGATGGATATTTTATGCTCGAATAACGTTTCTTTCGATTGATATGGGCCAGGACATAAGCTTTCCTAGTACATATTGGACGGAGAAATCCGTGAATTAGTAAAAGCTTGTAAATCTTGTTGGCTTAGTAAACCCACCATGTCCACTAAGCAAAGGCTTTTGTCTTCTCATCAAGCGTCGCGCCCCATGGAGCGTCTTTACATCGACTACGTAGGACCCTTCTCCCAGTCAAAGGGGAATTCCAACAAGTTCATCCTTGTGTGTGTAGATTTCTTCACAAGATTTTCTTGGTTATTTCAGACTAAGCTGGCTACCGCTCAGTCCACTATTTCTTGTTTAAATTCTATTTTTGCTTCTTTTGGTCCGTGTCACTATATTGTGTCCGATAATGCTAAAGCTTTCACATCCAATCTCTTTCGTAAATTCTGTTTTGATTTGTTCATCTCTCATGTGACTACTTCTGCTTATTATCCTCAACCATCTTTGGCTGAACGGGTCAATCGTAATCTCCGATCGGCGCTAATTGCCTTTCATCACGACGATCCTCCTAGGTGGGACACATCCCTTCATTGGTTAGCCTTCGCTTTGAATTCGGCGGTTCATGAATCTCATAAGTTTACTCCAGCTTCTCTGATGTTCAAGTTCGTACCCAACACGCCGCTCGCTAACCTTTGGTCTCTTAGTGATATTCTACCAGAGGCAATAGATCCAGATAATATTAGAGATCTTTGGAAGAAGGCCAAGGCCAATCTGAAAATTTCTCATGAAAAGGTTAGGGAAAGATATGATCGTGGACGGAGGCCCACCAATCTGAAGGTAGGCGACCAGGTTATGGTAAAGAATTTTTTTCCCGCGGGCAAGCTTGCCCCCAGATTTCAGGGTCCGTGCATCATTTTATATTTCCTTACCCCGGTGACGTTGTTACTAAGCAATCCAGCCACCGAGAGGATATTTAGCTTTCACCAGTCGCAGGTGAAACCTGTATAATTTCCGTGCTAACTTTGTCCTTATAATTTTGTAAGAATCCTGAAGGTTATATTTTTAGTTTCATTTTAAGGCCTTCTGCCTCTTATAGTTTTACATTTGGTTGAATCTCCTTGGTATAAATTTTGTGAAACCTTCCCTGGAGTTACTCTGCTGTCCCCTCCATATGGCCATTACCACGCTCCCGTCTCCTGCTAAACCACACCAGTGGCATTAAAATAAAAGTAATGAAATAAAAGTTTCCACGCCGCTGGCCCCTCAGCCTCAACCACAAAGACTGTACCCTAAAAATATTTCCGTCCAACAAAAATTCTGTCGCCGAAATCTTAATGTCTCAGTGCCCCCGCAGCCGTGCGGCGCCGTACCGCCACTGAGGTGTGGTACGGGCCCACTCCACTCCAGCGAGGTCAACCTGTGTACCGCGCACCGGAGCCCTCCTTCCGGCCAAGGCTGATGTGTGGCGCACCACCCGCAAGCTACGTGTGGACTGTAAACAAACGTCGCATCTGCGGCGTACAGCATGACTACCCCTCTCATAGTGCGGGAGAGCGGTATCTCAGGGTACTTAAGGGGCCCGAGTGGCCTCTTCTGGACACAGGCAGCGGCGGCGGGTCTTGTCAAAATTAAGCGACAATAATGTTCCTTCTTCAGCTACATGGACCCTCTATTTCTGCAATTAACACGGCTTTGCTTCAAATCAACCTTTGGTGGACTTTGAAAACTTTTTTTTCTTTCAAGAATTTAAGTTTGTTCTGAATTCAACTACTAAAAAAATAGAGACCTTTCAACTAAATCTACTACAAATGATTTACAACGGCACTTAATCTGGTCGCACCCACCTCTATCAAACAACTTCTGAGACCTCCGACTATTGAAAAGTTATATTTTTCTCTTCTAAATTCTTCAACTCCTCAGCAAAACTCGGATCTTTTTTAAAATTTTCTTCTGTGTCCCCCCTTGGAAGGACATTTGGGGGGCGGGAGGCCTGTACCGGGCGGTACACCTCCACGCCGCTAATGCAAATATTGCGCCAGTTGAAACTCCTCTACAGGAGAAAGCCTGAACTTTAACAAACTGAATTAACTCAACGGTTTCTCGGAAGATGTCACTTTGGTAATTTTGACGTGTTCTGAACTGTGTCCATTTCGATTTGTGTTTGTTTGCTCCGTATCAAGAAGTTGAGACATTCGTTAGCAAATGTCTCTACCAAAAACTATGATAACGCACTCTGGTGTAAAGGAATGTATTCTCTGGAAGAAATATTGTATTCCTAAGTTTTGTTTTTACTAAATTTTGTTCTGTGGTTTGTGGGTTGGCAATATAAACACTTTCTTTCCGCCCATTTTGAATGTAACCAATCAGGAATTTATGTAATTAATTTTCCACCAATAAGGTGTTTCTTCCTCGTCTTGTGTATTAGTTTTTGCTGTTATCCAATAAAAACGAAAGGGTGTGTCTACTCATTCCGGAAAGGTCTCGAATGTTCCACGAGGGTATATAAACTGCTGATTTTCTTGTATCGGGGGCACTTCAGTAACATCTTTCTTATGTGTGAATATGTAGCAGGGGGCGGGAAGCGCCTCTTTCTTCAAGCAGCTGTTCTCCTACAAGGTAATGGCCGGTTAACATCTTCATTTCTTGCTAGCTCAGCAGTTTAACTCGGAGGGTTCGAAACCTTTAGTATGTAACCTACCTTTTTTCTTTTCTGTCCATGTAAAATCTATAAATTATAAAACTATAAATTACTGTAAAGCGGGGATAGAGTGTGCTTCACCCTCTCGAACTCCCCTTCATTTTTGAAAAAGGAGGTGAATACGTTTTCATAACCGTCTTCTCTTCTTTAATGTAGTAAAGTTTTCTCATACGTGTCACCTCCCTAGCTTGGGATTAGCCCCTGTATGATCGGCCTAGCGCCACATAGGTTTTAGACAAAAACTTGGTGTATGAGTGCAAGTTATCGCCTCCATTCATTTTGTATTTTGGGCCATTTACTTAACCCGTTTTGTTTTCCTTCCTGCGAAGGCCCAGTAGATTGGGTACTAATTACCCCTGTTTCCTTGTGTGCCTTAAGGGCAGATAGAAATGAAGTTTGTTGTAGCCTTTGATAGGCTTGTAAAATTGAGAGCGGTTCTGCTCTTTTTCTTAACATTGTAATTAGGAGCAAGTGCTCCTCGTACTTAGGGGTTTTCTGCCCTTTAGCAATTGTGGTGGTGAGCTGAGAGCTCAGAAATTAATCTTGGGGCTCCAAGCCCAAATCTTGTAAAGAATTGTAATTTCTTAACTTGTTTTCCTGCTACTTGGTACCTGTTACTCCGTTGTTGTTATTTGTTGATTTTGAAAAGAAAATATAACCTTTGTTAAAGTTTTAAATTAACTTTAATTTTGTAGTTGAGTCCTATTCCAGCCCGCACCTTCTTTCACCTCTAACTATCACGGATATCTCCGTAACAATTATTATTATTATTATTATTATTATTATTATTATTATTATTATTATTATTATTATCATTATCATTATTATTACACAGTTCAAAAAATAGGGAACATGTTTTGTAACGTCTGGTATGTGAGCGTTAGTTTGGTAGATGTGTTTCTAATGGTAGTACAGCATATCTTAAGAACTTAGCTACTCAGGGTATGTCAAATCGAAGTTATACTCAATCTGTAGGCGTAGCCTCAAAACAAAGTGAATAGCAGTGCGTCCGTATGTCGTTGTGAGGTACACAGGCTACTGCGGTCATTTGAGCACGTTGTACGTAAACCAGCACATCCCATGAGACATCTTTACGAGTTTCAAGTCGCAAGGGCCGTTACTTTGTTCTCGGAAGGATGGACCTTTCGTCGTGTTGCTGTGGATCTCAATGTATCTCCGTCCCTAATTCGAAGGTTGTGGAATCGCTACTATGAGAGAGGTCAGTTCACATGGAGTGTTGGACAAGGTCGTGGACGCATGACAACACCACAGGATGACCGATATCTGACCATCTGTGCGTTGCAGCATCGTTCAGCAACTGCCAGAGAACTGCAACAAGACCACAGGATGGTCACTGGAGTAACGGTATCTGACCACACCGTAAGTAACAGTTTAAGAGAAGTGTCCTTACGACTCATACGTCATGTTCAAGTGCCCCGTTAAACGCAATATCGCGCAGCTCTCCTTCTGTTTGCCCGTACCCACGTCAACTTACTGGCAACTTCGCCAATGGAGACCTGTGTTGTTCACAGACGAGTCCAGATTTCCCCTGAGACGGCGTGACGGACTTCAACGTGTATGGGGACTCCATGGGGTGCAGTACATGCCAAATGCTGTCCAGGAAGGCGACCGATTCGGACAAGGTTCTGTGGTGTTGTGGGGTGGCATCAGTATTGATGGCCCTACGGATCTTGTCATCGACCGTGGTAATCTGCGCTGCGGGGTACATCGAGCAGGTACTGCTGCAGCATTTTTCTGCATACGGTGTTGGCCCTGAATTCGTACTCACGCACGACAATGCCAGGGCTCATGTAGCGCGCATCGCCAGAGCTGTCTTGCGAGAACTGGACTGGACTTTCAAGTGATGGAATGACCAGCAGTGAGTCCCGACCTTAATTCCATCGAGCATGTGTGGGATTGGCTAGACAGAAGTATTCATGGGCGTCCTGTTCCACCACAGACTCTCCAAGACCTCGAACAGGCTCTCATTGAAGAATGGGACCTGATATGGAAACTTGACCTCCGTCGACTTATACGGAGCATGCCACGTAGGTGCCAAGCTGTGATATGCTCGTGGAGGACATACACCATACTGAAGCTCACCAACTGTGAAAAAATCCACCCTGGAGGACTGTTATCACTTTGTTTTCGCCCCTATTTGGACATTTCTGTTTGTGTTCTGAAAATGAACGTGAATCCATTGATGTTCTTTTGTATACTTCAAAGGCAAAGAATAAGATTTAGTTTGTAATATACCTGGGTGTGAGGTATTGTTTCGTGGAACATAGCATGCGTTCAAAGACATGTTTCCCTAATTTTTTGAACTGTGTATTATTGTTGTTATTATTATTATTGTAAACAAAAATACACATCAAAACTTCAGATGTTTTTAAAATTTATTATATATTCAAGTAGTTAAGTGTTCTCAAGCCAGTTACATTTGAATGAAATATTGTAGGGACGAAAATCTGAGAGTGTGATCTTTCCTCGGGATCGTTACGTACCGATGTATCCCTTTGATTTTCGCTGCGATATTCTCCAGCCCTACAGTTTTCTTCTTGTTTTCCCCATCTACGACGGCGTGATTTAATTAGGTTCTTCGAAACTTCCTGAACAACAATAGTAATCAGAAGCATCTTCCATTACCGTCTGAAGAATCTGTGAGTTGCAAGGGAGTATTTTTTATTTATTTTCAACGCATACCTCTTTTCTGTTTCATCTGTCATTTTCGATTCACATTTAACCTAATCCGTGTATTCCTTGTGACAGACATTTCATACGTTTGATATATCGTTACCTGAATAGGGTAACATTAGTTACAAAACGCTACTGCCAACCGCATAACAAATCACAACATACGTCAAAATGACTCGTGAAATTGTACATCATATATAATCTTGTACCATTAATTGTGACATACCTGCTTCGGTGTCATGTAATATGTCGAATAGACTTCGTTAAACCTTTCAATAAGATCAAGGAATCGAAGGCATTTTATTTCGACTAATTTGATATTTCATCTTCAACAAGAGCTTGAACTTCAGCTCCTTTTCCTTTGGTTTGTAATTGATAGGTCGCAGCTTTTGAAGATGAGGCAAGTTAATTATTGTTTCAATCTTGACGTTCAGGAAACGTTCTTAAAATACTTTTTTCTCTACTGTTGATGCAACAGTACACCGTTTCTCTCTTTCACAGTGGAACATACCGTCTTTTGAGCTTTAGTAAGTTATATTACTTTCTCCTGATGCGTATGTTAAGTGTGCCGTTTCTTGGAACGGCAGGACGGATGTTGACAGTCTTTCTAATGATCGTTATTGAGAAAAGGGGTTTCATGTGACATTTGGACAACGAAGATTTCCCTCAAATTTTTCGACTTGCTCCTTCGTGGTTCATTAGCTCCAGATTGAAAGAATCGTTCTTCTGCTTTGAGGATGGTAAAAGTAATACTTTTTCCTTTGTTCATATTTCATGACTTGTTGGTTATGGTCAGAAATAGAGAGAGTGGGAGAGAGGGTGTTAGGAACGATGTTTTCCGTGGCTCTGTGAAGTCTTTCAGTCCCTGTAGATAAATTGAGTTCTTTCAAGTCCTTTCTACTTTTCATAATTTGAGATTAATTGTACATCACCTTAGTTCTGATTTTTCCGAGTCGAACATGTAACTCAATCTGAATATGATCCTATATCTCATTCGACGAGCTGAAGCCACATTGCTGCAGAATTCATTCAAGTGATTACGGAGTTACTTCTGCAGCACCTCCGCGACTTCTATATTTTTGAACTTTGTACCGACCATGTTCAAAAATCATAGGAGGATTTTGTTCTCTGTAATTCAACTCAAATATTATCTTACGTGGAGGCGTTGGTCGTGTTCGCGCTGACACCATAGATAACTTTAAGTTGAGCAGACGATTGGCGCGCGAATTCTTCTCAGCCGGCGGCATAGCATAGAGATCTGCTGAGTGTGAATTATATTCTCTTACTGGGTGATCGCCAGCATCGACAACGTACTCCTTATCTAGAACATTCCGTGACGTGCCGTAATTCGATAATACGCTCGTCTTCATATGCGATATTTTATCAAACAATAACTTGTTAACAGCGTTAATTTCAGTAAAAGGTGGCTCTGAAGTTGTTCTTTTCCTTTTCGAACTTTTAGTTAGTAGCTGGTGAAGAGATGTCTTCGGGCCTAGATTTAAGGGGAATAATTTATTTGCCGGAGTTCCTTCAAAGTTATTAACAGGGTTTAGCCCTACGTTGAAATCTACATCATTCATTTTAGTTGCACTTTCAGATGTGAATACATTTGACATTAATTGATTATCGAAGTTTTCAACCCCGAAAATATATTCCTGTTTTATCTGTCCTTCATTAGGATTGTTTGTAGGTTTTGGTTTTGTTGTGTACTTTAGGACGGGATATGGAACCATGTTACTCGAAAAATTATAAAATATGAAGGGGACGGATACTGGCATATTAATGTTGTTGCTGTTGCTTTCGTTGAAGCTGTCAATACCGTAATATCTGGGGTAGGTACCTTCTTCCGAGGGCGTTGTTGTAGAAGCCGTTCTCATCTCAGCATTACTTATACCTTCGGTCGAACTGTCATATGATACGAATATCCCAACAGTTCCGGTGGTTGCATATATTTCAGGAAGGTACATTCTTTGTTCGATGTCACTTATGTTAAGGAATGGATAGTTCATGTTAAATTTGTCAGGATTTGCAATAAATGTTGGGTTTTCTGTGGAGAATATCACATCGTTGAATAGTGCGTTGAACACGGGAGGTTTATAGCTACTTAGCATGTAGTAGGTGCCTACCTTGTCCTGTGTTCCAAACATGTTATTTTCTTCCGTTCGGTAATTAAAATTATCCTTTGTTGGGATTCCACTGTAATCGTAACTGTGCATCACGTTGTATGGTTGTGTATGGTTTGGATTAATAATTGTACTCTTGGGTGTCATATTAAGTGAAGGCCGAAGTCTAAATCGCTTCACGAGAGGTGAACTTTTCCCGTCTCCCATTCTATCTTGAATAAAATTATTTCCAGGAGAATTATTATTGATGGAAATTTTAGCTGGTTTAGAATTCTTGGTGAATCTGATTGCATTTTTAAGACCACGTACTCTAGAAGTATCATCTCCTTTTATTTCGGCTCCATTAGGGACATCAGTCCCTATTCCTTTGAAAGGAAATTCATTTCCTTTCTCGTTATTTACTCCGGGGTTTTCGAATACCTCTTCTCTACTTATGCTAGGGAATTCATGTCCCTTTCGACCATTCATATTTTGCATTTCTATTCCTTTCATTCTGAGGGCAGGTGTATAGTTGCCTTTGTATTTCCTTCTGTAGGGGATCTCAAATCCTTCTACTTTTCCCGTAGCGGGGATATCGATTCCTCTGCTTATACCAAACATATCGATCCCTTTGTCTTTGAATGCAGTGGGAACTTCACTTCCTTTTGCTTTTCCCATGCCAGGGATGTCGATCCCTACAGGAAAAATATTGCTTCCTTTGTCTTTCGTTATAGCAGGGATTTCTAGTTCTTTCATTTCACTTAGCCCAGGAATATCTATTTCTTTCCCTTTATTTGCGTTAGTTATATCGAGCCCATTCATTTTGAACACACTAAGAGTATCACTTCCTTCGTTCTTAGTTTTAATGGAGAAGTCTCTTCCTTGATCTTTATAACTGGTAAGAGCGGGAATTTCCAATCTCTGTTGTTTTCCTGTATCAGGAATATCAATACCTTTTCTTTTATAACCGGTGATTCCCGTGGGATATATTCCTTTTCCGTAAATTATATCAGAGGCTCCGTTTTCCTTAATTTTGTAACTGGTTATGCCAGTGATAGCGATTCCTTTATCCATAGTGACAAAAGGAAATTCGATTCCTTTTTCTTTATAACTGTTTATACCAGAAATATCTGTCTCTTTTTCTTTCATTATGTAAGGAACTCCAATTCCTTTCTCTTTATTATTGTTACTGGCTGGAATTACGATTTCTTTCTCTCCCATTATAGCCGATACTTCAGTACCTTTACTTTTAAAATCAGTTATGGCAAGTTTCTTCATTATAGGAGGAACATTGATTGCGTTCATTTTATAGTTCGTGATATCAGGGATATCGATTCCTGTTTCTTTTGTTATAGGAAGAACATCAGTTTCTTTCATTGTATAACTTGTTATACCAGGGATATCGATTCCTTTCATTTTATAATTTGTTAAACCTGGGATATCGATTGGTTTCTCAGTCATTATAGAAGGAACATTGATTTCTTTCATTGTATACTTTATGAAACCAAGGATATCGATTGGTTTCTCAGTCATTATAGAAGGAACATTGAGTTCTTTCATTGTATAAGTTGTCATATCAGGTAGATCGATTCCGTTTCCCTTGTTCATGGACGGATATTGCATTTTATAGCTCGTTATGTCAGGGACCTCGATTCCTTTTTCTTTGTTACTTTTAATGTCAGGAATTACAATTTCCTTCTCATTATTTATGTTAGAAAGATGCATTTCTTTCGGCTTGCCTATGTAAGTATTTCCAGTTTCTTTTTCTTTGTTTATGACGGGGATGTACAGTCCTTTCTCTTTACTTATTTCTGGGATTTCAATTCCGTTTTGTTTGGTTAAGCCAAGAAATTCCACTACGTTTCCTTTGTTTATTCTAGGTATATAAAATTCTTTATCTTTGGTTATAGAAGGGAATTCGCTTCCTTTTTCTTTGGTCATGTCGTGGGATATGGTATCATTTTCTCTAGGTATAGCAGGGACTTCAACTTGTTTATATGTAGTTACACCAGGAAATCCAAAATCTTCCTGTCTATAACCAAAAATATTTGGAAATTTTATTCCACTTTCATTAGTGACACCAGGTAATTTATTACCCCTTACTTCAGCAATCCCAGATAGTTCAATTCCTTTTGCTCCAGGTAAAGCAGAGACTTCATTTCCTTTTACTTTACTTATATCTTGAACTTCGATTCGCTTTTCCTTATATGTATTTAGGGCAGGAACTAACATTCCTGAATCTGTTTTCTTGGTTATTCCAGGTAATACAAATCCTTTTTGTCTGTTTAGAGGAGGTAATTCAAATCCCGTTTGTTTGCTTAGAAGAGGTAATTCAAATCCCTTTTGTTTGTTTGGGGTAAGGAAATCAAATACCTTCCATCTATTACTAGTTGAGGCAGGGTATTTGTTTTCTATAAGTTTATTACCAGGTGGGAATTCAAATAGTTTCTCCTTGTAACTGGCTACGAATGGAACTTCCATTTCTTTTTCCTTTGTCTTTATTACCTCAGGTACTTCAATTCGTGTCTTATCCTGAGAAATCAGCTGAGTTCCATTATTCAGCCGAAACTTCTCCGTTAGAAATGGAGATATTTTTTTATTTACAGTCAAGTTGGGGGTGAAACTTCCACTACTTGTTTCAGAGCTGGTAGTTTTTATTCCTTTCATAAAAGCAGCTAGAGTGACGTCTTCTTCTATCTCCAAGAAAGGTTCGGTTTCTGTCCTTGTCATAGTGGACGTGGCTGCAGTACTCGGAGGACTGACTGTGGTTGTACCAAACGGCTGGATCTCTTCTTTATCCCGAGTGGAACGTTCTGTCAACTTTATAGTCACTTCATCCATCATAATTGGTTCTGTTTCAAACTTATATACACGAGGTCCATCAAGAATTTCCACGAGAGCATATTTTTCTTCCTGAAAATACGGCTGAGAATTCAATCCAGCAGGCTTACGACCGCCTCCCTGGACGTTTTCCACAGGCCGGTAGTTCAACTTCTCGTGTTTGTTCTTCGGTTCTCGGCCCAATTTATCTGAAAATTAACAAACGTAAATCGAAAGATATGATTTTTCAGTTTTAATCATTGTGAAACGGACGTGATACGTTCCACAGTTCTGAATAAGTAAATTACAAAATTATGTGGAATAAATAAACAAAGTGATGTTTTATTTAACAGAGTTACAGATTCAAATTCATTATACAGGGTGGTTCTCTCACATATGGCACAAAAGACGGAGCCAAGATATATAGTCCAAATAACTATAACGTTTTCAAAAGGCGCTATTGCTGCCGCAAAGAAGTTGTGGGAAAACACAAAATATGTGTAACAGAAGGCACATGGGTCGAACCCATGTTCGAGTATGGTACAATTTATGCGGAATTACATATTTGTTTGGTCTGGATTGTTCATTCGATAGTATTCAATTACTGTAATGGCTGTGAATGAAATATAAATTTATGTTTGAAGTGGAAATATCATCGTTTGAACAGACGGTCCTCATGTGTGGATAGTGGCTGTTTAAGAGACCTACGGTCAGACTAGTGATGAGCGCGCCTCGTGTAACAGGGTCTGCGCTGTGCCGGGTGAGAAACGAGGTTACAGCAATTGCTCAAAGTAACTGCTGTTGGCACGCATGCAAGCACTTGGTAGAGGCAATGCAACTGTACTTAACAAAACTGTACTGTACTTAACAAACTGTAGTAATGTGTTGGAGCATGCTCTTTGGCTTCAACATTGCCCCACCACCTAGCTGCGTTTTGTCATAGACGAGAGACTCACTCTGTATAGCGATCGTACCGAAATTGAATTAAACATTAGGTTAAGATAGACAGACTTTCTAGGAACTGGGTAAAGAGTGAGGTCATGTCAGTGATTTCCGGGCTTGTAGGCAGGCCCCGATTTCAAGTAGTTAGCGCCCTGGGCAAACAATATTTAGCCGCCCGCCCCTCTGCTCGTTCAAAAAAATAATTGTTTACAAATTAAATATTACAGTTTTCAATATTATGAGTTTTAAAATAGCACATTATGCAAATACAGTTAATTCTCATAATTAAAGTTATCAAGCCAAATAAAGATAACAGCCAAATAAGAATGAGGCTGTTTTTATTTTTATTTAAAAAGCCGTTGGTTCAGTTTGATAGTTTGTATGTAACTAAATAATTTTAGAAATAAGACACGTTTTCTTCATAAAATTTAAATATATACATTAAATTCAGGTTTTAAAGTTCGAATAGTTTAAAGTGTTTTATATAGTCTAGTAAAATAATTGGAATAATTTGTGGAATGTAAAAGTAATTTGAGTGTAATGAATTTAAGACGTATTTCACGCAGGCCATAATTACTCGATCCGCCGGCCGCCGCCCCTCAAAAACTGGCGCCCTGTGCAAATGCCCAGTCCGCCCATTTGTAAATCGGGGCCTGCTTGTAGGCCGTGGTCCAGAAGCATGTAATGGTCCCCACGTTTCACCGAAGACTCCGTTCGATATTATCAGGAGTTTCGACTGACTTCGATAGCAGTGAAGTTCACATGCACCTGGACGACGGGCCAACAATGCTGGAAAACAATGACGTGAAACGCCAACCGTGAAAGCCTCAATTACTACATGTAAAGAGTGAGCTTAGCTATACTAGTGTCGCAAATAAAATGATTGATCTCAGTTACGTCAGTTACATTGGTTGACCTTACCTCACCCACTCTTATAAACGTATTGTTGAGAAGAGGTAAACTAGCCTTCATCTACTGGTGATGAATATATTTACTTACTTGTTATATTTGTTTTACGACTCACCGACACAGGTATGTCTTATAGCGACAATGGGATAAGAAAGGTTTAGGACTAATAAGGAAGCGATCATGGCCTTAATTTGCTAGGTGTGAAAATGCGAAACCACGGAATGCTATATTCAGGATTGCCGACAGTAGGTTTCAAATCCACCCTCACACGAATGCAAGCTTACAGCTACGCGACACACAAACCATGTGGTCATCTTGCTCGGTAATTATTGTTGTAAGGGAAATAATAACTATGTAGTTAATCGTCGTCGTAACATTTTTGTTCATATTACAGCTAAGATCAGACTCTACCTTATTCTGAACTGAAATACTAAGTTTCATCGAAAGCCACTCATCCATTTTCCCATGATGGTGTGACACACAGAGTCAAATATTAAGCTGAACAACAGTGTTAGTATTCCTGTGTTAATATTGCATTCTAAAACTGGAATATCGCATTTAAAATCAAAGCTATCATACGAAATGCTCGATCAAATGAAGCACGTCACATTTTTTTTTCACTTTTCACGAAGAAAACTACGCTGGCATTCTAGTAATGCCCAGTTCCAGGGCTGGAATGACACCGGTGAACACTGGCCTGCCGTTTTCCGTTAAGTGTGCACTACCTATTCCTATCTGAGCCTCATAGCAGGGTTCGAATAGCTGGAATACTGTAGTGAACCAGTGTGTCATGTATCAGTAGTTATGAGAACACTTACTACGTACCCGACGAATGGCATGCTTAAAAGAGAGTTTCCTAACTTCTCAGCTACTTCCCGCCAATATTCAGACAGGCTGTTCTTCTTGGCACGCAATAGTAATGTCATCTATCGGAGATCAGTGGCAGCAGAAGAGACAAAGCACATCAGAACAAACAACAGCCAATGTAGTGTTATTGTTGAACAATTTTGCAGACTTTCGATATTCTATATCTAGTTTTATTCTGACTGTGATATTAGGGCATCCAATGTAAAAGGATTCCTTCTTCCTCCTTTCATAACGTTCATTCACGACTTTTTCTCGTTTTGATAATCAGCTTTACAATTTTTCTTGCCGATATGGGTTGATGAGCACGAGGTTTTTCACCCCAAGGTAATCAGGATAAAAAACACCACCATCGCCAGTTAACATGATAGCAATGCTCGACATTGACAGGACTAAGTAATAAAAATCTAAATTCATGAATATCTCTGTTATCATAGTCGGTATTGTAAGACTGTATAAAACCTAAGTGATCGTAAATTGTATTATCTACAACGTTTGTTATGGAGTGGTCATCGACAGAACCAATAAAAACATATAAATTTGAAAATAAAATTAAAGTACTCCCCTAAACTACCACCTCACCCATCATGAATAAAATTATTTATAGCCTGGACTGTAGTGCCTTATTTTTCGACTTTACATAACGATTTTCATTAAATTCTGTTCATCCATTTTCTCAGTGCCAGGTTTCGACCTTCCTCGACATGAGTGGTCAAAACTCAACCGTTTCAGAACAGGCCACGGCAGGTGCCGATATATGATGAAAAAGTGGGGATATTGTGAAAGTGCTGCGTGTGAATGTGGTGCTGAGAAGCAGACATTGCTTCATGTTGTTGAGAGCTGTCCACTGTCAGCATTTAAGGTTGGTTTACGGACTCTGCATGAATTGACACCAAGTGCAGTGGACTGGTTGTCGAAACTGGACATTCTAGTTTAATTACCTCTATATTTTAATGTGTATGTTAATTGTATATTTTTACAGATTATGCTTGTAAATGCCATACGATAATAATAATAATAATAATTGTACCAGGCGGTACACCTCCACGCCGCGTATTTAAAATGTGCGCCAATTGAAACTCCCCTGCTGGAGGAAGTCTGAACTTTATTAATGGTATTAATTGTCTACTTTCTCAGAAGATGTCACCACGTGGAAAACTTTGAGTTTTTGAACTGTGTCATTTTTGATGTGCTTTTGTTTAGCTTGAAGTAAGAAGTGTGAACTTTCTCTTCTAGAGGACACTACTGAAAATCTACAATAGTGCAACCTAGTGCGGAGTCAAAGAACTATTTTGTTGGAGAAAATTTAATGTCAAGAGTTTGTTCCTTGTTAAATTTCTTTCTGTTATTGTTTAAGTTGGCTATATTTACCCCTTTCTTCCCCTTGTTTTGAATGTATCCAATCCCGAATTTCTTCAATTAATTTCTGACCAATCTGGTGTATCTTTCCCCAACTTGAATCTGTTGCGGGGTCCTACCCAATAAAATCTTTGTGGGAGGGTGTTTTCTTTCCCCTAACGCCTAGAACTTTCTACGAGAG
Organism: Anabrus simplex; assembly: GCF_040414725.1. NCBI lineage: Eukaryota > Metazoa > Arthropoda > Insecta > Orthoptera > Tettigoniidae > Anabrus > Anabrus simplex. The sequence goes on along the minus strand of NC_090278.1, from coordinate 251,823 downwards.
TATTTAAACTGCTGATTTTAGGGTCTCCGGGCCACTTCTGTTCCATATTTCAGTGTATTAAGTACATAGCAGGAGGCGGGAAGCGCCTCTTTCCTCGGCAGCGATCTACTACCAGGTAATGGCCTATTAATAACTTCTTTTCTTGCTAGGCCGGCAGTTTAACTCTCGCGGCGGGTTCGAAGCGTTTTCCATCATGTAACCTTTTCCTAATATGTAACTACTCTTTTCATCTTTTTCTTGTAAAGCTACGTATGGGGATAGAGAGTGCTTAACCCTCTCGAGCTCCCACTCACATTGTCTTGAGGTGAACTTATTTCCTCAACCAATTCTTCCGTAATATAATGTAAATTGTTATTTTCTTAAGTCACCTCTGTAGTATGGGATTAGCCCTTGCACTAACGGCCTAAGGCCAAGTAGGTCTTAAACAAAGTGTATTAGGAGTGCAAGTTCGCCTCCCCTCAAATTGTATTTTAGAGGTCATGTATTAACCTTCTTGTCATTTAATAGACCTCAGTAGGTTGGGTATTTTACCCCTGTGTATATGTCCTTTGAGGACAGCTTAAAGGTGGAGTTTGGTGTGGCCTGGAAGAGGCCTAAATTTGAGAGCGAGTGGCTCTTTTGAAAATTGTATGTTGTATGCCTCGAGGAGGCTTTTCAGTGTAATTTGGAGCAAGGGCTCCTAGGTATGAATGGGGTTTTCTGCCCCTCTGTTAAAATTGTGTTTGGGGTAAAACTGAGCTGATTGCCCAAGAATTATGTTTCTGACTTTTGAAGCCCCAAATGGGGTACCTATGTAAATGTATTTTTCAATCGTGTTTCGGCTACTAAGTACCTGTTCTATTTCTTGTTACCTGATTTTGAAAAGAAAATATAACCTTGGTAAATTTTAAAATTAATTTCACTTTAGTAGCTTGAGACCTATTCACCACCAAGCACCTTCTTTCATGCATAACTACCACAAAACACGGTAACAAGTGGTAGCAGAGCGTGGTTGAATGGGTCTCAATTTTGCCCCTTTTGACGGTTAAACATTGCTTTAATCCAAACTCTAACAATTTTCTCAGTTGCTGGCATTTTTGAGTTTTTCAAAATTGTTCTGTCATCATGCCCGGCCCTCGCGATGTTCTACTCCTTAACTATTTGCGCAAAGAGGAGTTGATATACGAGTTAACTATCAGAAACGTGCAATCTGGAGGCACGGTTGCAATAGACACTAACAAGCTTAGAGAGTCCCTTGATTTGCCCATTTCCATCCCCAATTTGGGATAGAAAGAAATTGATGACTCTCTTTCCACGATCGTCGAGAATATTACTGGGCTAGCATCTGTAGTTAGTTTTTTTGATGAAAATGATCCGTCTCCTAATCAAATTAAGCGTGTGCAAGGCAGACTATATCACTTTTCAAATAGAGTTAATGATCTGTTGTCTCTAAAGGTGAATGACGTTCAGAGGAAGGAAGCTAATACGCTCCTTGAAACTATTTCTGAATTGTCTAGTAAAGTCACTCAATTGTTAACTGGGGAAATTCCTCCCAAATCTGATCAACCCACCATAGTGAATGTAGGTAGCGAGGAAGAGTCTCCTAAGGGAGAAGTAAATAGGAAAACCCCCACTGCTCAAACTATCTCCGCCCCATTGGACAACGAGTCTGAACGCCGTGCATCGTTGAGTAACATCCGTTCTGAATTAACTTCTTTGCCTCTGAAACCTCTACCTATTATGTCACCCGCGTTTAGCAGCTTGCCTCATCCATTGGCAATGTTGCTAAGAGGTATCTCTAAGTTTTCTGTCAACACCACCAGTGAAGTTATTTCATTTTTAAGATTTTTAGTTGAATTTCAGGATCACGCCCTTGTGTTTTCTCTTTCCCCTTGTCAAATTTTACAAATAATCTATCCTTATGCTATTGGTGTTCTCTCAGATAAAATAGTAAGAGCTATTGCTGAACAGTCATCTATTGAAGATTTTCACGCACACTTGCTTGCAAATTTCATTCCTGCCCGCGCGAGGTCATCTCTGATTCAGAAATACTATTATCGGGTACAGCGCTTGGATGAAAACTTGGCTGATTTCATACAGGACATTAAGTTTTATACTAGGGTGTTTGCCCTTCATTTTCCTGAAGATCAGATTGTACAGGCTATTGTAGAGGGAATTTCACCTCCCTATAGGTCATATTTGTGTTTCGCGGCATGCCCGCAAACTTTCTCGGAACTTGAAGCATTGGCCGTCTCAGCGGAAGGGGTTAGATACGCCGATTCTTTGCGTGTCGCGAAAGAACCCCCACCTTCCTTTAGTAACACTCGGCCTCCACCTCGCCGACCAGTCAATCCCCGTAAATGTTATGCTTGCGGGGCGCCTGACCATCTGCGCAATAAGTGTCCTCTGATCAAGTCTAGTAGGGCAAATAATGGAGCTGGTTCATCACAAGGCTGTTTTAAATGTGGGGCTTTCTCACATATCGCCAAGAATTGTCCCAATTCGAATAGCACCCCCTCCTGCTCAACTTCTGGGGTAACTTCCAACAACAATCAAAAGTGACTAGTGGCTTCGGCTGAGGCAACTAATTCATCTTCCCGAGGCTCAGCCCCTGGTAAGCAGATCGAAAATTCTGGGAACGTTCAATCTGCTAATCTGTCCTTTGAATGCCCCAAAGAGTGTCTTAGGATTGCGGCGGATACCCCCGCACCTGTTCCTTTCCTTAAGATTGAGGTAAATAACGAACCTATAACCGCTCTATTAGATTCAGGCAGTGTTTGTTCCATTATTTCGGCTGAATGGTACTCGAAATTGAAATCTGTTTGTAAACTACCCGTCTATGACTCTTCTCCTGTGAAATATGTTTCTGCTAATACATCTCCATTAGAAATTCTAGGTTCCTTACTGGTCAAAATTCGTATTTTTAAGTTTACATGGAAAATCAAACTGTTTGTGGCTAAGCACTTGTCTTGCCCCATCATACTGGGAGCGGACTTCATTTCTCACACTGGTCTTGTGCTCGATCTTCAGAGTAAGTCGTGCACATTCAAATTTGCGTCCAATTGTAAAATTCCCTTGTTAAAGTGTAATTCTGTATCATGTTCATCTATTTCGCCTACCCAGGATGAGATATTGTTAGACCTTAGACATCTACCTGAGGAGCAGGCTGATAGTATTCGTAAATTATGTCAGTCATTTCCAGAGGTGTTCTCTGATACTCTTGGTGTTACTGACCTTATTGAATACAAAATTGAGGTCACGGATTCGATTCCTGTCCGTTTTCCACCATATAGGCTATCTCCACCTAAAATGAAGGCTCTGAAAGAAATCATCGATCAGATGTTGAAGGATGGTATTATTAGGCCCTCTAAGTCAGCGTATTTTTCGCCTATTTTTTTAGTCCCGAAACCCCAAGGAAGCTTCAGGCCTGTCATTGATTACAGGGCTCTCAATCGGAAGGTGGTGTTACAATCTGTGCCCCATCCCGACCTTCATTCTTGCTTTTCATGGTTTCGTAAGGCTAAGTTCTTTACTATCTTGGATTTGAATCAGGCCTATAATCAAATTCCCCTTGCTGAAGAGTCTAAACATCTCACAGCGTTTGCCACGGACTGGAATTTATACGAATACAACCGCGTGCCTTTCGGGCTCCCCACGGGAGCAGCTGTACTCACTAGGCTACTAGATAGGGTCTTCTCCGACATCAAATTTGAATACTTATATCACTACTTGGATGATGTCGTCGTGTTTTCGGAGACCTTCGAAGAACATCTAGATCATCTGCGAGAAGTTCTGAATCGCCTTCGTAAGGCTGGGTTAACTGTCAAGTTGTCCAAGGTCGCTTTTGCTAAGCCCTCTATGTCATTCCTAGGGCATATTGTGTCACCTGATGGTGTAGCAGTCGATCATTCTAGAACACAGGCCATCCGTGATTTTAAACCTCCCAAGGACATTAAAGGTATCACCAGGTTCATTGGTATGGTGAATTTCTTCAGAAAGTTCATTCCTAACTTTGCTAATAGAGCGGCGCCCTTGAACCTTCTTCGTAGGAAAGGCATCAAATTCGAGTGGGGACCTTCTCAACAAGCCGCTTTTGAAGATCTGAAATTAGCTCTCTGTAATGCCCCTGTCCTTGCTATGCCTGATTTCGCAAAGAAATTCATCGTCCAAACGGACGCGTCGTCGTCAGCTGTAGCTGCAGTCCTTCTTCAAGAGACTGAACTAGGGAGGCGACCCATCGCCTATGCATCTAGGACATTGTCAGCTCAAGAAGCCAAGTATTCCATCTATGAGCTCGAAGGTTTGGCAGTGTTATTTGCCTTAGAAAAGTTCCGTCTCTATCTGGAACATGTCAAATTCGACCTGGAGACAGATAATCAAGCCTTAAGCTGGGTCTTAGGTAGACCGCGTCGTACTGGTCGTATAGCCCGTTGGGCCATCCGTATTTCTGCCTTCCAATTCGATGTCAGGCATATCAGAGGTACCGAAAATGTTGTGGCTGATGGACTCAGCCGTATGTTTTCTAACGACGTCGAGACCCAGGAACCGGCCGACAGTTCATCACCTCCCGAGTCCATACTATCTGGTGTTAATGCCATCTTAACAGATGCTTCCATGCTTTTTAGGGATATTGAGAAATACCAACGTGAAGATCCGACGCTGGCTCCGATAATGGAAACCCTTTCTTCTGGGGAACATGTTGTCCCTTATGTTCTGAGGAATGGTGTTTTTTGTTGCCCTTCGAGGCATGACAAGATGATGAAAGTCGTCGTTCCAGCTGTTCTGGTGCCTATGATCTTCAAATACTATCATGAGACCCCCTTGGGAGGGCATCTTGGAATTTTTAAGACCCGTGAAAAGATTCGGGAAATATTCATCTGGAAAGGTATGGACGGTGAAATTCGTGAACTTGTAAAAGCTTGTAAATCTTGTTTGCTCAGTAAACCCACCATGTCCACTAAGGTAGGCCTTTTGTCTTCTCATCAAGCGTCGCGCCCCATGGAACGCCTGTATATTGATTATGTGGGACCCTTCCCCCAGTCAAAGGGGAATGCCAACAAGTTCATCTTTGTATGTGTAGATGGTTTTACTAGATTTTCCTGGTTATTTCCGACTAAGCTGGCTACCGCTCAGTCCACCATTACTTGCTTAAATTCTATTTTTGCTTCTTTTGGTCCGTGCCAATACATTGTATCTGATAATGCTAAGGCGTTCACATCAAATCTTTTTCGTAAATTCTGTTTTGACTTGTCCATCTCTCATGTAACCACTTCTGCTTATTACCCTCAACCATCTCTGGCTGAACGGGTTAACCGCAATCTCAGGTCCGCACTTATTGCCTATCATCATGAAGATCATTCTAGGTGGGACACGTCCCTGCATTGGTTAGCTTTTGCTTTGAATTCGGCGGTTCATGAATCACACAAGTTTACTCCAGCTTCTTTGATGTTTAAGTTCGTTCCCAACACGCCGCTCTCGAACCTCTGGTCTCTGAGTGACATTCTGCCCGAGACAATAGATCCGGACAACATTAAAGATCTTTGGAAGAAAGCTAAAGCTAATCTTAAAGTATCTCATGAAAAGGTTAGGGAAAGGTATGATCGTGGACGGAGACCCACCCCTTTGAAGGTAGGTGACCAAGTAATGGTCAAGAATTTTGTTCCCGCGGGCAAGCTTGCCCCCAGATTTCATGGGCCATGCATAATTCTTGATTTCCTTACGCCGGTTACCTTATTGTTAAGTAATCCAGCCACCGAGAGGATATTTAGAGTTCACCTGTCCCAGGTGAAACCGGTGTAATTTCTGTGTTAACTTGCTTCATATTATTTTGCAAGGATATGAAGGTTATATTTTTTTTTAGTTTCACTTTTAAGGCATTCTGCCCCTTCTATAATATTTTGGTTTTAGATGTAAGCCTTTTGTAAAACCTGCCCCGATCCGTTAAACTGCCATCCTGTCTTTGCCACGGCCATTACCACGCTCCCGTCTCCTGCTCCACTACACACAGTGGCTGGCTTAGATGAAATGCCATGGATATTTGCACGCCGCTGGCCCCTCAACCTCTCCACAAGCCTGTACCCTCAAAGAAGATGATAGTCCAACACAATTCTGCCGCCTAGCTTTAATGTTTCAGTGCCCCCGCAGCCGCGCAGCGCCGTGAAGCAACTGGGGAGGGGGATGGGCCCCCTCCTCTCCAGCGAGGACGACATGTGCACGGCGAGCCGGAGCTCTCCTCCCGGCCAAGGCTGATGTGCGGCGCACGACCTGCTACTGGCCCGCAGCCTGTATATGTTCACCGCGGGCGCGGCGTGTTTCAACACCTCTGCTCCCCTCATAGTGCGGGGAGCGGTATCTCAGGGTACTTGAGGGGTCCGAGCGGCCTCCGTTGGACGCAAGCTGCAACGGCCGGTCTGGCCATCCAACTTAATCATCATTAACTACATGAACTATTACAATCAGCAATAACTACACTTGGGAATTCAACAGCAATATTTGGTGGACATTGCAAATTTTTCCTTCACTTTTAAGTATCAAAAGCTTATCTTCAGAAATTCAACTTCTATAAACATAAAGACTTTACTTCACCTCCAACAACAAAATTTTGGAACCGAATTAAGAAATTTCTCAAATACTTCTGCAAGTATCTTAATATCAACATCAAAACTTGGAACTTATTTTCAAACAAATGTTTATGTTCTTCTGTGTTACCCCTTGGAGGAACTTTTGGGGGGGGGAGGTCTGTACCAGGCGGTACACCTCCACGCCGCGTATTTAAAATGTGCGCCAATTGAAACTCCCCTGCTGGAGGAAGTCTGAACTTTATTAATGGTATTAATTGTCTACTTTCTCAGAAGATGTCACCACGTGGAAAACTTTGAGTTTTTGAACTGTGTCATTTTTGATGTGCTTTTGTTTAGCTTGAAGTAAGAAGTGTGAACTTTCTCTTCTAGAGGACACTACTGAAAATCTACAATAGTGCAACCTAGTGCGGAGTCAAAGAACTATTTTGTTGGAGAAAATTTAATTTCAAGAGTTTGTTCCTTGTTAAATTTCTTTCTGTTATTGTTTAAGTTGGCTATATTTACCCCTTTCTTCCCCTTGTTTTGAATGTATCCAATCCCGAATTTCTTCAATTAATTTCTGACCAATCTGGTGTATCTTTCCCCAACTTGAATCTGTGCGGGGTCCTACCCAATAAAATCTTTGTGGGAGGGTGTTTTCTTTCCCCTAACGCCTAGAACTTTCTGCGAGAGTATTTAAACTGCTGATTTTAGGGTCTCCGGGCCACTTCTGTTCCATCTTTCAGTGTATTAAGTACATAGCAGGAGGTGGGAAGCGCCTCTTTCCTCGGCAGCGATCTACTACCAGGTAATGGCCTATTAATAACTTCTTTTCTTGCTAGGTCGGCAGTTTAACTCTCGCGGCGGTTTCGAAGCGTTTTCCATCATGTAACCTTTTCCTAATATGTAACTACTCTTTTCATCTTTTTCTTGTAAAGCTACGTATGGGGATAGAGAGTGCTTAACCTTCTCGAGCTCCCACTCACATTGTCTTGAGGTGAACTTATTTCCTCAACCAATTCTTCCGTAATGTAATGTAAATTGTTATTTTCTTAAGTCACCTCTGTAGTATGGGATTAGCCCTTGCACTAACGGCCTAAGGCCAAGTAGGTCTTAAACAAAGTGTATTAGGAGTGCAAGTTCGCCTCCCCTCAAATTGTATTTTAGAGGTCATGTATTAACCTTCTTGTCATTTAATAGACCTCAGTAGGTTGGGTATTTTACCCCTGTGTATATGTCCTTTGAGGACAGCTTAAAGGTGGAGTTTGGTGTGGCCTGGAAGAGGCCTAAATTTGAGAGCGAGTGGCTCTTTTGAAAATTGTATGTTGTATGCCTCGAGGAGGCTTTTCAGTGTAATTTGGAGCAAGGGCTCCTAGGTATGAATGGGGTTTTCTGCCCCTCTGTTAAAATTGTGTTTGGGGTAAAACTGAGCTGATTGCCCAAGAATTATGTTTCTGACTTTTGAAGCCCCAAATGGGCTACCTATGTAAATGTATTTTTCAATCGTGTTTCGGCTACTAAGTACCTGTTCTATTTGTTGTTACCTGATTTTGAAAAGAAAATATAACCTTGTTAAATTTTAAAATTAATTTCACTTTAGTAGCTTGAGACCTATTCACCACCCAGCACCTTCTTTCATGCATAACTACCACAAAACACGGTAACAATAATAATAATAATAATAATAATCCATTTTCTCGTGATGCACGTACAGACAGACAGATAGACAGACAGACAGACATAGATGACGGGAAATTATAAATTGCATTTCCTTCTTATTGTGGATACGACCGATACAGACATACAATAATATTCTAATTCTGAGCAATGTACGGACAAAACTCTTATTCTGTATACGAGGAGAGTTCTTGAAAACTCCATCTACTGTAAGTCATGTTTAATGACTTTGTTTCGTTTTCGAGCTGAAACGTCTGGATCGCATGAGCATGCATGAGATACACCTACTCAGCTACAGAAATATTCAAAACTTATTTAAGTCTGGTTATAATAAGATCTGAGACATCGCATTGTTTTCCAAAGTCCAGCCATGTCATTCCAAAACCCGCATAAGTCAAATCGGTATACTTGAATTTAATTCATGGTTACATATTGATTCCTGCACAATATTGAGTCCATTGTTGGATGCGCTTGAGAACCGTTGGCTGTTGAGAGAGCTCTTGCATTATTGTAGAGAAAAGTAGTTAAAACCTATTGAAATTGCTTAATTTTGTGTATTTGTGATTCATTTAGTGCTATTTATATAGTGGTGTTTAGTGCTTGTTGGTAGAAATGGGGAGTAGTGATATTTATTTAAATTTTATAACAAGTAATTCAGTTGGCCTTCAGTAAATTACGTTTCTAGGTTAAGTAGGCTAGCTAGGTGTACCTTGTTTCGAATTTAGGTTTAGGAAATACTTTAGGAAATAATATTAACTTTAAAAATATTTGTAAATATCTGTAGGTTCGTTGGTACAATACTTACAAAGACAGATTATCATAAGGAATAGTACCGTAACTTCCGCCGCAACTTCTCCGGTATTTCGTATAGATATCCGTTCAAAGTATCGCGAAGGTAATAATTTACTACATTAAAAAACACGATACGCCTGTAAACTTCAATTTAAAAAGAAGTTAAAGAGTTTACACGGTACTAGTTAACAGTCGTTTTATTGTTATTGATTATTGTCGCTCTTCATATACAAATATTGCATTGTTGGCTACAATCGTGAACAAAGGGTGTAGTGTAGTCAAGTATATATAAATAAAAACCAGCTGATCTTGTATTCTAATCATTTGTAGTTCTGAGTAGGTAGTTAAAGTATCCGTAATTTATATTTCGCTCCCTCGATCTTTCAGTATTTATGAGCGGTTAGCTAATAATAATATATCCCAGTAATTGCAATTCAAGTCCCTAGAGTAGTAGTAGTAGTTTTGACAGAAATATTTTGAGAAATGATTGTAGACAACGTCGAATTTTTCAGTAGGCCTAATTAAGGACACTTTTATTCTCCGTCCCGTGGAGTAGGGAATATAATAGTAATCCACCAGCTGTAATAATCACATAACCATATTTCAGTTGAGAATTGAAGTGAAGATAAGGTATATTAGATAGTAACTTGCCTGTTATATTCGTGTTTTTCTTCGTTTACGGCAATCCTTTCGATACTTAAGCATTTAACCAAACGCAAGGTTTCATTTCTATTAGAGCATTGTAGGATAAAGTAATACTAAAGAATAATCTTCTGTCTACGCGTTTAACTTTGTTGGTAATTCTTGAGTATGGTAGTTCTTGCGAATTTGAAACTTTAGGCCTAATTGCAATTTTCAATTCTATTTGTGCTTAATAATAACCTATTGTAATTAGGATACGTCTGAACGTAGTTTAAAATCTGTTGTTGTGTATTGTAGTGACTTATTAGACATTAGAGTGCTTCTTCTGTTATTTTGAGTAGTCTTGCGAATTTCAAACTTTAATATTAATTTTCATATCAGTTGTGCTTACTAATAACCTGTTGTATTATAATTAGGATACGTCTGAACGTAGTTTAAAATCATTGTACTGTATTATAATAGGTATCTTATTATAAATTAGTGTGTTTATTCTATGACTGTGAAATATTTGTTTAGTATGGTACCTGTAGTTTCTGTAGTATCTGTGGTATCTGTATTAACTCTCTTACTAGAATTCTGTGCAGTAATTAGGGTAGACTTCACTGCAGTTTAGAATTGTGTAGAACTAATTCTTGTGTATTACTTTCGGTTTTCAGTAATCAACAGCAATTTTTATTCTGTTAGCGTGTTGTAGGAAAAATATTCGTACAACTAAGTAGTATTGTAGTGTAGTAGTAGCTTATACGAATTGACTTGTTGTTGTGTGATCTTTGTGAACTATCCTAGACAATATTTCTTTTATTTCATTTTTATTTCGCACAGAATATGTTATTTTATGTTTCCATTTTCTTCCCATTATTCCGTAAATTATGGCTAAGTAATGCAGGTGTAAGAACTGTGGGTGTGCCCAGGCATTAAGTAGTATGAGGGAGGAGTTGGAGAGTTTGAGGGAGATACACTGACTGACAGAGGAAATGCAACACCAAGAAGGAGTGGTCAGAACTTTATGCCAATTGCAGGGTAGACTGACGTCACTGAGGTATGCTCATGATGTGAAATGCGCCGCTGTGCTGCGCACGTAGCGAACGATAAATGGGACACGGCGTTGGCGAATGGCCCACTTCATACCGTGATTTCTCAGCCGACAGTCATTGTAGAACGTGTTGTCGTGTGCCACAGGACACGTGTATAGCTAAGAATGCCAGGCCGCCGTCAACGGAGGCATTTCCAGCAGACAGACGACTTTACGAGGGGTATGGTGATCGGGCTGAGAAGGGCAGGTTGGTCGCTTCGTCAAATCGCAGCCGATACCCATAGGGATGTGTCCACGGTGCAGCGCCTGTGGCGAAGATGGTTGGCGCAGGGACATGTGGCACGTGCGAGGGGTCCAGGCGCAGCCCGAGTGACGTCAGCACGCGGGGATCGGCGCATCCGCCGCCAAGCGGTGGCAGCCCCGCACGCCACGTCAACCGCCATTCTTCAGCATGTGCAAGACACCCTGGCTGTTCCAATATCGACCAGAACAATTTCCCGTCGATTGGTTGAAGGAGGCCTGCATTCCCGGCGTCCGCTCAGAAGACTACCATTGACTCCACAGCATAGACGTGCACGCCTGGCATGGTGCCGGTCTAGAGCGACTTGGATGAGTGAATGGCGGAACGTCGTGTTCTCCGATGAGTCACGCTTCTGTTCTGTCAGTGATAGTCACCGCAGACGAGCGTGGGGTCGGCGTGGAGAAAGGTCAAATCCGGCAGTAACTGTGGAGCGCCCTACCGCTAGACAACGCGGCATCATGGTTTGGGGCGCTATTGCGTATGATTCCACGTCACCTCTACTGCGTATTCAAGGCACGTTAAATGCCCACCGCTACGTGCAGCATGTGCTGCGGCCGGTGGCACTCCCGTACCTTCAGGGGCTGCTCAATGCTCTGTTTCAGCAGGATAATGCCCGCCCACACACTGCTCGCATCTCCCAACAGGCTCTACGAGGTGTACAGATGCTTCCGTGGCCAGCGTACTCTCCGGATCTCTCACCAATCGAACACGTGTGGGATCTCATTGGACGCCGTTTGCAAACTCTGCCCCAGCCTCGTACGGACGACCAACTGTGGCACATGGTTGACAGAGAATGGAGAACCATCCCTCAGGACACCATCCGCACTCTTATTGACTCTGTACCTCGACGTGTTTCTGCGTGCATCGCCGCTCGTGGTGGTCCTACATCCTACTGAGTCGATGCCGTGCGCATTGTGTAACCTGCATATCGGTTTGAAATGAACATCAATTATTCATCCGTGCCGTCTCTGTTTTTTCCCCAACTTTCATCCCTTTCGAACCACTCCTCCTTGGTGTTGCATTGTCACTGTCAGTCAGTGTAATTAGGATTCTCTCAGAGGACAGGAAGAAAAGTAGCCCTCCCTCAAATAACGTACAGGATACAGTACATGTAAAGGAGGGATGGGAAGGGAATGGGGGAATTGTAGAAGAGAGGTGGTCTGATGTTTTAAGGAGAAGGAGATTGCAGGCTGAGGGCTCTGTTCAGGATCAGAATTCAGGACAGGTATCTGTGCGAAATCGGTACGAGCCACTGCAGGTAGAACAACCGAGGGAAGATGAATAGGGAACTGTTGCTGATATGTGTGGAAGTAGGAGGAAGGGAGAAGGTAGGAAAGGGAAATGCAGTGTAGTGGAAAGGAAAAGACAGGTGGAACAGGGTAATGGGAGGGAGAAAAGGGAGGAAGAAGTAGCTTCTGCAGCAGTGAGAGAAGATAGGGCTGACCAGGAGGGGAGGGGTTCCAATGAGGTGGGTAGGGTTGGGGCTCTGGTCATGGGGGATTCCATCGTTAGACATGTGGGGAAAGTGTGTGGAAGAAAGGGAACCAGGCTAGAGTGTTATCCAGGAATTAGGTTGAGGTAGATGTTGAGGAAAGTAGAAGAGAAGGAAGAGGGAAAGGAGACCGTGGTAGTGTTTCACGTTGGTACTAACGTAAGGCAAGCAGGTATAAGTACCAACATAGTTGGGGATGTGTGGGGTCTGGTAAATGCAGCGCGGATAAAGTTTAATTAAGCAGAGATTGTTATCAGTGGAATACTGTGTAGGAGGGATACTGACTGGAAAGTGATTGGGGATTTAAATGAGACTATGGAGTGGGTATGTGGGAAACTGTGAGATTTCTAGATCCTAATGGGTGGGTAGGAGACAGGGATATGCACTCAGATGGCCTTCACTTAAACCGCAGTGGTACATGTAAGTTAGGAAACTTATGTCGAAGGGTTATGAGCAGGTACATTAAGGGAAACGGGGTGGCCTAGGGACCGGTGTTAAGCAAACAGCGAACTGGAAATCAAGTAGGGATGACATAAAAATGTTAGTACTCAAGCGTAGAAGCATTGGAAACAAAGGAATAGAATTGTAATTTAATAGATATATACTTTCCAGATATTGTAATAGGAGTTGAATCATGGCTGACAAATGATATAATGGATGCAGAAATATTCTAACGGAACTGGAGTGTGTATCCATTCTGGTGAAAGAAGCCTTTATGAGCTACGAAAAAGTTAAGGATGAAAAACATGAAATTCTGGGTGTAAGGCTCATCTCTAAAGATAATAGGGAACTAGATGTCTTTGGAGTGTACAGAAAGGGAAAGGGTAGAGCTGACGCTGATTCGGAATTATTTGATAAGATAATCAGCTATGTTGGAAATGATATGGAAAGGAATGTGGTAGTAGCAGGTGATCTCAATTTACCAAAAGTCTTTTGGGAAGGTAATGCGAACGACAGGAAGCATGAACAACAAATGGCAAATAAGTTAATATGGGAAGGGCAGCTGATTCAAAAAGTGATGGAACCAACTAGAGGGAAGAATATTTCGGATGTGGTGCTGATAAAACCAGATGAGCTCTATAGAGAAACCGAAATAATAGATGGTATTCATGATCACGAAGCTGTTTTTGTTGCATTTAAAAATAAATGTGAAAGAAAGGAAGGTCTTAAAATTAGGACTATTAGGCAGTACCATATGGCTGATAGAACAGGCATGAGGGAGTTTTTAAAAAGTAACTGTGATCGCTGGAAAATGGTAAATAAAAATGTAAACAGACTCTGGGATGGTTTTAAAGCAATTGCTGAGGAATATGAAAATAGGTTTGTACCTTTAAAGGTGGTAAAGAATGGTAGAGATCCACTATATTATAACAGAGAAGTAAAGAGACTAAGAAGGAGGTGCAGGTTGGAACGAAATAGAGTTAGAAATGGTTATGCAAGTAAGGAGAAATTGAAGGAACTTACTAGGAAATTGAATCTAGCAAAGAAGTCAGCTAAGGATAACATGATGGCAAGCATAATTGGTCGTCATACAAATTTTAGCGAAAAATGGAAGGATATGTGTAGGTACTTTAAGGCAGAAACAGGTTCAAAGAAGGACATTCCAGGAATCATTAGTGAACAAGGGGAGTGTGTATGCAAGGATCTTCAAAAGGAAGAAGTATTCAGTCAGCAGTATGTAAAGATTGTTGGTTAAAAGGATAATGTCCAGGTGATTAATACTAAAGAAGTATTAAAATTTACCTATGATAACAATGACATTTACAATAAGATGCAAAAGTTGAAAACTAGAAAATCAGCTGGAATTGATAAGATTTCTGGGGATATACTAAAGGCAATGGGTTGGGATATAGTACCATATCTTAAATACATATTTGATTATTGTTTGGTTGAAGGAGCTGTACCAAATGATTGGAGAGTTGCTATAGTAGCCCCTGTGTATTAAGGAAAGGGTGCTAGACATAAAGCTGAAAATTACAGGCCAGTCAATTTGACGGGCATTGCATGTAAGCTTTGGGAAAGCATTCTTTCTGATTATATTAGACATGTTTGCGGAATTAACAACTGGTTTGTCAGAAGGCAGTTTGGGTTTAGGAAAGGTTATTCCACAGAAGCTCAGCTTGTAGGATTTCAGCAAGATATAGAAGATATCCTGAATTCAGGAGGCCAAATGGACTACATCGCGGTCGACCTATCTAAGGCATTTGATAGGGTAGATCACGGAAGACTACTAGCAAAAATGAGTGCTATTGGACTAGAAAAAAGAGTGACTGAATGGGTGGCTATATTTCTAGAAAATAGAACTCAGAGAATTAGAGTAGGCGAAGCTTTATCTGACCCTGTAATAATTAAGAGGGGAATTCCTCAAGGCAGTATTATTGGACCTTTATATATATATATATATCAATGATATGTGTAAAGAAGTGGAATCAGAGATAAGGCTGTTTACAGATGACGTTATTGTACAGAGTAACAAATATGTTACAAGGTTTTGAGCGGCTGCAGGGTGACCTCGATAGTGTTGTCAGATGGACGGTGGGTAATGGTATGATGATAAACGGGGTTAAAAGTCAGGTTGTGAGTTTCACAAATAGGAAAAGTCCTCTCAGTTTTAATTACTGCGTTGATGGGGTAAAAGTTCCTTTTGTGGATCATTGTAAGTACCTAGGTGTTAATATAAGAAAAGACCTTTATTGGGGTAATCACGTAAATATGTTTGTTAATAAAGGGTACCGATCTCTGCACATGGTCATGAGGGTGTTTAGGGGTTGTAGTAAGGATGTAAAGGAGAGGGCATATGTCTCTGGTAAGACCCCAACTAGAGTATGGTTCCAGTGTATGGGACCCTCACCAGGATTACTTGATTCAAGAAGTGGAAAAAATGCAAAGAAAAGCAGCTCGATTTGTTCCGGGTGATTTCCGACCAAAGAGTAGCGTTACAAAAATGTTGCAAAGTTTGGGCTTGGAAGACTTGGGAGAAAAGAGATGAGCTGCTCGATTAAGTGGTATGTTCCGAGCTGTCAGTGGAGAGATGGCGTGGGAGGACATCAGTAGACGAATAAGTTTGAGTGGTGTCTTTAAAAGTAGGAAAGATCACAATATGAAGATAAAGTTGGAATTCAAGAGGACAAATTGGGGCAAATATTCGTTTGTAGGAAGGGGAATTAGGGATTGGAATAACTTACCAAGGGAGATGTTCAATAATTTTTCAGTTTCTTTGCGATCATGTAATAAAAGGCTAGGAAAACAACAAATAGGGAATCTGCTACCTGGGCGCTGCCCTAAATGCAGATCAGTAGTGATTGATTGATTGATTGATTGATTGATTGATTGATTGATTGATTGATTGATTGATTGATTGATTGATTGATTGATTGATTGATTGATTGATTGATTGATTGATTGATTGATTGATTGATTGATTGATTGATTGATTGATTGATTGATTGATTGATTGATTGATTGATTGATTGATTGATTGATTGATTGATTGATTGATTGATTGATTGATTGATTGATTGATTGATTGATTGATTGATTGATTGATTGATTGATTGATTGATTGATTGATTGATTGATTGATTGATTGATTGATTGATTGATTGATTGATTGATTGATTGATTGATTGATTGATTGATTGATTGATTGATTGATTGATTGATTGATATGGAACGATATTTGAATTTGAGTTTTGGAGGGAGAAGCTAGTTTACAAATGACAGAGCCGTTCAAACAGTAACTGTAACTCTCAACAGTGAAACTGCTTGAGATGGAGAGGAGTGTTAATTGTTCTTATGTTGAACTGCTGCCTCAGTCGAGTAAAATGGGTGATATAGTGTCAGAAGGGAAGGAGAGGAACAAGTAATAAAAGAGACTGATTAAGGATGAAGAAGCAAATAGCCAAGAACATTAAGTAAGTTCATTGTCCTCCAAGACTTAATTGTCATCAAGATCGTGGTTTACCTACCTATGGCATCAAATACTTTTTCGATATAGTATACAGCAATAAATCTAAGATTTAACAAGACAACTGTTTATTGAGGTAGGTCAGATTTAAGAGAAAAAGGCAACAACGGCCAAGGGCACAGAATGTCGTCGAGTAGAATATATTGAAAGGAAATGGACTGCAATTTTACGTCTGTCTTAACTCCTTTTTTGTCAGTAACAGTCATCACATTGGACAGAATGAAGAACTTGACGAAATTCCTGCAGATGGGTCAAGATGTCCTACGTCAAACAAGAGGTGGTTCACGAATCAAACAAAATGACGTTGCTGTCACACGGAGCATTGTAAATCACATCAAAAGTAAGACTATTGAGTCAAGAGGGAAACTGCACGTTCACATTTACCTTCTACTTCGAATGTGAGAAAAATGTATCGCATGTGGAAAAGAGAAGAAACTGACTCATTCATGATATATTATCGTGTATTCCTCAGTTTAATATTAGATTTGCTTCTCCCAAATCTGTTGCATGTTAATTTTGTGTAACAAATAAGATGGATTTTTTAAAAATATAACGATAATGAAAATCAGAAACTGATAACGGAACATAGGATACGCCTATTGCGTCCAAAGACGTCTTATCAAATACTGTAATCGGATGACCGTTGTTCCGGACATGCAGCATAACGTGCATGGGGTGAGGTTAAATATGCCCATCATATTTGGTGGTATAATCTAGCAATTATGATTCACGATGGGACGCTCGATAAGAACAACGTTTACTTTAACATCGTCGTCGTCGTCATCTGTTTACCCTCCAGGTTCGGCTTTTCCCTCGGACTCAGCGAGGGATCCCACCTCTATCGCCGCAAGGGCAGTGTCCTGGAGCATGAGACATTGGGTCGGGGGATACAACAGTACCTCGCCCAGGCGGCCTCACCTGCTATGCTGAACAGGGGCCTTGTGGAGGGATGGGAAGATTGGAAGGGATAGACAAGGAAGAGGGAAGGAAGCAGCCGTGGCCTTAAGTGAGGTACCATCCCGGCATTCGCCTGGAGGAGAAGTGAGAAACCACGGAAAACCACTTACAGGATGGCTGAGGTGAGAATGGAGCACACCTCTACTCAGTTGACCACCCGAGGCTGAGTGGACCCCGTTCCAGCCCTCGTACCACTTTCCAAATTTCGTGGCAGAGCCGGGAATCGAACCCGGGCCTCCGGGGGTGGCAGCTAATCACGCTAACCACTACACCACAGAGGCGGACATTATTATTATTATTATTATTATTATTATTATTATTATTATTATTATTATTATTATTATTATTATTATTTGATCTCTTTTGCACTGCTCATATCTTGGTCTTTCTCTTCTTTTGTAATCTCTTAACAGACCTTTTAATGCGACGCATCACGAATTGCCTTATTTATTTATTTATTTATTTATTTATTTATTTATTTATTTATTTATTTATTTATTTATTTATTTATTTATTTATTTAATTTATCATAGCGTTATTTATGCATTTTCCCTTTCTACGCAAATACCGTAAATCTCAAATGCCGATGATCTAGATGTTAGGCCCCTTTGAACATCAAGCGACAAGCAAGCAGCAAGCATCAAAACTCTGTACGTAACAATAAAACCAGCCTACATACGTTTGGGCCTAGGTGTGCTCATATTCGGGCTTACAGCTCCGGAACTAGAGGTCTATTCCTAATGGTTGAGGTGGTGGTGCTTATTGTTTTAAGAGGAAATAGAAATGGATAACCATTCTCCGAATGGTTGACATACCGCTTGATTGGAAATGAGTGATGTGGGAGAATGAAATTATTGAATAACTCTATAAAAATTCACAACGAGAATAGCCTTATTAATGTTAATATTAACTTTCGTTCCATATTGACAAAAATTTGCTTTCAATTACTCTCGGCCAGTTCTGTATTTACTTTCTTGGGGGTGTGATATTTTTTCCTCTTGTTGAATGTCAAGTCAGCATCTACTCCATCAAATTTTATATTTGCTTTCAGTAAAACAGCAGAACATTTATATGGATGTATGCAGAAGATAACATTTTTTTGGAATAAAACAAATAAAATATAAGTGAACTAAGTGCACAAAACGAAGCAAGGTTTAAGCAATTCATCCTTACACTTCTCATAATCAAAATCAAAGACCAAGTTGTTGTTACTATTAGAAACAATGTGTGGTTCCTTGACTTAATGACCAGCGTAATAGTGTTTGGTTCAGAGGGACCCAGGTTCTTTCCATGATCAGATCGGTGATTTAACTATGTATGGTTGATTTAGCTAGCCCGAGAACTGGCAGCTTTCGTTTAACTTAATACACTTTTCTCCATCTACGTACAGCACACCGTACTGCCAACCATTACAGAAAATCGCAATAATGAATACATTCCTCACACAGTGTTGACATCAGAAAGGTCATCCGGTCGTTAAACTCGTCCAAACCCAAGAAGAAGAATTATTATAGTAGTTTTAAAAATTATATGAAAGAACCTGAGGAAATGAACAACCTCAAATTACGACGAATTATTGTTTAACAGCTTAGTATTTAGAGTATTTAAAACTACTTAATGAAGTCCGGCTCCATGGCTAAATGGTTAGCGTGCTGGCCTTTGGCCACAAGGATCCCGGGTTCGATTCCAGGAAGGGGTCAGGCATTTTAACCATCATTGGTTAATTTCGCTGGCATGGGGGCTGGGTGTATATGTCTTCATCATCATTTCCTCCTCATCACAACACGCAGGTCGCCTACGGGAGTCAAATAAAAAGACCTGCACCTGGCGAGCCGAACATGTCCTCGGACACTCCCGGCACTAAAAGCCATAAGCCATTTCATTTCATTTACTTAATGAAAGCAAATCGACCGAGTGAGCTGGCCGTGCGGTTAGGGTCGACAGCTGTGAGCTTGCATTCGGGACGTAGTGGATTCGAATCCCACCGTCATCAGTCCTGAAGATGGTTCTCCATTATTTCCCATTTTCACAGCAAGCAAATGCCTTAATTAAGGTCACGGCCGCTATCTTCCCAATCCTAGCCCTTTCGTATCCCCCCGTTGGCGAATATCTTCTATGTGTTAGTGCGACGTTAAACAAGTAACTAAAAAGGAAGACAAAAGCAATCCTATGTTATATATAACGTAATAACCACCTTGGCCTAGGAAAATGATTGGCAGCCAGCGATATATGCGCAGCAGATTTCACCAGCCAGAAATGCTGGTTGATTATGTCGGGGGAAAAACTTCACTACCACTGTATGGAATAATCGAAAAGCCTGGTCGCTCTACATGAGGAGAAATGGCCTCTTTGGAGAGCTATTAATAGGCTCAGAGTGGATGTGACGATTTCTAGGGACAATTCAAACAAATGGAACATATAAATTGATGCAACATCCACATGTTTAGAATGTGCCGATTTGGACCATACCATGCTCAACATCAACATAGCTTAGGAAAAAAGCTTAATCAAGTCAATCAGTCACCATTGATCTGAATTTACGGCAGTCACCCAGGTGGCAGGTCACCTGTCTGTTGTTTACCTAGTCTTCTCTTAAATACTTCCAAATAATTTGGAAATTTATTGAACATCTCCCTTGCTAAATGATGCTAATCCCTAACTTCCTATAAACGAATATTTGCCCTAATTTGTCCTCCTGAATTATAACTTTATCTTCATAAGATCTTTCCTACTTTTAAGGACATCACTCAAACTTATTCGTCTACTACTGTTACTCCACGCCATCTCTCTACTGACAGTTCGGGCAATACCACTTACGGCCTGTACTACAACAGCCAGATAAAAGTGCAGTTTGCACAATTTTCTGCAAGTTCGGTTGAAAACGCGTACTAGGACTTTCGTTTATGTGCAATCTTGGAGAATATTCTCGAGGTTAGCTATGCCGAAGTTGTAGAGGCAGTTAACGCTCCTATCGGGGACGCTACTGTAAGAATCAAGACGGCTACACATCAAGATGAATGCTCCAGGAAATTAAATTGTTACCATTTTCTTTCTTTCTTAATCTGTTTACCCTCCAGGGTTGGCTTTTCCCTCGAATTCAGCAAGGGATCCCACCTCTACCGCCTCAAGGGCAGTGTCCTGGAGTTTCAGACTCTGGGTCGGGGATACAACTGGGGAGGATGACCAGTACCTCGCCCTCATCTGCTATGCTGAAGATTGGGGATGGGAAGATTGGAAGGGATAGACAAGGAATAGGGAAGGAAGCGACCGTGGCCTTAAGTTAGGTACCATCCCGGCATTTGCCTGGAGGAGAAGTGGGAAACCACACAAAACCACATCGAGGATGGCTGAGGTGGGAATCGAACCCACCTCTACCCAGTTGACCTCCCGAGGCTGAGTGGACCCCGTTCCAGCCCTCGTACCACTTTTCAAATTTCATGGCAGAGCCGGGAATCGAACCCGGACCTCCGGGGGTGGCAGCTAATCACTCTAACCACTACACCACAGAGGCGGACTTGTTACAATAAAATCTATATATTTATAAAGTATGTCATGCTACCTGTCCAGCTATCACAAAATTCTTAAAGATTTTCCACCGAGCTCGATAGCTGCAGTCGCTTAAGCGCGGCCAGTAACCAGTAATCGGGAGATAGTGGGTTTGAGCCCCAATGTCGGCAGCCCTGAAGATGGTTTTCTGTGGTTTCCCATTTTCACACCAGGCAAATGCCGGGGCTGTACCTTGGTTAAGGCCACGGCCGCTTCCTTCCAATTCCTAGGCCTTTCCTGTCCCATCGTCGCCGAAAGACATATTTGTGTCGGTGCGACGTAAAGCAAATAGCAAAAGAAAAAAAAAAGATTTTCCAAACTAGCGAGTTGTTGTTGCTGAGTATATGAGTTACACATAAGCTTGTCTACAGCAAGCTTCATGGGTAACGTGGTCATTAGGGCAACATCGTTTGCTGCTATGTAATTCTTCGTGGGTTCGAGTCCCAATAATTTTACATTTCTTTTACCATCTAAATGTTAGTCGGTAGGGTACTAGAGGCGATAGTACTCATTTCCTAACCATTAGAATGCGTGTCAAAAGCGTGGGTTCTATTCCAAAACTATCCGCAACGCACATATAGAGTAAAGGTATACGACGTTGTTCATGGCGATTCGTTCGTCGAATGAGGTTGTTAAGGATATTATATTTCTTTGACTTCATAACAATTTTCTACTAAGCATTTACACTAAACTGAGATAAATGCTTGCCATTTACAATTTTCACATTGTATTGAAAAGAAGGAAACTAACTACTTATTCAAAGAAACAAACAATAAATTGAATTAATATAAAATTAATGATCCTAGTCCGCCTCTGTGGTGTAGTGGTTAGTGTGATTAGCTGCCACCCCCGGAGGACCGGGTTCGATTCCAGGCTCTGCCACGAAATTTGAAAAGTAGTACGAGGGCTGGAACGGGGTCCACTCAGCCTCGGGAGGTCAACTGAATAGAGCTGGGTTCGATTCCCACCTCAGCCACCCTGGAAGTGGTTTTCCGTGGTTTCCCACTTCTTCTCTAGGCAAATGCCGGGATGGTACCTAACTGAAGGCCACGGCCGCTTCCTTCCCTCTTCCTTGTCTATCCCCCACTAAGGCCCCAGTTCGGCATAGCAGGTGAGGCCGCCTGGGCGAGGTACTGGTTGTATCAGTACAGTTGTATCCCCCGGCCCAATGTCTCACGCTCCAGGACACTGCCCTTGAGGCGATGGAGGTGAGATCCCTCACTGAGTCCGAGGGAAGAGCCAACCCTGGAGGGTAAGCAGGTTAAGAAATCCTACGCTGCATCAGTGGTATTAATCACGGATATAAACTTTACTTTCGCCGTGACGAGTAACCTTGTAAATAGTACTAGAAAAAAAAGATACACAACCTGAATCTTAACTTCTGTGTCGAAGTTACATTTTCAGTCTTTTTATTTTCTATAACAGTTTCTGTTTCGTTACATAGTTAGTTAATTTTAACATTTCTTCGTATGTGTAGATCTCAGTCCTAATTCTGTTTTGACCTGATCTTCCACATTATAGCTTAGTAAGAGTCTGATATTGGACTCTAGTAATACAATTTCAAAAGGAACAGCGCTAAACAAAAGAAAACACCAGGGAACACGTATACCACCGCGCTAAATTTCACTATATTTTCAGTAACCTTATTACCAACGCCATCAAAATGTTACTACATCTTCCGCATTACAATGCCGTCGTTAAAATCCGTTGGTAGTACGCAAGAAAATATTTAACTTCTAGTTTGCAAAACTGCAGCCTACGTATGTGGCTGTTTACCTGACAGCCGTAGTACAGACTCTTAGTCGAGCGGCTTGTCTCCTTTCTTCCAAGTCTTCCTAGCCCAAATTTTACAACATTTACGTAACGCTACTTTTCCGCCGGATATCTCCCAGGACAAATCGAGCTATTTTTCACTGGATTTTTTCCAGTTCTCGAATCAAGTAATCCTGGTGAGGTGGTGGTGGTGATTTTTGTTTTAAGAGGAACTAGGTTATCATCCTCTCTGAACAAATTACGTGGAAAAGAAATTTAACCTACAGTTGGTATGGTACGGGCCAGATCGCTGCAGCGCTCTTAATATGTGCTGTCATTTTCGTAGCTTTATTGCCAGAGGGCTGCCTGTTTCTCCACTCTCGTTGCAGGTCAGTGCATGTTCGAGCCTTAAACAGAGCGGTTCATTGTTCCCGGTGCATCTGGGTCTGTCCGACCCGCTCCATACCACGAGTGTGACATACATTCACCTTGTCACTGTCTCCTCCCACCGTCATTTCTTGCAGTTCTTCAATTGTTCGGTGTTAGTAGATATCCTTCTTCTTCTTATTCTTAATCTGCTTACCCTCCAGGGTCGGTTTTTCCCTCGGACTCAGCGAGGGATCCCACCTCTACCGCCTCAAGGGCAGTGTCCTGGAGCTTGAGACATCGGGTCGGTGGATAAAACTGGGGAGGAGGACCAGTACTTCGCCCAGGCGGCCTCACCTGCTATGCTGAAAAGGGGCCTTGGTGGGGATGGGAAGATTGGAAGGGATAAACAAGGAAGAGGGAAGGAAGCGGCCGTGGCCTTGAGTTAGGTACCATCCCGGCATTTGCCTGGAGGAGAAGTGGGAAACCACTTCCAGGATGGCTGAGGTGGGAATCGAACCCACCTCTACTGAGTTGACCTCCCGAGGCTGAGTGGCCCTCGTACCACTTTTCAAATTTCATGGCAGAGCCGGGAATCGAACCCGGACCTCCGGGGGTAGCAGCTAATCACTATACCCACTACACCACAGAGGCGGACTAGTAGATACCCATGCAGTGTGTAAATAGTGTGTAGCAGCTATGGTGAGTAGTTTTAGACGAAATACGACTCTGGACGATGAGCCGATTCTTGTTGCTTTGGACGAAAAACATGTAGGTCTTGAAATGAACACACCGAGCTCGATAGCTGCAGTCGCTTAAGTGCGGCCAGTATCCAGTAATCGGGAGATAGTGGGTTCGAGTCCCACTGTCGGTAGCCCTGAAGATGGTTTTCCGTGGTTTCCCATTTTCACACCAGGCAAATGCTGGGGCTGTACCTCAATTAAGGCCACGGCCGCTGCCTTCCACTTCCTAGGCCTCTCCTATCCCATCGTCGCCATAAGACCTATCTGTGTCAGTGTGACGTAAAGCAAATAGCAAAAAAAAAAAAAAAAATAGAAAAATGAAATGAACAGTGATGTTTTAGAAGACATTATAGAAGATAGCGAACATTGTACAGGAAGTGAACAGTCAGAAGATGAAGAAAGTGCTGAGGTTAGTGATTGTAATGATGCTTACTTCTTTTATGGCAACGGAAGTAATCTATATAAGTGGACTGCAAGTCCTCCACGGCGTACGAGTGTAAGGACTCCTGCACACAACCTTGTCAGGAAATTTCCAGGAAATGGGAAGTCACTTTCTATTGATTCGATTCTACTTAAAACGGTTGATTTCATCACTTACCTTTCTTTGGTATTTTTGAGCCATAACCGCATCACTTATGGTGGTTTATTTTGAGTATCCAGCCGTTCTTCGGGATACATTTTAAAATTTTGCATGCATCGACTGCGATTTAAACCTCAGCAATCTTGATGAGAAGATAAAACCATTGGAAATGAGTTATCACGCCCGCTAAATACAAAGTAGTTACCCGCACTTTTGATATTGCCATTTGAGGTTCTAATAAGACCCCGGGCATTTGATGAAACAGACAGAACTTAAGCATGCATCCGCGATCATGGCTAGTGCTGCTGTTAGAATAAAAAACGTTTTCTTTGCTTGTAGATAACAAAACGGTCCATCTTCAAAAAAGTCAAAACATGGCACAAAATGAGGAAGTAACGTGCAGCTCACAATCCTGCCACAGTTTTCCCAACACAGCAACTTAAATACAGCACATCTCTCAACCACGGTACAACCCGACAATCACAACCATGCTGTGCTACGGCGTTGCCTGCGAGATACACAAGGCCGGGAAATACAGCAGTGTTGCCAACTCCTAAGTCCAAATTCCCCCAGATCACTTCCAAAATCCCTCTAAATGAGACAAAAAACCCCCAAATCATAATTATTATTTTCGTCACCATCATATTAATTAATAACAATATTTTAAAAAATCTACAGAAATACTACGGTACACAAAAGGATGATTGGAAACATACAAAAAAATTATTAGAAACCGTGCATGCTACTGTTGAAGAGAAAACTACTCACAAGTTTGTCTTTCTTGTATTCCTGCTGAGTGATCCTCAAAATTTGCTCAGATCCTCTAGCACCTCCTCTTTTTCACTCATTTCAACGTTTTTGTAATGATACATGGACTCACTGAACTTTTTAATCACTCGAGGGGATGGTTGAAAACGAGTACAACATATTTTTTCCTTATTAAATAAAAACTAGATTCAAGTAGAGAATTTATTAGATCTAACGATATCCTGTTCCTTAATTTGTTTGTTATAATAGAAAAGACTGAAAATGCGCGCTCCATTGTGGCATTTGATACTGGTAACGTTAGCAGCCTAATTGTAAAGTTACCAATATTAGAGAAACGATCATTTCCAGCTGCATCTTTATCCTGAAGAACCTCATCCCACAAAGGCGTAGTACTTGATGTGTTGTGCCATTGTTTATCTTGGGAGATTGTTCCACTCTGAGACAATGTCATCTATATTCCCAGCCACTTTAGGACCACTCAAATTGGAGACTAGTTGAAGTGTTTCATGTTTCTTCTGTGATGTTGCTGTGGAAGGATGTAGCACTGCCATCGTCTGTAAAATTGCTATTTTTTCTGGTAATCTTTTCTGTAGTTACTTGCACAAGTCAATTAAGAACTTCTTGCATCTTTCGTGAACGTCGTTGCGTTCATCAGGTTTCGGAATTTGCACCGAACATTCAAAATCATATCTTAAATACATACCTGAAGTATGCATCACGTACTTCTCAAAGTCAAAGTATGGGAGATCTACATCATTCTGCTTTTCCAGCTGAGTGGGTACAACAATTTTTTCAGTACTGATTTAAAGAGTAGAAAGACATCCTTCAGTGCTTTCTCTGCGTCAACTCGCTCACTTTGAAATATCATATTAATCCTGCATATAGCTTTTAACTCAGTTTTGAGGAACACCAGAAGGGCTTTATAGGCTTCGTAGAGCAGTCCATTATATTATAAAGTTGTTCAGACATGAAATATTTGTCCTCAATTCTTGCTAAGGAAAATAGCCATTTCAGATCCTGCCATTGTTCCAGAGTTGTTTCAATGGTAGCATATCTCGCGAGCCACCGAGTGCCACAAAGCCCTTGAATCCTTTTGAGGTTGCGATTGTTATTGATTGTTTTGAACAGTTGTTTGTAATGGCCTAGTCTCTTAGGACTCTAGGAAAACCACTTGCGGGTCTCCCTGATTAGAAACTTCAAGTGACAAGGAAAAGTTTTAGTAGCTTTCTCGGCACAAACATGAAGAGAATGACATACTTCATGACGATAAGGTCAGGGACAGTGCATTTCAGAAGAGCTGTTACAGAATTATCGATCTCTACCATTACACTTGCACCATTCACCCCAATGCCTACAAAGTTTTCAAGTGTAATGCCATCACTTTCAAGCTATCCTTTCAGTGAATAGTAAATGGTTTCTGCATCACAAGTACCGGTAGTCAGTTACAAAATACAATAAAATGTAGAAACAATGTATTTTCAACAACAGAAATGTACCGTAACATAAAGCTAAGCAGCTTTTGAGTTGTAAGATCGGCACTTTCATCAATAATAATAGAGTAAGGGGAATTTTTAATTTCGAGAACCAAATTTTCTTGCAGAGAAGGGCATATAACGTTCTTAATAAGCATGGTATATTTTGTTCTATGGATCTTTACACTTTGTGAAGTAGTAGAAGTAGAACACTCTAACAGAGAAATAAGTTCCCCCAGATGATCAGCAATTTTAAGTTCCTGCCAATTTCTACAGGTTTGATCTCTTGGCACGATTTTGCAACCCTCTCCATCTGAACTTCATCGCAATGCTTTTTCGTTTTTGCATGATCTAACAAATCCTTTTTATGATCTGTGAGTGTAGCGTGGAAATATCTGCAGAATGCTTTGGCCAGATGCGTCGGGTGTTAACCATTCTGAAAAGTGATGAAGAGATTTGTTACTCACTAATCATCAAAGATGAAAAAGAACATGTTTATAACCTAACCATTACAGCAAAACTGATCCACTGTGTCCGTGTACTGATGAGCGATTTACAAACATCTCAAGACTTCTGTTTATAATGACTTAATTTCTTAGGACTGTAGGAAAATCAGTTGTGGGTTACCAATGACACCTCATGTCTAGCTAGCAATATTGTACCGTATTTTTAAATGTACACTTTTCTGTTTGAGATGATGACAAAATAAATATATCATGAGAGCATTTTGTAATGTGGTATTTAACATCTTTTAAGTATACTCAAAATGATTAAATTTCATATATAACTTACCTTACAATACGGGAAATGTTTCCCACGTCTTTGTATACTTCTGTACGTATTTCTTCTTCTATTTGGATGCCATTATATATTACACCGGTACACATTTAAAAAAAAGAATACATCACTCCACAGAATTATTAACACATCAAGCAAATAACATTACAACTGCATGAACAGCACAGTCACAGTGAAAACTGCTTCGAGTTACGCTCTGAGACTGTTACATTCACGTACTGCGGGGATTTTCCTCTACATGACATTTTTTCGACAAAACAGACCAATGAACTATGTGCGAGACCCGAAGTCTCTGATTCCCTCAACATGTACCAATAGGAATAAATGCTGCTGCGGTTATCGAGGAGAAGGAGATACAGAGAGAAAGTGAGAGATATGCATATTTGTAATGTTTTGATGTACCGTATCGGTAGTTTGTAGTTCTTATTAATTGAAAAAATCAGTAGATTTCATATAAATACACCTATCCGCTGGTAGTCAACAGAAATGTAAAGAATAAGGCGGCTGTTTGGTTCATAAAAGAGACAAGAAGAGGGAATCCCGAGGCACGTGAAGGGATCGTAGATTAAGAGCTGCTAGAAGAGAAAATAATGACGTTGCGTGATTAACTGCAGTGTCTGAGACAGGCTGGCCAACAGTGAAAAATTAAACCTCAAGATAAATTTGACACACTAGCGGACCCAAGCATACTACAGCAATGAAATAAATAAATAAATAAATAAATAAATAAATAAATAAATAAATAAATAAATAAATAAATAAATAAATAAATAAATAAATACAGAAATAAATAAAAAATGTTATTCGCACAGCCCCTCAAAATTCCTCAAAAAATAATTTCCCCCCTAAAATTCCCCCCGACTCTTTTATCCCCCCAACTTGCCCTCTAGGACGATTAAATCCCCCTAAATTTAGGGGGAAAACCCCCAAGTTGGCAACACTGAAATACAGCACACTAAACTTATCCTCGAGATACTTCCGACAAGCGCCGCTAGAGTTCTCATTACTATTCTGTCTCGCCCGCTCATTACAACACGTTCGAATATGAAAAACTAAAAAAAATCATTAAAACTAGTAATTTCAGAAGGCAGCAAACAGATATGAGATCAAAGATAGACCAAGAGCAATTGTTTGACTTATTTTCTACAACGTAATTCTTACAATATGCTTAAACGAAATAAGTAATTCACGAAAGAAGCAGAGAAATCTGATAGCGAGTTTGTCACTTCTTACCGATTCCTTTAATTGTGCCTCAGAGTATCCGATAAGCGGATCGAGATTGCGGTCATAAATAACTTTCGGTTTAATCGCCCTTTCACCAGTTATCAGCGATCCAATCTTTTCCTCCGCACATCTGATATTTTGACATTCGTACTGAAGCCGCTGTTTGGTGAGCGATGTTATGCCCGTTACGCTATATTTAGCGGCGTTTACCCGTATTTCTTTTTTCTTCCCGTAAAAATAAATTTGTGTTCGCCTCTGTGGTGTAGTGGTCACTCCCGGAGGTCCGGTTTCGATTCCCGGCCCTGCCACGAAATTTGAAAAGTGGTACGAGGGCTGGAACGGGTCCGCTCACCCTGGGAGGTCAACTGAGTAGAGGTGGGTTCGATTCCCAGCTCAGCCATCTTGGAAGTGTTTTTCCGTGGTTTCCTACTTCTCCTCCAGGCAAATGCCAGGATAGTACCTAACTTAAGGCCACGGCCGCTTCCTTTCCTCTTCCCTGCCTGTCCTTTCCAATCTTTCCATCCCTCCACAAGGCCCCTGTTCAGCATAGCAGGTGAGGCTGCCTGGGCGAGGTACTGGTCATCCTCCCCAGCTGTATCCCCCGACCCGAAGTCTGGTGCTCCAGGACCCTACCCTTGAGGCGGTAGAGATGGGATCCCTCGCTGAGTCCGACGGAAAAACCGATCCTGGAGGGTAAACGGATGAAGAAAGAAGAAAATTAAATTCGTTCTAACAGGAATCAAGCTCCTAAATGACCCATTTTATCATGCTTTTCAATTTGGTTTGCTTGTTTTTTTTTTTTTTGGTCAAGTTCAGATACCGTATTTTTTTTCTGATTTCATTACCCGTATCCTACTTCTCAATTTACAGATGCTTTTCTGTAATCTGGTATTTAATTTTATCATCCGTGGTTTTTTTAAATTAATTTAACAGAGATACTCGTAGAATTTCTTTGATATAGAAACGAGACTTGTACTCCTTTTTCGTTTGTGGCTGTTGTATGAAGATATGATATGTTCATCGTTATCTGAATCGGAACTTTTATTAAATTTTGAAGGACCAGGCGAGTTGGCCGTGCGGTTAGGGGCGCGCGGCTGTGAGCTTGCATCCGGGAGATAGTGGATTTGAATCCCACTGTCGGCTGCCCTGAAGATGGTTTTCCGTGGTTTCCCATTTTCACACCAGGCAAATGCTGGGGCTGTGCCTTAATTAAGGCCACGGCCGCTTCCTTCCCACTCCTAGGCTTTTCCTATCCCATCGTCGCCATAAGACCTATCTGTGTCGGTGCGACGTAAAGCCACTAGCAAAAATTTTCTTTTTTTAAATGTTAATACATCATTTTTGGGAGCTGGACGCTTCCTGCGTTTGACATTTTCCTGTTTGTGAACATGATACACAATGAAAACAGAAGGAAGTTTGATTGATGTGCTTACACTGAAATCTGTTTTATGAGAATTGCTAGGTACCTAAAATAAAGAGATCCTACTATATCACCTTGCCTAGAAATACTTTGCTTCCATTTCTCCCTTAAATCGCACTCGGAAGGGAAACTATGGAACGTCAATTTTCATGCTTTTTTAGTGTCATCCGAAATACATAGAGAGATACACAACGGTGCACCTTCTTCTCGACCTCACAGACACTCACCGACAGAAACAATATTCACAATAAATTGCACAAAATCAACATAGCATCACGATTACTCCGCATATCATCATCATGATATCACTAGGTTCGGTTTTTCCCTCGGACTCAGCGAGGGATCCCACCTCTTCCGCCTCAAGGGCAGTGTCCTGGAGCTTGGTCGGGGATACAACTGGGGAGAATGACCAGTACCTCGCCCAGGCGGCCTCACCTGCTATGCTGAACAGGGGCCTTGTGGAGGGATGGGAAGATTGGAAGGGATAGACAAGGAAGAGAGAAGGAAGCGGCCGTGGCCTTAAGTTAGGTACCATCCCGGCATTCGCCTGGAGGGGAAGTGGGAAACCACGGAAAACCACTTCGAGGATGGCTGAGGTGGGAATCGACCCACCTCTACTCAGTTGACCTCCCGAGGCTGAGTGGACCCCGTTCCAGCCCTCGTACCACTTTTCAAATTTTCGTGGCAGAGCCGGGAATCGAACCCGGACCTCCGGGGGTGGCAGCTAATCACGCTAACCACTACACCACAGAGGCGGACTCCGCATATCGCAATGTTAAAGTCTGCCAAGAACAGAACGGAAACCTGACATCTAGCGGCCAAACCGTGAACACGGTCGGGCCGATTTTTCAGCGACAAACTAGTAGCTATTTCCCGGCCTTGTATATCTCGTAGGCAACGGCTACGGTCACTGGAATATTGTTGTTTCCAGGAACCGATGTACGAAAGCTAACACGATGATGTAAGCTTTGCAACTGTTTCTGGTCCACGCTATCTCGGTGGTAACGTTCCGGTCCCTTACAGAGTAATCCCTTGCTAATTGCCCTTTTCCTAATGTCTCGACATTTGTCCACACATGGTTATATTCCCAATACTGAGGCCTCTACAGGGTGTATCAAAATCCTAAGTGCTTTCCTTTCAAGCAAGCTCCTTCAAGCAGTAACGTTTAGCCCCATTGTGTCTTGCTAGTAGATTCTTTGTCGCTACGTTAATTTAACATTTCGGCGTAAGTCCTTAATTTGTTTGTACCGTACGTAAAATAGCGGTTGATCCTCACTCTAGTTTCAGGAAGACTCCCCACCCTCCCCACTTGGCTACGCCGTTGCAAATAGCACACCTACTAAAAAAGACTGTAAGGAAACAAGGAAATTAACATTGTTTGTCTATTAAACAGAGAATAGAAGAAACCAGGGAGAACATTAGAACTAGGCCTATACAGGGTGATCGGAAAATATGTGAACCGGTATATGAGCGTTAGAGGATTGGTCATACTGAAAAACAACCTATATATAAAATATGATTTTATGATTGATACTATTCCTATTCTCATCGCCATTCACAGTGATATTGAGAAAAAGAGAATGTTTCAAGAGCTGAAACCGGTACCAGTTATAGGTTGTTATGTCTTATTTACAACAAAATACAATAAACCTCTTACGACCACGACTTCTGTAAATTGTTAAAAGAAAAATACGTTTCTGTCATGGAAGTTATTGTTTTATCGCCATGATGACTTAAGTACACAGCTATATCTATCGGCATGTGTTCGAACTACGTACATTCCGACTTCTGTTGCCTTAAAACACGTACCAGATGTGGATTACAAGAACAATGGAATGCTGACTATCATACTGTTTCGTGAGAAATGCTACCTTTCAGTAAAATAAATGAATCATTTTTTTTTCCATTCTGGGATATGAAAACCAATTCATCGATAAGTACAAAATTAACCTAGTTTGCTGTGCCCATGGTCACTAAGGCGTGATATTTAAATGGTCTGACACCGTTGTTAGCTGGTTGATTAGCCGGCAGGGGAAGGTAGCTGGTGGTATACAGTATCTAAGCACTAGATTGCGTGCCAAAAGCCTAGATTTTCGTATTTTTATTTTTACAACGGATTTTGCATCGCTACGGCACAGAGAGGTCTTATGGCGACGATGGTACAGGAAACGGCTAGGAGTTGGAAGGAAGTGGCCGTGACTTTAATTAAGGTACAGCACCGGCATTTGCCTGGTGTGAAAATCGGAAACCACGGGAAACCATCTTCACGGCTGCCAACAGTGGAGTTTGAACCCACTATCTCCCGAATGCAAGCTTACAGCTGCACGCCCCTAACCGCATGATAAACTCGTTAGATCCTGGATTCAATTCCAAATCTCTCCGCAGTGCTCATATGAAATGAGGGTATATGACGCCGTTGATGGTGATTCGTCCGTCGGATGGCAACGTAAAGCCTTGGGCAGACCCCTTAGTGCTATTCGACAGGAGTAGGTTATGTGCTGGCACCAGGATTCCCCCTCTACCTTCGTACCATCACCTATCAATTCATTCATTTAATCTCCTTGACTAAATGGTTAGCGTGCTGGCCTTTGGTCACAGGGGTCCCGGGTTTGATTCTCGGCGGGGTCGGGAATATTAACCATAATTGGCTAGTTTGGCTGGCACAGGGGCTGGGTGTAGGTGACGTATTCATCATTATTTCATCCTCACAACGACGCACATGCCGCCTACGGACGTCAATTCAAAAGACCTGCAGCTGGCAAGCCGAACTTGTCCTCGGACACTCCCGGCACTAGAAGGCATACGCCATTACATTTTTCATTTAATCTCATTAACTCCGCTGATGAGGTTGATGTCAGGAAGAGCATCCGATCATAAAAGTTCGCTACGGAGGTTCATTTCACTTTATACTCGACCCCGAAGAGAAACGGGGCAAGGGTTAGACGTACAAGCACGATATAAGAAGGCTTCCGCTGAGTTTGACGAGTGACATCGTAACAGATGTTCATACTGGATGCTTAATTATAGGTGATTCGACGGTGGAGATATGATTCGGCTGAGATGGAATTTCATATGCCTAGTTCTTCTCGACAAAGTACCTCTCATTTAACGAGCCACGAACCTGCTACGCAGGCGTAGCAGGGGGAGAGGTGATACTCCCACGAGGCGCCTCCCAGGTGGCGGATAGGGGAGTCCTAACCGGCTTGCCGGCGGACTTGAGGGAAATAAAATACCTCTCGCGGACCAAACACACTACCCCCTGCGGGTGGGGGACGCACATGTAGAATACACCCGCGGTATCCCCTGCCTGTCGTAAGAGGCGGCTAAAAGGGGCGACCAAAGGCTGACTGAATTAGAACCAAGTAACTAATTTTGAATCGTACCATCACGCGGGGAACACCATAGGTTGCCTGTACTTGCGAGTAGTACCACTAAATTCGGTACGAAATAGGTTTGTGATTAGTAGAAGTTAAAGCCTGGCCTGGTGGATTCCAGTACCCGTGCGTCGTACCCATGTGTGCAACACCGCGGGTCTGGGCGTAGCCTGTGAGTTGTACCACTATATGAGCAGCACCGTGGGTCTGCGTTGCCTGTGATTAGTACCCACTATGTGAGGAACACCACGGGAATACCGGCGCCCGTGTTTAGTACACCTAGGTGGGGAACCTTCTCGGTTTGCGTTGACAGTGAGTTGCGCCATTGTGTGAGACACACCATAGGTCTGCGTTACTTGTACGTATTGCAATACTTGTGAGTAGTACCATCTTTTGTGGAACACCGTGAGTCTTCGCTACTTCTGATTAATACCCCAACATGACACATACCATGGTTCTATTTTACTCGCGACATGTACCATTCTGTGGGGCCTTAGACGTGGATTTTGCACCCCCTTTAGACACCAAGCATCATTGTGCTTTATAAGTGGTTCCTTGGTCGGTAATAATGTAATTTTCGATCTGTATTGAGTCCGATCCACTGGTTTTTGTTTGTTTGTTTGTTTGTTTTGTGTTTCTTTGAGTTCCTGTCCATCCATTCATTCTTCATGCCATATTTTATTTTTATTTTGGTCAGTGGACGCCTTTGCAATTTTTGTTCTTTCATTTCGTAACATTAGGGGCCGATGACCTTCGATGTTAGGCCCCTTAAAACAACAAGCATCATCATCATCATCATCATCATTTAACGAGGTGAGGTTGTCATTTTCATACACACAATAACATTGTCATCTATTGGCATAAGACTGAACCAAGTTGTACTCCCAGGTTTGAAATTTTCGCGTATTGAATGCGATAATAGACAGAAGTTAATATGGGAAGGCATCTGATTCAGAAAGTGATGGAACCAACTAGAGGGAAGAATGTTTTGGATGTGGTGCTGGTAAAACCAGACGAGTTCTATAGAGAAACCGAAGTAATAGATGGTATTAGTAATCAAGACACTGTCGGCAGCCCTGAAAATGGTTTTCCGTGGTTTCCCATTTTCACACCAGGCAAATGCTGGGGCTGTACCTTAATTAAGGCCACGGCCGCTTCCTTCCCACTCCTAGCCCTTTCCTGTCCCATCGTCGCCATAAGACCTATCTGTGTCGGTGCGACGCAAAGCAACTAGCAAAAAAAAAAAAAAAAAAAAAGTAATCAAGAAGCTGTTTCTGTGGTAGTTAAAAATAAATGTGAAAGAAAGGAAGGTATTAATATTAGAACTGTTAGGCAATACCATATAGCGGATGAAACAGGCATGAGGAAGTTTAAAAAAGTAAATATGATCAGTGGAAAACGGTAAATAAAAATGTCAGTCTCTGGGATGAGTTTAAAACAGTTGTTGAGGAATCTGAAAATAGGTTTGTACCTACAAAGGTGATAAGGAATGGTAAAGATCCACTATATTATAGCAGAGAAGTAAAGAGCCTAAGAAGGAGGTGCAGGTTGGAAAGAAATAGAGTTAGAAATGGCTGTGGAAGTAAGGAGAAATTGAAGGAATTTATAGTAAATTGAATCTAGCAAAGAAGTCAGCTAAGGATAACATGATGGCAAGCAAAACTGGCGGTCATACAAATTTCAGTGAAAAATGGATGAGTATGTATAGGCACTTTAAGGCAGAAACAGGTTCCAAGAACGACATTCCAGGAATCACAAGGCGAGTGCATACGCGAGGTTGTTTTCATGGTCACAATGAGCGTAGAAGTGGATCAAAACAAACCGTTTGGAACTCATAACCTCATCCATGAATGATCAAGAAAATACGCGATGCATAAAAGAAACTACTATAATTATCGAGAATTATAATTCTCAGGGCTTGTCACTCATGTCACACACCATATACCGGTAATGACAGTTTAAATGTAATTTAAGTCCTTTTTCACTCCTACCCGCTTCCTACCCGTTAAGTATATTCCCCCCTCCCCAAAAGTGCGTGTTTATTTTTAAAGGAGATTCCAAATACCAGTTTTTACCTCTGTAACAGCTTCAGTTTTTAAGATAAAGTATCCTCATAAACATATTTCAACTCCTTATTTACTTATTTTCAACCCCACAACCCTTACGTCGATTTTCCGAAGAAAAAAAAAAAGAAACAAATGCGAGTTTCTTTATTTTTAAATGAGATTCTAAATACTAATTTTCACGTTGGTAACATCTTCATTTTCTGATATATAAGCATCCTCATAAACAGTTTAAATACGTGAAAATTGGTATTTAAAATCTTCTTTAAAAAGAAACACGTACTTTTTTGTTTTCGGAAAATTGCTCTTAAGGGGAGTGAAAAGAGATGAAAAAGGGGTTGAGTACTTTCGTGAGGATACATATATGTCAAAAACTGAAGATGTTACAGTCTTGAAAACCGGTATATGAAATCTTCTTTAAATAAGGAAACACGTGCTTTTAAAAAAAATATCTTCTTAAGAGGGGGTAAACAGGAGTCACAAAGGGGGTGAATTTTTTAAGGAGTATATCTAAGATATGTATGTCAAAAACGTACCATGTTACAGACGTGAAAACTGGTATTTGGAATCTCATGTAAAAGTAGAGGAACACGCATAATCTGTTTTCCGAAAAACCGCTTAACGGGGAGTGTTAAAGGGGGTAAATTTTTAAAATGAGCAATTTGTATTATATCTCAAAACTTTACATCTTACAGACATTAAAACTGCTATTTTTAATGTCTTTTAAAAATAAAGTAACACGTATTGTTTTGTTTTCGGGAAAATGCTTAAGAGGGGGGGTTTAAAATTACTGAAAAAGGGTTGAAATATTTTTATTAGGATGCTGGTATCTCCAAAACTGACGATATTACAGACGTGAAAATTCGTATTTGGAATCTCCTTTAAAAACAAAGAAATACGTACTTTTGTTTTCGAAAAATTCACTTAAGGGGGTTGTAAAAAGGACTGAAAAGTGAGTTGAGCTCTTTTTATGAGGATGCTTATATCTCAGAAACTGAAGACGTTACA
Organism: Anabrus simplex; assembly: GCF_040414725.1. Lineage (NCBI taxonomy): Eukaryota > Metazoa > Arthropoda > Insecta > Orthoptera > Tettigoniidae > Anabrus > Anabrus simplex. The sequence continues at coordinate 215,309 of NC_090278.1, read as the reverse complement.
TACATGAAAATCTGTATTTGGAATATTTTTTAAAAGTAACAAGTATTCCTTTGTTGAAATATTTTGTCAAATATTGAGCGCGCCATCTTGACAATTATGCATGTAAGTTGTTTTCATGGTTACAATGATCATAAAAGTGGACCAAAATATCGGCACTAATAACATCAGTGATCCTACTACTCCATGATTTGATAGAAAATAGTTCAAGCTATAGGTAACAGACTCTGAAAAATGCTGAAACCTAAGCCAGTACGTAAAAAATATGTCTAAAACTTAAGATGGTAGAGGCCCGTCGGCAACTGGAGATCTCCGGGGGTGTTATTAATTTTATACTTCACTCCCTCTCCATCCCCGCCCAAAGGAGTGCTATGAGCGTCTTACACAACAGTTTATTTTTTCTAGATTGTAAGTCATATGTGTATCAATTTTGGTTGGCAGCTATACTCAAACATACATGTAAAATCTCGCTGCTGTATAATAGTTGAATTATTTTTTATGAGGATACTTATATTTTAAAAACTGTTTTTTATTTCCGGAAAATACACTTCATTGGGGGTGGGGGTGGGGGAAGGACTGATCAAAGGGTTGAATTATTTTTGTGATGATTCTTATGTATATCTTAAAAACTGAATATGTTACAGATGTGGGAATAGGTATTTGGAATCTCCTTTAAAAATAAAGAAACCTGTATTTATTTTTTCGACTTGAGAGAAGACTGTTTCTAACATGTACAGTTATATGTCGCATGGTCGTCTTAGCCCCAAAAGGTAATACCTCAAACATGGTTTACAAAGAATTTCTGGGATTAATGAAACTCAATTTTTGGGTGAGTTTTTATAGTTTAGGAATTTTCAGATAATGTCTTAATACAATGCGGAGGAACGATTACTTTGATCAAATTACGAAATCCACGCGAGCGAAGCCGCGTTTAATTGCTAGTCTATATATATAAAATAACATGTCGTGACTGACTGACTGACTGACTGACTGACTGATTCATTATCGCAAAGCCAAAACTACTGAACATAAAGAAATTAAATTTTGAAAATACATTCATATTACAATATAGGTGCTCGCTAAGAGAGGATTTTCGGATATTCCATCGCTAAGAGGGTGATAAGGAGGTGAACTTTTAAAATGAGCATATCTACAGTATATCACCCTAGCGAGTACGGACACCGGCTGAAACCCACGGTGTGTTAGTGCGTTGCCTACGTTAGGGTACGGCCATAGTGCACCGCTTCCCGCTTCCTGCTTTATCGCGGCGGCCGAGCGGGAAAGAAACGATAGTGAAAACTTATTGGGGCGGCCATAGTGCACCCGCCTACCTGCGTTAACCAGCTCAAACCGCTTCTACCCGCTTTAACAGGAAATAATTATTATTTCTTTTCCCCGCTTGAACCGCTTACCGCCCAACACGCCCGGTCAGTCTGCTGATTATCTTCCGACTGCGGACGTTGTTCTCACTCTTGCTTTTATAAAATGGAAGCGGATAAAGACATTTTAATCTCCAAAGTATTTATGAAAAGTGTAATTTGGGGCAAAAGATTGCAAGCCCATGCCAACGTTGTTTGTTGACAAAGTACGGAAGGAAAGAGCTGCTGAAATGGGTGTTGAAGACGGTAAGTGAGAAATAGACAGTACTTTTATTATTATTATTATTATTATTATTATTATTATTATTATTATTATTATTATTATTATTATCAACACAGATTAAGTCGTCATTATTCTATCAAACACCTACATTAGTAGTTACTAAACATTACTGCATTTCCCAGTAATGTGTTTTCAGATTTTTCCTAATGGTTGAATAGTTTTGAATGGGACTTCAGATGATCAGCGACTTATTAACAGTATAAAACTAAATAATCTATCGATAAACTAATAATTCTGTTTGTTTTCTTAGATGGGGTTCTGCGGAAAAAGTGGAAATATCTGAGAGACCAATTCGCCATAGAAATAGGGAAGTTCAGGTGATGTTGGCGGTCATCCAGAATCCAAATGGCCATATTCTAAATCACTGATGTCTTTAGTGGGCATCGTCAACCCAAGAACTACATCGAGCAACTTGAAAAACAATAAATCTCTAGCTCAACAGGAAAATGAGCATTCTGAAATGGTTGCTTACACTGCTGCTGGGTTACGGAGGGTGTTCAGGAAGTGAAAAAACAACACACAGCTCAGGAAACACAGCAGGATGAAACCATAGGCTTGCCAAGATAAAAGGAAGCGAGACGAACTAAGTTCACCAGAAAATGAGACTGATTGAGGAAAAAAAGGCTTCTTTGTTAGAACACGTCATACAAGAAGGCAGTTGTGACCGATGCGACGACAATGATGATGCATTGTTCTTTCGAAGCGTTTTGGCTTATGTAAGCTAAATACTGGAAAATTTGAAACTGCAGCTAGAGTTCAGCAATTACTTGACGAGTTCGTTTACCCGAATTCCCAGGATATTCCACACATTCCCAGCCCTAATTCCAGTCATGGTGGTGCTTCATACTCAAATGAACAGACCGTTCAGACCGCACTTCATGGTGATGCATTTGAGACATTGCGCACTGCGTCAAACGAAACTGTTAGGTGAATTTGTGTTACGTTAAAAAGTGTAATGCTAAACATCTTCATTAATATTTACTTCGTATTAATTCTCTAATAAAATTAGTTTTGAAAAAGTGTACTATTAACGCTTCCACCATTAATTTATCGTTGAAATTAAATGTTTTTTTTAACTTTATAAGACGATTTACGTCGCAGCGACACAGATAGGTCTTATTGGCGACGACGGGACAGGAAAGGGCTAGGACTGGGAAGGAAGCGGCCGTGGCCTTAATTAAGCTACAGCCCCAGCATTTGCCTGGTGTGAAAATGGGAAACCACGGAAAACTAGGGCTGCCGACAGTGGGGTTCGAACCCACTATCTCCCGAATACTGGATACTGGCCGCACTTAAGCGACTGCGGCTATCGAGCTCGCTAAATGAATGTTTATAGCCTAACTATTGTTATAAAGTCCTGTTAAAAATTACCACACCATCTCATTTTCCCTTTTGAATAAATAAAGCAATCAAAACTAATAATTCAAAACTACTTTCCTCAAAATTACCATAAGACGTTCTTCTGGAAGAATATTCTGTAGGTGAAAGTTACACCATCCTTTTCTTATCCGGTATTCGATTTTGTTCAAGATGTAGTCTGTTCATCCATTCGGAAATATTCGTAAAATTTCTCGGGGTGAGCTTTCAGTTGAGGTAACAAAGTATGGTATTCCCCTACTTTAAGGCGAGTTCTGTTCATTTCGTACCGGGCGAGTTGGCCGTGCGGTTAGGGGCGCGCGTTTGTAAGCTTGCATCCGGGAGATTGTGGTTTTGAATCCCACTGTCGGCAGCCCTGAAGATGGTTTTCCGTGGTTTCCCATTTTCACACCAGGCAAATGCTGGGGTTGTACCTTAATTAAGGCCACGGCCGCTTCCTTCCAACTCCTAGGCCTTTCCTATCCCATCGTCGTCATAAGACCTATTTGTGCCGGTGTAACGTAAAGCCACTAGCAAAACAAAAATTGTTCATTTCGTGGACGTTTGTAATTCTTTCTTGTTTAATTTTATGATTAATAGTATCTGTTGTCAACAACATACACTTTAGATCCTCGCGTGGCACCTCTATCTTGCCTACTGACAGATGCTTCCGGCCTTCCGCGAGCGGTGCACTATAAACACCACCAGCTAGAATTGCGCGGGTTCGCATCGCTGCTTTGCAAATGGCGCAGTTTACGTGACAAAGCGAGAAGCGGGAAGCGGTGCACTATGGACGTACCCTTAGACTAGCAGCCGTGACAAGCTCAAGGTGGTTGGCGGATGCAGGGTGGGTCTTGGCCTGCAAGTGGTCATGGCTGGTCCGTGGTCCGACAGCTCTGCACTCCGACCGCCCAACGGAACAGAGGATGGGTGGCTCTACGCCTCTGTAGTCGGGAAACGGAGAGGGGCTGGTCCCACCGTCGGCTGTCCTGAGAATGGTTTCCCGTGATTTTCATTCTCCTGCCGGGACACTTCCTAGTATAGGCCACGGCCGCCAACTCACTCACCTTCTCCTCATGTCTCCTTCTCTGATACAAATCTCCCGGCCTGAGAGACGGCATCACCGTCTAGAAGGCCCGCCTCCCCCTTCAGGGGAGGAATGAAAACATTTAGTAGTAGTAGTAGTAGTAGTAGTAGTAGTAGTAGTAGTAGTAGTAGTAGTAGCAAGCTTAAGGTTTGGTACGTCAGAATGTGGACCAAGCGTTGTCAGCTTATGACCTGTTTCACGCAAGGTCTATATCGTTGCCTACGTTATATACAAGGCATTGAAATAGAGTCCGTAAGACGCTATCGAATTGGTCACACTGAAGTTCAATGCCGGATCGCTAGGATCGCATTCTTGCCCCCTGTCTACCAGGTTAACCCGTTTATTAAGTGAGCTGTTTGTGAATGTGTGTATTCTTCTGATGTTAAGCATTCGCAGTTCCTGTCACGGTTTATTGCTGTGTTCCTTATTGTTATTCACGAGAAACTGAAGATAGTGGAATTTTATGTCTCAAGTTTTCAGTGAATGTTCAAAACCTTATGCGGGGGAAGCATTACGCATGAGATACGATATCCAGCTGATTAAAATAGGCCTCTGTTCCTAAGTTTTGATTCCAGTCACGTCATAAAAATCGTGCGATCCCAATATTTGTCATTAGATATTTTTGTAAACAATGCTACCGTGACCGCGATCGTTTTAGAGGCTATTTCAAACTTCAAAAATCTTCAGTTATAAAGCCGGTTAGGAAACTAACCAGAAAAGTAACTTGCCCGACAAATTTGGAAAAAATATGAAATAAAAATAATATTTAATTTACGTCCCACTAACTACTTTTACGTTTTTCGGAGACGCCGCGGTGCCAGAACTTAGTCCCGCGAGAGTTCTTTTACATGCCAGTAAATCTACCAACACGAGGCTGACGTATTTGAGCACCTTCAAACATCACCGGACTGAGCCAGGATTGAACCTGCCATGTTGGGGTCAGAAAGCCAGCGCCTCAACCGTCTGAACCACTCACCCCGGCTGGATAAAAGAAATGTAGCAAAAGCTAAAATTTTATTTTCCCCTCAAACAATCTCTGATTTGGAAAGTATGGAGTTGGTTTATCACGAGAGCATTAAAGACAGAGACATTTTTTAAAATAAACCATTTGTTTTATGGAACATTTTATGAAATGGTTCCATACGCATGACGTCTGCAACACCTCACATGGGATATATCCCACGAATGAGAACAGACTGGCACTTTTCATCATTGAAAATGAACGCCTCACTTGGTTAATTAATGATTTCCTCTCATATATTAAGAACATTCATATGCCATTCGTAGAATTATGCATTCAGAGAAAGCGAAGAGATTCACGAGGGAAACGCATCAGGCATTGGTCTTGGGATACCCAATCCACTGTGGCCTCCCTAAAATACCTCATAAGTATGCATTTGCATTATGACTTGACGAGGAACCTAACAAGCGACTACATCGAGATCTTCTTCAGCCACCTACGACGCAAAGCGGGATACAATGACACGATAAACTCAAAGTAATGCCTTAACGCAATCGAAACAACACTCCATATTGGGATTATTGTGGCATTAAAACATGGCAATGTTGATCTGAGGTATGAAGAAAAGACCCACACTGTACGAATCAGTTTTCTACAACCAAGAGAGTCCCAGATAGATAAAAAATATAGAAGTCATGAGGGTCGCGAGTATGTGTAAATTCCGCACCTTCCTGAACACATAATATCTATTATCACAAAACCCTTGAAAGATTACATCAAGTATGTTTGAACAATACTTGATTGTAAAGTGTTGGGTAGTATATAAATATGATTAATTTGTTTGAGGATCAACAGCTGTAAAGCTTGGTTTTTCTACATTATATAGTGCGTGCGACAGAAGAACAAACAGACTGTGAAGGTTGTTCAGAACACATCTCTTCTCCAGTTACTCAAAGTCCAACATTGTGCTTTGTGCCTTAATCGGTTTCAAGATCGAGGAGCCCTCAGATACTCGAAATCATCCTTTGTGGCACTTCAGCAGTGCACGACGGAATTTGTCACCTCTGCTGTGCAGTACTTGCCCCAAAGACATTTATTGAAAATGTGTACATTTTTTCTGAAAGATATGTTCATCAGTGAAATTAAGTGTAGAAAGTGTAAAGACGACAAACTACCTCTTTTTCTACTCCGCAAATTTCTGAAACCTCAATGAGACAAGATTGCTTCGAACCACTCATGTAGAAGAGAGAAAGTTTTGAAATTTGATAAAAGCCCCTCTGTAGGATAGTTTTAAAACTTTAGTGACCTATTCAAGCCAAAGAAACATCGCTCTATAAATAAGGTACTGTAAATACTCGCAGAAATATTCAGCTCTTTTTATTTATGATATCATTTACTTATTGACATATACGGCCATGCAAACACAAGGGGGCAAGAACGCGAACCTAGTGGCCGAATGGTGAACTAAGATGCCACCCGTTTTCATGAGTGCATTTCAAGCAAGGCCTTGTATTATAGCGTAGGCAACGGTCTATATACACAGGTCTGGTCAAGCTCCCAGAATTCTTTGCGGCAGCAGCCATTTGTCGACCAAAGCTCTCTACTTGCTGCCACCTGCGTGTCACCCAGTGCAATGAGATTAAAGTTATAATGGGTTATTGTGTCGCTCCAGACTGTAAAAGTCCCTCATCAAAAGCGAGCAGGTTATTTAGATTCTCGAAAGATAAGAATAGGAGGGGAAAATGGGTGCAGAATTTCCGACGTCATAAATGGCAGCCCATAGAACATTCACAGCAGTGTGAGGTTAGTATAAATTCTTCTAGAGAAAAATGTAACAATCACCAAGTTTATTCTATTATTGCTTTTTTTAAAAGCTTGGCTATAAAGTATATTTCACTGACCATATCCTGATTATAAACTTTTCCTGAAGCTTCGTTTTAAAGAATGTCAATTCGAAGTAAAGAAAGCAGATGTAAAGAAGCAGCTACTGTATAATGAAATGACCTCCCTACACTCTTCGGGTTTCCTAAACCCCCGAAATCTTTCTCGTGTGTCAGGAAGGCCCCGAACGAATGTATGTATATAAAATTGTGTCTGTCATTTTATTAGGATCTTTCTTTCTTTCTTCCTTTCCTTCTTTCCTTCTTTCTTAACCCTTTATCATCCTGGGTTGGTTTTTCCCTCGGACTCAGCGAGGGATCGAACCTCTACCGCCTCAAGGGCAGTGCCTGCAGAGTGAGACTTTGAGTTGGGGGACCAGGAACTCGCTCAGTTGGCCTCAGCTGCTATGCTGAGAAGGGGCCTTGTGGGAGATGGGAAGATTGGAAGGGATAGACAAGGAAGAGGGAAGGAGGCGGTCGTGGCCTTAAGTTAGGTACCATCCCGGCATTTTCCTGGATGGGAAGTGGGAAACCGCGGAAAATCACTTCGAGGATGGCTGAGGTGGTAATCGAACCCCTCTCAGTTCAGTTGACCTCCCGAAGCTGTGTGAACCCAGTTCCAGCCCTCATACTGCACCCATAAGGCGAAGCCATCAAAAGGGTAAAATACCACTTTTCAAATTTCTTGAAAGAGCTGGGAATCAAACCCGAGCCTCTGGGGGCGGCAGCTTATCACATCAGCCACTTCACCACAGAGGCGGACTATTCGTAATAATTTTAATAATTTTGTAAATTCATGTAAATCAATGACCTTTCAGATTCCTTAACCTTCAGACACGGTTTTCTTGATAATAGTTATGTAAAATTTGCAAAACTTACTCAATTATTATTATTATTATTATTATTATTATTATTATTATTATTATTATTATTATTATATAAAATGTAGTCTATACTACTCTATTAAAGTAATTAACTCACGTCCACATCCCGAGGTGGTGCAGCTCCCTTTTCAAGCAAACCCCTAATGGAGGTGAGCTGTATATACTATTTCAAACACATACAAGCCCTCCTGACATTCTTAAATTTCTGTTAGTACCCGGAATCGAACCCGGGTCCCGAGGACGGGATGTAATAACACTAACCGTTACACTACAGAGGCGGACACACTGCCGTAATGTACCGCAGTTTTCTAATATTTGCATGTTTTTTCTGTTACCAGGAATGTAGCCTAAATCGCTGGCTGTAAAATTGATCGTAATAATGTTGTTTTAGGCCAGTAAATGGGCTATGAACTGAGCTAATTTACTATTAGCAGTTTACGGCCAGATTCCGTACCCTTTTCTTTGGGTTCCTGTACTTTTCTGATCATTATATTACTTTTTCATGCTCAGGTACGCTAAATTAGATCTATTAGCTCAAAAAATAGGATAATTTTGTCATATAGTCTGGTTTTAATTCCATTGCAATTGTTCACAATTTATGAAACCCGAATTCTTATAGTTGGTAAAATAGATACTTTATCATTACATAACAATTCGCAGGTTATACATGTATATATGTGTGCATGTAATACGAGGAAAATAAAACTAATTTTAACAGCTTTTGTGTCCTTCAATTCACTCATTAAATCCGAAACTCACCTAAATGGAATAGAAATTATGCAGGGATCACCTGCATTGAGCCCCACAATGGCGGCTCCGTAAGTAACATTCGTGTCCTGACCTGTGTATATAGACCTTGGTTTCGCGACTAGTTTACATTGCTTTGTATGCAAATAGTGCACGGTGTAATAAAAGTTCTATCAGATAATAAGAAAAACACATATTAACCATCTGTGGCGTGCTAAAATTTCCAGCAGAGATATTAAAAAGTCATTCCGAGATTGTACAGTTAAATTGTGCGAATAAAATGTGTAAATATAGTGAGTAAAACCTTGTGCAGGACTGGTAAATATTTGAGGTATTTGTTTATATTAACGCTTTTACATAGTTTTAAAATGGTGTATTGTTGTGTTTCGTATTGCACATCGGATGATTCCAGAAAGAAAGACAGTGTCACGTTTAACAAATTTTACCAGGGACACCGAATTGAGACACAAATGGACTACAGCTATTTCTAGGCAGGGGACGAAGCCAGGCACTCTGTGGAACACTAAGGAATCTTTAAGATTTTGGAGTACCCATTGTAAAAATGTGACTTTTAGTGCAACTAAAAGATGACTGATGCCTAACGCAGTTCCCTCAGTTGTTCACGGTTATTCTTCTCATAAGCTGAAGTGTGCTGCTGATAGAAAGAAAGTCTTGCTAAGATCAGATTCTTTGCCCCAAAGATACGGATGCTAGTGCAAGAACGAAGCGATTATGTTGAGATACTGTTCGATAATTCACAACCAACTAGTTTCACAGCAAATAAATCGAAGGTTAAGAGTATCGATAAGTGTATTAAAGGTGAAAATTAATCAATTAAAGAAACATAAGAATACGCAATAAGCATGGGCGCCCATACGACAGTTTGTAGACGGGGGGGGGGGGGGGAGGGGGGGCAGACCTGGGGATACGTAGTATTTTTAATATTTTGGAAGATAAATGGCGACTTGTATTCTGCGGTAGAATAACCCACGGTATCCCCTGCCTGTTTGTGGGGGACGGTACTACAGATTCTACGTAATACTGACTTTTAAATCATTTTGCTTGAAAGGAAAACATCTGACAACATTAGATTTTTGCCTTTCCTTGAGAGCTAGGTGGAGACCACGGCCCCACGTAGCCCCCGGGTATGGGCGCCCTTGGCAATAAGCATCACAGTTAGACAAGAAAGTAACTTCAATAAAATGCTAGCAATGGATAAATTAAAGAGGCTTTCATTTTATAAGAACTGATTCCTATGGCAAGAAAAATATGACGTATAAAAATACAACTTTGAAGGTATGTGTACTTTTGCACAGAAAATCTCCATCCGGATATCATTACTTTAGATCAATGGCTGCTTGAAACTTCCCCATAGAAGAACATTGAAAAGTTACTCGTATATTGGATACACAAATGGTAAAACGGAAGTAACCTCTCTCATTGAGCAGCATCTAGACTATGAAATAAACAACAAACTTGATATTTCCAGGAATTTCGTGAGAAAACTTATAAGCCGCAAGCATTTGAAAATGTAATCATCTTCAGCCGTATTTAAAGAGGTAAGCGATAATCACAAAACTTCTGAAAATATTTTCTAGTGGTATTAGAAACACTATATTACGTACCTATTTATAAAAAAATACTTCGCGCATAAGCTACGAGGTGGTGGTGGTGATTATTGTTTTAAGAGGAAGTACAACTAGGCAAGCATACTCTATATAACACTAATAAAGAGAAAAAATGGAAGGAGTCCGACACTTCGAAAAATGAAGGTATTGGTCAAAGAAAGACAAGGGCCACGAAGGACGTGAAAATGAAAGACTCCCTAGCCCTCGCAAACCTAATAGCGTCGGGGTCGGAAAAGAACAAGAGTTGACCAAGTCAGATAGGATAGATGAAAGTGAGGAGCCTAGCACAAGTAAGTGGAAGCAATGCCAGGACTCAGCTGAGGGCCTCGTGGTCGCCAACCCACGCTCCAAATTTCAGAGCCTCTGAGGCCCCTTTTAGTGGCCTCTTACGATAGGCAGGGGATACCGTGGGTGTTATTCTACCGCCGCCACCCAAGGGAGAAAGCTACGAGGCAGGTGGTAGGAGTGCTGCCTAGCGGGTAATAGCAGAACTCGTCCTGTCCACGTTTAGACTTGCTCATGTCACGGCCGCTGGTGTGACGTAGGCAACGGTTTGTGTTGGTTGCTGATTTCTCGGAATGACTCTCAAGCCACGTGCAGATTTAGCAACATCACCTCGAGGAGCTAATTTGAATTCGCCTGCGAAGTGATCTGATTGGCTAACTTCAGCAGCTAATAACATGACAACGGCGAGAGATATTGAATTTATTTTTATAAAGTGTTTTTCAGTACGACCATGTCTGTCTCATATACTCGGTCCACATTGTTTCCGATCATTCCGTATAATAACTAGGCTACAAGGAAAACAGGAGTGTCAGAAAATGTTCAAAATAAGATACGTCCACTGTGTGAGTCCTGGAAGGGATTTCGATTTAAGTAGTATAGGTCAGAACTAAACTACAGTATATGTACAGTATTTCATTTGGTCCTAACAGTAAAACTAAAGATGTTAACATCTGTCTAGGGGAGAAGAGTGCATGTCATTTTCTGACATACTCATTTTCCCTGGCAGCCTAGAATCTGGAAAAAAATTAAGCCGAAAACAGAGAAGATACATATAGCTAGAAACAATGATATGCATGGGTATTAGACTTCGAAAATACCTCAAAGGATCTAACCGTTAAAAATGAATGTTCAGAATTTCTTTACGGAATATGCAGTATATTCGTATATTGATTAGCTCAGTGGCTTAGCGGGTGGTTTCCAACTTAGAAGGCTCAGTTTCGAATCCCAGTTGGTCGTGGGTTGAGATTTTCAATTCAAAACTCAAGTGGCGTCAGAAAAGGTACCCGCCCTTAAACCCCTGGCCAGAACTAAAGTAAACCTGGGTAGCTCCAACTACCCCAGAAAAAGTTTGGATAAGCGGAAGAAAGTTTCATTCGGCTCCCTGGCTGAATGGTCAGCGTCAGTTCAGCGGGTCCCGGGTTCGATATTTGGCAGGGTCGGAAAATTTAACTTGGTCTGCTTAAGACCTCAGACTCGGGGACTGGGTGTTCGTGATTGTCTTCTGACACACACACACGGAAACATGTCACACCACAAGAACACGCCAAGAAGGTTATCGGGCTGTAACATAACAGCAATTACCCATATGTGACACAGTTCGCACTCAAGACCTCGCCAGGGAGTGGAAAATTGGCGGAAGATCAGTAATTCCTATTTTAATAATTTTTGTAACATTTTCTTTGTTGGATTATTATCAATCTATTGCATTTTTAGAAATAACTGCGTGTATTATTATTACTACTACTATTATTATAAATGAACACTCTCTCCGTAGTTTGTGATCGTTCGTGATTGGGAGTTAAGGGGGAGACCCAGCTTAACAAAGGAAAAAAGAAGGTTAATATTCATTCGATTGTTAAATATGCTACAATTGTTGTTGACAATTCCTGCACATATCCCAGTGTTGGCATGCTTTCTGGCAACCGGAAGCAACTTCAATAATTTCAAATTTTAATAATTTTAATTTTTTAATTAAATTTTCAAAATTTCCCGCCTTTTTAACAATATATCACTGTTTCCCTTATAAATTCCAAGTTTATAAGAATTTTCGTGCTTTTCCTTTTTTTAAAGTGTGTATAAAACCTCCAGCTACAAAATGAACCTCAATCATTAATATAGACTGTAATTCGGATTTTTTGTTGGGTTTTTATTCCGAGCACCAGAAAAATATTTATATTTTTGTAAATAAATATGTTATATAAAATCTAAATTAAATCCGATTGATCTGAATGAGGTACAGATTGTAGTAGGCCCTACAACACTTTGGGAGGAAACTCTGAAAAATTCATAATTATCCGTGAAACAGTAAGGGAGTTATGAAGGAAACCGTTAAAAAGGCGGAAAATTTTGAACATTTTATTTTGAAATGTTGTAATTAGAATTTTGACATTATTGAAGTTGCTTCTGATTGCTCTGAAGCATGCCAGTACTGGGTTATGTGCAGCATTTGTCAACTACGTTTGTAGCTTATATAACAATCGAATTAATATTTGCCTATTTTCCCTGTGTTAAGCTAGGTCTCCCCCCATAAGGGTATTCTATTCATTCATTATTCAGATTTAGAGAGTGACATACGAATGAACACTGATATCTGCAGTGCCACCTCTTGTAGTTTGTGCGAAATTCAAGAACCACTTGTGGTTCGTTAAATCATTATCCATAATGGTACAAACCTTTAAAGTAGCATGTGGCCTAATGACCGACTTCTCTCCCGTATCTTACCTGCATTATGCAGCATCACTGGGCTCATGTACTTATTGCGTACTAATGGCTTCCCTGCCATCATATCCACCTCAATAGGTCTACCGACAGTAAACTTTCTATCGAGGAAAACAACTGCTACTAGTAGCAGTTCCCAACACACCACCATCATCATCATCATCGCACTTCCAAACACACCATCATCATCATCATCATCATCGCACTTCCAACACCATCATCATCATCATCGCTTATATCAATAAAGTAAGTTCGTTGCTAGGAATGTATCAACAACATAAACTTTTACATTATTGTCCAAGCATACAACCACTGTATAGTTGCGGTTGTTACCACGTAACGAATTACGAGCCGAATGCGCCTGCGTCAATTGTCTTCCCTACCCCTCCGGTAGGGGGTGGGAACATTAAAATAATTTAGTTATTATATTCCGGCTTGGATTCAAGGTCCAGATTCTAGGTGGTTCTGAAATTGAATTTCAAATCATTGAATTCTGTGTTTTTGAATGATTGAACTTAATCTATGCCAGCAGATACAACTCGTGGGAGAGGCAATCATTTTTAACTGAGCTCAGTATATGCTATCGAGTGCTGTACGTGGTAGTCCTGCACGTGTACGTAATATATTAGGATTGAGGAAACATACCCAAAATAAATTCACAGCAGTTATCACCCTGTGAGTGGAAGCAGTAGAATATATTCACGATACCGTTGCTTGTCCTAAGAGGCTACTAAAAGAGTGACCTCAGGGGTCCTCAACTTGGGAGCGTGGCCTGGAGACACTTGCTTGTGCCAGACTTCTCAGTTTCATCTCTCATATCCGATTTCCCTTGGTCTACACTTGTTTTCTTCCGACTCTGACGGCATGAGATTTGTGAGGCCTTTTCATTTTCAAGACGTGCGATACTCTTCCCTTCTTTTGCCGACATCCCTCAGTCCTCGACGTGTCGAAATTCTTCCATTTCTTTATCTGATTAAGAGAGGATGGTTGCCCAGATGGACTTTCCCTTAAAGTAACAACCACCACCACACAAGCAGTAAGTTGTATGAACCATCTTCCCTGAAAAAGAAAGAAGCCTGTAATTTTGCATGGCTACTGACATCGTGATCATAGCCATGTACCCAGCAATTTTACATTAAAGATGCAATTTCATTTCGAACATTGCTCATGCATAATCTGTGAATCGAACATAAATAGCCTAAATGAGAAGCCGTGTTGATGTCACTCAGCTGTCACATCCTCCTAGTCATCTGATCTTTCAATAACAAGTATTGACATGGGGTGTATTATTATTATCATCATCGTCGCTAGCGGGTTAACGCCTCTCTCACTCGGATAGGTTGTCGGTGACGATGGGATAGAAAAGGTTTAGGACTGATAAGGAAATAGCCGTGGCTTTAATTAATATATAGCTCCAGCATTTTTGCATGGTATGAACATGATAAATTGCGGAATACTATCTTCAGGGAAGGGCTCGAACTCGCCGCTCCTGAATACAAGCTCACATCTGCATGGCTTGTACCAGGAAGCCAACTCTGGTATATTGTAGTGAAGTACACAACACACTGAATCTGCTTTAACTACACTTTTATTTTACACCACAATTATCGCTACACGAATGTACAAAAACAGCTCACTCCATCTTTACTCTTTTCTGCGCTTTTCTCTCGGCAAAGAAGAGTTATCTACGGTTTTTAGTTCACTCAAAGCCCACTAGGGGCGGCCTACACCGCTCCCCCTCCAGTAACCAAGTTACGATACAAAGACAATATAAACATAAACAAAATATACCATAATCACAAGAATATTAAATATATACAACATCATCTAAATAGCGAGTGGGAAACCTGACAGTTCTTCCACTACGTGATTTTGTTACCACTTTCTCCTTGCTGGGTTTGTCCTGGGAATCCGCGGTTGATCCATCAGGGGGTTAGAGTCCTTGCAAGACACCTGGTCGTTCTTCATGACGAGCTCTAAAAGTTTCATCATCTGCTGCTATGAAGTAGGCTGGTTTCAGGCGATCAATGGAGACATTCACAGATTTATTTTTTATGGTAAGCGTAAAATATTTGTCATTTTTGGCAGTTACCAGGAAAGGACCTTCATATGGGGGTTGCAAAGGTTTTTTCACTCTATCAATTCTCAGAAATACATGAGTACATTTACTCAAGTCTTTATGGATGAACACAGTTCGGGAAGTTTTGTGCTTAACTTCCACATGCCTGAGTTGCTGCATGCGCTGCTGAAGTTTGGAGACAAAAGTTTCTGGTTCGGTATGAGATGGAGGATTATCAAAGAATTCACCTGGAAGCCTAATATGCGTGCCATACACCATTTGTGCAACTGAACTGTTCGAGTCCTCCCGGAGTGATGCGCGTAGACCTAGCAACACAGTCGGAAGGGTGTCTGTCCATTTTATAGAGTTGTGGGCTTTGATAGCAGTTTTTATTGTTCGATGCAGACGTTCAACTTTACCATTGCTCTGCGGATGATAGGGTGTCGTACGTTTAAGTTTCACAGCACACAATTCGGAAAGATTCTTAAAGAGCTGACTTTCGAACTGTCGGCCTTGGTCAGTAACTAGATTTGCTGGGACTCCAAACCGCGTCACCCAATGATCATAAAATGATTTTGCTACCGTCTCTGCTGTTATATTTTGCAATGGTATTGCTTCCATCCAGTTGGTGAAGCGATCTATACATGTGAGGCAGTAGAGATAGTCATCAGAAGGTGAAAGAGGGCCAACAATGTCGATGTGAACAGTGCTGAACCTCTCATCAGGTTCTTGAAAATGACTGACTGGCGATTTGGTATGTCTTGTTATTTTTTTGACATCCCATGCAAGCTTGCGTCCATTTTCTGACGTCATTCTTGATACCAGGCCAGATAAACTTGGAAGTCATCAGCCTAACAGTAGTCTTTTTCCCTGGATGTGCCATGTTGTGGATCTGAAGAAAGAATAGTGTGCGAAATTCTTTTGGAATGTATGACCTTATGTTGTTTGTGGAGGTATCACACCACAGTAACTTTCCAGAAGGCAGTGGGTAGCTCTTGAACACGAGTGACTGACTTTTCTCTTGAAGTTGTTTAAGTTCACTGTCTTGACGTTGGCTTTGAGCGACTGTGTCGTAATCGATGACAGTCATAGATTCAATCCGTGACAGGTTGTCCGCAACCATATTGTCCTTGCCACTAATGTGTTGGATGTTTGTTGTAAACTTGGAGATATACTGAAGATATCGCAGCTGCCGTGTAGATGCCTTCTCATTTTTCTGATTAAATGCAAAAGTGAGTGGTTTGTGGTACGTATATATTATGAAGTCTCCTCCTTTGAGAAAATGTTTGAACTGTTTGACAGAGAGGTGGATTCCAAACAGTTCACGGTCATAGGTGCTATACGCTCTCTGTGTATCGCTTAATTTCTTCGAAAAGAATCCGATAGGTTTTCGTCCTTTTTCTTCATACTGTTGCAGGACACTTCCTACTGCAAAGACACTTGCATCTACTGCCAAGGCCAGCTGGTATGTTGGGTCTGGAAATGTAAGCAGTGCTGCATTTGCCAAGTCCCGCTTACATTTTTTAAATTTTGTGATAGCTTCTGGTGTCCAGTGAATTTGTCGCTTACCTTTCTTCTTAGCACCTTTGAGATAAGCATGCAAAAGAGACTGCGTTTCTGCTGCATCCTTGAGGTGACGTCTGTAGAAATTAACGGTACCTAAGAATACACGAAGGTCATGAACTGTCTGTGGTAGTTTGTAGTCAACAATCGCTTTCACTTTATCTGGTAAGGGTCTGGAGCCTTCCATGGTGATTAAGTGTCCCAAGAATTCCACTTGCTCTACGCCAAGTACAGATTTGGAGACATTAATTCGGAGGCCAAATTCATGTAGCTTCTCAAACACAATCTTAAGATGCCCACGATGTTCCTCTACTGATTCTGAAACAATTAGGCAGTCATCAAGATATGGAAAATTAAAGTCTAGGCCTCTAAATACCTCATTAATGAAACGTTGGAAGGTGCTTGGTGCGTTACGGAGTCCAAACGGCATCACATTAAATTCATATAAACCAAACGGAGTGATAATAGCAGTTTTAGGTTTGTTTTCCTCTGCTACAGGAATTTGGAAATATGCCTTGAAGAGGTCGAGCTTGCTAAATATTTTCTTACCCCTCAAAATATGTTGAAAATCTTCAATCCGAGGAACTGGATATCGGTCTGTGATAGTTTGTGCGTTCAGTCGTCTGTAATCACCGCATGGCCGAAAAGTTCCATCCTTTTTGAGGACCAGTTGGAGAGGACTAGCCCGTTGCGAATTTGATGGTCGAATAATTCCACTGTTTTGCATAAACTGGAATTCCTGTTTAGCAATGTGTAGCTTCAGAAGATCCAGCTGTCTGGGCTTGCAATAAACTGGTTGGCCTTCAGTTGGGATGAAGTGTTGAATGTCGTGTTTGATTTGAGTAGGTAGTAAATTAGATTTCGTTCAATCTGGGTAACTGGATAAGAGATCGGCAAACTTTTGTGCATTTGACATTGTGCTAACAACAATTTTAGCTACTATGAAAGGCCATTGGAATTGTCGACGGGGTCCTAAATCAATATTCAGTGTTCTAAGTCCATAGGATGGGATTTCTGTGCCATTAGCTGCAAATAATTTAAAATCAGGCTCACAGTTTCTGTTACTGGAAGTGACAGGGATTATTGAAACATCGGCTCCACTATCTCCTAGGAAGTGCAAACCCGTGTTTTTGTCACGTACAAATAAACGGGGTTTACAGCAATCCTTACTACTTTCAGTAGTGGAGCTTGCTGCCAACTCTACTACTGTTTGGTGTTTTCCAAATTTTTCACGAGCATGGAGGCTTGCATTTGTCAGGGAAGCACTTATTACCAAATCTGAAGTGATAGTAACAGTACTTTCCGTTTGGACCGTACTTCTTTTTGCTTCGGTTTCGGCTCGAACTTCGACTGCGGGGCCTAAAAGTGTGCATTGAAGCTATCTCTTGCTCTAAGGCGGCTATCTGTGCAGAGTTTCGTGATAGCGTCGTTACTTACGGACGCATCAGTACCGCTATTTTCCACACTGTAAAGTATACTGCAGGGATTCATTTCAATGATTTTGTCGGCCATAATTGCGATTTTTTCCAAGTTTTCGTCAGATACGATTAGAACATGTTTGATAGAGTCCGGTAATTTCTCAAGCCACAAGGTACGAAGCACTTTTTCGGAAACATTCACGCCTGCTAAGGACTGCATTTTCCTTAAAAGCTGACTAGGTTTCAGATCGCCTAATTCTAGGCCTGTTACCAACTGTTTTATTTGTTTATCTTCGCTTTCCTTGAAGATATTTAGAAGGCGCTCCTTAGCAGCGGAATATTTATTCAGTTCCGAATTTTTGAAAATGTCCCAAATGTTTTCGAGATATTTAGGTTCGAGCTGAGACAGGAGGTAGTTAAATTTAGTGTCCTCTTGGGTAATTCTTGAGATAGAAAATGAGCTTCCACTTGAAAGAACCATATTTCAGGTTTTCTATCCAGAGAGGAGGGATCTTGATGCTTACCTTGTTAGCTTCACCCACCATGTGTCCTGAATGAGATTCGTTTGCCGTTGGCGTACCCGTTGTGTTGTTTTCATCCATTGTTCTTCACGCTTACACTACACTTATGCACTTCGCGATGTTTATTGCGCACTTCCGTCACTGAATCACGTCGGGGTCACCATTTATTGTAGTTAAGTACACAACACACTGAACCTGCTTTAACTACACTTTTATTTTACACCAAAATTATCGCTACACAAATGCACAAAAACAGCTCACTCCATCTTTACTTTTTTCTGCCGCTTTTCTCTCGGCAAAGAAGAGTTATCTACGGCTTTAGTTCACTCAAAGTCCTCTAGGGGCGGCCTACATTATTATTATTATTATTATTATTATTATTATTATTATTATTATTATTATTATTATTATTTGCTTTACGTCGCACCGACACAGATAGGTGTCATGGCGACGATGGGACAGGAAAGGCCTAGGAATGGGAAGGAAGCGGCCGTTGCCTAATTAAGGTACAGCCCGAGCATTTGCCTGGTGTGAAAGTGGGAAACCGCGGAAAACCATCTTCAGGGCTGCCGATAGTAGGGTTCGAACCCACTATCTCCCAATGCGAGCTCACAGCTACGCGCCTCTAACCGCACGGCCAAGTAGCTCGGTGGTATATTATTATTATTATTATTATTATTATTATTATTATTATTATTATTATTATTATTATTATTACTATTATTATTATTGTGTATTTGCTGGCAAAGACCTAGTACTTACAGTGCACTATGTCTTCTGGTGTGAGCTAGAACAATTTTGTTACTTTCACTAATCGGTCTCAATCTCATCCTTGGTTTTGACGGAATGAAAGCGACTGAGGACAACCGAAGTCGTAAGAGGGAGACTCCAAAATTGATCATTTACCCGTAGATTAAATAAGCAGTTTAAAATTGTTGTATTGAGTAGAAAAAAAACATACGGAAAATTATTAATCTTTGAAGTATCATCTCTGTATGGGGTAATAATAACGTAGTTTTGTAACCATGTATGTACATAACACAACTTTTGACACACAGATATAGAACATTATAGTGTTCAAGTTAGTAATAAGTAGGGGCGACAATATTTATAATTTTAGTATTATGTTCCGTTTTTATACTGGCTCAGCTTTGTTCCTTTGTTTCTTACTTATTGTATATTTTCTTATTAGTAGTATTTCAGTTCATTGATATGTAAGCCGTACTGCATTCCTTCTAATTAGGTTGTTTGTTTGTTTGTTTGTTTGTTGTTTGTCTGCCTGTTTGTTTATTTGTTAGTTTGATTTGGCTGGCGACGTACACCTGGGAGAGAGTGAGACGGGCCCTACCTATTTCAAGCTAAAGTGTTCATTCAGTACGTCTGCGCGTGTAGAGTAGTGTAAGGTAGTGAATAGTATTAGGTTAGAGGAAGTAAGTTGTCAGTGAGACAGTGAAAGATGAGCCGAGTTTTGGCATCCGTCTTCGCAGAAGGATGCAGGCGTGTCAGGCTACATGTAGAACTGGCAATCCGCTCACATGTGAGCTGTTACATAAAGGAGTGGTGAGGAAATAACATTTACAGCTTCAAGGGTCTATGAGGTATCAGTTTCCGGCCTCGTGAGACATGTATGGTCGTGACATTCCAGGGAAGGGTGGTAGCAGTTCCTCACCAGGGGCGATGTCGCGAATAGACAGATTAAGGATAGAATTAGTATTGATTTAGTGTAGTTAAGTAGTTAGTTTCGTTAGATGTAGAGGTAGCGTATTGCATGTGGAGCTGGCTATCCGACCATGTGTGAAATGCTACATAGTAGTGGTAGTTAAGTAGTAAGTAGTTAGTGCTTAGCTAATAAATATTCTGTATCTAGGGATGGCGTCTTGCGCGCGGACTGGCTAACCGCCCATGAGAGAGGCCACATAGTAGATTTGGTATGATTTTATTTGTTCATAAATGTTCATTTCTGTGTTTTTTATTTGGAATAGGGGAACATTGTAATTGGGTGAAAGCCTGTAATGTTTAATAATAATTGTTACGGAGTTATCCGTGGTAGTTAGAGGTGAAAGAAGGTGCGGGCGGGAATAGGCCTCAACTTACGAAATTAACGTTAATTTAAAACTTTAACAAAGGTTATATTTTCTTTTCAAAATCAACAGATAACAACAACAGAGTAACAGGTACCAAGTAGCAGGAAAACAATTTAAGAAATTACAATTGTTACAAGATTTGGGCTTCGAGTCCCAAGATTAATTTTTGAGCTCTCAGTTCACCACCACAATAGCTGCAGGGCAGAAAACCCCTAAGTACAAGGAGTACTTGCTCCTAATTACAATGTTAAGAGGGAAAGAGCAGACCCGCTCTCAATTTTACAAGCCTATCAAAAGGCTACAACAAACTTCTTTCCTAACTGCCCTTAAGGCACACATACAGAGAAACAGGGGTATCTTGTACCCAACCTACAGGGCCTTCACATGAAGAAAACAAACTCTGGTTTAATTAAATGGCCCAAAAAACCAAATTGACTGGAGGCGTAGTTTGCACTCCTACATGAAACTTCTTAAAACCTAGGTGGCACTCGGCCAGTTATACAGGGGCTAATCCCATACTAGGGAGGTGACTAGTTGGCAAATAAGTTTAAGACTTTAAGAAGGAATAGAAAAACGGTTATGAAAACATAGTCACCTCAAATTCAAAATGAAGGAGAGTTCGAGAGGGTTAAGCACTCTCTATCATAAATTGCGGCTAATTTACATGAATACAGTAAGGTTTACATTAAAAAGGATTCAAACCTTCCCCCGCGGGTTAAAACTGCTGAGCTAGCAAGAAATTAAGATGTTAACAGGCCATTACCTTGTAGATGAACTGCTGCTTGGAGAAAGAGGCGCTTTCCGCCTCCTGCTATATATGTTCACACACTGCGAAAGATGTTACTGAAGTAGCCCGGAGACAAGAAAATCAGCAGTTTTTATACCCTCGTGGAAAATTCGAGACCTTTCAAGAATGAAAAAGACACACCCCTTCAACTTTATTGGTAGACTAGGAATTACACATGGAAACCTGAAGAAAGCAATGATTGGAGGAAAATTACTTACAGAAATTCTGATTGGTTAAATTCAAAACTGGCGGAAAGAGAAGGTTTATACTGCCAACCCAAAAAATGACTAAAAGAAATTTAACAAAGAACAAACTTATGAATACCTAATTTCTTCAAAAAAACAGTTCCTTCACTTCGCACTAGGGTGCACAATTATAGTTCTTAAGTAGTGCCATCTAGAACAGAATGTTCACACTTCTTGCTACAGAGTAAACAAATACAAATCGAAATAGACATAATTCAGAACACTTCAAAATTTACAGTAGAGACATCTTCCGAGAAAACTTTGATTTAATACAGATTTTAAAGTTCAGAGTTTCTCCTGTAGAGAGGTTTCAACTGGCGCATTATTTGAATTCGCGGCGTGGAGTTGTACCGCCCGGTACAGACCTCCCCCTCGCCCAAAAGTCCTTCCAAGGGGTTACACAGGAGAAAACAATTTTTTTTAAAAAAGTCCAAGTTTTTTGCAGATTGGATGAAGAAAAATTTACCAGAGAAAATACCAATTTTTTCATTAGTCAGAGATCTCTTAATAGGTTTGATATTGGTGGGTGCGACTATTTTAAGTCCAGTTTTTAAACGTTTGTAGTAGATTTTGATGAAAAGGTCTCTATGGTTGTAGTAATTGAATTCCAAAGGAAAACTTTAATTCTTGGAAGAAGAAATTTTTTTTCTAAGTCCACCATATGTTGATGTTGAATCCAAAAACGCCATAATTGTCGATATGGATTGTCCACGTAGCTGAATATGTGCATTAGTTGTTGATTAACCCTTTGGCACTCAGCCTATATGCAGGTGTTTGCTCGAAGACACTCAGACCAATTTTTGTGATTTTCCAAAGCAAATTACAAAAATTCAACACGTAAAGAGTTTAACACACATTAAAATAAAATTAATCACACTAAGACAGGAAACTATGAGCATTTCAGAAATGAATATACCTTGGACGTATTGTTATTGGTTAAGCCCAAAAAAATTATTAAATTTCGAAAATAAATTTTTAAAAATAAATTATTGTTTTCAATGACAGAAAAATTAGACATTGTTGCGTCTTCCTTCTTTACTCTTAGACGTGGATGAAAGAACATTTAATTCTGAATAATTTGATATCAATATGATGTGTGTGCTGCAATTCACTCATGAAGCATTGCACAAAGTTATTCAGTGTACATGTAACGGTCATCGAAGTCAGGGCCTCGCGGTCCGATGCACGGTGAGCAGTAACGACCGTGTCACTTCCCACATAACGGGAATCACTTTCGGCAAAAGAAGGTCATTATTACTGTCTAAATCATCTGAAAATTCATGGATGTCGGCCTCATTCGGCCTTGAATATGGCCTAGCCATTGCTATAAAAAGATAACGCAAGCACGTGCAACAACGGAGTTACGAAAAGGAGTAAAATTGTAGTTTACGAAGTGGATCGAACACACGATATACCAAAGAAACGAAATAAACTATAAACAATACTCATAGCAAGATCAACTTGTTGTATTCATAAGCCAATCAAAACAGATCCATTCAATAACAACTTCAAATAACCACAACATAAACATTCACGCCAACAGATTTCATTTGTCGAAAATAAAAATATTTTGTAGGGCTGGTGGATATATCTGTTGAGTTAAACCCAAATTCAACGCTTTAATGTACCGTCACGATCAACTGTTACGATTTAACAGCTACGCAAATGATCGAAATCCGTAAATAAGACAGAGCCGATATATCGGCGCCATGGGCGTTTTCGCCATAACCTCTCGCGCCGATAGATCGGCGCGCTGAGTGCGAAAGGGTTAAGTTTGACGGCCAGACCAGTCGCCGCTGCTTGTGTTCAGAGGAGACCGCTCGGACCCCTCAAGTACCCTGAGATACACCTCTCCCGCTACTATGAGAGGGGTAGTGGTGGTGAAGCCTGCCGCACACGCGACGATTGTTTACAGTCCGCAGGCAGTTAGCAGGTGGTGCGCCGCACATCAACCTTGGCCGGAAGGAGGGCTCCGACTCGCCGTACACTGGTTGACCTCACTGGAGTAGAGCGGGCCCGTACTCCACCACAGTGGCGGTACGGCGCCGCACGGCTGCGGGGGCACTGAAACATTAAGATCTCGGCGGAAGAATTTTGTTGGACCATAATGATTTTAGGGTACAGTCTTTGTGGTGAGGCTGAGGGGCCAGCGGCGTGGAAGTTTTTATTTCATTTTAATTAGCCAATGGTGTGTTTGAGCAGGAGACGGGAGCTTGGTAATGGCCTAGGTGGACAGGACAGCAGTTTAACTGACGGGGGAGGTTGTACAATGAATATTTAAATACAAAGAACATGATTCAAAGGGCAGAAGGCCTCAACATGAAACCCAAAATATAACCTTCAGATTTCTTTCAAAAGGTAAAAAAAAAAATAAAAACCAGCTAAGTTAGCGCGGAAATTACACAGGTTTCACCTGCGACAGGTGAACCCTAAAGATCCTCTCGGTGGCTGGGTTGCTTAATAATAAAGTAACGGGTGTGAGGAAATCGAGAATAATACACGGCCCATGAAATCTGGGTGCAAGCTTGCCCGCGGGAACAAAATTCTTGATCATTACTTGGTCGCCTACCTTCAAATTGGTGGGTCTCCGTCCACGATCATATCTTTCCCTAACCTTTCCATGAGACACTTTAAGATTGGCCTTAGCCTTCTTCCAAAGATCTTTAATACTATCCGGATCTATTGTCTCAGATAGAATATCACACAGAGACCAAAGGTTAGAGAGCGGCGTGTTTGGAACAAACTTGAACATCAAGAAAGCTGGAGTAAATTTATGGAATTCATGAACCGCCGAATTCAAAGCAAAAGCTAACCAATGCAGTGACGTGTCCCACCTAGAATGATCTTCATGATGATATGCAATCAGCGCCGACCTCAGATTACGATTGACCCCTTCAGCCAGAGATGGTTGAGGATAGTAAGCAGAAGTTGTTACATGAGAGATAGATAGATCAAAACAAAATTTAAGAAAGAGATTGGATGTGAAAGCTTTCGCATTATCGGACAAAATATATTGACACGGACCAAAAGAAGCAAAGATAGAATTTAAACAGGAAATGGTGGCCTGGGCGGTAGCCAGCTTAGTCGGAAATAAACATGAGAATCTAGTGAAGCCATCTACACACACAAGGATGAACTTGTTGGCATTCCCCTTTGACTGGGGGAAGGGTCCGACGTAGTCGATATACAGACGTTCCATTGGGCGCGATGCTCGATGAGAAGACAATAGGCCTACCTTGGTGGACATGGTGGGTTTACTAAGCAAGCAAGATTTACAAGCTTTAACTGGTTCACGAATTTCACCGTCCATACCTTTCCAAATAAACATCTCCCGGATCTTTTCACGGGTTTTGAAGATACCTAAATGCCCCCCTAATGGGGTCTCATGATAGTACTTGAAGATCATGGGCACAAGAACGGCTGGAACCACCACCTTCATCTTCTTATCATGCCTCGACGGGCAACATAAAATACCATTCCTCAGCACATAAAGGACGACATGTTCCCCAGAAGAAATGGTTTCCATGATAGGGGCCAGGGTCGGATCTTCACGTTGATATTTCTCAAGACCCCTAAACAACATGGGAGCATCAGTTAAAATGGAATTAACCTCAGGTCGTATGGACTCGGGAGGAGAAGAACTATCGACCAGTTCATGGGTCTCTACATCATTGGAAAACATACGACTGAGTCCGTCTGCCACAACATTTTCAGTACCTCTGATATGCCTAACGTCAAATTGGAAGGCAGAAATTCGGATGGCCCACCGGGCTATACGACCAGTACGAAGCGGGCTACCTAAGACCCAGCTTAAGGCTTGGTTATCAGTCTCCAAGTCGAACTTGACATGTTCCAGATAAAGGCGGAATTTTTCTAGCGCAAACAAGACAGCCAAACCCTCAATTTCATAGATGGAATACTTGGCTTCTTGAGCCGAAAGACTCCTAGATGCATAGGCGATGGGTCGCCTCCCTAGTTCGGTCTCTTGAAGAAGGACTGCTGCCACCGCCGACGACGACGCGTCGGTTTGGACGATGAATTTCTTAGAGAAATCGGGCATAGCGAGGACAGGGGCATTACAGAGAGCTAATTTGAGATCTTCAAAAGCGGCTTGTTGAGAAGGTCTCCACTCAAATTTGACGCCTTTCCTACGTAGTAAGTTCAAGGGCGCCGCTCTATTGGCGAAATTTGGAATAAATTTCCTGAAGAAATTCACCATACCAATGAACCTAGCAATACCCTTGATGTCCTTGGGAGGCTTGAAATCACGGATGGCCTGTGTTCTAGAGTGATCTACTGCAACACCATCGGGCGACACAATATGCCCTAGGAATGACATGGAAGGCTTAGCGAAGGCGACCTTGGAAAACTTCACAGTTAACCCAGCCTTACGAAGGCGATTGAGAACTTCTCTCAGATGATCTAGGTGTTCTTCGAAGGTTCTCCGAAAATACGACGACATCATCAAGATAGTGGTACAAGTACTCAAACTTGATGTCGGAGAAGACCTTGTCTAGCAGTCTAGTGAGTACAGCTGCTCCCGTGGGGAGCCCAAAAGGCACGCGGTTGTATTCGCACAAGTTCCAATCCGTGGCAAAAGCAGTCAGATGTTTAGATTCTTCAGCTAGAGGGATCTGATTATACGCTTGATTGAGGTCCAAGATTGTGAAGAACTTCGCTTTACGAATCCATGAAAATCAAGAATGAAGGTCTGGAAGGGGCACGGATTGTAACACCACCCTCCGATTGAGAGCCCTATAATCAATCACAGGCCTGAAGCCTCCTTGGGGTATCTGAACTAGAAAAATCGGCCAAGAGTATGCCGACTTAGACGGCCGAATAATACCATCTTTCAACATGTGATCTATGATTTCTTTCAGCGCTTTCATTTTAGGCGGAGATAGTCTATAAGGTGGAAATCTGACGGGAATGGAATCCGTAACCTCAATCTTGTATTCAATAAGGTCAGTAACACCAAGAGTATCCGAGGAAAACCTCTGGAAACGACTGACACAACTTACGAATACTATCAGCCTGCTCCTCAGGTAGATGCCTAAGATTTAACAACATCTCATCCTGGGTAGGTAAAACAGATGAACACGGCACAGAATTACATTTCAATAAGGGAATTTTACAATTCGAAGCAAATTTGAACGTGCACGACTTGCTCTGAAGGTCGAGCACTAGACCAGTGTCAGACATGAAATCAGCTCCCACTATAATGGGGCAAGACAAGTGCTTAGCCACAAACAGTTTTATTTTCCAAGTGAATTTCAAAATGCGGATCTTAGCATACAGAGAACCTAAAATTTGTAATGGAGATGAGTTGGCCGAAACATATTGAACCGAAGACGAACAAAAATCAGGAAGTTTACAAATAGATTTTTAATTTTGAATACCACTCAGCCGAAATAATTGAACAAACACTGCCTGAATCTAAAAGAGCAGTTACGGGCTCATTATTCAATTCAATTTTGAGAAAAGGAACAGGTGTGGGGGTATCCGCCGCAATCCTAAGACATTCTTTGGGACTTTCAAAAGATAAATTTGAAGACAGAGTTTTCCCTGAAATTTCGACATGATTACTTGGGGCTGAGCCTCGAGAAGAAGGGTTCGCCGACTCAGCCGAAGCCGCTAGTCACTTATTATTATTGGCTTTGGTGGAAGTTGCACCAGAAGTTGAGCAGGAGGGGGTGCTGCTAGCATCGGGCAGTTCTTGGCAATATGTGAAAACGCGCCGCATTTAAAGCAGCCTTGGGATGAACCTGCTCCATTATTTGTCCTACTAGATTTGATCAATGGACATTTATTGCGAAGATGGTCAGGCGACCCGCAAGCGTAACATTTACGGGGTGTGATGGGTCGGCGAGGTGGAGGCTGAAAACTACTGGAGGATGGAGGGGGTTCTTTCGCGACACGCAAGGTATCGGCGTATCTAACTCCTTCGGCTGAGACAGCCATAGCCTCTAACTCAGCGAAAGTTTGCGGACGCGACGCAAAACACAAGTATGATCTGTAAGGTGGTGAAATTCCTTCCACAATAGCCTGTACAATTTGATCTTCAGGGAAATGTAGAGCAAATACCCTAGTGTAAAACTTAATGTCTTGGATGAAGTCTGCCAAATTTTCATCCAACCGTTGTACTCGGTAGTAGTACTTTTGAATGAGCGATGACCTAGCTCGAGCGGGGATAAAGTTTGCCAAGAAATGGGCATGGAAGTCTTCTATGGATGACTGTTCAGCAATTGCCCTAACTATCTTGTCGGAGAGAACACCAATTGCATAGGGATAAATGATCTGCAAAATTTGACACGGAGAAAGAGTAAAAACAAGGGCATGATCCTGAAACTCAACTAAAAATCTTAAGAATGGAATCACGTCACTTGTAGAGTTAACAGAAAAATTAGAAATACCTTTTAGCAACATTGCTAAAGGATGGGGCAAACTGCTGAAACCCTAGGACATAGTAGGAAGGGGCCTAAGTGGCGAAGAAGCAGATTCAGAAGGAGCATTATTTAACACGAAGGGTGGAATGGACGTTCGACGATCGGACACAGTTTCTAATGGGGCAGATGTTCGTTGGGTAGCCTCCGCAGTACTACCTCCTTACTCCTTAGAGGGATCCTCCCCACTTACGATATTTACTACCATAGGCTGGTCGGTTTTTGGAATAGCAGATCCAGATAACAAATGGCTAATTTTACTAGACATTTTAGACAGGTTTTCAGCAACAGCACTAGCTTCCTTACCCTGAAGGTTATTTAACTTCAGAGCCAATAGATCACATACCCTATTATAAAAGTGGTACAATCTGGCCTGTACTCTTTTGAGTTGATTAGGAGATGGATCACTTACTTCAAGAAAACTAACTACAGATGCTAGCTCAGTAGCGTTATCAGTGATCGTGGAGAGAGCGCCATCGATCTCTTTTTCTCCCAAGGTCGGGATGGTAAGAGGCAAATCAAGGAAATCTTTTAACTTATTGGTGTCTATCGCAACCGTGCCTCCAGATTGAACATTCCTAATCGTTAATTCATATATCAATTCCTCCTTGCGCAAATAGCCGGGATGGAGGACGTCGCGAGAGCCGGACATGATGACAGAAAAAATTAAAAAAAAATCCAGCAACTGAGAAAATTGTTAGAGTTCGAAACGAAAACAATGTTTAGCCATCAAAAGGGGCTAAATTGAGACCCATTCAACCACGCTCTGCTACCACTTGTTACGGAGTTATCCGTGGTAGTTAGAGGTGAAAGAAGGTGCGGGCGGGAATAGGCCTCAACTTACGAAATTAAAGTTAATTTAAAACTTTAACAAAGGTTATATTTTCTTTTCAAAATCAACAGATAACAACAACAGAGTAACAGGTACCAAGTAGCAGGAAAACAATTTAAGAAATTACAATTGTTACAAGATTTGGGCTTCGAGTCCCAAGATTAATTTTTGAGCTCTCAGTTCACCACCACAATAGCTACAGGGCAGAAAACCCCTCAGTACAAGGAGTACTTGCTCCTAATTACAATGTTAAGAGGGAAAGAGCAGACCCGCTCTCAATTTTACAAGCCTATCAAAGGCTACAACAAACTTCTTTCCTAACTGCCCTTAAGGCACACATACAGAGAAACAGGGGTATCTTGTACCCAACCTACAGGGCCTTCACATGAAGAAAACAAACTCTGGTTTAATTAAATGGCCCAAAAAACCAAATTGACTGGAGGCGTAGCTTGCACTCCTACATGAAACTTCTTAAAACCTAGGTGGCACTCGGCCAGTTATACAGGGGCTAATCCCATATTAGGGAGGTGACTAGTTGGCAAATAAGTTTAAGACTTTAAGAAGGAACAGAAAAACGGTTATGAAAACATAGTCACCTCAAATTCAAAATGGAGGGGAGTTCGAGAGGGTTAAGCACTCTCTATCCCAAATTGCGGCTAATTTACATGAATACAGTAAGGTTTACATTAAAAAGGATTCAAACCTTCCCCCGCGGGTTAAAACTGCTGAGCTAGCAAGAAATTAAGATGTTAACAGGCCATTACCTTGTAGATGAACTGCTGCTTGGAGAAAGAGGCGCTTTCCGCCTCCTGCTATGTATGTTCACACACTGCGAAAGATGTTACTGAAGTAGCCCGGAGACAAGAAAATCAGCAGGTTTTATACCCTCGTGGAAAATTCGAGACCTTTCAAGAATGAAAAAGACACACCCCTTCAACTTTATTGGTAGACTAGGAATTACACATGGAAACCTGAAGAAAGCAATGATTGGAGGAAAATTACTTACAGAAATTCTGATTGGTTAAATTCAAAACTGGCGGAAAGAGAAGGTTTATACTGCCAACCCAAAAAATGACTAAAATAAATTTAACAAAGAACAAACTTATGAATACCTAATTTCTTCAAAAAACAGTTCCTTCACTTTGCACTAGGGTGCACAATTATAGTTCTTAAGTAGTGCCATCTAGAAGAGAATGCACACTTCTTGCTACAGAGTAAACAAATACAAATCGAAATAGACATAATTCAGAACACTTCAAAATTTACAGTAGAAACATCTTCCGAGAAACCTTTGATTTAATGCAGATTTTAAAGTTCAGAGTTTCTCCTATAGAGAGGTTTCAACTGGCGCAATATTTGAATTCACGGCGTGGAGGTGTACCGCCCGGTACAATAATACTATTCGATTCGATACTAAAATACAAACCTGCAGGGAGAGGAAGAAAAGTATCGTTACTAGGAGCTAAGTGGAAAATGAACAAAACCATAAGATAGAATTAGTTCATTGGAATGATCCAAACAAACTAGTAGAGAGACTGAAAAAGTTAATAGCATCTAGAAGTGCAGGTCATTCGTCACACGAAAACAAAAATCAATATTTTGACAATCGACGAGAGACTTCGAAAATCATGTTTTATTGAATAAATAAACACTGCTTTGGATGAGCTTCCATTCGCAAACGGACTTAAAGTAGTCAGTTTCTCTAAGGATATATCACTAACCTACGAAATTGAATGTGATGACAGAAAGAGCAATAGGCAGCAACTAGCTATAGACAGACTTCTATTTAAGAAACGAATAGACGACACAGAACGAATTCTTTTAGCCAAAATTTATGGACAAAATCAGAGAAGAAATAACGACAGAGCCCCACGCTCCACTACAAAAGAATTTTGAAAGACGGAGTGTAATTAGCAAGGGGAATGATGAACTTCACCACGGTGATCTTGTTGATATGTCACTATTTTCGAAACTTAATAGTGGATACAAATATATGTTAACAGTAACTGATGTTTATTCCAAATATACATGGTCAGTTCCACTTAAAACAAAAACAGGGAAAGGAGTAGTAGAAAATCTGGGACGTATTTATTCGAAATGTAAACGCTTTCCGAAACATCTTCAATCTGACAGAGGAAAACAATTCTATAATACGATTTTTTAACAGTGGATTACAAAAAGAAAAATTAAACATTATTCGACAGGGAGCAGCTTGAAGGCAAGCGTAGTTGAACGCTTCAATCGAGCCCTGAAGCAGTGGTTGTGGCAGAGATTCTCCGCACGTGGTTCTTATCACTGGCTTCGTATTCTACCAAAATTATCAGATGAATATAATAATCGAAAACATCGTACGATTCGTATGAAACTTATAGAAGTTCCAAATGACCTTCAACAACTTGTAAATGTGTACAAATTAAAGAAATAAACGAAAATAAGTCTTCTTATCTGCCAACACTTAAAGTAGGTGACATAGTACTGAGCCGATACCCGCACTCGTATCCCGGAAAATGAGGACAAAGGAGAGAATCAAAACGGGAAACGCGAGGAAACGAGAGCACAAATAACACGAGATCCGGCGATCGCGATTAGGGAAAGGCGACGACATATCAGCCTTGAACTGGCTCCTTGATAGTAGTAATAATACTAAAGGACTAACGTTACTATGAATCAAAACCAAATTTGCACACAAATTCCTAGTTTATTGAAAGAGTAAATTAAGAAGAGAAAATTAATCAATGAAACATGCAAGTAGGATATTGAAAAAATGTTAAAGAGAAATACATACACACTGAGCAAAACATCCAAGTTTTCTCGGCCAAGCTTCCCACCAAATTGGGAACGGTAATAAAGCTCAAATCCAAACGTTCAATTCCGCAATACCCTCATGCTTCCCTCTCAATTTTTTTCCCAAAACGCCCACACAGGTCGATGTTCACTTACATGTATTATTGCTCTTAGTTCATTATAGCATTCATTAGATTACTCATCATAAAGGAATAAAGACATTAATCAAAAAGGGACAAGGAGGCCGAGAAATTCAGTCATAAACCTCCATGGCTGCAAGCCCGAGTTTGCGCACATCAACAGTCAGATATCGCAAAAGAAAAAAAGGAAAAAGAAAACTGGGAATGAGAAATAAAATGACGGCCATAGGAATAAAAAATGTGTCAAATGCAAGTCCCGGTCAGGTACGAGCAAAAATGAAAGAACAAAATAAAAACGTCACATGAATTAATACGGGCAAAATATACATAATATAGTGCGGCTTCTGCTCCGTCCAATCCATACGTACAACACCCACGCACGCACAGCCAACCACCCGAACACAATAATATATATGTGGCGCGAGGCCATCGGTCCGTCCAAAGGGTAATTTCACACACAACGTTCTCCCAATCAAGCCGGGTTACTAAAACAGATTGCCTAAATATAAGGTACACAGTATTCCGTAGGAATGAGAAGCATAGAACACAAGGTATATGCGATAGGCAAACTAAGACACACGAGGTGTACAAGGTCACAATTCGTACAGATCCAATTTTACAGGATCTTACACGAATGACCAACACTCATGTAATAAAAAAAAATGTAGAGGTACATACACTGACTGACAGAGCAAATGCAACACCAAGAAGGAGTGGTCAGAACTTTATGCCAATTGCAGGGTAGACTGACGTCACTGAGGTATGCTCATGATGTGAAATGCGCCGCTGTGCTGCGCACGTAGCGAACGATAAATGGGACACGGCGTTGCCGAATGGCCCACTTCGTATCGTGATTTCTCAGCCGACAGTCATTGTAGAACGTGTTGTCGTGTGCCACAGGACACGTGTATAGCCAAGAATGCCAGGCCGCCGTCAACGGAGGCATTTCCAGCAGACAGACGACTTTACGAGGGGTATGGTGATCGGGCTGAGAAGTGCAGGTTGGTCGCTTCGTCAAATCGCAGCCGATACCCATAGGGATGTGTCCACGGTGCAGCGCCTGTGGCGAAGATGGTTGGCGCAGGGACATGTGGCACGTGCGAGGGGTCCAGGCGCAGCCCGAGTGACGTCAGCACGCGAGGATCGGCGCATCCGCCGCCAAGCGGTGGCAGCCCCGCACGCCACGTCAAGACACCCTGGCTGTTCCAATATCGACCAGAACAATTTCCCGTCGATTGGTTGAAGGAGGCCTGCACTCCCGGCGTCCGCTCAGAAGACTACCATTGACTCCACAGCATAGACGTGCACGCCTGGCATGGTGCCGGGCTAGAGCGACTTGGATGAGGGAGTGGCGGAACGTCGTGTTCTCCGATGAGTCACGCTTCTGTTCTGTCAGTGATAGTCACCGCAGACGAGTGTGGCGTCGGCGTGGAGAAAGGTCAAATCCGGCAGTAACTGTGGAGCGCCCTACCGCTAGACAACGCGGCATCATGGTTTGGGGCGCTATTGCGTATGATTCCACGTCACCTCTAGTGCGTATTCAAGGCACGTTAAATGCCCGCCGCTACGTGCAGCATGTGCTGCGGCCGGTGGCACTCCCGTACCTTCAGCGGCTGCCCAATGCTCTGTTTCAGCAGGATAATGCCCGCCCACACACTGCTCGCATCTCCCAACAGGCTCTACGAGTTGTACAGATGCTTCCGTGGCCAGCGTACTCTCCGGATCTCTCACCAATCGAACACGTGTGGGATCTCATTGGACGCCGTTTGCAAACTCTGTCCCAGCCTCGTACGGACGATCAACTGTGGCAAATGGTTGACAGAGAATGGAGAACCATTCCTCAGGACACCATCCGCACTCTTATTGACTCTGTACCTCGACGTGTTTCTGCGTGCATCGCCGCTCGCGGTGGTCCTACATCCTACTGAGTCGATGCCGTGCGCATTGTGTAACCTGCATATCGGTTTGAAATAAACATCAATTATTCGTCCGTGCCGTCTCTGTTTTTCCCCCCAACTTTCATCCCTTTCGAACCACTCCTTCTTGGTGTTGCATTTGCTCTGTCAGTCAGTGTAAATTCGAAGCAATGGGACCGCACATCAGATAGGCAAATAACACGCCCGACACATCTACACACACACACACACACACACACACACACACACACACACACACACACATACACACACACACACACAAAACCGTGCGCTCGAGGACAGAATAGCATGCACCAAAAGGTAAAATAAAAATGCACGTACCTGAGAAATATAAGAATACAATAAAATAGTCAGATAGGGATAATCACAGTTTAAATCTGCTAAAAACCTTCTGATAGGTCAGAA
This sequence comes from Anabrus simplex, assembly GCF_040414725.1. Taxonomy (NCBI): domain Eukaryota; kingdom Metazoa; phylum Arthropoda; class Insecta; order Orthoptera; family Tettigoniidae; genus Anabrus; species Anabrus simplex. Next base: position 181,165 of record NC_090278.1, on the reverse strand, counting down.
AAGCAGTCTCCGACGAGGATGGCCAACGCTGAGACTACTATTAGGTGTTTGAAGACTATATTTTCATCATTTGACCCTAGTCAGTACTTGGTTTCTGAAAACGCTAGAGATTTCACTTCCAACCTATTCAAGAAGTTCTGTTTTAGCCTTTCGATTTCTCACGTGACGACATCTCCCTATTACCCCCAGCCTTCGTACGCTGAGAGAGTCAACCGGAATTTTCGCTCTGCCATCATCGCGTATCATCATCAAGATGTTCAGAGGTGGGACACTCCGTTGCCGTGGCTCGCTTATACGTTCAATTCCGCTGTCCACGATGCGCACCAATTTCCCCCCTTTCCTCTCATGTTTTCGTTTGTTTCCAACTCCCCGCTTTCTAATCTATGGCATATTAATGAGTTGTTGCCTGAAAGGGTGGATTCCCTTAACATCCTTACTAATTCCAAGAAAGCTAAGGAGAATCTTAAGGTGTCCTATCAAAGAAGAAAGGAGCGCTATGATAAGGGACGTCGTCCTACCAGTCTGGCGGTCGAAGATAATGTATTTATTAAGAATTTCATTCCTTCCGGAAAGCTGGCTCCTCGTTTTTGTGGTCCATCTCTGATTCTTTATTTTCTTACTTCGGTCACCCTATTGGTGAAAGACACCGGGACGGGGGGAAGGGGGTTTCGCACTCATCTCTCGCAGGTCCAATCCGCTTAGTGCGTTTTTCTGTCTTTAATTGTTTAGCGATAACCTGCGCTGCCTGTTATGTTATTTTCAATTTGGGTGCGTTTCTTCCCTAGTGGTTTGGTAACTGGAGTATTTGGAAGTCTGTAAGTTTGTAAGAATTTTGTTGCCTTTCTCCTCTACACCCGGCACGATGCCTGGGTCTTTTTTGCCATCTCATTCCTTCGTTCTTATCGGCTTTTGCGTGACAAAATCGCTGACCTTTAAACATTTGTGTTGCACTAGTATGGAGGTCCTACCTTCGCCCGTCGCCCCTCACGTGGGCGAATCTTGGCGTGCGCCGACTCCTTGGCCCGATCCTCTTGGCCACCGTTTATTTATGCACCCTGTGGGCCAGCGTCCGTTGCCGGTAGTGGGGCGCATGCTCAATTTGGTTTTCTACGTCTGCCTCACGCTATGCTTTATGGCTGATCTTGGACCTTGCTGGTACCCGTCTTAATTCGGCGTTGGAAGCCGAAAATATCGTCTTATGATGCTGTTGGAATGCCTTCTTTTCTTGGAAAATGAGTCGTGTTTTATCCCAGGTTGTTAATCTTCACGGACTCTGCTTTCATCGGTTATTTGCCAAGCAAGAATATGTGTTCACTAATGTTATTGGTTGTTAAACAAGTTGATGTGTACCTATTGCAAAGAAAGGACTTGTTCTCAAGAATTCTCATGTCTGAGAAGCAATAAACCTCCCCAACCTAGTTGGGATTTAGGAAGGGAGATCTGAACCGTGAATTTCTCTCCCTCGTCGTTCACCTTCGTTATTTTGAATTTTATGATCTATGGCAGATCGATCTGTATTTATTGTGATATTATTTATGTGTATGATCTTTCCCTGTCTTTTAATAAATTATATTTTGCCCCTTTCTTTTTATGGAGCGAGGGAAAAGGGAAGTTTTCTGCCGCCGTGGTGTACTCCTATTCCGGTTGGCAGGCCTGCTTCTTCCCTTCACGCCCCGCTCGACTGGAAAGGGGGCGTGGCACGTATATGCTGGGGTCAGTGCCTCTAGCAGAGACTTCCTGATATCGCTGTGTACGAGTAACTTGGCTTGGCCGCTAGCGTGGGCTTGCCACGCTCGCTCCTCAACCCCAGGCCGTCTACGGGTGTTGCGGTAGGAATTTCGCTTCTCGAGATTTCTTTTGGGCTAAGGGAGGGAGAATGTTTCTATCCTGAAAATGTATTGTCCTATTATAATAATTTTTGGGGAAGCCTGCGGGCGTAGTTATTCGATATGAATTAATTCCTTAGAATGGGCAGTCCATACTTTTCGGGGTAGCTGAGGTGAATAATGACACTCCAGATATTGTGGAAGTCCATGTTCAGCCCCCATCGTCATGGAGATAAGAAGGGTAGGAAAAGAAGATGTCCGAAATGACCGAAAATGCGTGTGTATATGTGTTGCTTCCAGCATAGCCCTCATACCAAATGGGTAATCATATGACTTACTATCTGAAAAAAAAAACACTATTGGTGTAAAACACCCCTAGCACTCTAGGGTAGGGGGTGAAATATACAAATAAATACAAATGACTGATATTAATGTCGAATACATTGTTTACGAGACCACTGAGTTGTACTGTGACACTCTGGATGATGTTACAGAATAGCTTTCAACGAAACTCGGTACATATTTGATTTACCATCTGGAAAAAGAATACTATGGGGATGAATCATCCCGAACCCCGCTCGAAGTGGTGAATGGGAGGGGATAACATGTAAAAATAATTGAAAATAACCGATATTAATGTCGAATCAGTTGTTTATATGTCGCCAAGAGGAATTGTGATGCTCTGGATACCGTTTAAGTCCACGTTACGCCTCCATTGAGAAGGTGGGGCTGAGATAGGCTTAGAAATAAATAGTATGAAATGACCGAGATTAGTGTTGAATCCAAACCTTTCGAGGTCGCAAGGCAGGTAGGTGACAGTCTCAATGACAATTTAAACCATATCTGTAGGACGAAGGTAAATACATATAGTTATCACTTTTTTTTTTTTACAGTATCAAATACTTCCTAGTTAATTCAAGTTTTCACAAGGAGAAAGGTTTACTTGAAAATTAAGTAATATAAAACTTGAAATCAAACCCATCTAAATTACTCTAAAACTATGTATGTATGTATGTATGTATTGCACCCGTCATGCCGGGCTCAGCTCGGCCGGTGAGCGAAGATCTCTAGGGTGTAGATCGTTCGCTTATCGGCTGTGCGAAAAATTTAAAGTGCAGGGATAGATGATGAACTAGTGGCAAATGAGAGAAAGCTGAATAGGTTTTACACATTTATTACAACTACTGCTCTTCATAAACTTCACAATAATTTACAAAATCTAGGTATTTTGTTTATATGATTAGTCTTCTTTTATGTCGTAGTCACATAGACACTTCATTGAAAAATCGAACAGCAAAAGGGCTGAATCTGCAAGTATAATATTTATATTTTAGTGGAAAATTAATTAAATAATTAATAATAATTGATTTGAGATGATCTCTCCCATTGATAATTTAACAACTTGAAAATAAACTTCCTTCCTTCATAGATTTGATTTTAAACAAGTTTGAAAATGATCATTTTCATTCCTCTTCGAAAATTAAATAAAAATTCGTCTCTCAAAAAATTACGGTTAAGTCGTCTTCCTTGACCTTTAAATTAATTATTAAACTCAACTTTATAATTATTTAGTAGTTGCTTCTCACATAATGGCTCGGAACTTGACCTCATGTCAATCGCTGTTTATCCATTAATTGAAATAATTAATTAATTGACACTTACAATTTAATTTTTGTGAGTTCAATCCACTGACATGGCCTATACTCATTTATGTGTATTCGTTAAGTAAGATCCTATTCTTCCTTAAAAATGAATAAAATTCACTAAAGGTTGAAATTCATTCAAATGGTGAACCACTAAAGTTGGCGTAAATTAGGCCAAAAATGTCATGAAATAACGAAGAGCATCATCACAAATATGGATTTGAAACTTACATTAAGCAAAGTACAGTCAAATCACACACACTACACTCACACAAAGATACACGGAAATGTTATATACATATTTACACGAACGCTAGCCCTTGACTATTAATTTTTATGTTTAGACAAAATTAGGAAAGTTATTCTCATGATGACACTATCGTGGTGACCTCCTCTCATCAACTGGAAATGTGACAGAGCAATGACTATCACTTTATTAAGGAACACATGTATACGACGATGTTCAGAGAAAATTTACGAACACAAAATCATCCAAAAATCATCGATAAAATCGCTTAAACATAGGCCAGAATTAACATTTCGCGCACGCGGTTCATGAGCTACGATATTTATTTTTACTTCTCCACTATAATTGTGATTCTCGATTAATCTGCACTCACAACGAAGAAATTACATCAAGTAACATATTCTATTCTTAAATTGACTCACTAATGGATGCACAGCTCGACTGCTGAATTCAATAATATCCATCTATCAGTCAACTTATCATCACAACACAGCAAATATATAAAAAAATTGTATCGGTCAGATACTGCCATTTCCCAGGCCTATATTACAATAAATGAGCGCACATCAACCATTTTCAATAATAACTAATATTATGCTCATGACCTTAGGTGTTCTTTTACGCGATAATTTAGTTAAATTATTTTTATTATTATTATTATTATTTTCCCTGGCCGCGCAAGATCATACGTGCGGAAGCTACTGCACAATAATATTTCAGATGACTCTATTGCACACAAAATTCAACCATACGTCGCATAAATGAAGAATGAACTCTGACATAATAGAATCCACGAAATTACTGTCCCATTTGATCTCATTTAAAGTCTAAGATATTCAAATAGTCCTAGTTTAACGTTGAGGTCATTTTACATTTATTTCTCCTGCCACAATGAACTCGGGACAGTTGAAACACTTCTCGAAGACATCCACTCAAACAAACTAATAGGTTCAAATACTCACTCATCCTCAATCTACCATCACCAAGAAAGAAGAGATGGAAAAATTCTAACTAATAGAAAATTTCTAAACAAATAAGTAGAGGCTATGTCATTACAATTACATTACAAAAGGAAAGAAAGAATAACAAAGTTTAAATATTACTTGGTGGTGACTGTCGGCTGTAGAACTCGGACTGATGACCTAGTGCATTATCACATTACGCACCATCGATCCGGGTCACGCCCGCCTGGACTGCCTTACATTTTACTCGTGCATTGGAGACATGCTGGGGCGCTGGAAATCACACCATTCACCAAGAAAGAAGACTGGCATCCTGACTTGGGCTCGAACCGGTGATCTCTTCTGTGGAATTTCTTGTGAAGCTGAAACTAAAAATCACGTCTAAGACAAGGTCCAAAACTCACACCGATGTCTGATAAGATGGTAAAGAAACTTAACTTTTGAAATCTGTTGAATTATAGGTGGGATCCGAAAATATCTGAACTGCAGTTGTTATAAGTTGTAGGCTCTGAATGACGAAGTCCCCTCAGCAAGCGAAGTGCGTCTTCTTCCGTCCGTAGTTGAAGCTAGAGTAATTCTCCACTCGACGTGTTCAGAGGTAGAAATTTTTGAGTAAATTTTCCCTAGGAAAACCCATTATTCACTGTCTTAAGACAGGGGTGCGTCTTTTCCTCATAAGCGATTGGTTAATTTATTAACTTCGCACCAAATTAATCGCTTGATTGGCTGCCATAGTCAGACGTCACGCACCTTCACAATTATCGATCGAGCACTTGACATACATTCTGCCTGGTCACGTGGCATTCACGGCTGATTTGAAGGTTATTTGGCTAGCTGTATCTGCGCTCTCCCCTCGTTTGTCCTTGAGTGGAATTCCCAGCCACCTGGCGTATCTCGCTTAGCCAGCTCGATGTGATACAACTCCCTTCCTGGTTCACAAAATAATATTTCAACACACAGCAGTAATAAAATATTTTCCAATAAATGATTTTTACCAATTTTGAAGGGGACATTTTCTCCCTTGGTTGGTTAATGATTTAGTCGGAAGATGAAATCATTAATGCTGGAAATAGACCTTTAACATGTTCCCTGAAAAATTTGAGTGGTAAACACGTGTCACACTTCTATACCATATTTTCAGCTCTTGTTCCGGCACGTAGCCTCCTGTTGTCCGCTTCTAGTGCTGCCCCCAATAGTCGAAGTTGATTCATTAACGTGTCTTATTGACAGTACAAGGGCTAGAATTCAGGCTATCTCCCGTTAGTTCGGGGATTGTTTTTTTTTTTTTTTTAATAGCGCCCTGACTCTGTTCTTCTCTTTCAGGACGTTCCCTCTCTTCCTTTTCTTTGGCTCTCTGATATTCTAGGCTCTCGGCGCCGACCATGTCAGGATTGACGTCTTGGTCGTGGATAGCACGGTGCCATTTGCGTCGTTCTTGGTTGGATTGTTGGAGCTCGCGGAGATATTTTTCACGCTCTTCTTGCCTCCAGTTCCTCTTCCGGGTTTCGAATCTGCGGTCGTTGGGTTCTCTTCTCCAGCTATCTCTATTATTTTCATACGGCCTTCTCCGATTGTTCCGCCGGTAGTAATTCCATTCTCTTTCGTTCCTATAGCCTGGTCTTGGAGAACGATCCCTAGACGGTCTTTCTTCATTTTCGCGATTCCGGATTCTCCCTTGGCTGGCAAGGTTCCTGTCGTCTGGTCGATTGACAGTTGCATGGAACACCTGTTGCTCTGGGTTTGTACTCCGCCTAGACGGCTCCCTGGATGTCATATCTAACTGTCTGAGAATAGCCTCCGCTTGAATTGCCGTCTGAACGTTCGAGGCTATCATAATTCTTTGGATATCCGCAGGCAGCTGTCTTACTATGACCTTTATGAGCTCAGTTTCTGTAGGTGGCGCGTCAAGCTCACGCAATTTGCGTAATTGACTTGAAAAAAATTCTGAGAAGCGCGTGGGTGTGGATTGTGCATATTTCTTAGCGTACAGTTCTGTCTTAAGTTGGTCCTGAATATCTGAGTTCCAGTACTTCTCTAAAAATGCCCTTTTAAAACCTTCAAAATCGTCAAACGAGTATCGGAAGGCTGTAAACCACGTCAACACTGAGTTTTCCAGGTATCTCTCGGTTACTCGTAGCTGACGTTCCACAGGGATTTTATTATCTCGGAAGAACTCCTGCAATTCGTTAATAAAACTCTTGGGGGTTATTCCTTTTACATTATTAAACTTCTTTGGGTGATCCTCATGCAATCGTATTATATTCACGATTTGGGTTTGACCAGAAGTGTTCAGTTGACTCGTTTCCCCTCTAACAGGCTCTAAAAATGGGTTGGTGGTGTTTACGGGAACGTTTAGAATTACTCTTTCATCGGTCTTGGGAGTTGAGAATTGAACTTCCTCGGATACACGTTTCTCCAGTTGTCCCTGCCATTCTAACAGAGAATTAGCTACAATGTTATTACTCTCTCCTTGTAACTTGAGTAGCTTTAGTTCCTTGGTAAGCTCCTGTATTTCTCCCTGTAATTCCTGTTTGTAGACTTTCGAACTGGCTCTAACTTCACTTATTTCCTTATCCACGGATGTTTTCATTGTTTCAAGACTCTGCTGGGTCTCCTCGATTGTCTCATAAAAGTATTCGAGTCGCTCCGAATTAGTGACTTGGGCTACCTTAATCTCGGCTATTACGCCCTTCTCCACCTGTTTTACCGTTTCATAGATTTCGGTGAACTTCCTGCTCCATGCGGTTTTAGTTGCAGACAAGTCCTCGGCATTGTCACTAATTTTCTCTTCAATGGTCCTAAAATTTCCTTTCACTTCGTCCTTGTATTGGTCTAGTCCATGCAGTATTCCTGTCTGTACTTTGGCTAGTCTTTCGCTAAACTCATTTGACATAGCTGACATAGAGCTATCGATTCCGGCTTGAATTTCCCCTTTCAGGTTAGAAAATTTTTGCTTAACGGACACCAACTCGCTCTGGACCGACGCTAATTTTCCGTTAAATAATTTAACGTCCATGTGCAGTTTCTCTAAGTTTTCATCCGTCCTAGCTTGAATTTCCTCTAGGGCACCCTTAAGATCTTGTTTGAGTTTGTCCTGTCCTGCATTCAGTTTTCCTGTTAGTGTAAGTTCCAACTGAGTGTTATTTTCGGTTAATTTGCGTTCTAGTTGAGCATTCACATTCTCACTAATCTCACGTTTTAACAATTCATTGTTCTCACCTAACTCACGTTTTAATTCCTGTTTCAATAAGTTATTATTTTCAGCTAACTCCTGTTTCAGTAAATCACTATTTTCATTTAGCCCAACTTTTAGCTCCTGTTTCAATAAGTTACTATTTTCACCTAACTTTTGTTCCAAACTGTCTTTCAAGTCCGCAGTCACTACCTCTAGGAGCCTACGAAGGTCCTCCATAGTAACAGTACCCATTCTAATTTGAGACAACTAGCAGTTCAGACATTGGACGGACCAGGTTCGATGGTCTAATACCCGTGTTCAGATCGACAGTCACGTGTGGATTGAATTCACAGTCATAAAAGAAGATTATTATCGCATAAAATAATATCTTATAATTTAAGTCCAAACTATGCGGAAATCTGCCGCAAAAGATAAATTTTGAAAATATCATCCAGATTTTGTTTCTAATATAGCACCAAGGCCCTCCCTAACCTTTAACATGAGCATAGTTCGCCACAAAAATTTGGGCTAATAAATGTCACAAATAAACCTGAATTTTTTTTAATTTGCCACTGCATCTTGTTTGCATCCAAATTCTGGACTACAAGATCGAGTTCTTTTATTGGTACAGCCAATAAATCGGGCCCCACGTTGGGCGCCAAATCTATACCTGCACCCGTCATGCCGGGCTCAGCTCGGCCGGTGAGCGAAGATCTCTAGGGTGTAGATCGTTCGCTTATCGGCTGTGCGAAAAATTTAAAGTGCAGGGATAGATGATGAACTAGTGGCAAATGAGAGAAAGCTGAATAGGTTTTACACATTTATTACAACTACTGCTCTTCATAAACTTCACAATAATTTACAAAATCTAGGTATTTTGTTTATATGATTAGTCTTCTTTTATGTCGTAGTCACATAGACACTTCATTGAAAAATCGAACAGCAAAAGGGCTGAATCTGCAAGTATAATATTTATATTTTAGTGGAAAATTAATTAAATAATTAATAATAATTGATTTGAGATGATCTCTCCCATTGATAATTTAACAACTTGAAAATAAACTTCCTTCCTTCATAGATTTGATTTTAAACAAGTTTGAAAATGATCATTTTCATTCCTCTTTGAAAATTAAATAAAAATTCGTCTCTCAAAAAATTACGGTTAAGTCGTCTTCCTTGACCTTTAAATTAATTATTAAACTCAACTTTATAATTATTTAGTAGTTGCTTCTCACATAATGGCTCGGAACTTGACCTCATGTCAATCGCTGTTTATCCATTAATTGAAATAATTAATTAATTGACACTTACAATTTAATTTTTGTGAGTTCAATCCACTGACATGGCCTATACTCATTTATGTGTATTCGTTAAGTAAGATCCTATTCTTCCTTAAAAATGAATAAAATTCACTAAAGGTTGAAATTCATTCAAATGGTGAACCACTAAAGTTGGCGTAAATTAGGCCAAAAATGTCATGAAATAACGAAGAGCATCATCACAAATATGGATTTGAAACTTACATTAAGCAAAGTACAGTCAATGATATAGATGATGATGATTCCCATAGGGAATCAGAAATATTTTGTCCTGAATGAGTAAATTTATAATACCAATGTAAATGGTCCGTTATTGGACATTATAAATTTTCCAGCTAATTCATTCTTGGTTGCCAGCGTTTCGCCCTCGTGTGCTAGGGTGGGCTCATCAGTTGGTACCTAGCACACCTACCAATACGCTGGCTAGTGCATACCGTGGAGGCCACTGCGTAGGCTAACTGGAGCCACCGGCAGTGCCAATGCACTAAGAGACTTTGTCTCATCACTAAAAATTGATGCCTGCTTGGCCATCAGATGATATAGATGATGATGATTCCCATAGGGAATCAGAAATATTTTGTCCTGAATGAGTAAATTTATAATACCAATGTAAATGGTCCGTTATTGGACATTATAAATTTTCCAGCTAATTCATTCTTGGTTGCCAGCGTTTCGCCCTCGTGTGCTAGGGTGGGCTCATCACTTGGTACCTAGCACACCTACCAATACGCTGGCTAGTGCATACCGTGGAGGCCACTGCGTAGGCTAACTGGAGCCACCGGCAGTGCCAATGCACTAAGAGACTTTGTCTCATCACTAAAAATTGATGCCTGCTTGGCCATCAGATGATATAGATGATGATGATTCCCATAGGGAATCAGAAATATTTTGTCCTGAATGAGTAAATTTATAATACCAATGTAAATGGTCCGTTATTGGACATTATAAATTTTCCAGCTAATTCATTCTTGGTTGCCAGGTGTGCTAGGTACCAACTGATGAGCCCACCCTAGCACACGAGGGCGAAACGCTGGCAACCAAGAATGAATTAGCTGGAAAATTTATAATGTCCAATAACGGACCATTTACATTGGTATTATAAATTTACTCATTCAGGACAAAATATTTCTGATTCCCTATGGGAATCATCATCATCTATATCATCTGATGGCCAAGCAGGCATCAATTTTTAGTGATGAGACAAAGTCTCTTAGTGCATTGGCACTGCCGGTGGCTCCAGTTAGCCTACGCAGTGGCCTCCACGGTATGCACTAGCCAGCGTATTGGTAGGTGTGCTAGGTACCAAGTGATGAGCCCACCCTAGCACACGAGGGCGAAACGCTGGCAACCAAGAATGAATTAGCTGGAAAATTTATAATGTCCAATAACGGACCATTTACATTGGTATTATAAATTTACTCATTCAGGACAAAATATTTCTGATTCCCTATGGGAATCATCATCATCTATATCATCTGATGGCCAAGCAGGCATCAATTTTTAGTGATGAGACAAAGTCTCTTAGTGCATTGGCACTGCCGGTGGCTCCAGTTAGCCTACGCAGTGGCCTCCACGGTATGCACTAGCCAGCGTATTGGTAGGTGTGCTAGGTACCAACTGATGAGCCCACCCTAGCACACGAGGGCGAAACGCTGGCAACCAAGAATGAATTAGCTGGAAAATTTATAATGTCCAATAACGGACCATTTACATTGGTAAGTACAGTCAAATCACACACACTACACTCACACAAAGATACACGGAAATGTTATATACATATTTACACGAACGCTAGCCCTTGACTATTAATTTTTATGTTTAGACAAAGTTAGGAAAGTTATTCTCATGATGACACTATCGTGGTGACCTCCTCTCATCAACTGGAAATGTGACAGAGCAATGACTATCACTTTATTAAGGAACACATGTATACGACGATGTTCAGAGAAAATTTACGAACACAAAATCATCCAAAAATCATCGATAAAATCGCTTAAACATAGGCCAGAATTAACATTTCGCGCACGCGGTTCATGAGCTACGATATTTATTTTTACTTCTCCACTATAATTGTGATTCTCGATTAATCTGCACTCACAACGAAGAAATTACATCAAGTAACATATTCTATTCTTAAATTGACTCACTAATGGATGCACAGCTCGACTGCTGAATTCAATAATATCCATCTATCAGTCAACTTATCATCACAACACAGCAAATATATAAAAAAATTGTATCGGTCAGATACTGCCATTTCCCAGGCCTATATTACAATAAATGAGCGCACATCAACCATTTTCAATAATAACTAATATTATGCTCATGACCTTAGGTGTTCTTTTACGCGATAATTTAGTTAAATTATTTTTATTATTATTATTATTATTTTCCCTGGCCGCGCAAGATCATACGTGCGGAAGCTACTGCACAATAATATTTCAGATGACTCTATTGCACACAAAATTCAACCATACGTCGCATAAATGAAGAATGAACTCTGACATAATAGAATCCACGAAATTACTGTCCCATTTGATCTCATTTAAAGTCTAAGATATTCAAATAGTCCTAGTTTAACGTTGAGGTCATTTTACATTTATTTCTCCTGCCACAATGAACTCGGGACAGTTGAAACACTTCTCGAAGACATCCACTCAAACAAACTAATAGGTTCAAATACTCACTCATCCTCAATCTACCATCACCAAGAAAGAAGAGATGGAAAAATTCTAACTAATAGAAAATTTCTAAACAAATAAGTAGAGGCTATGTCATTACAATTACATTACAAAAGGAAAGAAAGAATAACAAAGTTTAAATATTACTTGGTGGTGACTGTCGGCTGTAGAACTCGGACTGATGACCTAGTGCATTATCACATTACGCACCATCGATCCTGGTCACGCCCGCCTGGACTGCCTTACATTTTACTCGTGCATTGGAGACATGCTGGGGCGCTGGAAATCACACCATTCACCAAGAAAGAAGACTGGCATCCTGACTTGGGCTCGAACCGGTGATCTCTTCTGTGGAATTTCTTGTGAAGCTGAAACTAAAAATCACGTCTAAGACAAGGTCCAAAACTCACACCGATGTCTGATAAGATGGTAAAGAAACTTAACTTTTGAAATCTGTTGAATTATAGGTGGGATCCGAAAATATCTGAACTGCAGTTGTTATAAGTTGTAGGCTCTGAATGACGAAGTCCCCTCAGCAAGCGAAGTGCGTCTTCTTCCGTCCGTAGTTGAAGCTAGAGTAATTCTCCACTCGACGTGTTCAGAGGTAGAAATTTTTGAGTAAATTTTCCCTAGGAAAACCCATTATTCACTGTCTTAAGACAGGGGTGCGTCTTTTCCTCATAAGCGATTGGTTAATTTATTAACTTCGCACCAAATTAATCGCTTGATTGGCTGCCATAGTCAGACGTCACGCACCTTCACAATTATCGATCGAGCACTTGACATACATTCTGCCTGGTCACGTGGCATTCACGGCTGATTTGAAGGTTATTTGGCTAGCTGTATCTGCGCTCTCCCCTCGTTTGTCCTTGAGTGGAATTCCCAGCCACCTGGCGTATCTCGCTTAGCCAGCTCGATGTGATACAACTCCCTTCCTGGTTCACAAAATAATATTTCAACACACAGCAGTAATAAAATATTTTCCAATAAATGATTTTTACCAATTTTGAAGGGGACATTTTCTCCCTTGGTTGGTTAATGATTTAGTCGGAAGATGAAATCATTAATGCTGGAAATAGACCTTTAACATGTTCCCTGAAAAATTTGAGTGGTAAACACGTGTCACACTTCTATACCATATTTTCAGCTCTTGTTCCGGCACGTAGCCTCCTGTTGTCCGCTTCTAGTGCTGCCCCCAATAGTCGAAGTTGATTCATTAACGTGTCTTATTGACAGTACAAGGGCTAGAATTCAGGCTATCTCCCGTTAGTTCGGGGATTGTTTTTTTTTTTTTTTAATAGCGCCCTGACTCTGTTCTTCTCTTTCAGGACGTTCCCTCTCTTCCTTTTCTTTGGCTCTCTGATATTCTAGGCTCTCGGCGCCGACCATGTCAGGATTGACGTCTTGGTCGTGGATAGCACGGTGCCATTTGCGTCGTTCTTGGTTGGATTGTTGGAGCTCGCGGAGATATTTTTCACGCTCTTCTTGCCTCCAGTTCCTCTTCCGGGTTTCGAATCTGCGGTCGTTGGGTTCTCTTCTCCAGCTATCTCTATTATTTTCATACGGCCTTCTCCGATTGTTCCGCCGGTAGTAATTCCATTCTCTTTCGTTCCTATAGCCTGGTCTTGGAGAACGATCCCTAGACGGTCTTTCTTCATTTTCGCGATTCCGGATTCTCCCTTGGCTGGCAAGGTTCCTGTCGTCTGGTCGATTGACAGTTGCATGGAACACCTGTTGCTCTGGGTTTGTACTCCGCCTAGACGGCTCCCTGGATGTCATATCTAACTGTCTGAGAATAGCCTCCGCTTGAATTGCCGTCTGAACGTTCGAGGCTATCATAATTCTTTGGATATCCGCAGGCAGCTGTCTTACTATGACCTTTATGAGCTCAGTTTCTGTAGGTGGCGCGTCAAGCTCACGCAATTTGCGTAATTGACTTGAAAAAAATTCTGAGAAGCGCGTGGGTGTGGATTGTGCATATTTCTTAGCGTACAGTTCTGTCTTAAGTTGGTCCTGAATATCTGAGTTCCAGTACTTCTCTAAAAATGCCCTTTTAAAACCTTCAAAATCGTCAAACGAGTATCGGAAGGCTGTAAACCACGTCAACACTGAGTTTTCCAGGTATCTCTCGGTTACTCGTAGCTGACGTTCCACAGGGATTTTATTATCTCGGAAGAACTCCTGCAATTCGTTAATAAAACTCTTGGGGGTTATTCCTTTTACATTATTAAACTTCTTTGGGTGATCCTCATGCAATCGTATTATATTCACGATTTGGGTTTGACCAGAAGTGTTCAGTTGACTCGTTTCCCCTCTAACAGGCTCTAAAAATGGGTTGGTGGTGTTTACGGGAACGTTTAGAATTACTCTTTCATCGGTCTTGGGAGTTGAGAATTGAACTTCCTCGGATACACGTTTCTCCAGTTGTCCCTGCCATTCTAACAGAGAATTAGCTACAATGTTATTACTCTCTCCTTGTAACTTGAGTAGCTTTAGTTCCTTGGTAAGCTCCTGTATTTCTCCCTGTAATTCCTGTTTGTAGACTTTCGAACTGGCTCTAACTTCACTTATTTCCTTATCCACGGATGTTTTCATTGTTTCAAGACTCTGCTGGGTCTCCTCGATTGTCTCATAAAAGTATTCGAGTCGCTCCGAATTAGTGACTTGGGCTACCTTAATCTCGGCTATTACGCCCTTCTCCACCTGTTTTACCGTTTCATAGATTTCGGTGAACTTCCTGCTCCATGCGGTTTTAGTTGCAGACAAGTCCTCGGCATTGTCACTAATTTTCTCTTCAATGGTCCTAAAATTTCCTTTCACTTCGTCCTTGTATTGGTCTAGTCCATGCAGTATTCCTGTCTGTACTTTGGCTAGTCTTTCGCTAAACTCATTTGACATAGCTGACATAGAGCTATCGATTCCGGCTTGAATTTCCCCTTTCAGGTTAGAAAATTTTTGCTTAACGGACACCAACTCGCTCTGGACCGACGCTAATTTTCCGTTAAATAATTTAACGTCCATGTGCAGTTTCTCTAAGTTTTCATCCGTCCTAGCTTGAATTTCCTCTAGGGCACCCTTAAGATCTTGTTTGAGTTTGTCCTGTCCTGCATTCAGTTTTCCTGTTAGTGTAAGTTCCAACTGAGTGTTATTTTCGGTTAATTTGCGTTCTAGTTGAGCATTCACATTCTCACTAATCTCACGTTTTAACAATTCATTGTTCTCACCTAACTCACGTTTTAATTCCTGTTTCAATAAGTTATTATTTTCAGCTAACTCCTGTTTCAGTAAATCACTATTTTCATTTAGCCCAACTTTTAGCTCCTGTTTCAATAAGTTACTATTTTCACCTAACTTTTGTTCCAAACTGTCTTTCAAGTCCGCAGTCACTACCTCTAGGAGCCTACGAAGGTCCTCCATAGTAACAGTACCCATTCTAATTTGAGACAACTAGCAGTTCAGACATTGGACGGACCAGGTTCGATGGTCTAATACCCGTGTTCAGATCGACAGTCACGTGTGGATTGAATTCACAGTCATAAAAGAAGATTATTATCGCATAAAATAATATCTTATAATTTAAGTCCAAACTATGCGGAAATCTGCCGCAAAAGATAAATTTTGAAAATATCATCCAGATTTTGTTTCTAATATAGCACCAAGGCCCTCCCTAACCTTTAACATGAGCATAGTTCGCCACAAAAATTTGGGCTAATAAATGTCACAAATAAACCTGAATTTTTTTTAATTTGCCACTGCATCTTGTTTGCATCCAAATTCTGGACTACAAGATCGAGTTCTTTTATTGGTACAGCCAATAAATCGGGCCCCACGTTGGGCGCCAAATCTATACCTGCACCCGTCATGCCGGGCTCAGCTCGGCCGGTGAGCGAAGATCTCTAGGGTGTAGATCGTTCGCTTATCGGCTGTGCGAAAAATTTAAAGTGCAGGGATAGATGATGAACTAGTGGCAAATGAGAGAAAGCTGAATAGGTTTTACACATTTATTACAACTACTGCTCTTCATAAACTTCACAATAATTTACAAAATCTAGGTATTTTGTTTATATGATTAGTCTTCTTTTATGTCGTAGTCACATAGACACTTCATTGAAAAATCGAACAGCAAAAGGGCTGAATCTGCAAGTATAATATTTATATTTTAGTGGAAAATTAATTAAATAATTAATAATAATTGATTTGAGATGATCTCTCCCATTGATAATTTAACAACTTGAAAATAAACTTCCTTCCTTCATAGATTTGATTTTAAACAAGTTTGAAAATGATCATTTTCATTCCTCTTTGAAAATTAAATAAAAATTCGTCTCTCAAAAAATTACGGTTAAGTCGTCTTCCTTGACCTTTAAATTAATTATTAAACTCAACTTTATAATTATTTAGTAGTTGCTTCTCACATAATGGCTCGGAACTTGACCTCATGTCAATCGCTGTTTATCCATTAATTGAAATAATTAATTAATTGACACTTACAATTTAATTTTTGTGAGTTCAATCCACTGACATGGCCTATACTCATTTATGTGTATTCGTTAAGTAAGATCCTATTCTTCCTTAAAAATGAATAAAATTCACTAAAGGTTGAAATTCATTCAAATGGTGAACCACTAAAGTTGGCGTAAATTAGGCCAAAAATGTCATGAAATAACGAAGAGCATCATCACAAATATGGATTTGAAACTTACATTAAGCAAAGTACAGTCAATGATATAGATGATGATGATTCCCATAGGGAATCAGAAATATTTTGTCCTGAATGAGTAAATTTATAATACCAATGTAAATGGTCCGTTATTGGACATTATAAATTTTCCAGCTAATTCATTCTTGGTTGCCAGCGTTTCGCCCTCGTGTGCTAGGGTGGGCTCATCAGTTGGTACCTAGCACACCTACCAATACGCTGGCTAGTGCATACCGTGGAGGCCACTGCGTAGGCTAACTGGAGCCACCGGCAGTGCCAATGCACTAAGAGACTTTGTCTCATCACTAAAAATTGATGCCTGCTTGGCCATCAGATGATATAGATGATGATGATTCCCATAGGGAATCAGAAATATTTTGTCCTGAATGAGTAAATTTATAATACCAATGTAAATGGTCCGTTATTGGACATTATAAATTTTCCAGCTAATTCATTCTTGGTTGCCAGCGTTTCGCCCTCGTGTGCTAGGGTGGGCTCATCACTTGGTACCTAGCACACCTACCAATACGCTGGCTAGTGCATACCGTGGAGGCCACTGCGTAGGCTAACTGGAGCCACCGGCAGTGCCAATGCACTAAGAGACTTTGTCTCATCACTAAAAATTGATGCCTGCTTGGCCATCAGATGATATAGATGATGATGATTCCCATAGGGAATCAGAAATATTTTGTCCTGAATGAGTAAATTTATAATACCAATGTAAATGGTCCGTTATTGGACATTATAAATTTTCCAGCTAATTCATTCTTGGTTGCCAGGTGTGCTAGGTACCAACTGATGAGCCCACCCTAGCACACGAGGGCGAAACGCTGGCAACCAAGAATGAATTAGCTGGAAAATTTATAATGTCCAATAACGGACCATTTACATTGGTATTATAAATTTACTCATTCAGGACAAAATATTTCTGATTCCCTATGGGAATCATCATCATCTATATCATCTGATGGCCAAGCAGGCATCAATTTTTAGTGATGAGACAAAGTCTCTTAGTGCATTGGCACTGCCGGTGGCTCCAGTTAGCCTACGCAGTGGCCTCCACGGTATGCACTAGCCAGCGTATTGGTAGGTGTGCTAGGTACCAAGTGATGAGCCCACCCTAGCACACGAGGGCGAAACGCTGGCAACCAAGAATGAATTAGCTGGAAAATTTATAATGTCCAATAACGGACCATTTACATTGGTATTATAAATTTACTCATTCAGGACAAAATATTTCTGATTCCCTATGGGAATCATCATCATCTATATCATCTGATGGCCAAGCAGGCATCAATTTTTAGTGATGAGACAAAGTCTCTTAGTGCATTGGCACTGCCGGTGGCTCCAGTTAGCCTACGCAGTGGCCTCCACGGTATGCACTAGCCAGCGTATTGGTAGGTGTGCTAGGTACCAACTGATGAGCCCACCCTAGCACACGAGGGCGAAACGCTGGCAACCAAGAATGAATTAGCTGGAAAATTTATAATGTCCAATAACGGACCATTTACATTGGTAAGTACAGTCAAATCACACACACTACACTCACACAAAGATACACGGAAATGTTATATACATATTTACACGAACGCTAGCCCTTGACTATTAATTTTTATGTTTAGACAAAGTTAGGAAAGTTATTCTCATGATGACACTATCGTGGTGACCTCCTCTCATCAACTGGAAATGTGACAGAGCAATGACTATCACTTTATTAAGGAACACATGTATACGACGATGTTCAGAGAAAATTTACGAACACAAAATCATCCAAAAATCATCGATAAAATCGCTTAAACATAGGCCAGAATTAACATTTCGCGCACGCGGTTCATGAGCTACGATATTTATTTTTACTTCTCCACTATAATTGTGATTCTCGATTAATCTGCACTCACAACGAAGAAATTACATCAAGTAACATATTCTATTCTTAAATTGACTCACTAATGGATGCACAGCTCGACTGCTGAATTCAATAATATCCATCTATCAGTCAACTTATCATCACAACACAGCAAATATATAAAAAAATTGTATCGGTCAGATACTGCCATTTCCCAGGCCTATATTACAATAAATGAGCGCACATCAACCATTTTCAATAATAACTAATATTATGCTCATGACCTTAGGTGTTCTTTTACGCGATAATTTAGTTAAATTATTTTTATTATTATTATTATTATTTTCCCTGGCCGCGCAAGATCATACGTGCGGAAGCTACTGCACAATAATATTTCAGATGACTCTATTGCACACAAAATTCAACCATACGTCGCATAAATGAAGAATGAACTCTGACATAATAGAATCCACGAAATTACTGTCCCATTTGATCTCATTTAAAGTCTAAGATATTCAAATAGTCCTAGTTTAACGTTGAGGTCATTTTACATTTATTTCTCCTGCCACAATGAACTCGGGACAGTTGAAACACTTCTCGAAGACATCCACTCAAACAAACTAATAGGTTCAAATACTCACTCATCCTCAATCTACCATCACCAAGAAAGAAGAGATGGAAAAATTCTAACTAATAGAAAATTTCTAAACAAATAAGTAGAGGCTATGTCATTACAATTACATTACAAAAGGAAAGAAAGAATAACAAAGTTTAAATATTACTTGGTGGTGACTGTCGGCTGTAGAACTCGGACTGATGACCTAGTGCATTATCACATTACGCACCATCGATCCTGGTCACGCCCGCCTGGACTGCCTTACATTTTACTCGTGCATTGGAGACATGCTGGGGCGCTGGAAATCACACCATTCACCAAGAAAGAAGACTGGCATCCTGACTTGGGCTCGAACCGGTGATCTCTTCTGTGGAATTTCTTGTGAAGCTGAAACTAAAAATCACGTCTAAGACAAGGTCCAAAACTCACACCGATGTCTGATAAGATGGTAAAGAAACTTAACTTTTGAAATCTGTTGAATTATAGGTGGGATCCGAAAATATCTGAACTGCAGTTGTTATAAGTTGTAGGCTCTGAATGACGAAGTCCCCTCAGCAAGCGAAGTGCGTCTTCTTCCGTCCGTAGTTGAAGCTAGAGTAATTCTCCACTCGACGTGTTCAGAGGTAGAAATTTTTGAGTAAATTTTCCCTAGGAAAACCCATTATTCACTGTCTTAAGACAGGGGTGCGTCTTTTCCTCATAAGCGATTGGTTAATTTATTAACTTCGCACCAAATTAATCGCTTGATTGGCTGCCATAGTCAGACGTCACGCACCTTCACAATTATCGATCGAGCACTTGACATACATTCTGCCTGGTCACGTGGCATTCACGGCTGATTTGAAGGTTATTTGGCTAGCTGTATCTGCGCTCTCCCCTCGTTTGTCCTTGAGTGGAATTCCCAGCCACCTGGCGTATCTCGCTTAGCCAGCTCGATGTGATACAACTCCCTTCCTGGTTCACAAAATAATATTTCAACACACAGCAGAAATAAAATATTTTCCAATAAATGATTTTTACCAATTTTGAAGGGGACAGTATGTATGTATGTATGTATGTATGTATGTATGTATGTATGTATGTATGTATGTATGTATGTATGTGTGTGTGTGTGTTCAGTCCCCAGCCCGAAGGCTTGATGAATCCTCAACAGCTCCACCATCAGCAGTCATAGATGGCCTAGGCATCAATGAAGAGGCGTACTAGGAAAATGAGGAGTGAGGTAGTTTTACGTTGATCTCCTCACCGAGCCAGAAGTTGCTATTACATATCAGTCTGTCAAGCCCACTGAAATACATGCAACAAGTGACCCGATGAGCAACATTTTCACACCATTCGAAATAGGGACTGGTTGCATAAGGAATGGCATTTCTAGCATCGCTCATAACTCAGTTACTTTCATATTGTCAAAGCCAAGGATAAGACAGAGACAGATCAATGAAAGTAACAAAATTGCCCTAGCCTATACCAGAAGACTTACTGCTCTGTAAACACTAAGTCCCGTCAGCAAAGGGCAAACTGCATAATAGATCGTAAAATCAACTTCTCCAAAATGAATTCTATAAAATTTCACTTCACACATAGGCCCTAACTAACTGGTAATACACATCTTAAAGGTAAATATTCAAGAACTATTCGGACAACGCCAGATATTCCAGCTAGTATTCTGATATATGTGATTTTCATCCTAAATAATGCCATTGCATGCAGCCATGTTTGATTACTACCTGTCAAGCCAGAGAGTATACACTTCCTCTGATCTCTGATTCTCTAACCTTTCCCAGATTCCAAATGCAGGGTGATTTCTTCCACCGTGTACAAACACTAGAGATTGATCGCGGAGAGGATACGGAACAGAAATGGTCTAATGAACGTATGTCCGGAAATGCATGGTGTCCATGCTAGGTTTGTTACAAAGACTGCAGGCCAAAACGCGCTGTACCATGCCGCCACAGTATGCGTGGTTTCGTCCTAGAGGTGGTACAGTTCCTCATACGTCATGCCCTAGCGCCTTCTCCTGTCATAGTTATTGGTAACGTTGTGTCCGAGTCACTTCTCGTGCTGACTCACCGGATAGTGGATGTGTTACAACGTTGTATACAATGGTTCCGTATCCGACTCGAGAGCTTGCCGATATGGTTTTACTTACGGCAAAGCAAATGGCAATGGGCGACGAGCAGCACGGTTATATCGGGAGACCTATCCCCGCCGACAATAACCACAGCTTTCAATGTTTGCAACAGCGTTTCGCCGTTTGTCTGAGACAGAGTCATTTAAGGAAGCAGGAAATCATGAAGAACCTACCCGCCCTGTTCGGACACCAGACGTGGAAGAAAATGTGATGAACACTGTGGAAGGCGACCAGGCAGTTGGCCCGCCAGTACAGCATAAGCCAGACGACCGTGCGAAACATTCACCATGACAATTGTTACTACCCTTATCACTTACAGCGTGTGCAGGGCTTACTAGCCACAGACTTTCCACATCGGGAGTGGTTTTGTCGCTGGTTTATTCACCAGGCAACCACGATTCCGGGATTTGTGACATCCATCCTATTCTCAGACGAGACCACCTTTACGCGGAGAGGCATCTTCAACTTTCATAACAGTTATCTGTGGGACTGTATGCAAAACCCCCATGGTTTGGTGCCAGGGAATCATCAGCTGCGGTTCAGCTGGAAAGTGTGGGCCGAGATAATTGGCGACCATGTTTTGGGACCAGTCTTCCTTCCACGTTGCCTAACAGGCCGGAACTATCGGCATTTCTTGCGGGTGACTATGCCTCTCCTGCTGGAAGACGTATCATTGATGATTCGCAGGGTTATGCGGCTGCTGCATGATGGTGCTCCAGCCCACTTCGCCGTGAACGTCCGGCCGCATCTCAATCGTGTCTTCCCTGGATAGGACGAGGAGGTCCAATTGCATGGCCTGCTCGTTCACCAAATCTCAACCCGTGCGATTTATGGTTATGAGACCATCTCAAAAGTATCGTGTATGCTGAGCCCATTCCTAATGAGGAGGGACTGGAGCAGCTGCCTTTCACACTGTTTGGATGCAGCCTGGCCGAAGTGAACGTGAGAGACAGAACATGCTACGGCACGTACACGCATGCGTGGAGGCACGTAGAAACCATTTTCAACACATACTGTAACTGTGGCTGCATGGTACAGCGCGTATTCGACTGCCGTCTCTGTAACAAAGGATGATTGAATAAATGGTCCCTAACAAACAAACCATGCATTTCCGGACATACGTTCATTAGACCTTTTCTGTTCCGTACCCTCTCCTAGATCAGTCCCTAGAGCTTGTTCACGGTGGAAAAAATCACCCTGTATATTCAACAGATGACAGAGTATTCCTAATAAGTTACATGCTGCTAAGAGAAAAAGTCTACGTACAAACTCCTTAGACATTATCTGGGAACAATTATCGAAGGATAACCTCGCTACACTAGAAAGAGTGAAAGCCATGAATCGTATAAAAGTTCTCTGCCTAGCAAAAACCTCTTCTTCGAGACTAAGGCATGAGCTCACAAGGCAACCGTTCTCTATAGAAGAACTTCAATTAAAAGTGCCATTGCCTTATTCAACACAATACCAACCTTTACATCAAGAACAGCAGGATAAAAAAGCGAATACATGGATAGATTTTTACCAAACAGACGGGATGATGACGTCAGAGTGGATGAATTCTGACAACAAACTAAGGTATACCATAATGCGCTTCATATTAAATGTTCATAAATGTTCATGAAAATGGCAGGCAAACAATAAGACTACGACAGACATATCAAGACGAGTTATCTGACCTACTTATAAGGAATGCCGAGGAGCAGCGCGGTTCCTCCAGTTATTATTCCTTTGGTTGTCGTTATGGGTTCGAATCCCCGTCAGGAAGTCGTAAAATTTAAGAAACGAGATTTCCACTTCCGGAGGTGCATATGGCCCTGAGGCTGACTCAGCCTACACCAAAAATGAGTACTAGGTTAATTCCTGGGGGCAAAGGCGGCCGGGCGTAGAGCTAACCACTCTACCCCATCACGTGCCGGGGTTAACAATGGTGGAAGCCTTTACCTTCCACTCCTCCAAGGGCCTTCATGGTCTGTACGGAGGTGATTTTGCTTTGCTTGGTTATCGTTATTTTGCCTCATACTTCGTTTTTATTTCAGATTCGGTGTACAAAACGCGAAAGAAGGTTCAATTTATTTTTTGTTATTGATTGATTGATTGATTGATTGATTGATTGATTGATTGATTGATTGATTGATTGATTGATTGATTGATTGATTGATTGATTGATTGATTGATTGATTGATTGATTGATTGATTGATTGATTGATTGATTGATTGGACCTCCGGGAAAACGGCTGTGCAGAATGTCTCTGAAGTTGGTATTTAAGTTCAGGGGTACCCAAATATTACAATATACAGGGTTATTAAAATGAGCCTCCGTGACTCAGTCGGCAGCGCGTCTGCCTCTCACCGCTGGATACCGTTGTTCAAATTCCAGTCTCTGCATGTGAGATTTGTGCTGGACAAAGCGGAGGCGGTACAGGTTTTTCATCGGGTACTCCGGTTTTCCCTGCCATCCTTCATTCCAGCAACACTCCATTCTCATTTCATAGCATCTATCAGTCATTACTAATCACTTTGGGAGTGGCGACCACATGGTACTTTATAGCCTATATCTGCTTCATTCATTACATCCCTGACCCGGTCAAAGGTTGTAGGTATTCATTCAGCTAAAATGTCCACTTCAAATAATTCGTGAATGGTTAAAGGTATTGACAGTGTGTTTTCACTTTCAGTAATATTACCAAAAGGCTCACAGTCAGACTTACAGTACTTTTTCCTGCTGTCAAGCACCAATTGAAGAAACATAAGCTTAAGGGTACGTCCAAGATGCACGCTGGTTTTCTGAGTCAGACAGTCTGACTCCGAGCGGCAGGTGGGATGTGGCCATTATGAAAGCTGGTTGTCACACGCAGACAGAGCTGCCACAAAAGAAAAGATATGAGATGCAACTGATCAGTGTTGCATGGAACTAACAAGAGAACAGGCTGCAGCTCTACTGCTGCTAAGTGACAATGTCACAACCAAGTTAAAACGATTGAGAAGTAATATACATCCAATTAATGAATTAAGATCTATTTACTGGGAGTACAAACACCTTTTTCCACAGTTACTTGCAGACGAAAACAGATTTTTCGAATATCATGTCTTCATTTATAGAAATCTTTCTCCGACAGCCATCGACGATGTTCCTATTGAATTGATCTTTAATTCGCTTATCCCATATCGGAGAATTAAATTGAACTTTTGAAATCAAATTCTTGATATCGATCGTTACCAAAATGTCAAACACACTCAACACGAAAATCAACAGCCTGCGCGGCAGGTTGTCTGAAACCAGAATGAACTAATCATTCCGGTAAACATCTGAGTCAGACTACCAGTGCGCAAGCCTCCTGCGCGCAGGTGCATTATGGCCAGTCCCGCTTACAAACACAGGACATACTTAGGGCACGTCCAAGATGCACGCTGGTTTTCTGAGTCAGACAGTTGGCGCCGAGTCGACATAAGTATGTCCTGTGTTTTTAAGCGGGACTGGCCATAATGCACCTGCGTGCAGGAAGCCTGCGCACTGGTAGTCTGACTCAGATATTTACCGGAATGATTCGTTCATTCTGGTTTCAGACAACCTGCCGCGCAGCCTGTTGATTTTCGTCTTGAGTGTGGTAATTCGCCCAGTTCTTCGTAAGCCTGTGTTCAAATTTTAACAAAATAAAACAAAACGTATCCGAACTCATTCTGAAATATTCAAAAATCTGTTTTCGTCGACAAGTAACTGTGGAAAAAGGTGTTTGTACTCCCCGTAAATATATCTTAATTCATTTATTGGATGTATATCACTTCTCATTCGTTTTGTAACATTGTCACTTAGCAGCAATAGAGCTGCAGCCTGTTCTCTTGTTAGTTCCATGCTACACTGATAAGTTGTATTTCATATCTTTTCTTTTGTGGCAGCTCTGTCTGCGCTGACAACCAGCTTTCATAATGGCCACATCCCACCTGCCACTCGGAGTCAGAAAACCAGCGTGCATCTTGGACGTGCCCTTACTATGGAAGGAGCTCCGAACTGACAGGTATGCTGATTTCTTGGCATGGCTCTCAAGCGGTTCATAAGCCACGTACAGCTTTGGCAACACTGTCTCAAAACAGCCAATTTGAATTCACCCTCCAACTTCAGCTTTTGATAAAATGATAACGACGCGAGATTTAGAATTATTTTTTCCAGTTTATTTATTATTACGACCAACTCTCTAAAGCTCGTATACCAGGGTCACGTTGTTTCCGACCAGCCTGTACACGTGGCCTTACAAACTCAGCACCGTGATCATTTTGAAATTCGGTCAAGTACTTCTCGAGAAAATGCAATGTTTCCAAACGTGCTTCGTTTGCCAGTGAAGGACCGCTCTGCTCGACTCGCGCTACGCATGAAACGTGAGCTAGCTTCTCCTCCACCATCCTCTGACAGGTATTCGCGCTACTCTACTTGTCGTACGTAAATGGGCAAAATAAAAATGGGACAGCATTATTATACTGACGTGACATTAAACCACACAGGCCCTACGTAGCTGTTCAGGGCACCCTTGAAGATGGTTTTCTGTGGTATGTTATTTTCACAGAAGACAAACGCTGGGGTTGTACTTGAATTACCGGTATAGCTGCTGCCTTCCCAGTGCTTTCCTTCTCCTATGCCAATGTAACCGTAAATCCCACACGAGTTAGAGTGAACTCTAGAAAGGAACATGCATGGTAGGGGTCAGGAAGGACATCTGCCGTAAAACTGGGCCAAATCCACATGCTTGACATGGATTGCAATAAGTACATCCCCTCCAAGTTGTGGTAAAGATAGCAGAGAAAGAAATAGAAACATTAATAAACATTTTTAAAAAAAATTTAGTATGAGTGATAGTAGTTAACATTACACTGAATGTTTGAAAGTAATGGTGGTCGTGGAAACGAGTATTATTGTGAAAAGAAGCAGGACTAGTACACCTGCACAATCGTCCTTTCTTACCACTAATCAGAAGGGAAAAAGAAAGTGGCTCGATCCTTAGAAGAATCAACTAAAGAAAGAGAACAGCCACCACGAAGGCCGTGAAATGAAAGACTCTCTAGCATCACAAACCTAATACCGTCGGGATCAAGAAAAAACAAGGACTGAAGTTGGATTAGGAAAAGAAATCAATCACGTATCCTCTCTTCCTTTTCCTGTTACCTGCTGTGATATTAGTGTGTTTGTGGACAAACCAGAACGAATACTTACCTGTCAGAAGGAGGTGAAGGAATTCTGTATGTCAACAGCTAGCTCATGTTTCATACGGAGCGAGAATCGAACAGGGCAGCACCCCGCTGACAAATGACGCACGTAGGAATACATTTCTTTTTTCTGGGGAAGTACATGTCCGATTTTCAAAATAATCACGGTGCTGAATTTGTTGCCTAGTTGTACTTCCTCTTAAAACAATAATCAACACCATAGTGATTTATCATCCTATTATCCTACGTGTTATTCTAGTCCAACCTACCTCGTTGCTTTCCACCTCTTTTCTCAGGACGTCTTCCTGCCATTAAACTAGCCCGTTGAATGCGCAGCTGTCCATTGTGTGTTGTGAGTGAAATAGTGCGAGAAATTGAGAGTGTATCAGAGAGGATCATCGGTTAACTGCGTTTGTACACGCGCTGGCTAAAATGCCACACGCAGAAATATTGTGTGTTCACAGCTTCTGCGATGGTAGCGATCCTGCTGCTGTCGAGGAATACCGTCGGCGCTTTCCGGCACGTCGAATTTCTGATCGTAGTGTGTTTACCACAGTTTTCAACACACTGCGTGAAACAGATGTTCTTCCAAGTTCCCATTTTTCTTCTGAACGTGTAGTTCAATAACCTGTTCAAGAACAGCAACGCATTGTAGAAATGGTGCAGCGCAGTCCTACTACCAGCACACGGCGACTCTCTGCACGCATGAATGTCCTACGAAGACGTGAATGGCGAACTTTAAATTACGGAAAACTTGTACCCATTTCATAATGTCAAAGAGGTTGGGTGCGCGCCACTAGCCCAAAACCAAATGCCCATTAAATGGGTTCTATCTCCGAAACAATTCGGAATAGGGCATAATTATGTCCGTATGAATTATTTTGTTTCAAATGATCGTTCTTGCTATGTCCCTGATTATTGACCATTCTTCCTGGGACATTCTGTATATCCCACTTCTTCTTCTTCTTTATCTGTTTATCCTCCAGGATCGGTTTTTCCCTCGGACTCAGCGAGGCATTCCACCTCTACCGCCTCAAGGGTAATGTCCTGAAGCTTAAGACTTTGGGTCGGGAGATACAACTGGGGAGGATGACCAGTACCTCGCCCAGGCGGCCTCACCTGTTATGCTGAACAGGGGCCTTGCGGGGGATGGGAAGTTTGGAAAGGATAGACAAGGAAGAGGGAAGGAAGCGGCCGTGGCCTTAAGTTAGGTACCATCCCGGCATTTGCCTGAAGGAGAAGTGGGAAACCACGGAAAACCACTTCCAGGATGGCTGAGGTGGGAATTAAACCCCCCTCCACGAAGTTGACCTCCCGAGGCTAAGTGGACCCCGTTCCAGCCCTCGTACCACTTTTCAAATTTCGTGGCAGAGCCGGGAATCGAACCCGGGCCCCAGGAGCACACCAATCACTACACCACAGAGGCGGACCCAATGTTCTTCCTATCCATTATTCTCCTTAAGACTGGGCAAGCCTCCCAGCCACATATGGATATGCAGTCCATCAGAACAATTTTCGTTGGATTCATTTTCCTATGCCAATGTGTAAAGGAAAAAGAACCTTCCCGTACCGTACTGTAAGGATGTAAGTTTGCGTGACGTATTTACGCACTCGTACAGTATTATGCGTTTAGGGTTAATTTTCCTTTACATTTTCCTTGGTATAGGCACTTCAAGGGAGAAACAGGTTCCAAGAAAGACATTCAGGTATCATTAATGATCATATGTATATGTAACCATTTACAGAAAGCAGAATAATTCAGTCTGTGGTATTTGGATATAAAGATAATTTCAAATTACAGAAGGTGCCTAATACTGGCGAAGTACTTAAAATTAGTTATCATAATAAAGACATCCTCCCCTGTGAACCACCTGACCTCGCCGCGATGAGGAGGCTTGTGATTCCCAATGAAGCAGGTAGCCAAGTCGTAGGTGCAATCGTATCGATGGGAAATGGATAGAATAAAATTACTGTAGATGTAGGTGATATAAGTGAAGTACGTTGGCAGGTGACTACAGAATTATCAACACAAAATCGAATATGGGAGTTGCAGGAGCTGGTTTAATAATGAATAAGAAGATAGGGTAGCGGGTAACGTTCTATGACCAGTAGAGTGAACGGGTTATTGTTGTCAGGATTGACACCAAGCTAATGCCTATCACAAAGTTCAGCCGATGATCAAGACTTAGAAAGAATATATGAAGACATAGAAGATTTAATACAATATGTAAAAGGAGACAAGTATCTAATCGTGATGGGAGACTGGAATGCGGAGGTAGGCCACGGAAGAGGAGGTAATGAAGTAGAAGAATTAAGACTGAGACAAAAACAATAAACGAGGAAGTTGGGTGATAGAACATGTAGATGCTAATAATAATCATAATCGTATGGCCTCAGCTACCGGGTGCAGACATTTCAATTTGACACCATCTGGCTGTCTGCTCGTCGATTTCGACGTTCCGTTTTACTCTAGGCCCACTAGATGGCAGAGCGAGTAAACAGGAACTCTCTTGGGCGTCTATGGCTGAGATTTAATGAATTTTGTCGGGTAAACACCAAATGTGCCACCAGAGATCTTTTACATGCCAACATCGTACGACATGGAGTGTCGAATGGATTTTTTCCGCCTTTCAAAAATCCGACTATCTCTGCCGGGTTTGAACCCGCTATCTTGGGATCCGGAGTCCGACACTCTACCACTGATCCACACTGACTTCCTTATCTTTTGTGTTGCTTTGCTTTGCTTTGCTTGAACGCTACTTAATAAGGCGCCGACAAGTGTGAAAACTACTGCACCGTTAGTTTAGTAACTCATACTTGCAAAATATTACCGTAACACGTATTATTTACAAAAAAAAAGAAGAAGAAGATAAAAGCTGAATCTGAGTTGGGAGATCAGTTTGGCTTCGGAAGAAATTTATGAAAATGAGAAGCAAGTCTGAATTTACGCCTGATCTTAGAGGATCGAATTAAGAAAAACAAGTCTACGTACATGGATTCGTGGGTCGAGAAAATGCGTTCGACAATATTGATTCGACCAAGCTATTTGACATTCTGAAGGTGAGCAGAATCAGATGCCGAGAAAGAAGAATTATCTACAATCTGTATTTAAAAAAATCAGTTCTGCAGTGAGAAAGATCTAGGGCTAAGAAAAAGCAGCAGCAGCAATCCAGAAAAGAGTGAAGAAAGGATCCGTTTTGTTCCCTTTCCTTTTTTAGTGTTTATATAGAACAAGCGGTAAAGACCATGAAAGAGGAGTTTTGAAAGGGAATCACAATCCAAAGAGAAGAAATAGAACCTCTTAGATTTATCGCTGGTATTGTTATTTTATCTGAGTCTACCCAAGATCTGGAGAAATTGCTTAGTGGTATGGACGCGGTCTTGGAGAAAGAATAGAAGATGAAAATAAATATACCGTACAACAAAGTAGTGAAGTGCAGTCAAACGAATTCAGATGATGCGGGGAATATTAGATTAGAAAATGAAGTCGGAAAGAAAGTAGCTGAATATTGTTCTTTCTTAATATGTTTACCCTCCAGGGTTGGTTTTTCCCTCGGACTCAGCGAGGGATCTCACCTCTACCGCCTCAAGGGCAGTGTCCTGGAGCGTGAGACTTTGGGTCGGAGGATGGCCAGTACCTCGCCCAGGAGGCCACACCTGCTGTGCTGAACAGGGGCCTTGGTGGAGGATGGGAAGATTGGAAGGGATAGATAAGGAAGAGGGAAGGAAGTGGCCGTGGACGTAGGTTAGGTACCATCCAGGCATTTTCCTGGAGGAGAAGTGGGAAACCTCGGAAAAGCACTTCCAGGATGGCTGAGGTGGGAATCGAACCCGCCTCTACTCAGTCGACCTCCCGAGGCTGACTGGACCCCGTTCCAGCCCTGGTACCACTTTTCAAATTTTCGTGGCAGAGCCGGGAATCGAACCTGGGCCTCCGGGGGTGGCAGCTAATCATACTAACCACTACACCACAGAGGCGGACGATGAATATTGTTACTTGGGTATTAGAATAACTAACGATGGCAGAAGCAATGCAGGCATAAAATTCACACAAGGACAAGCAAGGAAGACCTTTCTTAACGCTGGAGTGATCGCAACGTGTCTCTTAGGCCCGTTTCTCTCTTTGCCGTTTTATTTTTAATTGAATTATTTTTGTTATTATTTTTGTGACATTATTTTATTTATCTGAATATATTTGACATGATTATAATTTATACTGAACTACTTTCTTCAGAAATGCAGTATTGAAACCATTTTCCTAACCGTGTGGAGAGACGAAAACTTTTAACTTAGAACCCCCTTTCTCGAAACTTTGTCTTACTTAGACCCAAGTTCACAGGCTTAAGTCATTCTATTACGTTCGTTCGCATTCTTTTGATTAATCATTCTTTAGTAGGCTATTTTTCATATGAAATTATGGAACACAAATACGAACTTTTCATTTACGTCTGCAGTTCGTGACACAAAATAGAAAAGAAAATCAAATTCTTTTTGAAACACGTTCAAGTACACGCTAACATCAGATGAATCAATGTCTATGCAAATGCTGAATACAACTTGCTCATATTCTCCACAAGTGTTGTTTTGGCACTCGGGACAGACAAAGGATGCCTTCATCGGTCACATCACTACCGTTATCACACCTATATCTTCTTCATTTTGAGTTTCTTCCAACATGGAATGAATCCAGGTGGCATTAGCTTCATTCGTTGTAAAACAACAGTAAACATACAGTACACTAAAGCGACAACGAGAGTTTTGCAAACAATAGCCAGTAGAAATGGCCAGACCCGGCAAGTTCGTACGCAGTGAACTGTTTGTCATATCTGTATCTTGGTCCACCCCTACCATTCTTACCACCTAAACATACCTCAAAAACTGAAAAAATATAGTCCTGGGAGGCTTATCATTCTATCTCTTCTTCTGCCCAGTGGACATATGACGTGGAATACATAAGTGTAGGGTGATCAGATTACAAGCACAAAAGTAAGGGACAATTCGACTGTCGTTTATTACTCGGCCCGGTTTAAGATTCGAACTTCTTGACACGAACCACAGACCTCACAAGGAGTACCCTTTATTTATAGAAAACGAATACTGATTATTATTATTATTATTATTATTATTATTATTATTATTATTATTATTATTATTATTATTATTATTATTATTTTATCCGGCTCCATAGCTAAATGGTTAGCGAGCTGATCTTTGGTCCAGGGGGTCCCGGAATTGATTCCCGACCGGGTCTGGGATTTTAACCTTCATGGGTTAATTTCGATAGCTAGGGGGCTGTGTATGTGTGTGTGTGACGTCTTCATCATTGGAATTCATCACAGGCAGAGCCCCATCCTCATAGACAAGCAGGTCGTCTATGCGGCGTCAACTCGAAAGACGTGCTCTAGGTCTCTTAGGAGGCCACACTGTATTTTTAAAGTTATTATTATTATTATTATTATTATTATTATTATTATTATTATTATTATTATTATTATTATTATACCGGGGGTACACCTTCTCCGGCCAGTTAAACTGCGCGCCTTCTATAAGGCCATCTATGTAATCTAACTTGAACTGCTGTATTACCAGACACTTTAGTTTTCAACCATTAGATATCTCTGTCAGCGGTTTAATTGCTCTCCCTAGCGGGTCGAATTTTAATTAAATTATTAAGAAAATTGTATTTTCACAGGTGGCAAACCTTACGTTTTTAAGATTGTTTTGTTCATATATCAAAGTTGTCAACACTTCGGCAGGTTTCTTCTTCAATATTTATCAACCTATCAGAAATTAGTAAATATTTTCTCTAGCCAATCAAAACTGCGAGTGTGTACAGGAATCCAGCCTATAAGTAAAGAGTTCTGGAAACTTATCCTCAAAAATACTATAAAATCTGGGCGCTTTAGGGCTGTATTGTCTTCTTCATTAATCCAGTTAATTGAATGCGGCGTTTCGTAGCGGCAGCAGGGGGCCCGGGCGGCGTTGGAAAGCCCAGCAAAGCAAGGTAATGGCAGATTTTTCATAAACATGTGATAGCTTCTGCAGACAGTTTGAGAAGAAGATTTCAGCCTCTTTTCAACTTATGTAAATATCTAAATCTGCTGGTTTAAATGTAGAATTTTCGGCCAGTCTGAGGACTCTGTTTTATTCCCTACTGCGAAATATGTAAAGTAAGGGAACAAAGAGTGATTACCCTCTGTTGATTCCCAATCAACTTGGTATGGGGGTGACTAAAGTTTTTAAATCTCCAAAATTCTTAACACTTATTTGGTATTTAATTTTTCTCTTTTAGCCATCCCGTTGTAGAATAGGTCTAGCCTCTGTATCATTGAGCCATAAGCCCACTTAGAATTTTAAGTATTTTTAGAAGGAGTGCAAGTGCTTCGCGTCCTGGCCTTTTGTTTATCGCCAGTCATGTTCAACATTTTCTTTTTACATTAATACCATTTAGTATGGGCACTTTTTGCCCCTGTTTATTCGGTAATTGTTTCCTGTGCAGTGTGTTACAAAGTGTTGAGCGATAAATGAGTCCACATCAAGCCAACGATGTGCAAAATAATAAATTAATAATAATAATAATTAATTAAGAACAGTCGAGAGGTTGTAAGTGTGCAGTTAGAAACTGATGCCTCTGCGAGGCTGGACTATGATAAAATTGGAGCGCAAACTCCCCTGTAGTGTAAAAGATAGGAGAAAATAGTGCTCTTGTAAATTTGGTACCTGTCAAGAGCAATGCTGCTCTTTCCTGCGTCATTTTTCATTTTTAATTCTCTCAAGTTTTGTACTTGATAATCGGACTTCTAAGTCCACTATGTTGTGGTAGCTGTCGAGCTCATTATAAGATTTTTATTGTTTATTCAGATCTTCTATTTATCAAATTTTAAATTCAAAAAAGGAAAGAAAATTTCAAATTTTTTGTGTTAACTTAGTCTCTAGTTAATTCCTTGTCCACCCATTCACCCTAGGCGCTTCTTATCCCTTTGTAAACAACGGAAACCCCCTAACAATTATTATCATCATCATCACCATCATCATTAAAATGGAAGTGGCCCAATTCCAGTACATAACAAAATCATCAAGGTTTGCAAAGAAAAGTTCACTACGCAGGATTATAAGTTGTCATTTTTGCATTTTGTACACGTCTGTCTCACTGGTTTATCCCCTGTGGATGAGGGCGGTAGAATAATACCCTCGGTATCCCTGCCTGTCGTAACAGGGGTCTAAACGGGGCCCAAGGGGGTTTAAATTGGGAGCATGGCTTGGCAACCATTGGGCCCTTAGCTGAATTCTGGCATTGCTTCCACTTTTGCCTGGCTCGTCACTTTCATCTTTCCCATCCAACCACCCTTGTTCAACACTTGTTCCCTTCTGACCCCGACGGTACACTGAAGAAAATGGAAGTTGCAACACCCAGAAGGAGTGGTGCTACATTGCTGCAATTGAACACGCAGGACGAGTGTTTGGTTGTGATTTGATGATTACACTGTCAGGTCCCTCTGACCGCAAGTTTGGATAACAATCAATACAAGATGTGCCCACCACGAGCTGCAATTCATTGATGAATTCGTCGAGGCATGGAGTCAATAAGGTCCTGGATCGCTTCTTGAGGAATTGTGGCCCATGCTTGCTGCACTGCACTTGTCAGTTGTTCCAGAGTTGTGGGTGGCTGAGGACGGTTGGCCAGTTGTCGACCCATCATGTCCCACACATGCTCAATAGGACTGAAGTCCGGGGATCTGGCGGGCCATTTTAAGGTTGTGATGTCGTGGAGAGCTTCTCTGGAGATAGGTGCAGTGTGAACCCGGGCATTGTCCTGCTGAAACATCCCATTAGCAATGTTCGCCATCACAGGGACAACCACTGGATTGACTATCCTATCAACGTACTGTCGAGCAGTCCTAATGCCCTCAACAAGCACTAATTGTGATTTCACAGTAAAGCCAATAGGTCCCCAGACCATAATGCTTGGTGTTGGCCCTGTGTGCCTCTCAACAATAACATCTGGGTGGCCCCTCTCCCCGGTACGTCGGCGCACACGATTCCGGCGATCACTGCGGGCATGACAGAAGCGCGATTCATCACTAAAGACGACCCTATGCCATTCGTCGACCCACGTCGATCTTTCTCGACACCAGGCCAGCCTTACACGTCGCTGTTTTTGGGTCAATGAAACACCTTCTGCATGGACACGGGCTCGTAAGTCAGTTGCACGCAGGCGATTACCAACTCTTTGTTGTGTAACGTGGGGTGCCACAGCTGCTCGAATTTGCGCTGCTGTTGCATGGTGTTCCATCCGGGCCATCCGATTGATGCGGCGATCCTCTCTCACAGTTGTCTGCCGTGCTGAGCCTGTGCCAAGTCTACGAGTGTGGGTACCTTCATTTGACCACTGCTGCCATACACGTTGTACCGTAGATGCCTGTCGGCCAACACGTGCAGCGGCAGTCCTTAGCGATAATCCAGCCGCACACAGCCCAATTATCCGAGCCCTCTCAAACGGCGACAGTTGTTGATAGCGTGCTCTTCTCTGTCGTCGAGGCATGTTTGACGGGGAACACTTCAGTGCACAGACTGCAAGTCAACTACTCTACACCAGAGTCCGTATACTGGAGTTGATCCCTCCGCGACCAATCACGTGGGGAGACCTGTAGCATCAACCCAATGGGTCTGAAACTTTGATCGTTTACATCCCTACATGGCATCGTTCCATATCTTGAAAATCAACACAAACGACCAATGCCTTCATGGTGTTGCAATTTCCATTTTCTTAAGTGTGTTACGTATGGAGACCTAGGGTGTGTTTTATGTTCACGCCTTTCGTGGCCCTTGCCTTTCTTCGTCTGATACCTTCATTTTTCGAAGCATCGGGACACCTTCCATTTTTCAGTCGCATTAGTGTTACGATAATAGAGGATGGTTGCCTAGTTGTACTTCCTCTCAAAACAATAATCACCACCACATCATCACCACCATCTCATTGGTTTGTTACTTTTAGTGCCAACCAAACAAACTATAATTATTTTACACAATGAGAAATATACATCACAGCATTGTGGTAAATAAAGTTTAAAGACGATATTTTAAATTATACGGAACGGTTCACGAAAATTGGGACGATATGCGTCCCGTATTTTTTTTTCAGGGACAGAGGGAGATCTTAGGGAAATATGAGACAATCCCGTAAAGTAAGGGACGTGTGGTCACCCTACATTAGTCGACGAATAACCAGTAGTGGAGCTTTTAAAGGTAGAAAAGATGTGAATTATTAAATAAAAGTCTAGGTAGTGGGCGTGATTATCTCCGTAGCCTAGCTGCTGGCTTCCCACGCTGAGATTCGAATGTCGGTAGATCCTGGGTCGAGATTCACATCTCAAGTAACACGTAGCGTCAACTGATAATTTTAATTAAATGCAATTATTAAAGTTTCCAGAAAATATGTGCTGGTGCATTTACTAACTCATGAGGAGAGTAAACCGTAGAGTTTGGTTTAATATTAAAACAGGAATAGTGATTAATTAAATTCCTTCTACGAGATGTGCCTTTCATTGCGTTTGTTTAAATCATTTAGTGTACAGAATTTAATAAGTGTTAGTTAGAAGGGGGGCGCCTCTTCGATAGCGTTACGAGTATGAAGTGCAAGAATGAAAATCCGATAACGACTGAAGAGGCATTTAATCATGACTCAGAAACATAATGCATATTTCTTTTATGTAAGATCATAGGGCATATTCCTCGTATAAAATTTCGTATGTGTTCTTCTCAGTTTATTAAAGGTTGTATTTAAAGTAAAGGACACCATTCTTCTTATTTGGTAGTGATAGTTGTATTCCTCTCATATTTACATTCCCCAACTTTCTACATAATTAATTTAGTGCCCATTTTCATAGCGAACAGATTATCGACGCATTTTGATCTCGGGTTTAGCCGTGGTAAAATGTGAAAGTAGGGAGGATGGACTTCGATGGCGGGGGTCGTTTCCGAAGGTCTCATCTAACATATTCCATTCAGTTACTGTATTTGCGAACTCATATAATTAAAATATGCCCTGGACCCCTGGACAGGCGCAATGGGTAATCATAATAAAACGAGATTGCAAATAAGTGTTACAAATACTTGCATATGGTTATGACGCGTCAGAAAGGGCGAAGCACCCATCCAAAACCAAAATGAGGCTTGGCGACTCCATCGATCAAATAAAAAACTGGGATAGGCTTAGAAACACTGACCCCTAAATACGCAATTTATTATTTCTTTTACATATGATGGTTTTTCAGGGCAAAAGTAATTCACCATTATCAAAACACATTAAAAAAATTATTTGTAAAAATAAAGATATTTTTATTTATTTGAATAAGTCAAAATGTTAAGAATTTTGAATGTTTTACGTACATGTACTGTATATGCAAAGCTGTACGTTTTCTGTATCTACTGCCACGCTTTAATCTTCGGGATGTACTTACGAATTTTCTGAGGTAAACAACATTTTCTTTGTTTTTCCTTAACTTTTTGAAATGCATACTTTACTCCAGATGATTGGCAAGAAAAGTGATAAAATAAAATACAGTTCATTTTAGAATACACTAGTCACCACAAGCGAGTGCTTCTGCGAGGTTGAAATAAATGCACTCTTGTAAAGTCTAAAGCAGATGTAACAAACAAGCAAGTAAATTGTCCTGTGCACATATGCAATGCTGTGCATTTCAGGGTTAAAGGAAAGAATAGGTAAACAGCTGATAGGGTGTCTGACACCAGGGGAAGAACCTAAATGCAGATCAATGCTGGCCGACCGACTAGCTCAACATGTTATAAATGGTTCAAGACTATGACTTAGTAAATATAAAAACTTGCTCTTAGAACGTGATTGTTAATAAATGATACAACAATTTAACAGGAAATTGTAAATTCCCTTGTTGAATGCAAATCTAAAATTGACAAAATGTGAGTTTTTATTGTTTTAACTGTCATTAGAGGGAAATAATAATAATAAATTAGTATAGTGTGTACTGATGAGCTTAGGTAGAAATTGTAAGCAGGGATTGCGAGAGTGGAGCACCGAAATGAGCAGATGGTACTCGTGCTACGTTAAACATAAACATTTGAACAAGTTTCCTCTCATTCAAAATTATAATCCTGTTTTACAGCTGGTGAAGTTAATCTTTTCCAAGAGTAAATAAGTTCACTCATCCTTACTAATAGGATTACACAACTATCTTTTTTCATGTACGTTCTATTAGTAATGTTGGTTATTCATTTTAAATTGAATTTAATTGTGGTAAACAGTCAGGGTTGGTAAATATAATCCGTTTTGTGCAGTAGTGTCTAAACGTTAAACGGTAATTTGCTAACTATTCAGTGAATACTATGGATAGGTACATTTAGATACAGGGAAATTGATGATTTTCATGAAACACAGTTATTAAAGTTTCCAGAAAATATGTGCTAGTGCATTTAATAATTCATGAGGAAAGTGAACCGTGGAGGTTGGTATAATGTTTTAAGGACACGAGGTATTTCTGAGTATATGAATTATATATATTAGGAGACATCACATCATTCAACATTTATTCTCTTAATGTTAAATTTATGGCCGAGAATCTTATCTCTAAATACAAAAATTAAGTATCGTTTGTCTATCTGTTCACCAAAACGATATCACATCTAAAATACCAAACAAAATTACGGGAACATTTCCAAAATTTTCCCATGCGGATATGTCACGTGACTGTGTTTCATTTCAAAATATAGACCCGAAAATATATTATTTGCGAAATATCGCTTAACAGCTTACTTCTAGACCAGTCACCATCGTTACATGAGCATTGTTATGATATGTTTGTTGATATGAAGGCCATAGTAAATTATCTTTCCTCAAATTTCTGAAAAGTTACTGGGAGAAATGAAATTAAAATTTCTGATTTCCATTACGTATTTAGAAATTTGAAATTCAAACACTATTACTAGTACTTTAAATGTCCGGCTCCATGGCTAAGTGTTTAGTGCGCTGGCCTTTGTTCACAGGGGTCCCGGATTCGATTAACCATAATTGGCTAATTTCCCTGGCACGAGGACTGTGTGTATGTGCCGTCTTCATCATCATTTCAACCTCATCACGACGCGCAGGTCTCCTACGGGAGTCAAATCAAAAGACCTGCACCAGGCCTCTCCTGAGGCCACACGACATTTCATTTCAGTACTTTAAATTTATATTATGTAAAAGAGATTAGTCAAAATCTGTAACGTTTGATCAGCGTTTTCGTAACGCTTTAAATCGGGGTTATTTGAAATGCTGCGTATATTGTTACTGTACTAACTCGGGTATCCAATTATAGATAGCTTCCGACAGTTTTATATCCTTTATATCCCTCTCTCTATATATAGATATATGTTGAAGTTTATTGATATTGCATATTATGCATAACACTGTATTTATATCATAAGAATAATTTTATTTTATTTTTCAGTGGCTTTACGTCGCACTGACACAGATAGGTCTTATGGCGACGATGGGATAGGAAAGGGCTAGGTGTTGGAAGGAAGCGGCCGTGGCCTTAATTAAGGTGTGAAAATCGGAAACCACGGAAAACTATCTTCAGGGCTGCCGACAGTGGGATTCGAACCCACTATCTCCCGGATGCAAGCTCACAGCCGCGCGCCCCCGACCGCACGGCCAACTCGCCCGGTAAGAATATTAATGACAAGAGCATAATGAAACTTAAAAAGTCATGATGGGAAATGGTTTAATTTAGGCCAACTTGTAAAGAAATCATATATAACACACATTTATAACATATTGAAATCATGGTCACTCTTGCACTCATCTGATTCGTGTGCATAGATATTCCCCCTGTTATACTGCATATTTTAATTGTGTCTTTACTATTTGTAGTATTTATTCTTATTATAGCTTTGTGTTAGAATATTCCGTATGTTTG
This sequence comes from Anabrus simplex, assembly GCF_040414725.1. Taxonomy (NCBI): domain Eukaryota; kingdom Metazoa; phylum Arthropoda; class Insecta; order Orthoptera; family Tettigoniidae; genus Anabrus; species Anabrus simplex. The sequence continues at coordinate 141,895 of NC_090278.1, read as the reverse complement.
TTACTATTCTCTTCAATGCTTTCACATTTTCATCGCTTTCTACCATTTTATTTCTTTAGATACCATCCTCTACATAGTACCTCCTCTTACGTCACACTCATACGTATCTATATCACATCAAGCCCAATTTACTAATACGGTCTTCAACAAGCCAATAATAAAAATCCCCAAGGAAAAAGTTAAAATAATATACATTTTAACTGTGTTTTCAAAGTAACCGTATATGAAGGCAAATATCAAACCAAGTATTCATACTGGGTGGAAGGTAACTGATGCACCAAAGTAACGAAAGTTTACTTATTTAATGGATTTAATTTAGTAAAGTATCTTGGAGAGAGAAAATTACAATGTCGCATGTTATAGATCTGTAGCTTGTACCGTTCTCGATGAAAGTCGTGTTTTGGGAATTGTAACAATTGCAACACAACCACTCAAACCTGAGTCCCAGACTAGCGTTTGTCTCAGCAGGCGTGTTCGGTTCATCTATAAAAATCTAAAATTAAACTATATATTCTAATAGGGCGCCCAAGTAGAACTACAGGGGTTAAAGGGGGATGTAAAGTTTGTAGAGGTAAAGGCTCATTCATGGTAAGTCAAACGGGTTGAGATGGTAGGCTCCAGAATAGCCACATGGTCGCTCACCGTGGGCAGGAACAACAATCTACAAGGAAAAGGTACTGTCCGCGAAACTTTTAGTGATACTTCGGCTCCCTAGTGTTGAATCGGTAGACCTTGATTATCTTCGATATTCGTACTGGCAACCACTAACACAAAAATTATGAATCGATTACGCACCGCCGTGAGACATCTGGCGGTATAATTGCAACACTTTAAATACTGTTGTTATTTACATAGCAAAGTCAAAATATAGGTTAAGCTTGAACGTTAGTGAGGAAAATCAGATTACATCACAGCAACAACCTAGAACTCCTACACGGAAACGAGGGTTTAGAAAATACATATCGTTCGATCATACTTTCGATTCAATTCAGATTCCATTTCCATTCACTTAGCAGTATTACCGGAAACGTTGTAGTTCCCTCCTTATTCCTCACCCCCGTAAGGCGAAGTGTCACTAAAAGTTTCGCGGATAGTACTGTTTCCTTTCGAAATGCATAAAGGAGCAACTTGCCTAATTTAGTTAACGCAAGGTTAATTACTGTGTTGAGCTGACATAATACGTTATAAATAAACCTGAATTTGAGCACACAAAATCGTATAATATCCATCAAATCATTCTAATGGCTGGAACATTGACCAATTGGGATCGAACAGCGACCCGTCTACTAAAACACAATGACTTTTGACGGTCGTACCACTGGCCTGTATAGATCGAATCTACGACAATTTGGGGGCCGTGGGTGCAAGTTCAAAGAGACCTTGAAGTCGCCTGTACCTTCCACGATTTGAACTACCCCCAGAGTTATTTACACATGTATAGCCTGGAATCCTACCCACGAAATGATATCTTGGAACAAGAAGGAATTCGATGGAGAGATTCCAGCCAAACCGTCCAGATGTAGGAGCATGCCAGTATCAGCTTGTATGAATGAATCCCATCTTACTATTTACACAATCAATTCAATGCATAAAATTTTAGGAATGAGTCTCTGAAACTCACATGATTCTGACATTCACCAGCCGCCGTGGTCCGAATCCTAGTGTTTCACGAACCTCGGCTCTCAAAGGAAGCTTAACTAGTTGATGTCTAAAGAGCATGACTCACGGTATCCACCATTATTATTATTATTATTATTATTATTGTACCGGGCGGTACACCTCCACGCCACTAATTTAAAATTTGCGCCAATTGAAACTCCTCTGCTGGAGGAAGTCTGAACTTTATCTACGGTATTAATTTTCAAGTTTCTCAGAAGATGTCACTACTTGGAAATTTTGGAGTTTTTGAACTGGGTCATTTTTGATGTAATTTTGTTTTACCTGTAGTAAGAAGTGTGAACTTTCTCTTCTAGAGGGCACTACTGAAAAACTACAATGGTGCACCCTAGTGCGAAGTGAAAGAACTGTTTTTGGAGAAATTTTTATTTCAAAAGTTTGTTTATTGTTAAATTTCTTTCTGTTATTGTTTAAGTTGGCTGTATTCCCCTTGCTTTCCCTTTGTTTTGAATTTAGCCAATCCCGAATTTCTTTAATTAATTTACTACCAATAAGGTGTTTCTTCTTCAAATTGGATATGCTGCTTAACCTTAACCAATAAATGATTGTGGGCGGGTGTTTTCTTTCCTGATACGCCTCGAACTTTCCGCGAGAGTATATAAACTGCTGATTTTCGGGTCTCGGTGCCACTTCAGTACCATCTTTCAGTGTGTAAAGTGCATAGCAGGGGGCGGGAAGCGCCTCTTTCTTCGGACAGCAGTTCAACAACCAGGTAATGGCCATTTAATAACTTCTTTTCTTGCTAGCTCAGCAGTTTAACTCTCGGGGCGGGTCCGAAGCGTTTCCACCATGTAACTTTCCCTAGAATGTAAAGACACTATGTATTTATTCTATCTTTTAAGCTACATATTGGGATAGAGAGTGCTTAACCCTCTCGAGCTCCCACTCATATTGTTTTGAGGTGAACTTACCTTTTCACAACCTATTCTTCTTTAACGTAATGTAAATTGTTTTTTTTCTAAAGTCACCTCTTTAGTATGGGATTAGCCCTTACATTTGTGGCCTAGAGCCAGATTAGGTTTTAAAACAAAATGTATTAGGAGTGCAGTTCGCCTCCTCTCACATCGGTATTTTAGAGGCCATTTAATTATCCTTTTCTCGCTTAATAGGCCTCAGTAGGTTGGGTATTTTACCCCTGTGTTTACGTCCTTAGAGGACAGCTTGAAGGTCGAGTTAGGTGTGGCCTTTTGATAGGCTTAAAATTTTGAGAGCGGATCGCTCTTTTGAAATTTGTTTCTGCGTGCCTCTAGGAGATCTTACTGTGTAATTTGGAGCAAGTGCTCCTGGGCGTGATTGGGGTTTTCTGCCCCTTTGTTAAACCTTATGAACATGTAAGCTTGGGCTAACTGCTCAAGAATTGTGAGTTCGGGGCTCGAAGCCCAAAGCCTGTAAATACTGTTGTTGATCTTTTGTTGCCTAGCTACTCTGTACCTTCCATGCTTGTTATTTCTTGATTTTGAAAAGAGAATATAACCTTGTTAAATTTTACATTAACTTTAATTTCGTAGTTTGAGACCCGTTCACCCCCACGCCTTCTTTCACCTCTACCTACCACAAAAATACGGTAACAAGTGGTAGAAGATCGTGGTTGAATGAGTCTCAATTTAGCCCCTTTTGACGGCTAAACATTGCTTTGATCCGAACTCTAACAATTTTCTCAGTTGCTGGAATTTTTGATTTGTCCTGTTTCAAAATTGTTCTGTCATCATGCCCGGCCCTCGCGATGTTCTCCATCTTAACTATTTGCGCAAGGAGGAGTTGATCTATGAATTGACTATTAGAAATGTGCAATCTGGAGGCACGGTTGCGGTAGACACAAACAAGCTTAGAGAGTCACTTGATTTGCCCATTTCCATCCCCACTTTGGGAGAGAAAGAAATTGACGACTCTCTTTCCACGATCATCGAGAATATTACTGGGCTAGCATCTGTAGTTAGTTTTTTTGACGAAAATGATCCTTCTCCTAATCAAATTAAGCGTGTGCAAGCCAGGCTATTTCATTTTTCAAATAGAGTTAACGATCTGTTGTCTCTAAAGTTGAATGACGTTCAGAGGAAGGAAGCTAGTACGGTGCTTGAAAATATTTCTGAATTATCTAATAAGGTCACTCAATTGTTAACTGGGGAAGTTCCTCCCAAAACTGATCAACCCGCTACGGTGAATGTAGGTAGCGAGGAAGAGCCTCCTAAGGGAGAAGTCAATAGGAAAACCGTTGGAGCTCAAATTATCTCTGCCCCATTGGACAAGGAGTCCGAACGCCGTACGTCATTGAATAATGTACGTTCTGAACTAACTTCTTTGCCACTGAAACCTTTCCCTACTATGTCACCTGGGTTCTGCAGCTTGCCTCATCCATTAGCAATGTTGCTCAGAGGTATCTCTAAGTTTTCTGTTAATACCACCAGTGAAGTTATTTCATTTTTAAGGTTTTTAGTTGAATTTCAAGATCATGCCCTTGTTTTTTCTCTTTCTCCGTGTCAAATTTTACAAATAATTTATCCTTATGCAATTGGTATTCTCTCAGATAAAATAGTAAGAGCCATTGCCGAACAGTCATCTATTGAAGATTTTCATGCACATCTACTTGCAAATTTTATTCCTGCTCGCGCGAGGTCATCTCTTATTCAGAAGTACTATTATCGAGTACAGAGAATGGATGAAAATCTGGCTGATTTCATACAAGACATTACATTCTATACTAGGGTGTTTGCTCTTCACTTCCCTGAGGATCAGATTGTACAAGCTATTGTGGAAGGCATTTCACCATCCTATAGGTCATATTTGTGTTTCGCGGCGTGTCCGCAAACCTTCTCTGAACTTGAAGCATTGGCCGTCTCAGCGGAAGGAGTTAGATACGCCGATTCCCTGCGTGTAGCGAAAGAACCCCCGCCTTCTTTTAGTAATCCTCGGCCTCCACCTCGCCGAACGGTTACACCCCGTAAATGTTATGCTTGCGGGTCGCCTGACCATCTTCGCAATAAATGTCCATTGGTCAAAACTAGTAGGGCAAATAATGGAGCTGGTTAATCACAAGGCTGTTTTAAATGTGGGGCTTTCTCACATATCGCCAAGAATTGCCCAAATTCAAATAGCACCCCCTCCTGCTCAACCTCTGGTGCAAATTCCACCAATGCCAATAATAAAAAGTGACTAGTGGCTTCGGCTGAGTCGACTAATCCATCTTTCCGAGGCTCAGCCCCTGGTAAACAGATCGAAAATTCAGGGAACGTTCAATCTGCAAATCCATATTTTGAATGCCCCAAAGAGTGTCTTAGGATTGCGGCGGATACCCCCGCACCGGTCCCCTTTCTCAAAATTGAGTTAAATAATGAGCCTATAACAGCTCTATTAGATTCAGACAGTGTTTCTTCTATTATTTCGGCTGAATGGTATGCAAAATTGAAATCTGTTTGTAAACTTCCTGAATATTGTTCCTCTTCGATCCAATATGTTTCGGCTAATTCATCTCCATTAGAAATTCTAGGTTCTTTACAGGTCAAAATTCGTATTTTTAAATTTACATGGAAAATCAAATTGTTTGTGGCTAAGCACTTGTCTTGCCCCATCATATTGGGAGCGGACTTCATGTCTCACACTGGTCTTGTGCTCGATCTTCAGAGTAAGTCGTGCACATTCAAATTTGCTTCCAATTGTAAAATCCCCTTGTTAAAATGTAATTCTGCATCATGTTCATCTATTTCGCCTACCCAGGATGAGATGTTGTTAGACCTTAGACATCTACCTGAGGAGCAGGCTGATAGTATTCGTAAGTTGTGTCAGTCGTTTCCAGAGGTGTTCTCTGATACTCTTGGTGTTACTGACCTTATTGAATACAAAATTGAGGTCACGGATTCGACTCCTGTCCGTTTTCCACCTTATATATCTCCACCAAAAATGAAGGCTCTGAAAGAAATTATCGATCAGATGTTGAAGGATGGTATTATTAGGCCCTCTAAGTCGGCGTATTCTTCGCCTATTTTTCTAGTCCCGAAACCCCAAGGGGGCTTCAGGCCTGTCATCGATTATAGGGCTCTCAATCGGAAGGTGGTGTTGCAATCTGTGCCCCTTCCTGACCTTCATTCTTGTTTTTCATGGTTTCGTAAGGCCAAGTTCTTTACTATCTTGGACTTGAATCAGGCCTATAATCAAATTCCCCTAGCGGAAGAGTCTAAACATCTTACAGCGTTTGCCACGGATTGGAATTTGTATGAATACAACCGCGTGCTTTTCGGGATCCCCACGGGAGCAGCTGTACTCACTAGGCTGCTAGATAGGGTCTTCTCCGACATCAAATTTGAGTACTTGTATCACTACTTGGATGATGTCGTCGTATTTTCGGAGACCTTTGAAGAACATCTAGATCATCTGCGAGAAGTTCTCAATCGCCTTCGTAAGGCTGGGTTAACTGTCAAGTTGTCCAAGGTTGCCTTTGCTAAGCCCTCTATGTCATTCCTAGGGCATATTGTGTCACCTGATGGTGTTGCCGTCGATCATTCTAGAACACAGGCCATCCGTGATTTTAAACATCCCAAGGACATTAAAGGTATCGCCAGGTTCATTGGTATGGTGAATTTCTTCAGAAAGTTTATTCCTAATTTCGCTAATAGAGCGGCGCCCTTGAACCTTCTTCGTAGGAAAGGCATCAAATTCGAGTGGGGACCTTCTCAACAAGCCGCTTTTGAAGATCTTAAATTAGCTATCTGTAATGCCCCTGTCCTTGCTATGCCTGTTTTCTCGAAGAAATTCATCGTCCAAACCGACGCGTCGTCGTCGGCGGTAGCTGCAGTCCTTCTTCAAGAGACTGAACTAGGGAGGCGACCCATCGCCTATGCATCTAGGACTCTGTCGGCTCAAGAAGCCAAGTATTCCATATATGAGCTCGAAGGTTTGGCAGTCTTATTTGCCTAAGAAAAGTTCCGTCTCTATCTGGAACATGTCAAATTCGACCTGGAGACAGATAATCAAGCCTCAAGCTGGGTCTTAGGTAGGCCGCGTCGTACTGGTCGTATAGCCCGTTGGGTCATCCCTATTTCTGCCTTCCAATTCGATGTCAGGCATATCAGAGGTACCGAAAATGTTGTTGCTGATGGACTCAGCCGTATGTTTTCCAACGACGTTGAGACCCATGAACCGGTCGACAGTTCATCCCCCACCGAGTCCATACTATCTGAGGTTAATGCCATCTTAACAGATGCTCCCATGCTCTTTAGGGATATCCAGAAATACCAACGTGAAGATCCGACGATGGTTCCGATAATGGCAACCCTTTCTTCTGGGGAACATGTTGTCCCTTATGTACTGAGGAATGGTGTTCTATGTTGCCCTTCGAGGCATGATAAGATGATGAAGGTTGTCGTTCCAGCGGTTCTTGTGCCTATGATCTTCAAGTACTATCACGAGACCCCATTAGGGGGGCATCTTGGAATCTTTAAAACTCGTGAAAAGATTCGTGAAAGGTTCATCTGGAAGGGTATGGACGGTGAAATCCGTGAACTAGTAAAAGCTTGTAAATCTTGTTTGCTTAGTAAACCCACCATGTCCACCAAGGTAGGCCTTTTGTCTTCTCATCACGCATCGCGCCCAATGAAACGCCTGTATATTGATTATGTAGGACCCTTCCCCTAGTCGAAGGGAAATGCCAACAAGTTCATCTTTGTATGTGTAGATGGTTTTACAAGATTTTCCTGGTTATTTCCGACTAAGCTGGCTACCGCTCAGTCCACCATTACTTGCCTAAATTCTATTTTTGCTTCTTTTGGTCCGTGCCAATATATTGTGTCTGATAATGCTAAGGCGTTCACATCAAGTCTTTTTCGTAAATTCTGTTTTGACTTGTCCATCTCTCCTGTGACGACTTCTGCTTATTACCCTCAACCATCTCTGGCTGAACGGTTTAATCGTAATCTCTGGTCCGCGCTTTTTGCCTATCATCATGAACATCATTCTAGGTGGGACACGTCCCTGCATTGGTTAGCTTTTGCTTTGAATTCGGCGGTTCATGAATCTCACAAGTTTACCCCAGCTTCGTTGATGTTCAAGTTTGTTCCCAACACGCCGCTCTCTAACCTCTGGTCTCTGAGTGACATTCTACCCGAGACAATAGATCCGGATAATATTAAAGATCTTTGGAAGAAAGCTAAAGTCAATCTTAAGGTGTCTCATGAAAAGGTTAGGGAATGATATGATCGTGGACGGAGACCCACCAATTTGAAGGTAGGTGACCAGGTGATGGTCAAGAATTTTGTTCCTGCGGGCAAGCTTGCCCCCAGATTTCATGGGCCGTGTATCATTCTCGATTTCCTTACTCCCGTTACCTTATTGTTAAGTAATGCAGCCACCGAGAGGATATTTAGGGTTCACCTGTCACAGATGAAACCGGTGTAATTTCTGTGTTAACATGCTTCATATAATTTTGAAAGAAATAGGAAGGTTATATATTTTTTTTTTTTTTGAGGGGTTTCACTTTTAAGGCCTTCCGCCCTTGGAATCTGTTTACTTTGTCTGTAACCATTGATTGTAAACCTTCCCCGATTAGTTAAACTGCCATCCTGTCCTTGCCACGGCCATTACCACGCTCCCGTCTCCTGCTCCACAACACACAGTGGCTTAGAGGAATGAAATAAATATCTCCACGCCGCTGGCCACTCATCTCCTCCACTGAGACTGTGCCCTAAAAATCATTCTGGTCAAACAAAATTCTGCCGCCGAGCTTTAATGTTTCAGTGCCCCCGCAGCAGCGCGGCGCCGTACCGTTCCTGAGGCAGGGTATGGGCCCGCCCTTCCCCAGTGAGGCCAACCTGTGTACGGCGAGCCGGAGCCCTCCTCCCGGCCAAGGCTGATGTGCGGCGCACGATCTGCTACCGGCCCGCAGCCTGTATATGTTCACCGCGGGCGCGGCGTGCTTCAACACCTCTACTCCTCTCATAGTGCGGGCGAGCGGTATCTCAGGGTACTTGAGGGGCCCGAGCGGCCTCCTCTGGACACAAGCTACAGCGGCCGGTCTGGCCATCCAATTTAATCAACTACATGGACATTTACTATCAGCAATTACTACACTTGGGAATTCTACTGCAATATTTGGTGGACTTAGAAAATTACTCTTCACTTTCAAGTATTAAAAGTTTTTCTTCTGAATTCAATTCCTACAAACATAAAGACATTACTTCAACGGTTACTACAAGAATTTTTAAACTGGATCAAACCAAATTTAGAAAATTTTTATAAACGCTTCTGCAATTCTCCATATCAACATCATAACTTGGACCTTATTTTCAAACAAATTTCATGTGTCACCCCTGGAGGGACTTTGGGGGGGGGAGGTCTGTACCGGGCGGTACACCTCCACGCCGCTAATTTAAAATTTGCGCCAATTGAAACTCCTCTGCTGGAGGAAGTCTGAACTTTATCTACGGTATTAATTTTCAAGTTTCTCAGAAGATGTCACTACCTGGAAATGTTGGAGTTTTTGAACTGGGTCATTTTTGATGTAATTTTGTTTTACCTGTAGTAAGAAGTGTGAACTTTCTCTTCTAGAGGACACTACTGAAAAACTACAATGGTGCACCCTAGTGCGAAGTGAAAGAACTGTTTTTGGAGAAATTTTTATTTCAAAAGTTTGTTTATTGTTAAATTTCTTTCTGTTATTGTTTAAGTTGGCTGTATTCCCCTTGCTTTCCCCTTGTTTTGAATTTAGCCAATCCCGAATTTCTTTAATTAATTTACTACCAATAAGGTGTTTCTTCTTCAAATTGGATATGCTGCTTAACCCTAACCAATAAATGATTGTGGGCGGGTGTTTTCTTTCCTGATACGCCTCGAACTTTCCGCGAGAGTATACAAATTATTCCCATTTTTCCCGATCACGCTAACATTTCCCAAATATTATATACATTATGTACTCATCTTAGTTTATCGGTATTCCATTACAGCTTTGCAGATGAGAGGCTCCTCTCGGCCCCTCTCTGCATTTTACTCCTCCATTCTTGATGGCGTAGTTTCACAAAAGATTTCCTGGCACATTACCATTTTACACTAATACCTTAATTATCACAAACTTTCACCATTTACAACGTTAACACTGAACACTTTAATTTTTATACAACAAATTAATATCCTAGACCCAAAAATTTAATATTTTACACTATTTTAATCTTCGTCCAATTACCGCACAATGGACCTGGACACGTACGACGAGGTGTCAGCTTCTACACCCGTCGCGATTTATGTCGTCCGACGCGATACGCCCGTTTCATACGGCACTCTTGAAGTGTTCATGATAGCGGTTCGAAATCGCAAAGTACAGGCCTAACACAATTCCGAAAATTAGAGAATCACTAGCGCCCGAGCCTCAAATGGCTTATCCGGAGCGTCTCAACGTTAAGACGGCCAAGCATCGTGACACGAGTTCCACATCACTGGAGCCTACCACAGCCGAGCAAATTGAATGCTCCAATGGTGGAAAACAATGTGAAACACATGAGCGATGATGTGTGTGCTCCTGTGCGCCCGTCGAAGCTCTCATAACTCAGCGTGGTACAAATATAGATTTATCTTCCACCCGTAATGATGAAGTCGATCTCTTTTCGTGTGTATGTTACTTCTCATATCACAGAACCAGTGTACAATGAGATTGCCTTGAAGGTGTGTACATTTGTTTGGAGTTGAGAAATGAATTGTCAACAATCACTTTCATACTCATATGGACTAGGGATTTTAATTCTACAGTAAGATTGCCTATGACGTATTCTACGTCAACACTTGCGGTCACCACCCCGACATAACACGGTCCGATATTTTATCTATCATTGTGCTTTGCTTAAGATTCTTACAATTGTACATCCCTGTTCCTCACATGGAGAGCAAACGTCACACGCTGCTAGGACTGTGACTCATACACGTTTCGTGCCTCTGTGGTTCAATAAAGACGCTAAATGGATACCGCAGGAGTGAAATGACCGAGTCTTAATGCAGATCGTTAACTCGCTCTGCCTCGTTTATCAGTGAGTGTAATCCGCCAGTGGGAGCTGTGATTCAAAGCCCACGGCGTTCTACCCAGAGACACAATATATCACGCATGACGGGAATGGATTAGTGGGACACACTGATAATCTCTCATGTTCAGACCCCTCTCTCTTATTTTAGCACACGTTCCCCGTCAAACAAAAGGCACCTGGTGCACAGTGATTAAAATAGTTTCTTCATTCAGCAGGTCCCACGCTACCTCTAAGCCGAGATTATTTTATCACGACCAATAGATAAAGATTATTATACGGAAATTTGAAAGATTCCTCTGTCAGCGGCCATAGAAGTAAAACCTGTGGCACATCTAACGCATTATAATAATAATAATAATAATAATAATAATAATAATAATAATCATCATCATCATCATCATGTCCGACTCGTTGGCTGAACGGTCAGCATATTGGGCTTCGGTTCAGAGGGTCCCGGGTTCGATTCCCGGCCGGGTCGGGGATTTTAACCTTAATTGGTTAATTCCAATGGCACGGGGGCTGGGTGTATGTGTTGTCTTCATCATCATTTCATCCTCATCACGACGCGCATGTCGCCTACGGGAGTAAAATAGAAAGACCTGCACCTGGCGAGCCGAACCCATCCTGCGATATCCCGGCACTAAAAGCCGTACGACATTTCATTTATTTCATCATCATCACTACTGATCTACATTTAGAGCAGACCCCCAGGTGGCAGATTCCCTATCTGTTGTTTTCCTCTTTTTTTCTTGAAGTATTGCAAAGAAATTGGAAATTTATTGAACATTTCCCTTGGTATTTACTCGAGTCAGAAGCATACAATAGAGTATTTTGCTTTTGGTTTTTATTTTACAATTTAGCAACAATAAAAGAGAAGGAATTCTTTTAAACATATATACCAAAATGGTATTAAATAGTCCTTGCCCAGAGGCGAGTAACTGCAACTGCATTTCCTTGTGCCTTGAGCAAATCCTCCTCACTGCATGAATCAGGGCAACACGAGCATTGACACATGCTTGGTAGTCTGCACCTCTCTGCATTCACATAGTGGTGATACATCCAAATATACCCATTTCACTAGGTTGTCCTTAGACTTGCCAACACCTGTTCTTAACCTGTTCAGTGATCTCCATGTGATCTAGTCCAAGTTGTGTCCGGTTGGTAAGCATTCAGCTGGTTTTGACCCTGTTTGAAGATGACTTGTTCTGGCTGCCCACAATTTTTCTCTGGCTTTTTTCGGAGATGTATTTAGTGGAGATGTTGACTGTATGAAGCTCCTCCTGGATTTCAATCTAGGCTTTGGTGGAGTGTGTCTGTGTAGTGGATGTAGCTCATTTTCTGTAACTTTTCTCCTTTTGAAACTTGCGGCTACTTCCCGGCGTATATCAGACAATGCCGACGGTAGTTGAGTGACCTGTCTAAGGTCATTCCAAGGTATTTGGGTGTAAGTTATTCCAGTACCAAACTCTCCTTCCTATAAATGAATACTTGCCCTAATTTGTTTTCTTGAATTCCAACTTTATCTTTGTATTGTGATATTCCCTACTTTTAAAAACACCAGTCAGATTTATTCATCTACTAATGTCATTCCACGTCATCTCACCACTGACAGCTCCGAATATACCACTTAGTCGAGCAGCACGTGCCCTTTCTTCCACGTCTTCCCAACCCAAATTTTGCAACATGTTTGTAACGCTACTCTTTTGTCGGAAATCACCAAATCACCAAGAACAAATCGAGCTGCTTTTCTTTGAATTTTTCCAGTTCTTGAATCAAGTAATCCTGCTGAGGTTCCATATACTGGAATCATACTCTAGTTGGGGTCTTACCAGGTACTTACATGCCCTCTCCTTTTCCTCCTTACCGGTACTATAACCGATAAATATCCTCATAACCATGTACAGAGGTTTGTACCCCTTGTTTACAATCCCATTTATGCGATTACTCCAATGAAGATCTTTCATTATATTAAAACCTAGGTACTTACAATGATCCCCAAATACAGTAATTAAAGCTGAGAGGACTTTTACTATTTGTGAAGCTCACAACATGACTTTTAACCCCGTTTATCATCATACCATTGCCTACTGTCCATCTCACAATATTATTGAGGTCACAAGTCTGTAAGATATTTATTACTCAGTACAGAATAACATCATCCGCAAAACGCTTATCTCTGATTCCACTTACAGTATTTACTTATATCATATATATATGTAAGAAAATATAAAAGTCCAATAATACTGCTTTGGGGAATTCCCCTCATAAATATTCCTGGGTCCGATAAAGCTTCGCCTACTCAAATTCTTCGAGTTCTATTTTCTAGAAATATAGTCACCCATTCAGTCACTCCTTTGTCTAGCCAAATAGCCCTTTCTTTTGCCAGTATCAAATGCCTTAGGTAGGTCAATCACAATACATTTCATTTTACCTCCTGAATTCAAGATATCTGTTATATCTTGATGGGATCCTACAAGTTGAGCTTCAGTGAAATAACCTCTCCTAAACCTGTTATTCTGTGGCAAATGTTGTAGTGAAGTTGTGCTGCATGTTATATTGAACTAAATGCAAGAAGTATGCTTTTGTTGTGATTTCTGTTGGATGTTTATGGCTTATTTTGATGTGCTGACCTAGTGTTGGTGTTATTTAATAGTTTTACGATCTCAATTTGCTGTTATTAGGGTTATATTTGTGAAAGTTTTACGCCCTAAGTGACAGCCGTATTGGATTTCTTACAATCATTCCATAGATAACACTAGATAGAACGGCAATTTATTATATCTATCTACATTCTCTTGCCCTAAGTGTCAGCCATCTTGTCCGATTCAACATAATTGCCATAGAAACCACGATTCATATAGGAACTTCACACTACATATCTGGTGTTACCTAGACCACAGAATCTGTTATGATATATGGAGTAGACCGTACAGCTAGTGTCTCAACGCCGAATGTTGGGCGGCGGGAAATAACCCGATCAACCTAAAAGGCCAACCGCTTCGGGCGGTTGAGCCTTTAGGGAGGGATATGGCCCTCAGTGGAGGAAATGCCACTGGAATCCATAATGACGGAGGGCAGCAGCTTCGCTATAAGTGCACGTTGGCGTCAGCCAAGGTATCGGCTGTTACGGTGATGTGACACACATTTTGGAGTGTAACCATAGTGGTGTAAGCAGTCTCAAAACTGCGCGAGGAAGGCAACGGGAAACCACCTCGTATTTAATCCCCAGGAACATCTTTAGCATGACTGGAAAACATGAAACCAAGGCCCCCAGTCCCCGGCAGCCCTTCATTGGGCAGGGGGTGCAAAGAATCTCCGGGCCAGTCATGAGAAGGATAGCAACGTGGAATGTTCGCAGCTTGTTTCAAAGTGGAAAGACTCATAACGCCATCAGAGAGATGGAGAGACTCAAGATCGACGTTCTTGGCATTAGCGAAATGCGTTGGCCTCATTCGGGAAAGAGTGTGGTCAGTGGTTATCAAGTATACTATACTGGTAATTACGATCCTCGCCATCTTAATGGTGTGGGTTTCAGTGTACATCGAGATATCAGTAAGTCTGTGAAAAATTTTATACCAGTATCAGATAGGGTATGTTTATTACAGCTTAATGCACGACCAATTTTAGTGAATATCATCGAAGTATATGCTCCAACATGTGATGTATCAGACGTTGATGTCGAAGATTTTTTTTTAGCTAGGGGCTTTACGTCGCACCGACACAGATAGGTCTTATGGCGACGATGGGATAGGAAAGGCCTAGGAGTTGGAAAGAAGCGGCCGTGGCCTGAATTAAGGTACAGCCCCAGCATTTGCCTGGTGTGAAAATGGGAATCGAAGATTTTTACACGAAAAATCGGAGCAGCCCTGTCATATACCAAACCATCTGAGATAAACATTGTGATGGGCGATTTCAATGCTCAAGTCGGCCATGGTCGACGGGCTGATGTAGTCGGTGACTGCGGATTAGGAACAAGCAATACTCGAGGTGATCGACTGGTCCAGATGTGCCAGGAAGAGAGCCTTATTATAGCAAACACGTATTTCCAGCTACCTCCACGTTGCCGTTATACGTGGATCTCTAATGCTGACAGCAGTATTAGGAACCAGATTGATTACATCACAATTAACAAGCGGTTCAGAAATTCCATCAAATGTGTGAAAACATACCCAGGTGCTGATATCAACTCAGACCATAGCCTACTGTTTGCTTTCATGAATCTCAGGCTGAAGAAATGCCATTCAAAGGGGAATTTTAGACGGATTGAGATTCAGAAGCTTCAAGATCAAGCACTGAAAGATGAAGTTCAGTTAGCCCTATGTGTAAAACTTGCGGAAGTTCAAAACAGCGTTAATATAAATGATATTGAAGGCACTTGGAATCACATCAAATGTGCAATTAACGACGTAAGTCAAGTAAAATTAATGAATGCTGGAAGAAGGAAAAACAAGCCGAGGATGACAGAAGAAATCCTGAAGCTGATGAACCAGAGAAGGTCTTTTAAAAACAAAGATCCTGTAAAGTACGAAAGTTTGCAGAATTTAATAAGAATGGTGACATCTTAGCGAGCACAGAAGAGAAACTGAAGGAATGGATGGAATATGTACAAAATCTCTTCTTGGATCGCAGAAATGTGGATCATGGTGCTTGGGCAGACGATGGTGTGGATATCACACGTGCAGAAGTAGAATATGCCATAAGAACAGCGAAGAATGGGAAGGCTCCAGGCCCTGATGAGATATATGCTGAGATACTGAAACTCCTTGAGAAAGAAAAATCCCTTTTATTATTAGTTGACCTATTCAACAGTATTCACCGCAGTGGAACCATTCCTCGAGACTGGCTGAAATCGACTTTCGTAATATTGCCTAAGAGAGCTAATGCAAAATTCTGCAATGAATATAGAACAATTAGTTTGATGAGCCACGTTCTGAAAGTATTCCTAAAAGTCTTGCATGCGAGAATTTATCATAAATGTGGGGAGAATATCGGAACATCGCAGTTTGGCTCCAGACATGGTTTTGGTACTAGAGAGGCATTATTCAGTCTGCAGGTATTAGTCCATTGGTGCCGAGATGTCAATGTCGATGTTTTTGCTTGTTTCATCGATTACGAAAAGGCCTTCGATACAGTCCGCCATGATGAACTTTTGAACATTCTTCGAGAATTAGGAATTGATGGACGGGACATTCGTATTATTGGTAATCTCTACTGGAACCAGTGTGCTGGCATAAGAGTTGATAGTCGTGTCTCGGAAGAAGTCTCAATTATGAAAGGAGTTCGCCAAGGCTGTATTCTTTCCCCCATGCTTTTTAACATCTATTCAGAAAAGATTTTTCGAGATGCTCTTTACGGAAAGACTCAAGGAATTGTGGTTAATGGTTTCATCATAAATAACATCAGGTACGCCGATGACACTGTGCTACTTGCAACCAATTTCCAGGATCTACAGGAACTACTTAATGCTGTCACTGAAGCCAGCGGCGCAATGGGCTTGAAGCTTAATGTAAAGAAGACCAAGTGGATGGTTGTAATTCCCCCTGTGGGTGGGGGCGGTAGAATAACACCCACGGTATCCCCTGCCTGTCGTAAGAGGCGACTAAAAGGGGCCCCAGGGGCTCTAAACTTTGGAGCGTGGGGTGGCGATCACGGGGCCCTTAGCTGAGTCATGGCATTGCTTCCACTTACTTGTGCCAGGCTCCTCACTCTCATCTACCCTATCCGACCTTTCTTGGTCAACTCTTGTTCTTTTCCGACCCCGACGCTATTAGGTTTGCGAGGGCTAGGGAGTCCTTCATTTTCAAGCCCTTCGTGGCCCTTATATTCATTTGGCCGATATCTTCATTTTTCGAAGTGTCGGACCCCTTCCATTCTTTTTCTCTGATTAGTGTTATTTAGAGGATGGTTGCCTAGTTGTACTTCCTCTTAAAACAATAATCACCACCAATCACCACCACCGTATGGTTGTAAGTAGGAAAGAAGATGGAATTCGAGGTAATCTCACAACAGCGAAGGAACAGATCGCGAGAGTGGCAACAATTAAAAACCTGGGATGTCACATTAATGATGACTGGGACCTTACTCACGAGATCCGATGCAGAATTGAGCAGGCCAGAACTTCTTTTCAGAGACTTAGAAAACTTTTGACAAGCCGTGACCTTTCCATTTCACTACGAACACGACTACTCCGGTGCTACGTTTTCAGCATTCTGTTATACGGTGTTGAGACATGGACACTAACTGAGACCATGTGCAAGTGATTGCAAACATTTGAAATGTGGACTACCGAAGGATGCTGAAGATACCTTGGACAGCTAAAATGACCAATATAGACGTTTTGCACCGTATGAACAAAGAACTAGAAATTCTCACTACCATCAAGAGAAGGAAGCTAGAATACTTTGGTCATATAATGCGGAACTCTAAATACCACCTTCTGCAAGTAATACTCCAAGGGAAAATTAATAGAAAACGTGGTCTGGGGAGAAGTAGGACATCATGGCACGGCAACTTGAGCCAGTGGTTTGGGGTGACAAAGCTTACTCTGTTCAGAACAGCTATGAACAAACAACAGATCATGCTACTGATAGCCAACGTTCTGCGAGGACATGGCACATGAAGAAGAAGAAGAAGAAGAAGAAGAAGAAGAATAAACCCGATCTGATTTCTATCGAACCAGTTATTAATTTCGCAATCATGTCTACTATAATCAGAAGGAAAGCTCTCCCAAAGATTACATGCAATACATATCAGAGAGACTGGCCTGCAATTTTCAGCTTTATGTCTGTCAACCTTTTCTTTACACACAGGGGCCACTATAGAAAATCTCCATTCATTTGGTATAGCTCCTTTATGCAAACAAAAATCAAATAAGTACTTCGGATATGGTACTATATCCCAACCTATTGTCTTTAGTATATACCCAGAAATCTTATTAATTCCAGCTGCTTTTCTAGTTTTCAACTTTGGTATCTTATTGTAAATATCGTTTTTATAATAGGTAACACTTCTTTAGTATTAGTCACTTCCTTAATCTGGACATTATCTTTGAAACCAACAATCTTTTCATACTGCTGACTAAATAATTCTGCCTTTTGAAGATTCTCACATACACACTCCGATTGTTCATTAGTGATTCCTGGAATGTCCTCCTTGTAACCTGATTTTGCCTTAAAGTACCTATACACACCATTCCATTTTTCACTAAAATTTGTATGATAGCAAATTATGTTTGCCATCATGTTATCCCTAGCTGCATTCTTTGTTAGATTCAGTTTCCTAGTAAGTTCCTTCAATTTCTCCTTAGTCCACAACCTCTCCTAAATTTATTCCTTTCCAACTTTCACCTCCTCATTAGTCTCCTTATTTCTTTCTTATAATATGGTGGGTCTTTACCATCCCTCACCACCTTGAAAGGTACAAAACCTGTTTTCACATTCCTTAGCAATTGCTTAAAACCCATCCCAGAGTATGTTTAAATTCTTTTTACCGTGTTCCACAAATCTTAGTTACTTTTAAAAATCTCCCTAATGCCCGTTTTATCAGCCATATGGTACTGCCTAATAGTCCGACATTTAAAACCTTCCTTTCTATTTTTAACTACGACAAAACAGCTTCGTGATTACAAATGCCATCTATTACTAAGGTTTCTCTATAGAGCTTATCTCGTTTTACCAGCACCACGTCCAGAATATTCTTCCCTTGGTTGTTTTCATCACTTTCTGAATCAGCTGTCCTTCCCATATTAACTTATTTGCCATTTGTTGGCCAATAACAATAACAATAGTAATAATAATAATAATAATAGTAATAATAATAGTAATAATAATAGTAATATTAATAACAAAATCACATTGTCTCTATTACTGTGGACAGACACTTTGATTTAACGCCATTTATGTGGTTTGCGTGTCAGTTTTGCCATGTTTTTGCTCACTGTGGTGACTATATCTGTAATTTGAGAGGGAAGATTATGAACAGGGTACTGCTGCTGAGGAGTGCAGAAATAGGAGGAAAAGTAAAGATAGGAGAGGGAAATGTAAAGAAGAGGATGGGAAAGAAAGGTGGAACAGAGTCATGGGAGGGATACAAAGTAGGAGAAAGTAGCTTCTGCAGCCGTCAGGATGGGTGACCAGGAGGGGAGGAGATCAAATGAAATGGGTGGGGTTGAGACTCTGGTCATGGGGGATTCCATTGTTTGGAAGAAAGGGAACCAGGGTAGAGTGATATCCAAGAATTCGGTTAAGGCAGATGTTGATGAAAGTAAAAGAGAAGGAGAAGGGAAAGGAGAAAGTGGTAGTTTATCACATTGGTACCAACAACGTAAGGAGAGCAGGTGTAAGTATCAACATAGTTGGGGATGTGTGGGATCTGGAAAATGCATCACGGGTAAAGTTTAAGGAAGCGGAGATTGTTATCAGTGTAGGAGGGATACTAACGGGAAGATGATCGGGGATTTAAATAAGACTATGGCGTGGGTATGTAACTGGGAGTAATATTTCTGGATGCTAATAGATGAGTAGGAGATCGGGATCTGCGATCAGATGGCCTTCATTAGAACCGCAGCGGTACGTACAAGGTAGTAAGTTTACTTAGAAGGGTTATAGGGAGGTACATTCATGGAAATCTGGTGGACAAGGGAGCGGCCATAAGGGTACAAGGATCTGGACGTCAGGTAGGGATGACATGTAAATTTTAGTGTCGGACTGTAGAAGTATTTTACAGAAAGGAGTAGAATTAAGTCATTTAATACGTATATAATGCGAATATACAACGTATGTATATGTATATTCCAGGTATGGTAATTTAGTTGAATCATGGCTGAGAAATTATATCATGGATGCAGATATATTCCTACGGAACTGGAGTGTTTATGGAAGATATAAGATGTGAATAATAGGGAAGGGGAGTGTTTATACTGGTGGAAGAAGAATTTTTAAGCTACGAAAAAGTGAGAGATCACAAACACGAAATTCAAGGTGTAAGGCTCATTTCTAAAGATAATAGGCATCTTCATATTTTTAGAGAGCACAGAACGGGAAACGGCAATTATTTTATAAGATAGTCAACTATGTGTTAAATGATATAGAAAGGAACGTGTTTGTAGCGGGTGATCTCAATTTACCAAATGCCAATTGGGAAGGTAATGCGAACGACAGGAAGCATGACCAAAAACGAACAAAATGGGAAATAAGTTAATCTCAGAAGGACAGCTGAATCAGAAGGTGATGGAATCAACTAGAGGGAAATATGTTCTGGATGTAGAGCTGACAAAACCAGATGAGCTCTATTGAAACTGAAGTAATAGATAGTATTAGTGATCATAAAAACTGTCGTAATTAAAAATACTGTAAATGTGATATAAAGGAAGCTCGTAAAAGTAAGACTACTAGACAGTACCATATGGCTGATAAGACAAGCATGAGTGTAATTATCATCGACGGAAAACGGTAACCCGGCCCCGTGGTGTAGTGGTAGCGTGTCTGCCTCTTAACCGGAGGCATCGGGTTCGATTCCCGGAGAGGTCAGAGACTTTTACCTGGATCTTATGGCTGGTTCGAGGTCCACTGACGATGAGATAGCGGCCCCGGTCTAGAAAGCCAAGAATAACGGCCGAGAGGATTCGCCGTGCTGACCACACGACACCTCGTAATCTGCAGGTCTTCGGGCTGAGCATCGGTCGCTTGGTAGGCCAAGGCTATTCAGGGCTATAGTGCCATGGGGTTAGGTTAGCAAAACGGTAAATAAAAATATAAGCAGACTGTGGGATGGGTTTAAAGTAATTATTGAGAGATGTGAAAAGAGGCTACTTTCGAGGGTGGTAAGTAACGGTTGAGGCCCGCTACATTATAATGAAGAAGAATTGAAGTGACTAAGAACGAGGTGCAGGTTGGAAAGAAATAAAGTTTGAAA
Organism: Anabrus simplex; assembly: GCF_040414725.1. Lineage (NCBI taxonomy): Eukaryota > Metazoa > Arthropoda > Insecta > Orthoptera > Tettigoniidae > Anabrus > Anabrus simplex. Next base: position 121,313 of record NC_090278.1, on the reverse strand, counting down.
TGGCTGTGAAAGTAAGGAGAAACTGAAGGAACTTACTGGGAAATTGAATCTAGCAAAAACATCAGCAAAGGATAACATAATGGTAAGTGTAATTGGCAGTCATCCAAATTTCAGTGAAAATGGAAGGGTATGTATAGATAGGCTTCTTTAAGGCAGGAACATGTTCTGTGAAGGACATTTCGGGTATCATTAGTGAACAAGGGTAATGTGCATGCGAGGATCTACAGAAGGCAGACGTATTCATTGAGCAGGATGTAAATGTTGTTGATTACAAGTATAATGTCCAGACAGAGGAGGTGACTAATACTAACGAAGTATTGAAATTTTCCTATGATAATAGAGACATTTACAATAAGATACAAAATTTGAAAACTAGAAAAGCAGCTGGGTTTGATAAGATTTCTGGGAATGTGCCAAAAATAGTGGGTTGGGATATACAGCAGTACCATTTCTGAAGTACTTATTTGATTCCTATTTTTCATGTTGGAGCGACGCCAAATGAATGGAGAGTTTCTATAGAAACATTTGCGTATAAAGGGAAATGTGATACACATAAAACAGAAAATTACAGGCCAGTCAGTTTGACATGTGTGGCATGTAAGCTTTGGGAAAGCTTTCTGATTACAGTAGACATGGTTGCAAAATTAATAACTGGTTCGGTAGAAGGCGTTTGGGTTTAGGAAAGTTTAGCCGTCTGAAGATCAGTCTGTAGCATTCCAGCAAGATATAGCAAAAACCAGGAGTTCAAATGGACTGTATCACGACTGACCTACCTTAGGGTAGAGCATGGGATACTACTGGCAAAAATGAATACAATTGGACTAGACAAAAGAGTGACTGTACGGGTGGCTGTTTTTCTGAAAAATATAACTCAGAGAATTAGAGTAGGTGAAGATTTATCTGATCCTGTAATAATTAGAGGGGATTTCTTCAAGTCTATATTATTCAACTTTAATATTTTCTTATATATACAGGGTGGTTCACCAGCTCCTTATTTTTTCGGAGACAGGCAACTCAAGTTACGTGTATAACCTAAAGATCCTGATAATGTAGTTTTATGACACAAAAAACTTGAAATTTCTCCTTGTGATCAATAAGGCTCTCCGCTACCTGTGTGTCATCACTGTAAATTGATCCATGGACGCAGCAAAGGAAAACTGCCATGCACAATTCCGCGACAAGTACTAAGGACCATTCTGCAAACACGTGATTTATGGCACTTTGAAATAACACAGTCCGCCTCTGTGGTGTAGTAGTTAGTGCGATTAGCTGCCACCCCGGAAGGCCCGAGTTCGATTCCCGGCTCTGCCATGAAATTTGAAAAGTGGTACGAGGGCTGGAACGGGGTCCACTCAGCCTCGGGAGGTCAAGTGAGTAGAGGTGGGTTCGATTCCCATCTAAGCCATCCTGGAAGTGGTTTTCCGTCGTATCCCACTTCCCCTCCAGGCAAATGCCGGGATGGTACATAACTTACGGCCACGGCTACTTCCTTCCCTATTCCTTGTCTATCCCTTCCAATCTTCCCATCCCCCCGCAAGGCCCCTGGTCAGCATAGCAGGTGAGGCTGCCTGGGCGAGGTACTGGTTCTATCCCCTGACCAGCCCCAGGGGCTCTGAAACTTGGAGCGTGAGTTGGAGACCACGGGGCCCTCAGCTGAGTCCTGGCATTGCTTCCACTTACTTGTGCCAGGCTCCTCACTTTCCTCTATCCTATCTGACCTCTCTTGGTCAACTCTTGTTCTTTTCCGACCCCGACGCTATTAGGTTTGCGAGATTTAGGGAGTCTTTCATTTTCACGCCCTCCGTGGCCCTTGTCTTTCTTTGGCCGATATCTTCATTTTTCGAAGTGTCGAATCCCTTCCATTTTTCCCCTCTGATTAGTGTTATATAGAGGATGGTTGCCTAGTTGTACTTCCTCTTAAAACAATAATCACCACCACCACCTATCCCCTGACCCAATGTCTCACGCTCCAGGACACTGCCCTTGTGGCGGTAGAGGTGAGATCCCTCGCTGAGTCTGAGGGAAGCACCAACCCTGGAGGGTGAGCAGATTAAGAAGAATAAGAAGAAATAACACAAGTGCCCGTAACACGATCGAATTAATAGGTCATGCCACGTGCTCTGTAACGTAAGGAAGTTAAATGAACACTCTAAATCTTCATTGAAGACTTTGACATGAATGTTCACTTTCGAGGTGCAACGGCCATTCTTAAGTGCTAAACCTCTAGCGTCATGCATGTTAACTCCGTGCCTGAATCAGTTAAGGGCTGGTGAAGGAGATGTGTATGGGCAGCGTAGTGGTTCGAAACCAGCATAAGGCGATTTTTTTGAACGACAGGGGTGCTTCATTTTAGCGGGGATATAATGAAATGAAATGAAAATCCACAGCCTGTTTCCAGTCATTCGACCAAGTCAGGAATGGAATGAATGAAGCCCCCATCTAGCGGCGAGGATAGGAATTGTGCCGTTGCCGAAGCCTGTCACACTCCCCTGGGGCAATTATTAATGAATGACACATGAAATGAAATAAAATGATATTGTAGAGTGTTGCTGGAATGAATTATGACAGGGAAAACCGGAGTACCCGGAGAAGAACCTGTCCTGCCTCCCCTTTGTCTAGCACAAAGTTCGCATGGAGTAACCGGGATTTGAACCAAGAGACCCAGCGGGGAGAGGCCGGCGCACTTCCGCCTGAACCACGGAAGCTCAAAATGTACCAGCATATGATTTGAATGTAGTACCACACAGCTTGGCCGAAGCGTGCTTTAGCCACCTTCTCTACCGCGAGCCGTTGTGCATTGTTAGCACGTTGTAGTCCTTATAGACACTTCCTGCCCAAACGTAAGAGAGTGTTATTCGCAGCTGTGATCGTTTACACATACATTATAGTTTGAGTAATAGAAATTACACTACCGTAAATGAGTTTTACCACATTCGCGAGCATTATATAAACAACATGGTTGTACTAAGACCATAAAAAAGCAGGTATTAATGATTTTCGGATGACTATGATATATGCATCATTTGGGTTACCTACCTCCGAAAAAAGTAAAGGGCTGGTGGTCCAGAAAAACGCTGCAGACGTTTTCATGCCTGTGCATATTTATTTACCTATGATACAGTGTATATGAAATTGTATGATCTATATGTAATCTATAATTCGTTTAAGAAAATTGTGGAAGAATCAAAGATAGCTCATACTGATGAGATACCATTATTGTTATTGATAGACATTTACGATGAACTACATACATTTACAATAAATACCACCATCTCTCCTCACCAGTCCCCCTTCCGGTTGGGCTGAACTTGGATTTAAAACGACATGCGGAGTGCACTTATTCATCTCAGCGACCCCAAAACTATGGATTCTACATTAATATTGGTCATTTGTTTTTATATTTCACCTCCTTTCAACCTCCCCCCCTAGGGTTGCTATTCGGGATAAATTTTGACTTAAACGGCATCTTGAGTGTCATAGTTCATCTCAGTCAACACGATGGATACGACACTAATATCGGTCGTTTTCGATTACTTTTATATTTAACCCCCTCCTCTAGGGGTTTTTGGGATGTCTTGTTCCCACACTATTACACATAGCAAGTCATATTTGTACCAAGTTGGGCTCATAAGACATGGCGGCTCTCCCCGTCCTCCTATACACAGTGATTCTTACCGTACTATTGTTTTACAGGGTAAGTCGTTGTCGCCTCGCGACAATCTGCCCATCAAGTTCGATTCAGTCTTCGTGCGGCTTTGGAATTAAATCTCTCTATATATAAAACTACTCGTAGCTGTTACCCATGGCTTTGCTCGCGAAGATTTGGTAAGTTGATAAAAGTAATTGTTCCTCGGTACTGCAATAAGACATTATCTGAAAATCCCTAAAGTATAAAAACTCACCGAAAAATTGCATTTCATTTACCCCAGAACCTCTTTGTAAACCACGTTTGTGGCATTGCCTTTTGGGACTAAGATGACCAGATTACTGGCACATGTGACATGGAAATCCACGAGGAGTTTTTATTATAAAGGCAGGCAACTTCGCTACTAGCAGTCGAAACTGAGTTGTGCAGTTATCATTATAACGACAGACCTCTTTTCCTACTGCCAGCCAGCTTACTGCCAGTCACACCAAGTTGGTGAGTTTCCATCAAAATAGCAGGTGATATACCTAATGCCAGTCACATTCGTTTATAGTGGCGGGCAAGCTTGCCTACAGCCAAACACAATCGGGTAGCGGAGTTTTAAACAAAACTGCATGCTCCCTTGCCTTCTGCAAGTCAAATCGAGAAGTGAATTATTCATTACAATGGCAGGCCTTCCTTACTAATGCCAGTTACACAAAAGTTGGAGAAGGACCCCATTCCTACTGCCAGTCAAAGTCGGTGTGGGTAGTACTGATTACAGTAGCAGACACACTCTTTCTCGATCGCTACAAATCGACATCAGTGAATACACAGTATTGTAGATGGACGTACAAAGGTATATGCTTGTTTACGATATTGCAGACCTTCATTTACAGATTAACTGTTGCTAAACGGTACGTCATATCGACAAAGATTTGTACCATAAGACGCCGAATTTGGTGGCCTAAATGGCTGGCCGTATGATATCTCACTTATTCATGGGGCAGATTGAGTTAGAAATGTTGAATAGGGTAAAATTTGTGTAACATTATCTCACATTGTATTACTTTTCAGATAATTATGTGACAGCTACATACATAGCATTTGGCTCACATATGGCTACTGGGTGGGCCAATTTTCGTGTAGAGTTTGATTATTCTATCTTTCCTATCAGTGATCGAAAGTATGAATTATGCATATGAAAAGTCCAAATGTACTCAATATCGAGAAATAGAGAAAAATCAAACGTAAAATGGATGAAGATACGACAAAACGTCATAAGACAAAGGTTGTAGATCACTCCAAATTGAACGGGGATTGTGCCATTCGTTATGTGATAAGACTTCCCGAAGATCTGCACCATCATTAAAATTTCCTCCATATTTCGATATTCTTCGGGGATAAAAAGCGAAAAATTTAAAGATCTTGGGAAGTTTTCCGTCCGTTACAGGCTAAAACGTATAATTTGGCAAATTTAAATTTTCTTGTTCGTCTGGCAGATTATGCCGCAATCTGGATTTTGGGCGAGGAGGGTAAAATTAGGACTATCAGGAAACTAAAGCAAAAAATATGCAGGTGGCCATTATTATCCCTTAAACGTGTAGCTGTACGAAAATTTCACCAAAATAGTCAATGTACAGGCACACAGTCGTAACTATTTTATTTATATAGATAGATAAGGAATTTGCTCCAGGTACTATACTTTTGGGCTATGCCCGATGTATTTGACCTGGAAAACTGACCGTTTATGATATCTCCCTTCTTAGTCCTCCTGTCGAAGAAATGCACATGAAAAAATGTTTTAAAAATGGATTTCCATCAAGTTTGGTTGATTTCCAGTCAGGTTGGTCTTGTACTGTATGTATTGTGGAGGAGTAAAAAGGTCCCCTATAAACCGCAAGTCCATTCATGGAACATGAAATGTTATTGACCGTTAAAACCTACCTTTGGACAGGTGGATGCTAAATATAAAGTTTGGTTCAAATATATTCAGTAGTTTTCAAGTTGTAAGAAATTCGCTTTACACGCACCCGCTCTTGAGTTAACTCCGACGGGACTTGTACCAAAAAACGGTCCGTTAATGATATCTCCCTAATTAATCCTCGCATCAAAATGATGCAGATGAGAAAAAAAGTTTAGAAATTAATTTCCATTAAGGCAGGTAGATTTCCATTAAGTTTGGTTGTGTATATTTTGTGAGAGTGCAAAATCACGGTTTCTGTTTCGTATAAACCCCCAGTCACTTCAGGGATTTAGAAACAATACCTACCCTAAAAACTATCCAAGGACAGGTGGATTCTAAATATCAACTTTGGTGGAAATATAATATATCCAGTAGTTTCCAAGTTATAGACAAACAGACAAACAGACAAAAAGCAGACAGACAAACAGACACCAAAGCTAAATATATGAAGATGGTCATTATTACACTTGAAACGGATAACTGTACGGAAATTTCGCCAAAGCAGTCAATGTGCAGACACACTCTAGAAGTGCATACCTTTATTTCGAGGGTACTGCTTTGAAACTGTACGACATATCTACAAATGGACTTCACCATCACACACCGCTTTCAGTGTTCTACATGGTTAGACCTAAGACATATTCTCATATCTCCTATATTTATGGGTTAGATTGAGTTATAGTCATTGAATGGGGTGAAATTTTCTACAGTTTTCACATACTACTTTTTACTTTTGATACTCATGTGACAGCTAGAATCATACAATTCGGCTATCACATAGCCACTGGCCATGTCAATGTGCGAATCTTTCCTATAAGTGTGCCAAAGGATAACATATACGTGTAAAAGTACAAAATGAACTTGAAATCGATAAATACAGCTCTATTGAACGTATAAGGAATAGAAATAAGACAAAACCATAGGACCAAAGTTGTAGATTTCTCCAAAATGAAACGCGATTGTGCTGTCTGATTTGTGATACGACTTACTGATAAGCCACCAATTATCCCGAAACGAAGGTCTGCACCGACGTTAATATTGCATCCACATTTCGATATTTTCCTGGGCCAGAATTTATACATTTGCATAGCGTAAAATATTTCCGCAAAGAAAAGAGTGTCCAGCTTTTGTGATTAGCACTCGCATACATACGGAGTAATCAAGGAAGAAAATAATACAGTTAAGAAAGTGGAAATTAATAGAAAGTGAATTATAACTCAGGACAGTCGGATGATGCCAAATATGTAAATGCCAAGTAAATGTGCTGCAAAATCAAATGCCCCTCAATAAATTACGTTAGTGTGAGTTATGGATGTAAGAAAGTGGTAACAGAGGAGAAATTTAGGCGCAGGGATTCTTAGGTAAACAGATAAGAAGATGACTAATGGTATTATTACTTAAGCTATTCGAGGACGGTTATAGATTCCAACGATATTCCGCCAATATCCCGCAGAATGGCCGATTGACGCCTCTCGTGATTTCTACCCAAGGAACAACCACGAATTAAAGGAATGATGGAGAAAATGGCAATACGTTACTTCCCTGCTGGCAAGCAGTCAGAGACGTTGCCATGGTAACCTGCAGGTTCGTTGTCGGTCTGTCGGTCAATGCAGAGCATAACATCCTCAGAAAATAGTAAATTTCTCCGTCATTTGAAGAGTAAGGTAAATTATGAACGTAACAAAAGTTGTTTATATGTAAGAGACGTTTCACATACGGTCCACAGAGTTTACAGAAAATCAATAGTATAAGAGAAAATGGAGGAAAAACGTTCTAGTTTTCCTATAAAAAACCTCCGTCTGTTCACAGATTTTAAAACGATATGTATATTTAAACCTTCCTTGTGATGAGGATACTCTAAATATGAAATTTGGTTGAGATCTATCCAGCCGTTACGCCGTGATGGTGGAACAAACGGACTAAGAGACAAACAGACACGAAAAATAAAAACCACCGATTCGGTCTTGAGTTGACCTAAAACGGATAAATATCTGAAAAAATTGGCAAAAAATGAAATTACAGACAGCGGACCTTCTACAACTTTATTTATATTGTACCGGGAACTAAGTCCCCGTGATTAAAATTTAAAACTTCGCGTTACGCGCCGCCCCAGCAGCGGAAGACAGACTGGAGCAGCAAGAAACACATGTGTGTGACGTAGAGCGGAGTGACGTCACAGCCTGCCTCCCCGTAACACAGAGAGAGCCTAGATCAGTATGGAATGTTCCTTAAGTTTCTTCGGCTAATAACTTTCCCCACGATAATAACTGAACAAAGTCAACCACATCATTGTGTAGCCCGATATTTTGTCTCCATTCCTGCAAGGTTTGAAAAAAATCCGACAATAGACGACGAAATTATGGAGCGAGACGTAAAGGCATGTTTTGGCGTGGATCGGGTATAAATGGCAAGCTGCTTCCCTTCCCACATCCTTGCATGTGCTATCAAAAGAAGTCAGGTTTTAGATGTAGGCTCTTTCTTCTTTCTGCCTATGTGGTTTTTCCCTGACCCTTCAATACCATACTTCAACACCATATACCTAACACAATCTCGCCTGGCAACGTGTCTGACATGGAAACAGGCAGATACTCCTTGTATCACTTCCCACTCTACCCAGCTATCTCTTTTCTACTTAGAAATTAATAGCATGTCAGAGGCCATGTAGATTGAGTCGATGATCACGGCGGGGGAGCGGGCTACGGGGGCCCCCCGTAAAAAAAAAAAAAAAAAAGAACTTAGCAGACCAGTGTGTATCGCGGTGGAGTTCGTGCGACTAGCAGCGAGCGGTCGGCTCGTGGGGACTGCGATACGACGTGAGTGACTGTCATATTTCGTCGAGTCCTGGACTTTAACTCCGTAGCGTCGAGTGTGGACTTCTACAATTTTCTTTAACTTGTGAGTGACAGAATTCTGCTACAACGGAGAGCGATATAAGTTGTGCTTCATCAAACTCTTAATATTCTCAAGTGATTGTTTATTCTGAATGAATGTCTAAGACTTGCGATTATCTTTCCAAGTTAATGTTGTGGACAGTGATAAGATTTGGAACAGTCTTTGCTCCTTACAAAGCGATTGAATATTTCGAGAAATCTCATTGACGTAACTGTGCATTGACTTAGAATTCCTCAAGTGTCAAACATTAACAAGTGATTGAGTACAGAATTAATTTGAACTTGGTGACTACGTTACTAACTTACAATTTCGTGTGGAGATAATTCTCTAAACTGTGTAAACATTTTATAGATGATGGACTGTAGACTGTGTATTTGAACTGTGCATTTTCAATCCTACGAACATTCGAACTAAGGACTGTTGATAAATGATCAATTTCACTTTATTTTTCATTAACACGCGTGAACAAGATTAACTTCACGAGTGAAAGATTCTTATTTCATTTCAATCCAATTGATTTCATTGAACAGTGTTCAGACTAATAAATATGTCGTGCGGAATAACTACAGATTATGCCAAGTATCACAAACTTTATGTGGCTATTTATTAGGTTGACTTTATTGACATTCGACGACAAGTTTCAAGTGTCTATTCACTTTATGAGTTTAATTTCCGAGTGTTAAACTTTTGTGCTTATTCGAGCTTAGTGATATTTTTTCATTTCAAATGATTAATGACACAACACGGGATAGATTTCAGTGACATTCTACTGTGTGATAATTCTTCAATTATACAGTTCTTATGTGTTATGAACCTTGTTGAAACTGTTACTATATCTTTTTCTCATCTGTTCAGAAGCCGCTTTTCGCATTAACACGTCCAAGGCTTAACGGTGTTCGATCACGTTTATCATTTACGTGGTTTGTTTCAACGCCCTTACTTCTACATCGCATGGATCTTCTAGAAATTCAAGAATTCCATCGAGGGAGGCATGGTGGTTCAATGGTGCAGAAAGGAGAGGAGCAGCCGGAATTGTAGCACATCGCCAACCCTAGAACGAGCAAAGAACACTTCCCACAGTTTCTTCTGTACAGAGGTGATATAATTTTTAACTTGTTAATAAATTCAGAAAAAAACTTAAGAATATTTTTCAAAAGAAAAACCCTCTCCCTCTGTAAGCACTTCAATCAGAACGGTACACGCCTTGCGTCTGACTCATGCTCAACAAAGTACCATATTTACTGTTACAATATAGATAATCTCGCTGCTGTAAGCACACTGGAGCTGATGTTGCCATGGTTATGGCAGTTCATTTCTAGCGAGGTGTCAATATCTCAATAATGGTTGGTTTTAGGGCCTTAAAACATGATTTTCGGGCCCGTATGTCTTACCGAGTTTAGTTCCTTGCGTCAAGGGGCTTAAACTGAGTTGTCTCGTCCTTGTACGACAAATTCGATATTTCGCCTATATTAGCCTAGTATTTGTTTACCTCCCGACGTCGCCCCCGCTCTACAATTGTTTTGAAAATAAAATATAGCCTATATCACTCTGGGATAATTTATCTTTCTGTTAGTGAAATAATTTTTAGAATCGGTCCAGTAGTTCCTGAGATTAGCCATTACATACAAATAAACTTTACCTCTTTATATATTAGTATAGATAAGAGTTTTGTCTGCACATTGCTCAGAATTAAGAAAAGAATGGCATTTCTGTATCGGTCATGTCCACAGTAGCAAGGAAATACACTTTTTACTTTTCCCTCATGTCTGTCTGTCTGTCTGTCTGTCTGTCTGTCTGTCTGTCTGTCTGTCTGTCTGTGTGCATGTACACGCGTGCACACAAATGGTGACCCGATATAAACAAAGCATGGCATCCCCCACCTCCTTCCTTAACACAGTGCTGCCGGTAAACAGCTCGCTACAAGACTTCGTTATGATTGAAATAGGCACAGTGGTGATGTACAGCAATACACACACTGTGCCTTCAGCACTACCCCTTCACTCCCTTCCCCTCCTTTTCGGTACTGGAGTGGAGTTCAACACTACCTCTTCACCCCCTCCTCTCCTTTTCAGTTCTGGAATGAGACAGTGCTGATTGTTTATGTAGGGACACCATTTCTGTGCGCGAGTGTACTCGCATCACGAGAAAACGGCTGAAAAGTATATAATGAAAATCGGTATAAAAAGTCGGGTAATGAGCCATTACAATCTAGGGGAAAGCGTAAAATTTAATTCTCAAATATTTTGTTATTAGTGGGCCTATCGATAAATACTGCATAACTGAAATTATATAGAATTAAATTTCCTGTCATTTATGTATTATACATTTTTATCCTATCGACTATTATAACAGAGATATTCATACATTTTGCGTTTTTGTTGCTAACTCCATATCAACACGAAGCCAGGTAGCACTGACAGGGTTCGGAATTATTTGATAGGATAGTCGGCTATGTGGGAAACGACATGGAAAGAAATGTGATTGTAGCGGGAGATCTGAATTTGCCAGATGTCAATTGGGAAGGAAATGCGAACGACAGGAAGCATGACCAACAAATGGCAAATAAGTTAATATGGGAAGGACAGCTGATTCAGAAAGTGATGGAACCAACCACAGGGAAAAATATCCTGGATGTGGTGCTGATAAAACCAGATGAGCTCTATAGGGAAACTAAAGTAATAGATGGTATTAGTGATCGTGAAGCTGTTTTTGTCGTAGTCAAAAAAAATATGATAGAAAGGAAGGTCTTAAAATTAGGACTATTAGGCAGTACCATATGGCTGATAAAGCAGGCATGAGGCAGTTTCTAAAAAGTAACTACGATCGGTGGAAAACGGTAAATAAAAATGTAAACAGACTCTGGGATGGGTTTAAAGAAACTGTTGAGGAATGGAAAAACAGGTTTGTACCTTTAAGGGAGGTAAGGAATGGTTAAGACCCACCTTATTATAATAGAGAAATAAAGAGACTAAGAAGGAGGTGCAGACTGGAAAGAAATAGAGTTAGAAATGGCTGTGGAAGTAAGGAGAAATTGAAGGAACTTACTAGAAAATTGAATTTAGCAAAGAAGGCAGCTAAGGATAACATGATGGCAAGCATAATTGGCAGTCATACAAATTTTAGTGAAAAATTGAAGGGTATTTATAGGTATTTTAAGGCAGAAACAGGTTCCAAGAAGGACATTCCAGGAATAATTAATGAACAAGGGGAGTGTGTATGTGAAGATCTTCAAAAGGCAGAAGTATTCAGTCAGCAGCATGTAAAGATTGTTGGTTACAAGTATAATGTCGAGATAGAGGGGGAGACTAAGGCCAATGAAGTATTAAAATTTACATATGGTAACAATGACATTTACAATAAGATACAAAAGTTGAAAACTAGAAAAGCGGCTGGAATTGATCAGATTTCTGGGGATATACTAAAGACAATGGGTTGGGATATAGTACCATATCTGAGGTACTTATTTGATTATTGTTTGGTCGGAGGAGCTATACCAGATGAGTGGAGAGTTGCTATTGTAGCCCCTGTGTATAAAGGAAAGGGTGATAGACATAAAGCTGTAAATTACAGGCCAGTAAGTTTGACATGCGTTGTATGTAAGCTTTGGGAAGGCATTCTTTCTGATTATATTAGACATGTTTGTGAAATTAATAACGGGTTCGATAGAAGGCAGTTCGGTTTTAGGAAAGGTTATTCCACTGAAGCTCAACTTGTAGGATTCCAGCAAGATATAGCAGATATCTTGGATTCAGGAGGTCAAATGGACTGTATCGCGATTGATCTGTCTAAAGTATTTGATAGGGTGGATCATAGAAGACTACTGGCAAAAATGAGTGCAATTGGACTACACAAAAGAGTGACTGAATGGGTTGCTATATTTCTAGAAAATAGATCTCAGAGAATTAGAGTAGGTGAAGCTTTATCTGACCCTGTAATAATTAAGACGGTAATTCCTCAAGGCAGTATTATCGGACCTTTATGTTTTCTTATATATATAAATGATATGAGTAAAGGAGTGGAATTGGAGGTAAGGCTTTTTGCGGATGATGTTATTCTGTATAGAGTAATAAATAATTTACAAGATTCTGAGCAACTGCAATGTGACCTCGATAATGTTGTGAGATGGACAGCAGGCAATGTAGTTGATAAACGGGGTTAAAAGTCAGGTTGTGAGTTTCACAAATAGAAAAAGTCCTCTCAGTTTTAATTACTGCGTTGATGGTGTGAAACTTCCTGTTGAGGATCATTGAAAGCATCTAGGTGTTAATATAAGGAAAGACCTTCATTGGGGTCATCACATAAATGGGACTGTAAATAAAGGTTACAGATCTCTGCACATGGTTATGAGGGTGTTTAGGAGTTGTAGTAAGGATGTAAAGGAGAGGGCATATAAGTCTCTGGTTAGACCCCAACTAGAGTATGGTTCCAGTGTATGGGACCCTCACCAGGATTACTTGATTCAAGAATTGTAAAAAATCCAAAGAAAAGCAGCTCGATTTGTTCTGGGTGATTTACGACAAAAGAGTAGCGTTACAAAAATGTTGCAAAGTTTGGGTTGGGAAGAATTGAGAGAAAGAAGAAGAGCTGCTCGACTAAGTGGTATGTTCCGAGCTGTCAGCGCAGAGATGGCGTGGAATGACGTTAGTAGACGAATAAGTTTGAGTGGCGTTTATAAAAGTAGGAAAGATCACAATATGAAGATAAATTTGCAATTCAAGAGGACAAACTGGGGCAAATATTCATTTATAGGAAGGGGACTTAGGGATTGGAATAACTTACCAAGGGAGACGTTCAATAAATTTCCAATTTCCTTCAAATCATTTAGGAAAAAGCTAGGAAAACAACAGAAAGGGATCTGCCACCTGGGCTAGCGCCCTAAATGCAGATCAGTATTGATTGATTGATTCACTGATTGATTGATTGATTGATTGATTGAAAATGGGTAAACAGAATTTAATGAAAATCGGTATATAGAGTCGGGGAATAAGATAATACAATCTAAGCTACAAACAATTTTATTCACCCTGGATGAAGTGGTAGTTTAGGGGAAGGCGCCTAAAATTTAAGATTTAAATACCTATGTCATTGGTCCTATCGAAAACTGCTGCATAACAAAAGTTATAGAGAGTACATTCTCCGATCATTTATGTTTTATTCAGTTTCACCGTACCGGTACAGACTATGATAAGAGTGGTATTTCAGTGTCGGAAGAAAAGTAAATGTGAAAACATACAATATCGAAAGGTCAACAATAGCATTACATTGACCATTGTTTGTTGGGATATACTTTGTCTCTTGCGCCGTATAACAGCCTGCCTGAATATTGGCGGGAAATAGCGGGGGAGTCAGATGACTTTCTTCTTTAGCATACCATTCTTCTGAATATATTTTCTGAAACTCCCCTACTTGATTGTGATTGATGGTAGGCAATAGGGCCTACCATTACAATGAAAATTTTCTAACCCAGTCTCCACATAAGAAAAGACGTATGGTGATACCCCGTCACGTTTCTGGAGTAACGTTAAGTGCCATGCAATTTAATACGATCTTATTCACAAAGTGTACACTACCTAACCTAGAGTTCTATAATGTACAATGTAGAATTCCGTAGCGAAGCACGGTTGCATCAGCTAGTTAATTACATAAAATTACTCATCATAATAGAATTATTACTCATCATAACAGAATTACCTCTCCGATTTCGTTCAAACCACTTCCTAAACACTCTCAGCTCTCAGAAGTAATAAGAAAAAAATGTGAAATTTTCAGTGAAATCGGTCCAGTAGTTTTTGAGTCTATTAGTCTCAAATATACCAACTTTCACACATATATAAATAGATAATATGACACGAGTAAAGAACTGAAATAGATATAAAGCTTTTGCAATGTTGTTGTACTGTATAGAGTAATAAATAATTCACCAGATTGTGAGCAACACCAAAAAGATCTCGACAATGCTATGAGATGGATAGCAGGCAATGGTATGATGATAAACGGGGTTAAAATTCGGGTTGTGGGTTTCACTAATAGAAAACGTTCTTTAAGTCGTAATTAATTACTGCTTGACGGGGATCACTGTAAGTATCTAGGTGTTAATATGAGGAAAGATCATTGGGGTAATTGCGTAAATGGGACTGTAAGCAAAGAGTAAGATCTCTGCACATAGTTATGAGGGTATTTAGGTGTTGTAGTAAGGATGCAAAGGAGAGGGCATATAAGTCTCTGGCAAGACTCTAACTGGAGTATGGTTCCAGTGTGTAGGACCCTCACAAGGATTACTTATTCGAGAACAGGGAAAATCAAAACAATAACAGCTTGAATGGTTCTGGGTGATTTCCGACAAAAGAGTAGCGTTATTAAAATTCTACAAAGTTTTAGCTGGGAAGACTTAGGAGAAAGAAAACAAACTGCTCGTCTAGGTGATATTTTCCGAGTTGTCAGTGGAGAGATGGCGTGCAATGTTATTAGAAGACGAATAAGTCTGAGTCGTATTTTTTAAAGTAGGAAAGATCACAATATGAAGATAAAGTTGGAATGCAAGAGGACAAATATTCGTTTATAGGAAAGGATGTTAGGGATTGGAGTAAATTACCAAGGGAGATATTCAATAAATTTCCGAATTCTTTGTAATTATTTAAGAAAGGACTAGGTGAACAACAGATAGGGAATCTGCCTCCCGGGCGACTGCCCCAAATGCAGATCAGTGGTCATTGATAAATGATTGATTGAAAGCTGGATTTCTTGGCTTCAGAGTATGTAAGTATGTATACAGAGCGCTGTTGAGATGTATTATAATCTAGTTATCTGGAAACAACTGAGCCAAGATGATATAGAATTGTTCTGGTTATCTCCATCAGGAAACAACCCTATAACCAAACAGTTCATTCCAACTTTCAAGAAAATATTGATTCAAAAGCTACTCCACTTGCGGAGAGGATCGAACTGCGTAGCCCTTGAGGACAGCCCCATTTTGACTTTCACAGCGAAGGACCCAGTCAACGGAATAAATTCTTCGATTCAACGCTTTGACAGTACTGAATTTGCGGGAAGTGACACTGAATCGAATCATTACCTCGAGGAACTTTCCGGAAGAGACACATTTCTGGTTTTGTTTTGCTTCAGAATGAGTAGAAAAGAGCATGTGTGCTATTGACATCTCAAGAGCTAAACGACTATTTGCATGAATTGACTGAACATTGTGTTAGTTATTCGAGAGAAGTTAAAAATTCGAGTATTAAATTACGATTAAGAATGTAGGTTGTATGGTTTTCCCATCGGAAGACTTAATTTTAGTGTGCGCAGGCGAGCTAAGGAAAGGACAAGGGAAGTGCATAATTCCGCTAATTGAGTGACGGGAAATGTGCTACACCTAATGACATCTCAAGGGCAAAAGGACAGTCATGTCCTCCATCTGATCATACTAATATACAGTACTTCAACATTCCACTAAGACAGTTATTCAGAGTGCACAATGAAAAAAAAATGGGAACAAAAATTGGACAATATTTCACTAAGGTTACTCAGTTCAAAGGACAATAACTCGCATAGCAGGTCTGGGATTGAAATGCTTGTCGTCCATTTATGGTCTATGAGGGTCTTTAGTTTGATCAAATGTATAGTTTTATATGCTATTGTTTTATGTAGAGTGTAGTATGATCCAATTAGGCGCCTTGTGCTTGCAATAAGATGAAAACACAGGCTTGCTCATTTAGTGTCGCACGGTGGTTCCGAGTGGACGTGGGCTTTCTCACATTTCCGAAGTTGGCCCTCTTTCTCCATAGGCTAGTAGTGGTGAGGGCCACTCAATTATTCTTCTCAGCTCTCAGGCTTTTTGTCTGGTGTCTCCGTGGATTTCCTGGAAGGTGAAACTAGAATGTTCCTATTCTGACCGAAGGAAATAGAACATCAGTAGATATACAGTATAGAAGCAGGCTCGGCGTAGACTAGAGCAGTGATATCGTTCAGAGTGTCGTAGTGCTGTTGGAGATTTGTGTTGAGAGAGAGTCGTCGTGATGAAGTGTTAGAGAAGTTGTCGTTGAGAAGTGATTGGTGTTAGTACTGTGTTACTATCTTGTCGAGTGATATATGTTGAGTAGCTCAGTACGTTGAGCAGTCCTGTGAATTGTTTATGCAAGTTATCGGCCTTGTCTGGAGTAGAACCCAGTGTACCATCGTCGTGCTGCGTGATAGCCAACGTCCGTGCGCTCGAACCTATCTGTACTGAAGGAAATGTGTTAAGTTTCTGGTGCATGCAAAGTGATATTGAAATGCGAGATCTGTAAATCAAGTTTATAGAGATATCGCTCATTCCAGGTGAAGACTGCCCAGCTGAAGACCAGGTTTGAGGACTAGAATATAAATAGCTACTAATTAATTAACCGTTGTAATTTATTTTAATGTAGAATTGTGTACATATATATATATATATATATGTATATGTGTGTGTGTGCTAACTGGGTCATTTTAAATTGAATTAGTCCAATAAAACAGTGTTTTTTCTCGTAACAGTGCGATTATGTGTGAATACCGTCTTAGTAGTCCGGTTAAAAGTTAGTTACCTACTATTCCAAAACTGCAGTACACTTTAACAACCCGTCTCTTGCCTCGTTCTCAATCTAGTGCTGTGAGCTAGCGAAAGCCATTGATCGGCTGGGGGAAGGGATATGGATGTGGACACGGTCCAGCGTGAGGCTTTTGTGTTGGCCGAGTTGAGAGGTCTCCCTCCGGGACAGCCACGTCCTGATTGCGTTCTCGATTGAACGCCACTCGTTAGACTGTATGGCAGCTCTTCTTGGAAAACGAAAACTTCCACATGATTATATAAGGAGCTAAAAATAAAATCCTTTCAATTGACGCAGCTTAAACTAGAAACCGCAGATTGTCTATTTTAGAAATGTCTCCAAACTCCTTCGACTGGTCTGAAATTGTTATTTCATTTAGAGATAAGAACAAAATGTGCTGAAATCACAGCAATGACGTTACTCTGTGACAACTTCCTTAAAGATGATACACTTATTTCTATTTGAAGATGGATGTTAATTTTGTATTTGAAGATTTCCTATTTTATATTGTACCATGCTGCAGTAGTACTTCTTTCTCTTACCATAATAGGCATTGCTTTACCGAGGGTGGCCACATTATTAGATTCAAGGTGAAAAAAGTGAAGAAGCACAGTACCTCATCAAAATATTCATTTTGCTACCATTATTCACAACGACCCCTTTGGTATGTTAAAACGAATTTTGTTGTTTTATTTTTTGTGGAAGCACTGTAATCAGCTGTTGCTTGCTTTTGTAGATTGCGTAAAATCAGCCTCTTTAGCCTGAAGTGTTTTATAGTAAATATTAAGTGAAATAGTGGAAGTTAAGTGCTTATATTAGTTTAGAGAATTATTCTTTTCTATGTTTGATATACAGGAAACATTAAACATACATTGTATTTTCCGGTTTCAGAGTGAAGTTTTACCAAGAGTGAAAAGTGCGGTAATGGGTGATACAGGCAATTTAGATCGTAGAAAAATAGCAGTTCCATGTTTTACTTTTCAAGAAAAGTTTCACTTGTAGAGGGCAATAGTACAAAAAATGAATATACCCAAAATTTTCTCAGTAGAATCAAAGAACAGTGCGATAAAGGGCAAGAATACCAACTGAATAGTAGTGGTGAATGTGGACAGAAACAAAAACTCAGTGACAAAGGCATCTGAAAACGTAAATCTTGTCCTTCAAAACAAGAAATCGACTAACAAGGTCCACTCCCCCGAGACGCGCGAGTATGGAATGGATGTGTCACCAAGTACAGAAAGGAGAACGCTCGGTAGGTAAGGATTTCCAACTTGTCGGGCACGGAAAAAGGCCAAGACGACTGTGAAACGCTTGATGTGGACTAGAGGCCACAAACAATGGACCACATTACTCCTACAATAAACAGGTATCAAAAGTTCATTTAGAAGTTTTAACACGTTGGGAGGCCTGATAGGGTATAATGTCACAAACGGAGAATTTTTTGGAAGCTCACTTGATTCGTATGCATGGAATGGTTTTCTCTCTCTCCGAGTGTTAATATTATAAGCTGAAGGTTACAAACGGGGGTGCCTTTCTTCGAGGAGTTTTTTTACAGAAGAATCTATCCTCTTTGTTTGCCATGTATCGTCCCAATGCATCCGGTGGAGACTGAACTAGGAATTCAACATTGATTGTGCTCAAAGAAATGTTTAAAATCCAACCAAATAGGTTCCGAAGATAATAGCGGAAACTCTCTCCACATCCATATCTTTTCGACGAGACAGCGCCACTAACGCTATCCAGTGGCTCGTGGTTATAACTACTTACAACTTTCGTTTGCTCCTGTTGGCAGCTATGACGTAATACGTGAATCAGGGATTTCAAAATTTCACTTGCATTTGAAATCTTATTGTTTTTAAGTTTTATAGGAATTAGGTAAGAGTGCAAAATGTTTGATCTGGGGTTATACCATTTTATTAGTCGCGAGACAACACCTATTTTAGCCCTACAGCTAAACCGGGTTCACTTACACCTGCATGTGATAATGTCTGCAGATTTCAGATAAGGTATAAAATGTTACAACTAGGCCTACAATATACACATTCAAAAATAACTTAGCATACTGTACTTTTCTGCAAATTAAAGTTTAGACGTGAAAAGTTACTGTAACAACTTACATTCACATACAGGCCATGGTGGATCAATAGGCGAGCAGTGTACCGTATTCTGCACTATCGTTGGCCAAAGAACAGCCAATCAATTACCGCCCCCCACCATGACGACCGATAGCTATGCATTTTTTCACTGTAATGTATAAATGCATTATTCAATGCATTAAGTAATGGAGTGAACTTTTATATTTGTAATTGTAGTTTACTTATTTTGAAATATAAGTTATCAACAGGCTTTTTGCCTATCCAAAACTTTTAATAGGGTAGACAAAATAAAGGTTGAAACGATGGCAAAACTGCTAGAAAATAGAGAATTAGAATAGGTGAAGTGTTTTTTGATCCTGTAATTATTTGGAGGGGGTTTCGCAGGAGAGTATTAGTGGACCTTTATCTTTCCTTATATATATATTGCCCCGTTTCTACCATCATGGTAATTTGCTCCAGACTAGTCAGCTGCTCCCAGGCGTGCTCAGTTCGATCTATGAAAAAAAAAACTAAAACAAAATTTACACCCTGGATTTGATGGGAAACATATAACTAATATGTACACGGTGAGGTCAACTAATAGCTATAAGTAATACAAAGCGACGCATGACGTCAGTTTAAAGGAAAACATGTTTATTAAAAAAATAAGAAAATACGAGAATAGCAAAAATCATCAAATGTGATAAGGAAAATGTACATGACTCAGAACATTCTCCCGAGAATCAAAATATATTACAAATTAACCAGCGTATGCCGATACACATCCTTAACACTTGCTAGAAGAAATTCTTGAATTTAGCACTTTAACACCTTGGCTTGCGGGCTCGCACCACGCTTCTAGCGGGATTGGTTTTATTTCGACTATTAGATGAGTATTTCCCTTTCCTGCAAACTTGACGTTGCAGTGGGGTCCCTAACCTTAAAGAAAAGACGTGTTTTAATGCGCGTTGGCGAGAAAATAACTAATCCAACTGTACACAATAAATCTACACTGAGTTGTAAAAGATCCTACTAATATACACACCTCAGCCATGAGTGAATTCATGGGCACAACAAAACATTGTGGATCGAAACCACACAAAAATAAAAAATCACTTGAATGGCCAATATACACAAATCAAAGCACAAAAACATGTTGTCATATTTTCCAGGCCTCACCAAGAAAAAGCATGCTGTATTTATGCAACTCTCACTCACTCACTCACTCACTCACCGAATCAATGGAAAATATTAACGAAATAAATAGCAATCACTTCACAATCAACGTAGGTTCCTGAAATACATTACGTGACAAAAAAACAATCATCTGGTGGACTTTACGTCACGCTTAATACAACGTGGATTCCTGAAACCAATTACATGACACAAAATTAAAGAAAATAACAGAGTATACTTTAACTCTCAACACATAATTCAACGTTGGTCTCTGAAAAAGATTTCATGACACAAATATTCCTCAGCGCGGTCATATCATAAAGGAAAAGTCAAAACTAAACGTCGCGATGTAAAAATCTCGTCTACAGCATCAACCGTAGTGACATGGACAAACACTAAAATAGAATCAACACGCCACGTAGGCCGCTAAAATAAAACTCTCCTCGGTAGAAACATACAATCAGCCTTGTCTACCACACTGCGGAACGACTCAAGAGTGGAGTTTCAGCCTCCCAAAAATATGCAGCAAGTACCAAAAACATCCGGGGTCCAACCCTTAACATACGATGCTCACAAATTAAACGAGTGCAAAGCAAGAAACTGACTTGTAAGAAACTGGCATTAATCACTCAGCTATAAGATTTGAATAAAATAAAAATGCAAGATGTGACCTCATGCAACCGGTTCACATTTACTTTAAATTTATTTACATTTACAAGCTTCCTAACATTTGCTGTAATATTAAGTAATCCTTCCAAACAACAAATAAACCTACTGAAATTAAATAACAAAACTAACCTATCCCCTTGGCTACTTTAAAACACGTGCACACTTGCACAATTACAATGCAAATCTATTTGCTGATTCAGCCACCTGCCTCTGGATAGCCGGTTCCCAAACCTTTTAGCCAGCCATATTGAATGCGATGATTTCAAAATTGAACTGGATCAGTACTTGGTTCTCCATCCTGGCGTAGAAATGTGGTCACGTCGTCTTGCTGCTTCTGCCGGTTCAGAGGATGACTAAAACCCGTTCATTCACGGTATTGAAAACTGGGTCAAGACAACCTGCCAGTTGCTATCTACTACTGCCAGGGTAATTTCCACTGACCGTGAAAAACCAGTTCCCAGTCCGCGGGTAACTCTGCTTATCAAACCCCGTAACTAGATCAAATTTTCCCCCACTCGCTCCACACTTCTGTGTTATATCGCAGCTCAAGCATCTACAAATAGTACACAAATCCTGAACTAGGAACTGTGACGTTCGTATCCTCAGGAAAATCTACTTTAAGCGGGCAGAAAACTACGCATGTACTTCTTCTCACGACGTTACACCTTCGAAGATTCCTGCCGAATAATAGGGGCACTAGCCCACGAGCTGGTCACTTTTATTTACTCTTCTTCACAGACGCCGTTGTATGCTCGTTCAGGGCCATCTCCCACTTTGACCAAAACATAGCCAATATCGGAATGATACTTACTTTCCATTCGTTCAAGACATCGCGTGCGTGACGCTGAAAACAAACTTGTGTCGTATGATCTCCTAGCCTTTCGCCGGGCTTCCGAAAATATAGTCCGTTGGACCATGCCGTTGACTTAGATTATTTCCTTGTTCTAAACTGAGACGGTGAAAGTTGGGTGCGTCATGTAGAAGGCTACAGATCTCTTCACGTGGTTATGAGAGTATTTAGGGGTGTAATAGTAATTCTAACTTATTTTGAACATTACAAGCTTTACGCCCAGATACATGTTCAAACTGCCACATTACATAAAACAGATAGAACCATAAAAACTAAAGAAACTGAACAATTATAAACAGAACTTAAAACACACCAACTTTGTCTATTAAGTGACTCCTTCATGGCCTGATGACCCGTCCACATGTAATGGCCAACCCTATGACACTATAATATTACCACTAACTTTGTGGCCCCCACACGGGCGGGATACTAGTCTCCATGGAAGGCATCATCCCTAAACTAAGTCCACTAAGCTACTACTAACATGGGCGGATGACCAGTCCACATTTTAGGGCAGTTTAGCGGTGTAGTAAGGATGTAAATGACAGGGCACATAAGGCTCTGGTAAGACCCCAGTTTGAGTATGGTTACATTGTATAGGACCCACACCAGGAGAACTGGAAATGTAGTAAACTTTGGACTGGAAAGACTTGGGAGTAATATAGCTTGTGAACGATATAGATCCTCGGCTCCAAGCTTCTTTTTGAAATTGCGGAATTTACAGCGAATGTATATGGTCCCTGAAAGTTACCAAGGATCCATAAAATTAAATACTCCATGTACTCTATAATATGAAGAGCACTTCAATAAGGGCTCAATATTGTAACCGGAGCGCCCGTACTTTAACTTCAGTGGAGAGCATGGGTTGACGTCAGGGCGTGTACGGTCCATGATAGGAACTACAGAGAGAAGGGTATTTTAATAAGTTCTTTTTAAATTAAACTCCTTATTTATTAAAGTTAGACAAAAATATATAACCTTTTACAGACGGGAAGGGTGGGTTTTTAAAAGTCCAAGCAGTGGTTGGAAGAGACGCTGTCCCTCGGCCTTGGCGTTGACGATTTCCCACGTTGTCGGACTCCTTCCCCCTCACCATGGATCTCCTCTCAGCAGCATGACACCTCGTTATCCCATGGTGGTTGATGGCTTTGAAATACCGATGAAGATCGGGATCGAACCCGAGAGGCTGACGCCTGATGATTGTTTGCGTGCAAAGTGGAATGATTAATTTAGAATTTAATTCCATTGAGATACCATGAAGGGTGAAGGGAGTAAAAAAGTATATAGGCATCGTACAGAATGTCAATGAGATCTGACACGACACTTCTCTACCGCACTGCACTGGATATTATTACACGACATAGTTCGTGGAATGTACATGTTCCACACCATGAAATAAAGAAATTAACGAAGGTTTAACGTAAATAATATGGTAGTCATTCGATGCACATGTCGATGTAACTCAAATTAATAGAGCATCACAGTTTGTAATGGAAAAAAAGATTAACACAGTTCAAAAAATGAAACAATGGTCGTTCGATACACTTGTCAACGTAATTCAAATTAATAGAGTTTCACAGTTAACAAAATCTTTAACTTTTTTAACATTAAGGCACAGTATTACGAAAATAAATTAAAGCACAACTTTTGCGAAACAAATTCTCTCACTGAGGCACACTTGTGAAATAAATTAAAGCATAATTTTTACGAAATAAGTACTGTTACAAAGGCACAATCTTATGTAAATGAATTAAAGCACGGTTTTTACGGAATAAATACTGTTACTATTATGTTACAGTTTATGCAAGTCAATAATAATTCACGATTATTCGCTCGAAGAAAGAATGTTACTTACTCGACCTTTTCAAGTTCAACACAGAAGTCTATTCACCATTGACAACTCGAGATAGTCTATCACCTCCTATCTCACGCAAATTTAGAATCCAAATTTTCACCTCCGACACTTATACATTTAGACATGAACACTTCTACCTTTTAACACAACTATCGCTGGAAGTCTGCCGGATAGAGTAACGGCCTCAAATACATATTTCTACAGCTGACCCCCACCGTGGCAGCTGGGAATACACGCAGATACTGCCTTATACTAGCTCAACGAGCTCCTTTTATAGCCGTAGACCGGGCAGTGTGGTTTCAAGTTCGACAATTTTCTATCTTCAATTACTCGGCTATCCAACCGACGATTTTGATGAACTTTGGTATACTACGCTTTGTTATTAAGGGCTACACGGTGATGTGATCAGAATTTTTATATCGCATTTTGTACTGAAGATACGGAGATGGAAGTAATGGAATGTTTGATGGCTACGTCATCTCTCCTTAGGTGGCTCCCCTGCAGCGAATGCGTTGCGTGCCTAGCTGCTACATCCATCACCCGCGCGCAGAGAGGTCTTTTCAAACCTCTCGTACAGGTGTCGTTATGAGTTGCGCTAGAAATACTTTGATACTAAATGTCGCGGTGGAATCACAGATAAGGCCATTTGCGGAAGATATTATACTGTATAGAATAATGAACGAGTTGCAGGACTGTGAGTGACTGCAGGGAGACCTAGACAATGTTGTAGGATGGACAGTAGACAATGGTATGATTGTAAATGGGATGAAAAGTAATATTGTAAGTTTACCAAGAGGAAACGTCCGCTCGGGTTTAATTATTGCGTTGATGAGGCAACAGTACCTCATAGGGAACACAGTAAGTACTTAGGAATTATCTTTATTGGGATATCATATTAACGAGCTTGTTTAGAAAGCTTACAGGTCTCTTCACATAGTTATGATAGTATTCAGGTGTGTAGTAAGGATGTAAATTACAGGGCATATAAGACTCTGGTAAAATGCCAATTAGAGTATGGTTCCATTGCATAGGATCAACACCAGGAGAACTGGAAATGTGGCGAACTTTGGACTGGAAAAATTTCTGAGTAAGGAGACGAGATGCTCGAACTATGTGGTATGTTTCGAACTGTCAGTGGAGAGATGGAATGCTATTTGTTGACGAATAAGCTTGAGTAGAGCTTTGAAAAGTAGGGAAACGCATAATACTGCCCCCTATTTCCCGGGCAGATTCAGCCGGTGAACTAGAGTCCCAGAGGTGGACCGTTCGTTAACTGGCCTCGCTTAATCTCAGGGGCAGTTAATAGGACAAGGACTAACACCAATGGAAAAACAAACAATTTTTGATCTGAAACAATTTTAAAACAAGGTTTGACATTTATTTCTAATAGCACTCCTTTATACAATATTTAAACAAAATTTTACAAAAAAATGTTGACGTCGTTTTGCATTTGTTCCTATAAGAGTGTTTTATAAAATTCTGACTCTCTGGTCCCTCCACATCGAAGCCTAAATTACACTGAAATGTAAATCAAAATCAAAATTAGCCTTCACCTAATCAAAATTGTTGAGGGTGAACCTCATCTTAACTTCTTTGAACCATGAACTTAACAGAAACTAGATATCGCTGTAGCACGTTTTCAACTCAGGAAAAATGAAAATTTTATCTTAATTAAGAATTTTTAAATGATACTGGACCGGGCGAGTTAGCCGTGTGGTTAGGGGCGCGCAGCTGTAACATAGCATCCGGTAGATAGTGGGCTCGAACCCCACTGTCGGCAGCCCTGAAGATGGTTTTCCGTGGTTTCCCATTTTCACACCAGACAAATGCTGGAGCTGTACCTTAGTGAAGGCCACGGCCGCTTCCTTCTCATTCCTATTAGGGGCCGATGACCTCGATGTTAGGCCCCTTTAAACAATAAGCATCATCAACATCCCCTTCTCATTCCTAGGCCTTTCCTATCCCATCGTCGCCATAAGACCTATCTGTGTCGGTTCGACATAAAGCAAATAGCAAGAAAAAAGATAATGGCGTCGTGAAAATTTCCCAAATAATACTGAAATTATTTACATTGTTATTTCATCTTAACTGCGGATAAGTTTCACTGATATTGAAATAATTTCCGACCAAAAACTTGAACAAATTATATTCTCGAGACTATTTTAATTAACGTAATTTTAAACAATTATGTCGATTTAATATATCACAAGCATTATTATGACCTTAATGAGGAATTTTTTCCATGAAAATCCTTCAGAATGTGATTGAGAATAATTTATGACACTTATACATTAACGTTACACAACGCCTTGGAAATTTGACAATATCTAAATGTGTTACAAAACTTTGTTCGTGCGAGGTTGAAATAGTACGTGCCTATTCACTTTTAGTAGCACGTCAATGTACAGCTTTATAATTCACTAAACATAGTTATTTCCACAAGATAGTACAAACAACGCCGAAATAACCTGAGCCCACCGTGATGAACACGCGGTCAGGTCAGAACCACATTTCAATAAATCACAAGAGAAAATATATCTCTAACTACTGCATTCATTCCACATTCACAAATATGATACACGAATTTTATTTATACTATTTACAAACGAATTGTAGAATTTAATTTTGGATTCAGATTTTTAGCATAATATCCTATCAATGGAAGAGTCAGATGACAGTATCTGGTACATCATTACGTTCGTAGCAGGAGTACTACAACGTCGATCAAATAGAAATTCAGTAGTTTGATACTTAGAAGAACTTGTCAACAATTATCACGCACATCAGTAAGGTTAAACGTCAATGTCACCAGACACATGGTCAATGAGTCACGATCAATTTATTATTATCCATAAATCTCATAAATATCACTTAACAAGCGCTCAAAATTCGCAGAACGCATGGTAACCCAAGACAAATGCTTTTCCAAAATAATCCACAAATTTATCCTACAGTATCGCCGTATTCCAGGGTCATTATTCATCAACAGAGCACACATTAAATATCTCACTAGAACAGCAAATATTATTTATCACTCATGACCGTTAATATTTTGTTTAACCCGGCCTTGAAATTTATTATTATTATTATTATTATTATTATTATTATTATTATTATTATTATTATTATTATTATTATTGGTGAAGTTTAGTTCTACCATAAATCTGAATTTAACTCTGAATTCGATGACACTATCCTGCATAAATCGACAGAAATGTATAATATGAAATGCTCACTGAAATTTATCATATAAGACACAACGCAAATTCTGTCCCACACGAGTTCATAAACCTAAAATAGTTTTAATTAAATTATATGTTATACGAGAGTTCCATTACTTTTAAATATTAAGTTTAAACATTTACGTGGGAATTAGAAAATATCTTGGAAGTGATTCTAGAACAAACTACACTAATAGAACCCAAATTACACTCACACTCAATGTACCAACACTATGACATCAGAAGAATAACGTATGAAAATAATGCAAAATTGTGCACTGATCTTATATAAATATTAATACAAATGAAGGGGTGTGTACTACTTCTACATAGATGGACAGTAATAAGTCCACATCTATAGATGAATTATTAGCTCCTCTTGAAGATAGGCCAAGCATCCTGATGTAGATGATTATCATGAATTGTAGAGGTCCTCTTCTTTCTGAGTTTCGATGGTGGCTGAAACTAACACAACCAGCTTTAGAAATTTATCAAGTACGACCACGTTGAACAAATATTTTGACGAAGACACTTAACTTGAAGCTCACGAAAATCCTCAGCAATACAGAATAAGAATTAAAGAGAGGGGCTTATTCATTATGTTCCTGATATTATATGTCCTCAGCTGTGGCGCTTTCCTAACATATCATTGACTATCGTGGTGTTCTGTGATAGGCTGCAATCCTTCTAGAAATGACTGGGCTCCGAGCGAGTTTCGACACACGCATCGTACGGTCGGAAGCAACCTTGAAATTTTCCTGGTTGGTCACGTGACTAGCATGTGTGTTATCGATCGCTAGGCTGAAATAGTCAATAGTCAGCACTCGCCCAAAAACCGGTCAAACCACTTTTCTTACTGAGAACACAGCTATTCATAAATAAAACTTTATACTGCACTCCCTATGAAAGAATGTTATTAACCATTAAGAACACATAATAAAATGCTTTTGTTGAGCCAAATTTGAAGACAAAAATACGAAGATAAATTTCGAATTCAAGAGGACAAATTGGGGCAAATATTCATTTATAAGATGGAATAAATTATCAAGCGAAATGTTCGATAAATTTCCGACTTCTTTGTAAACGTTTATGAAAAAGCTAGGTAAGCAATTGCTAGGGAATCTGCCACCTGGACGATAGTACAAAGTGCAGACGTTTTACTGATCGATTGATTGATAGATTGATTGATTGAATTGAATTGATTGATACCTTGTTACATGTTATCCTATTCATATTCAAGGTGTGAATAATAATGTTACGTGCCAGCCCCGTCCTAGCCTCTTTCGGTACTTCCAGGAAGGGGCTGGTGACCCAGACGACTTGGCATCTCCCAGCCGGCCTGTGGGGTGGGGCCGGCCTTTCCGTGTATTGTTCGCGGCGGCCGACTTACCTGTGAGTTTATTAGTGATTCAACGGGAATGTTCTGCCTGTAGTGGCATCGTGAAATTTCTGGATCAAATTTCGCGAGCTATAAAAAGAAAGGCTAGCAGCGGACAGTCAGTCAGAATTGAACTCAGTGAAGTAATCAGTGTGACACTCGGTGAGTTGGAGTTCCATCGCGGGGCTGAGGGCTACAGAAGTGTTGGTTGTCGTTAATGCCTCACCGAGGACTGAACCAGGAACTGTTGTTGTTGTGTCGGAGAGACCAGTGAGTTCGTGGACTGGATCGGTGGAACGAAAGGCTATACTATGTATTTGTGTATTTCTGCGTGAGTCAGGGAGGGAAGCCGCTGTCACGAGTGTGAAGGTAAATTGGACCTGGGTTAATGTTTACTGTTGTGAGTATTGTCCTGCTGTTGAATCCCGTTAAGCTGTTTGGTTGCTCATTGCATGTGACTGTGTGAAGTAGGGAAGTGGAGTCGAACCAACGAACAGTCATCGTGTGTTGTATAGCCAATGGCACTGTGTTCAAACCCAGTTGTCTAATCACAGTGGCTGTAGGGGGTGACTGGGCTTTGGAAAAGTGAAAGTAACGATTAGTATCTCAGGTAAAGGAACGGGCTGGACACTTGCTGCGCCTTAAGGTAGAAAGATTTGTAAATAGACTGGTAATTAGTGTGGCGATTCATAACTGGTTAGAATTGTTTGTGTTTATATGTGTGTGCGTGTGTGTGTGAGTTTATTAGGCCATCCTGAAATAAATTAGAGTAATGAAGTAAGGGTGTTTTATTCGTAACAATAATATTTCCATGTGCTATACATTACAATATATAATAATATGATACATCATATTTTGGAATTAAATAAAAGAGGGATAACTATATCATACTTTGGTACGAAAGGAGTACTATTTTATACACTCCTGATGTTTTGTTGGGGTCCTCGATAGAAGTTCAACAAGGCCTACTATTTAACAGACAAAAGTATACAATCTTCCTTCAGCCCAGACCAGAAGAGTGCGGCGCGCATGGCCATGTTTTCTTCTGGTGACTTTTCTTACTTCCTAGTAAAATTACCGACTGATGACTAAATAATCCCTTGCAAAGAGCTGTGTGTTTGTTAATTATTGGTCTGTGTAGACCTTCTTGAAGGAAGTGTGACTATTCAGTGAAGAAATACATAATTAAGAGACCACTTCGTATCAGACAATTGTTCTAAAATCAAGGAAGATTTTATTGTTCGGTATTTGGTAATGCAATCTGCCTGCATTGAAATCTTGGAATATCGCCGTAATTAAGAAATTCCAGCCAACGGTAGAAGGTTTCCACTTGGGATGTATGGAAAATTTCGCAAGACTTCTGATATTCTTCAATAAAAGTAAAGGTATTTTACTTGGGGCGGGATACCGGTTTCCTAGTATTGGCAAAGAACACTTTTCTCTCTCTCTCCTCCCTCATCTACATGCACCCGAGGTAGGATTTCCTTCACATTTCTAAAGTCGGTACGTAAATGAAATGGTGTATAGCGTTTAGTGCTGAGAATGCCCGAGGACATGTTCGGTTCGCCAAATGCAGGTCTTTTGAATTGACCCACGTAGACGATCTGCGCGTCGTGATGAGGATGAAATGATGATGAAGACTACACATACACCAAGCCTCCTATTCAACGGAATTAAACAATTGTGGTTAAAATTCCCGACCCTGCCGGGATCGAACCCGGTTCCCTGTGACCAAATGCCAACACGCTAACCATTAAGCATGGAGCCGTCAACTCCATATGTGATGCTAAGCAAATAATGTACCCTTATCTCTTGGGCCTATTGAATAATATTGGACATGGTGATGCATAGAATTAAACTTGAAGGAACAGTTTTCTCATCACTAACAGGATCTTGAGATAGAAGTAAGTGAATGGTTGGGAAGAAAGATGGGAATTTATTCAATTTACCCTCACCAGACGTTGCCAGCTGACAAAGTAAAATAAATAACATGAATTGAACATATATATTTCAACGTAATTTATCGTGGTAATTCCTCACTAATTCCAGTATAAGTCGCCTCCCATTAATGATATTGAAACTTTGAATGCAGTTGGAACTATATCTGATGTTAAATTTAGATTAAGTTTGTAAGTTTAAAATTATCCACTAAAAAGTTCGGAAGTTGGTCTATTATCAATTCTGTAATAGTTTAACGAGAACTTTGGAGAGAATGTGGGGCCGAGTTGTGATCTTGACTATTTAGCGAATAATTCCAAAATTGAATAAGTAATGAGAATAAGAGGTGATAAATATAAAACAAACGCAGAAGTATTATAACCTATATAGAGAACAAAGGTTTCGGTCCAGGAATTTAAACCATAACGCAAATTCATCTTGGTACAGGCCATGAAGGTGCTTGAAAGAGTGGAAGGTAAAGGCTACCACTATCCTTAACTTCGACGCTTGGTTGGGTGGAGTGGTTAGTACTAAACCCGACTGCCCCTGCCCCAAGGAATTAACCTGTTAGT
Organism: Anabrus simplex; assembly: GCF_040414725.1. Lineage (NCBI taxonomy): Eukaryota > Metazoa > Arthropoda > Insecta > Orthoptera > Tettigoniidae > Anabrus > Anabrus simplex. Next base: position 90,535 of record NC_090278.1, on the reverse strand, counting down.
CATTTTTGGCCTAGGCTGAGTGAACCTTAACGTGCACCTTGGAAATTAGAAATATCGGTTCTTAAATGTTTCCACTTCCTGACGGGGAATCAAACCAAAATCCTTTGGGGTGAACCGAGTACGCCTTTACTGCTTCGGCTAGGTAGCCCCAAGAACGGAAATATACTATCTTATTTTTATTTAACATCTTTGTGTCACTGTCTTCCAAATGTCGACTGGCGATGTTAACACACTTACGTCCTGTTAATTGTGCGGTCTGTGGTCAAATATACTGTTGAAGGTGTTTCAGTGCGCTATTTTGAAGAACTTATATAAAAAGCTAGTACACGAGCGTGCGATAAAACGAAAGTGGTAACATGAAAACAATAAAATTGTGGCAATAGACAGTGTTGTGGATTGGTTGAAGTTCCTTATATACTTATAAATAGCCACTAATTATTAATTTAACATTTGTGAATGAAATAATTGTGAAATTCATTTCTAAACGGCTCCTTGTCTAAGAAGTGAAGTGCTTGAGTAAAATGCTAAAACCTGTTGTCAGATATGCCACTCATTGTATGCTAATAATATTTTGCACGCTTATTACTATTACCCATGGAAGACTTTCGGAGGAATCACAGCTTATAGAACCTAAGGACTCTTCACAAAATAAATAAAATAATACGAACAAGGTGCTGTTTGGAATTCCATGATGGACAGGAGTTCTGGAACTGTATGAAATGGACAAGGGAGACTTCGATTCAGTAGGGATTAAAATTCCTTTTTAAAGACAAAGATAACCAATATTCGTGACGGAATATTAGCCAATTTATGCATAAACCTGGAAAACAGATTACATTTTTATTATTACAGAACAACTATTTCCTCAATATTATTGACGTTCATCATCAAAATTCTTGATCAGACCTATGTCAGTTTTTGGTGGTTTGCTTATGTTCTCCTCTGGCTTAATTACGTTTACGTTTAGGAGATTGTGCTGCGGTATGTTTCAAAATTGCGTTATCCGGATCTGTTTTAGAATAGAATAGAATAGAATAGAATAGAATAGAATAGAATAGAATAGAATAGAATAGAATACTCCCATCTCCTAGTTCTGAATCTCCTGAAACTAGGAAGAAAGCTCAGTTATCCGTTTCAGGTGTAATAATGGCCATCTGAATATATTTTACCTTTGGTGTCTGTTTGTCTGTTGAAAAGTACTGGATATATTTCTACCGAACTTCATATTTAGATTCCACCTGTCCTTGGGTAGGTTTTAGGCAGGGGGGTGTATTCCGGCTTCCCGCGCATTTGGTGTCAAACGAGTCAAGTCTAACGTGACGTCACTGGGAAGATAACAGGGAGCTGTGAACTCGCCACTCGCTTTGAAGTCTTGGTTGTGTTGAGTTTGTGGGTGATAAATAGTGAGTTCTATGTTATAGAATCTAACTTACCGGTGTAAACACTTCGTTTCTCATTTAACAGGCGATTGGTTTCTTTAGTGTTCTACGTATTCAAGTATGTGTTTAGTCCTCAGCCCGAGGGCTGGTTGGATCCTCAACAGCTCCACCATCACCTGTCATAGATGGCCTAGGCATCACTGAAGAGGCGTACTAGGGAAATGAGGAGTGAGAAAGTTTCCCGTTGCTTTCCTCGTATTCAAGTAAAATGAGTAAAAATAGAACTAACTGTGCCGTTGCTCTGTGTAATAATATTGGTTACAAAACTCAGGACATACTAGTTTACCATCGATTCCCAAAGAATGAGGCACTCCAAAATACATGGGTAGCTCGGTGCAAGCTAATGGACAAGATAAATATGAATAATGCAAGAATATGTTCAGAACATTTTCTTCCGGATGATTATGAACGAGACTTGAAAAATGTATTACTGGGTCTCCCAATACGGGAGATATTGAAATCGGATGCTGTTCCTTCCCAGAAAATACCGAATTGGCATGGAAATAACACTGAGGCTAGTGCAGTAAGTCACATTCACTTTCCTTAATCTCGCCTTTAATTTTTATGTTTTTAAATTTAAAATTACATTTCAGACTTGAAATGCTTGTTATTAATAGTAACATATACCGGGCGAGTTGGTCGTGCGGTTGATGGCTGCGCAGCTGTGAGCTTGTATCCGGCAGATAGTGGGTTCGAATCCCACTGTCACCAGCCCTGATGATGGTTTTCCGTAGTTTCCCATTTTCACACGAGCCAAGTCCGACTCGTTGGCTGAATGGTCAGCGTACTGGCCTCAGTTCCGAGGGTCCCGGGTTCGATTCCCGGCCGGGTCGGGGATTTTAACCTTCATTGGTTAATTCCAATTGCTCGGGGGCTGGGTGTTTGTGCTGTCCCCAACATCCCTGCAACTCACACACCACACATAACACTATCCTCCACCACACTGACACGCAGTTACATACACATGGCAGATGCCGCCCACCCTCATCGGAGGGTCTGCCTTGCAAGGGCTGCACTCGGCTAGAAATAGCCACACGAAATTATTATACACGAGCCAAGGCCAATGCCACTTCCTTTCCACTCCTAGCCCTTTCCTATCCCATCGTCACCATGAGACCTATCTCTGTCGGTGCGACGTAAAGCCAATTGTAACAAACAAAAACAAGAAAACCGGGCGAGTTGGCCGTGCGCGTAGAGGGATTTCATTGTTAGGGACCCTTGAGTTCAAAACATCGAATACATCATTTATTAATTCAATAATATTCCCCTCATTATGTTTGTGTAGAATATATTCAATTGCTTGGGCAGTGCGACGTGAAAACAGCTGTGCTGCCATTCTGACATTTTGACGAGCACGTCCTGTAACGTTCAGGTGAACCTCTGATATATGGTGTACGATTGAAAGGTCACTTTTCTGATGCCTTAGGAGATCTTCTATTAGAGTCTTTGTCACGGTAGTCCCATCTGGCAAAGTGATTCCATCATCAAGGAAATGATTACGTAATAGTTTTAACAAGTGAGGGACGTCGAAGAACACCCAGACTTTCCGATTACTGTCCACAAGGTTGGAAAAATATGTCTTGCTTGTAGATACCCCAAGTTCTTTCCATGCTTTTGCATTTTTTTCCCCCCATGTCGGAAGTAACAGCAATTACACGCACTCCAGCCTCTTAGAAGTAGTTATGGCCTCAAACATCGAAGTCAAGAAAACACTTTAAAACGATTTTTTGACATTTGCTCGAGTATGCGGCTGGGGAAAAGAAGCAGTCTTCTTCCGTTCCAGATAGGGTTTTTAATATACATAAACTCCCTTATTGGACTCTTTGGAGATGTGAAAGGCATTGGGGAAAAGTACATTTTGACTTCCAGACTGAATCAAGACTGTCTAGAAAATTATTTCTCTAGACTTCGGGGTCTCGGTATATTTTATAACAATCCCACTCCCTTCGAAGTGAAGAACAGAATGCGCCTCTTAATACTAACTGGGAACGCGAACGACATGCCTCTATCTCGTGGAGCTTCTGTTGCTCAGGACAGAATTCAACTTTCTATATTTTCTGACCCTCTCACACCTGATGAAGGAACTGAAGAATTCCAGAATTTCCTTTCCAGCGAACTTTGCATTGAAGTGACTGACAACCCGTCCGATGTTATGAGTTTTGATAGAAGTGAAGAAAACTTGCTACTTGATACTGACCTAAGCAGTTTAACGATTCCCAATGAAGATGTAACACACGATGCTTTAAAATACTTGGCAGGTTACGTCGCCTACAAGTGTAAAAACATAGACAGTTCTTTGGGAACAAAAACGGATATATGTCGTCTTGATCCGAAACTATCCTCTGAACAAGACTGGATCACTATTATTTCTAAAGGTGGCCTCACTTCTCCTTCCCCTGAGTGGTTGGCTATGACAATGGAGTTTGAAGTTATTTTTGCTTCCTTCCACGGGTCCTGTATTTCAAGGTGCTACAAAGTAATGGGAACATTAACATCAACTATACACTCTAAATTTCCCGAAGTCGATAGGAAAATCATTGCCTTATATGTAAGGACAAGGACGTTCATTCGTATCAGACATTTGAACAAAAAGGCCCAATGGGAAGCAATGAAGAACCTACTCTGGGTTGTATCTCCTTAACAGCTAATATATTACATTTCATGCCTTAACATAAAAAAAATAAGCTTTAGCCGATGACAGTGTCGACAACTTCAACTTTTGAAGGATATTTAGAACATAACAGGGCAAAAACAGCCCACTGAGCGCCGTAGCCTGCTAAGTCGTGGTAGCCTGCAGATAGTGGAAGGATAGCCTTGCGAAATCCACATCCGTCTTGTCTGATAAAGAAGAAAACTGTTAAAACAATTTTAAGAACTACCTTTTCATTGTAATATGATTATTAATAACAAACATGCCTAACTAAGGCTTACGAGGCTGGCATATACATTGTGCACTATAATTTGCCCTACGATAGATATTTTCTATTTTTCTCTCACTCATTACACATATTCATGATTTAAATATATGTTCCAAGTCATGACAGAAAGACATACCAGTTTGAAAACGCAAAAGAAACGATAAATGTTACTTTGCATTCAGCATTTAATGCAAGAGAATATTACAGACCGCAGATGTGTTCTTCCCGATGACGCCACAAGCCGTTGACCAATGGCAGCACACATGCCCGGAATGGCCAAATACTTTAATACTTCGATAATATATCCAATAGATGGCTGATGACGTCACATTCTTGAAGCAAGGATCTCAATCAGCTGACTGGTGGGTAGTGCGAGAGTTTTGAACATTGTGTTATAGGCGAGAATAGTGATCAGCGTACTTAAAAGTGACTTTAAGCTACTGTTAATTAAGCGATGGTGCACTATTGCGTAGCGTATGGATGCAAGGAGACCTTCAAAAAAGGATCTGGCATTTCCTTTCACAGGTAAGTAAATATTTACGTAAATATGATGATGATGTCAGGGGTTTCATACAGTTGTTGTCAGGTGTCTGTAGAATACGTACGTTTATTGTATTGGTTACAGTTCCAGTTTCCCGGTTACAGCAATTTTGAATACTGTGCTTTTATTGATTTCAGTTTTCCTGCTGATGAGACAAGGAAAAAGCAATGGGTAGTTGCATTAAGAAGAGAGAATTTCATACCTGGAAAGCATTCAAGATTATGCTCTAAGCATTTTTCACCGGAATGTTTTGATAATGAAGCATTTGGTGTGGGAGTTAAACTGAAGCCAAATGCAGTATCAACAATTTTTAATTTTCCACCCCACCTTTTACCAGCTGAGAAGAGGAGAAAACCTCCTGTGAAGAGGAAACTTCAAGTGGATCCTGTTGCATCAACAAGTTGTGTGTGAGCAGATTTTTTTTTATTTATTTATTATTTTCCATAGATTTATGCAGGAATGTGGCCTGTCATCCTTATGTGAAATATTTGTGTTTAAGATATTTAACATACTGTTCAACTGCAACATCTATTGCAGCATATTAGGTTACTATATTACACATAGGTAATACATTTTTGTTGTTGACCCTTATAATTTTCATATTTTTTCAGTGTTCCTCAGGAAGAGGAGAATGAGTCTCTTCCTAAAACAAAGGTGTTCAGAAAATCTTGTGTTGGTGATTACACTGAGGAAATGGTAAAGTCACCAAGGAAAGCCCAGACCTTCATGCAGGTTGCCAGGGAAGTTATTCATAAATCCCATAAGAAGCTGAAATTGGAAAGGCAGAAGTATCGGCGAGCTATTAATCAGTTGCAGAATGGGAAAGCCTTAGTAAACCATCTGAAGGAGAAAATGATGATAACTGAAGATGCTGCTTGCACGCTTGAGGTAAGAAAACAACAGCTTAAATATTTTTTCGGTTTCCCTGTATCCGCTAGCCTTTGGTGGTGCTATTTGAGGATCCAAACAGTCTCTGGGTTGATGACCTAACAGACAGACATACATACATAAAATTTGGAGCCTTTAGAAGTCTGTAATTTGTTTCTATTGTATCACAATCTCTGTTAAACAAATATTTCAAAAATAATGTAATACCATAAATTAACTTGTGAAAAAGCATAATGCACCTTTTAACTTCCATTGTTCCAGAAATGTCTGTCTTTCTCCTGCTGCTGCCCAACTTCTGATGCGAACAAAGGATGGTGATACAAGAGCAGAGTATCCTCCTGAACTACGCTGCTTTGCACTTACATTGAATTTCTATTCAAGTCGTGCATACAGCTACTTGAGGGATGTATTTCCTCATGGTTTGCCCCATCCAAGTACACTGCGGAAGTGGTATCAGTCGGTGGATGGTAAGCCAGGATTCAGTTCAGAGGCTGCAACTGCTCTCATTTCAAAAGGGAAGGAGATGGCTATCAGTGGAAAGCCCCTAGTGTGTGCACTGATGATGGATGAAATGTGCATCCGGAAGCACATTGAATTTGATGGAAAACAATTTCTTGGTTATGTGAATTGTGGTACTGAAATCGAGGATCAGGATTTACCAGAAGCCAAGGAGGCTTTTGTGTTTATGGTGGTCTCACTAAATGGACACTGGAAAATTCCAGTGGGTTATTTTTTGATTAACGGTTTAAGTGGCTCGGAGAGAGCAAACCTAGTGATTGAGTGCCTTAAATTTTTAAATGACCTAAATGTAATTGTAGTGTCACTTACTTTTGATGGTGCTGCTTCTAATTTATCCATGGCCCGTTGTTTGGGAGCTTCTTTTGATGAAAATAATATGGTGAACTGGTTTGAAAATCCCTCAAATGATTCTAAAGTGTTTATTCTTCTAGATGCTTGCCATGCTATAAAATTAGTGAGGAATACTTTAGGAGCTAAGAGAACTTTTGCCAGGGGTGATAATGTCATAGACTGGAGGTACTTAGAAGAGTTAGAGAAACTTCAGAGTATCGAGGGCCTTCATCTAGGAACAAAACTTTCCAAAAGGCACATTCACTGGGAGAAGGAACCCATGAAAGTAAAGCTCGCCACACAAACATTCAGTGAAAGTGTTGCAAGTGCAATGACATATTGTGACAGAGACTTAAATCTTCCTCAGTTTCAAGGGTGTGAGGAGACTGTAAAATTTGTTAGGCTCATGAACAATATATTTGATATCTTGAACAGCCGTAATCTTTGTTTAAAGGGATGGCAGAAACCATTGAAAGCAGAGAATATCCACAGTACGAGGGCCTACATTCAGGAGGCTATTGAATATATACAATCACTGCAAGAGATGGATGGTGGTGTTTGTCTAGTGAAGTCTCTAGGAAAACTGGTTTCATAGGTTTGATTGTGTGTCTAAAGTCTGTCTTAGGAGTGTATGACTCAATTTTGAACATGCCACAGCTGAAGATGCATTTTCTGCTCACCTACAAACTTAGTCAGGATCATCTGGAAGTATTTTTTAGTGCCATTAGGAGTCATGGTGGTCATAACAACAACCCCACAGCTAGGCAGTTTGAAGCAGACTTTTGCTCCATATACAGATAGGTACTACAACCAGTGCCAATTGCTCTGCAGTTGACCCTACTGTTATTATGAATTGTAGAGACTGCAGTCAAATAACTGGTGATCCTATTCATCTGCCTGCCAACAGTACTGATGTACTTTTTGTTAGTCATGATCATGACTACATTCCACACCCAGCCAACCTGACACTGTATGTTGAGGACGTAGTGGAATATATAGCAGGTTTTGTTGTGAAAATATTACAGAAAGCAGTTAAATGTGATGTTTGTAAGGCAGTTCTCCAAACAGCAGTTTCACATTCAGCACTCCTGAAGAGGAAAAACAGAGGTGGCCTTTCAATCCCATCATTAGATGTGATATACCTCTGCAGGGAAGGTGAAAAGATGATGCGACAATTCCAGCACAAAATGACAAGGATGAAGGACCCTTTAAATGTACTTGTAATGGCAGTACTGAACCATGCTAAGAGAGAAGTGTTTGATGAACTTCAGGAGCATACATTTGCTTCTCCGCCCCTTGACAACCACATTCATCAGCTGAAGCGAGCAGTTTTGATGGAATACTTTAAAGTGAGGTTACACCATAAAGCACGGCTTGAAACAGAAAAACTTCACAGTGTGAGGGTACGAAGCTTTCACACAAAGACTGTTCTATTCAGGAACCAGTAATATAAGGTAGGCTGCTTTATAATATAATTATTGCATTTGTTATATAAACGTGTTAGAGTGTGTAGGCCTATATGAGGATTTCTATGCTTCCTATGACTGGAATATTTATATAGACTCAAGTTGCTAATGTAAGAGGATGCTGGTGTGGTATGCTAGTTTCACTGATTTGTATTAGTGTTCTACTTTTAGGCATATTCCCTCTAATCATTCTGTCTATGAGTCAGGTTGATTTTTATAGAAATTCATTCTTAAATCACTTTTATATTGGCATGTCTTGTTTCTGTATTTTGGGAACAACATTACTGAATGCTGCAGGATGTTTTCTTTTCTTCAGATGTGACCTCCTATTTATAGGCCTACTTCAAATGTGGCATGTGCATTAGTTTATGTTGGGCTTTAAACTAAGCTTAATTTAGTAGGTGGCAGTGGAGTGAAATTTTACCTGTGTAGCATTTTATGTATCCCTTTATTATTATTATTATTTATTATTTATTATTATTATGATTATTATTATTATTATTATTATTATTATTATTATTATTATTATTATTATTATTATTATTATTATTATTATTATTTTGTTGTTGTTGAAGCAGCATATTACAACACATCCCTGCTTCATAGGCATAAATAGGTACTACAACCAGTGCCAATTGATATGCAGTTGACCCTACTGTATTGTGAATTTTTATAACTTATGATAAGTGAATACTTCTTGTTATGGTACCTGTTTATCGTTTACCCTGGAGAGTTCATTTTTGTTGCCATCTGTTGGTGGTGTATGGTTCACTTAAGTGTGATACTTGTGTTATTTTCTTTCCATAATGGTCCTGTAGGCTATGTGTCACTCTTTGCATCTTGTGTTGTTGGGCATTGGTTTGAAGTAGGCCTATTTCAGTCAAAAGTATACCGAGCACGGTAAATACAGTATTTTAAAGTTGTTTTTGGAAGTTATGAAGTGTTTATTGTAGATGTCAGTCGCATTAATATTTCAAATTAGGCTACACTTCCTTACGGACAACTTTCAGAGGTTAGCTTTCAGCTATTAATCCCAATATGATGCGATAATTGGAAAAAATTACTTGTCTCTTACATTATAATAAATAATTAACATTAAACAATTAGTGTTACTCACGGGGATGTAATACTTGCAAAAAAAAAAAAAAAAAAAAAAAAAAAAAAAAAAAAAAAAAAAAAAAACCGATCATAATGAGGGTGTATCCTATCGTAGCTCTCTTTTGGTTTTAAACATTTTCGGCGTAATTATGCATTTATGTCCACGGTTTTTATTGTAATTAACGCTTAACCACAACAGCTAAGCAGGGTACATATCATATTCCGATTCGCCGCCTTTTCGAATGTCACTGTTTGACAATTTCCTTATATCCTTTCGGACTCTGCTTCGAACTACCCCCCAGTCAGCTGATCGAGATGTTGGCTTCAAGCCGCAACATGGACGAGGTGGCGCTAAGCGCACTCTATAGTATTAATGCTCTAAGCTTTAATATGATAGTACCGGACAGCTTGTTGTTTTCAATGAGAAAGTCGATAGTGCTGCTACCTACATGGCTTGGTGTGACCAACTCTTCAATAACATATTGTCATCTGTATGATTCTTGGCGCACTGCCGTGTTGTTTATAATGTATCAGTGTTTGTCACTAAATAATCTTGCATTGCAGTTATATTCCAAGAAAAGTGTTATGCGCTGAACAAATTACCTACAAGCTAATGGGCATGCGAACTGATAAGGACAGCAAGTATTAAAAAAGTTATGACCTCGCATCTGTGTTGAAGTTACATTCTATGACCCTTATATTAAGAAAATCAATCAAATACTCTACTGAAATGTTAGTGGGACGTAAAAACAATAACATTAACATATATGGAACTCTAGTATACTCAAATTTGAGGGTCCACATTGTTAAACAGTACCATAAATTTCACAAACGAAAACTTGTGAGCCTGTAGCGTAATGGTTATCGCGGTAGTCTTGAAGTTGAAAATTGAAGGCCATGAGTTTCGAATCCAGTCATTTCTTTACTGTAAGAAAATAATAATAATAATAATTATTATTATTATTATTATTATTATTTTCTTTACGTCCCACTAAGTACTTTTACGGTTTTCGGAGACGCCGAGGTGCCGGAATATAGTCCCCCAGGAATTATTTTACATGCCAGTAAATCTACCTACACGAAGCTGACGTATTTGAGCACCTTCTAATACCACCGGACTGAGCCAGGATCGAACCTGCCAAATTTGGATCAGAAGGCCATCGCATCAACCGTCTGAGCCACTCAGTCCGGCGTAAGAAAATTCTTCTTCTTTATCTGTTTATCCTCCAGGGTCGGTTTTTCACTCGGACTCAGCCATGGATCCCACCTCTACCGCCTCAAGGGCAGTGTCCTGGAGCTTCAGAATCTGGGTCGGGGGATATAACTGGGGAGGATGACCAGTACCTCGCCCAGGCGGCCTCACCTGCTATGCTGAACAGGGGCCTTGCGGGGGCATAGGAAGTTTGGAAGGGATAGACAAGGAAGAGGGAAGGAAGCGGCCGTGGCCTTAAGTTAGGTACCATCCCGGCATTTGCCTGGAGAAGGATGGCCACTTCCAGGATGGCTGAGGTGGGAATCGAACCCACCTCTATTCAGTTGACCTCCCGAGACTGAGAGGACCCCGTTCCAGCCCTCGTACCACTTTTCATTTTCGTGGCAGAGCCTGGAATCGAACCCGGGCCTCCGGGGGTATTAGCTAATGACATGAACCACTACACCACAGAAGCGGGCACGACAATTATTTCAGTGTATTACAAGCATAGGCTTGAGCACCAGTCCAACTAATTTAATACGTGTGTATGGTAATGCTTCATGCATAAATTTGTGAAAGAGACTTTAGGAAATTCTGAACACTTCTTCCTTGTCAAGAACATCCTAGTTCATTCACAGTAACCCCAATGTATTATACATATTATGTATTTCTGTCTTCAGAGGTAAAACAGAAAATTCCAAGTACAGCAAAAATGAGAGAGCAGAGTGAGCTGAGTTCTCCTGTAGCATTCGGGGAGATCGGCCGTATCGAAGAAGAAGAAGAATAAGAATAAGAAGAAGAAGAAAGCGGAGAAAGAAAAGAAGTCAAAATAATGGATCAGAACTCCTGTTCCTTAATTACAGCTTCTCTTTTCCAAAATTGTAATAAATCATGGATGTTGTTAAGTTATCTGCCCGCTCTGGCGCTTTGGCTGAATGGTTAGCGCTTCGTGCCCCCCGTTTTTATGATACCTTCATTCTTCGGAGTGTTGGATCTCTTCCATTTCCCTTCTGATTAGTGTTAATAGAGGATGGCTGGCCAGTTGTACTTCCTCTTAAAAAATAACCACCACGGAAAGGTCAGCGTACTGGCTTTCGTTTCAGAGGACCCTGGTACGATTCCCGACTGAGTCGGAGATTTTATTCGCGTCTGTTAATTCCTGTAGATCGGGGGCTACGGGTTTGTGTTCGTATTCATACGCATCTTCAAATATATACAACACATCACACGAGAAACAACCACAGAAACACGAGGTAGTGAATATATATCCCTCCACATACGATTGGTGGTAGGAAAGGCATCCGGCCGCTAAACTAGGCTAAGTCCATACAACGTCCTTCGCCAGGCTAGAAAAAACTGGAGAGAGTAGGTAGTTGTTAAATATTTCCCCCAGAGGATGGTTGTATCCTCAAACAAATCCTGCTTTTAATTTTCAAGACATAGCGAAAGGCACGGCTAACATAATGCTCGTTTGGAGGTTTATGAAAGAGGCATTTCATATTTTAAAATGTCATTCTTAATTATTATGATTATTCAATTTATTATTTTAACAAAAATATTTCCAATGAGTGTAGTGCATTCCTCTCAACTATAGCATAGACGAGTATGCAGTTCACACCAACACGCTAGATGTCACCACCATCGCTGTTCGCACTCGACTCAATGCTGTTGAGATAGAGCTGTCCGGTATTGGTGTATTAAAGTATGTGGAATGGCCTACCTGTAGAGTATTCTAAGTTCCTTGGGTTTTAGGGCCAACCACCAGAGGGTGAGGTCATGTGTAATAGTGCTACGTCTTACATCCGCCTATACAGAAAACCTGCGCTTCTTTCATAGTTTCTGAGGAGTATTAGCGGCTTATTTTGGGTGCTGAGTTTGTGTTAGTGTTATCCAAGAATGTACCCTCGTTTAAAGTGCTTTTACTGTAATATTTATTATAAATTTTGTGCAGTAAGTGTCAGCCATCTTGTTAAGTGCTACAATAGTTTCATAGATAACACTACGTAGATAGCCACTCGTTATGTTCGGCTAACATCTTTGTCCTCACTTTCACCCATCCAACACCACCTATAGAGAAGGCCTAGCAATACAAATACGATCCTCGTGTGACGTCATGCTGCTACGTCCTATCCGAACTGTAAACAGCTGGCAGCGTGTTTTGAATGTTATTTTGTTGGATGTGTGAACAAGTGTAGTTTTTGACTAGTGTTGTGAATTTATGTTCTTTACTTTTTGGTAGGCCTACCTATCATAGTAAAAGGCATAATGCCTCATAAGTGCAGTGTGCCAAATTTTAAAGGCAACTATTTAAACGGACCAAAAGTGAGTGTGTTCTCTTTCCCTGCTAATGAAGAATTGAGGTTAAAATGGATAAGAGCTATTCATCGGGAGGATTTTATTCCTACGAAACACTCTAGGGTATGTATAGTTTTTGTTTACTAAATCCTTTTGACACGAAAATCACATTAAGAAATTACGAACAGCATAGTTTACGAACATGTGCATTCACGTTTCAATGTCATTGTATTTTAGGTATGCGAACTTCATTTTAAAGATGATGAGATTGAGAGATCCACGAGCATGTTCGATGAAAAGAACGGGAGGTTACTGACTGCTCCTTTGTCAAACCCCAGATTGGTGAAAGGTTAGTTCATCATTCCTAGATAGAACACAATGATGCTTTAGGCATATTCTTTGTTTCTTAATAGAATGCCTGTTTCAGTACAACTGTGTAACAACTAATTTTAAACATTTTAGGTGCAGTTCCATCACAGTTTCCAAACTGCCCTCAATATCTCTCTGGAACCACTACTGCCTCCCGTGAAGATCCAGAAAACAGGCGGCGCAGAGTGGAAAACCAGTGTTTAGAAAATGCTATTACTGACAGTTTACGTACATATAGTGAACATGCTGAGGCAATAACATTTAAAGACTTTGAGGAATTAAAGCTGAAAGTGAATGGCATTACATTTAATACTGAATGGGACTTGCTCAAGTAGGAATCAGGTTTATATTTCATTTTAATGAAAGAGGAACCCAACCCTCATATTTCTTGTTGTGTTAAAATAACACAAGATTTACATGCTTCATTATTTGTCAATAATGTAGAAGTTAAACGCTGTAAAGGGGTGTTCCCCCTGTGGGTGGGGGCGGTAGAATAACACCCACGGTATCCCCTGCCTGTCGTAAGAGGCGACTAAAAGGGGCCCCAAGGGCTCTGAACTTTGGAGCGTGGGTTGGCAACCACGGGGCCCACAGCTGAGTCCTGGCATTTCTTCCACTTACTCGTGCCAGGCTCCTCACTTTCATCTATCCTATCCGACCTCCCTTGGTCAACTCTTGTTCTTTTCCGACCCCGACGCTATTAGGTTTGCGAGGGCTAGGGAGTCTTTCATTTTCATGCCCTTCGTGGCCCTTGTCTTCCTTTGGCCGATATCTTCATTTTTCGAAGTGTCGGTCCCTTCCATTTTTCTCTCTGATTAGTGTTATATAGAGGATGGTTGCCTAGTTGTACTTCCTCTTAAAACAAGAATCACCACCACCACCTGTAAAGGGGTGTCATTGCCCAAGCATGTTAAGAATCTTACTGAAATTGAAACGTTAATACAGAATGCCCATTCTCTGTATGTATCTTCTACTATGTCTAGCAGCCATGATATAGAAGAAACTTTGACTGTTCTTGATGGTTTATTGAAACACTTAGAAAATAAGTTTCCTGAGAAGAAAAATATGTTGAATTTCTTAAAAGAACAGCTATTCTTGTTACTTAAGACGAGGGTGAAGAATTATTCCTGGGAGTTAATGGTATTTTCTTCATTAGCTCATTCAATTTCTCCCCATTGTTACAAATTTATTCGAGGATCTGGTAACTTAACACTTCGTGCTCCACGTACGTTGCAAATAATATGCTCAAAGCTTGTAACAAACCCTCTGCAGGAAAAGAATGATAATTATCTGCTCTATATGAAGAGTAAATTTCCATTACTCTCTCCAGAAGACAAATAAGTGCTATTGTCGATGGATGAGGTACATATCAGACCCCAGTTAGATTTCAAACAGGGCAGGGTAGTAGGTACTGCGATGAACAGTGATGAATATACCACAAGTGCATATGTTTTCATGGTCCATAGTGTACTTTCACATTATAAAGATGTTGGTCATATTGTACTTGTCACCAATATTCATGGTGAGGAATTATTTAACACTATGAAAACAATAATCCTTGGTTTGGAAGAAATAGGCTTTGAAGTAGTAGCAGTTATTGCAGATAACAGTGCTCTGAACAGGAAACCCCCTGTGGGTGGGGGCGGTAGAATAACACCCAGGGTATCCCCTGCCTGTCGTAAGAGGCGACTAAAAGGGGCCTCAGGGGCTCTGTACTTTGCAGCGTGGGTTGGCAACCACGGGGTCCTCAGCTGAGTCCTGGCATTGCTTTCACTTTCTTGTGCCAGGCTCCTCACTTTCATCTATCCTATCTGACCTCACTTGGTCAACTCTTGTTCTTTTCCGACCTCGACGCTATTAGGTTTGCGAGAGCTAGGGAGTCTCATTTTCACGCCCTTCGTGGCCCTTGTCTTTCTTTGGCCGATACCTTCATTTTTCGAAGTGTCGGACCCCTTCCATATTTTCCCTCTGATTAGTGTTATATAGAGGATGTTTGCCCAGTTGTACTTCCTCTCAAAACACAAATCACCACCACCACCATCTGAACAGGAAAGCAGTGTCTCTTCTTAGTGATCCGCCTGAATTGAAACATGTTTACAGCCATCCCAAAGACAAGAACAGAAAGCTCTACTTTATCATAGACACCGTCCACATTTTAAAATGTGTTCGAAATAACTGGTTAAATGTAAAGGACCAGCAACTCTATTTCCCAGACATAACTGACTATGAGAAGATGCATATTGCATGTTTTAGTGTGTTGAAACATCTGCATTCATTAGAAAAGAAGAATCTTCTAAAATATGGATTCTCCCTGACACTGAAAGCTTTGTATCCAACAAATTTGGAACGTCAAAATGTTTCTTTGGCATTAAACATTTTTAATCATCCACTAGCTATTGCCCTGAAGGAAGTAGGACCTAAGAAGAACTTGGAATGCTGGGAAAGTACAGCAAATTTTATAGAAATAATCTCTACGTGGTGGGCCATAGTAAATGTCAAAGCCCTATGGAAAGGTAAACGTCTCAGGAATCCTTTTCAGGAGCCTATAACCACAGTCTCGTGTCATATTGAGTATTTGGAGAAATTAGTGCAATGGTTAGATAATTGGAGGTCGAGTACTTCTTATGGAAGACTCAGTAAAGAGACACACACTGCATTGACTCTCTCTACAAAGGGTTTATTAGAAATGGCAAATTACTTTCTTATTGATAAAGGCCACAGCTTTTTCTTGCCTGGAAAAGTGCAGGCGGATAACTTGGAAGCTCGGTTTGGTAAATATCGACAGCTTGCAGGTAGTCAGTACAATATATCTCTGAGACAAATATATGAAGTTGAAAAAAATTGCGACTTCAGTCTGTTATGGAATTGGATGCTGCTATTGCTGACTGTGTAGAAGACAATGAGTGTGACGTTGGTGTATTTGTGGAATGTACAGCAGATGAAAATGATGTGGATGGGATTGAAGAAGAATATTGGCCTCTGTTACATTACATCAGCGGATACTGTTCCTATGGTATAATGAAAAGATACAGCTGCGATTACTGTGAAGTTTTTATCTGCAGTGAAACAGGTGATAGTGCTGCTGCCCATTCAAGCTTAATAAATGCAAATGACAGGGGAGGATTGTGTCATCCGCACAGTGATGTGGTACTGTGCACATCATACTGTTTCATAATTATGAATAAACTATTAGAGAAGGATTTCAAAACACAGTTTTTACATCATTCCAGTCACTTGAATGTGTTGTTACAAGTAACTATGAAATGTTTGCCCTCTGACATTTTTATGGGCCACAAGTGCCCCAGTCATACAACAGATCTCATTCAACGGAACATTCTTCATACAGCTAGCAATATATTGATTAATAATTTTGTAAAGGACTTCTGTGATGATGCTAAATCTAAAACACTCGCCCAGCATAAAAGAAGAAAACTAATGCAGTGAATTATAGTGTTTAGTGCTGATTATGACAACCATTTTGTAAATATAGTACAGACTGTTTTTATTGTAAAAACTATGACTAAACTTAAAAGCAGACAACTAGTTTGTAAATTAAATTATCTGATATGTTTCTGTAAATGATGTACGCAACTGTCAGTAATTGGTATTTTAAACTTCTACATTGATGTCTAAGCCATGTAGGCCCCTACTGGACTTCATTCATTGATAAGGTAATTATAGTATGATTGAGTGTGCATGCCAGTTTTTAGTTGGTGTGTTTTAAGTTGTTCATGTTTTAGTGCTAAGCTTGTGTGTCATGTACTGTATTTTGTTATTAAGGCAAATATGTGGAGTCATTTATTGTGCATGCCATTCTTATAGTTGGCGTGTTTTAAGATGCTGCTGTTCTTGTTTAGAAATTCTTTTGTAAAATATCTTAGCCTATGAATTCATCAGTAACTACTGCAAAATCTGTGGGTTACTAATTATTTCACTTTTGTCTTGAACAGAGTTTGAATATTATGGAAACTACCAAACGAAGTATAGGGATAGCCGGGTACCTATTTGCATAAAATTTCGTTATTTAAATATTGGTTGTTTTTGCCGAATAATCCTTACGTTAGAAATGATCAGTAATACATCTTACATGGTTTGGTACGGTAACTGCTCGGTAAAAATAAAGATTGAACTGTAGATTCGAACTGAAATAATCCGGTCGAAGTGTTGAAGTTGCGAATGGCATGACGTACGCCCATGGCCCGTTCTCGGCCTTAGCGCTGTGACGTCACGAATCGTATTGCGAGGCCTTC
Source organism: Anabrus simplex (assembly GCF_040414725.1). NCBI lineage: Eukaryota > Metazoa > Arthropoda > Insecta > Orthoptera > Tettigoniidae > Anabrus > Anabrus simplex. The sequence continues at coordinate 73,230 of NC_090278.1, read as the reverse complement.
TCTATAGGTGGTGTTGACCCATCTTGTTTCTTTTGTCTTTGCTACCATAGAAACTATGATGAAGATTGGCACTCTGTTTAGCATTCTTAGCGTTGCCTAGGTCACACAGCCGGCCCATATTGTCAGCCATCTTTAAGATGAGTAAAGTGAGGCTTCTGTACTAACAGCATATTACACATTACCTGGTCAGCTTGCGTGGGGGTTTGGCTCTGAAATGAGTAGGAGCTAAGCATAACCCTGCGTGAGACACTGGGATGGGGGGCCTCAACCCCGACACGGCGCGTCTCAATGGCTGATAGGGAACGTCCTGTAGATATGCAGGACAGGTGCGAATAAGGCATGGTCAAATAAGCACCCGCGGATCAAATGAGGCAAAAAAGAAAATGGCCAACGGTCTCTAAGGCGGAAGAGGAGATCTCCCAACGGCCTGGAGGACGGAAGAACTAACCCCAAGTCTTACCGCGTTGGTTTTATTCTTGGATAGAAGACATGGGACCGAATACCCCCCGGGATAAGGGGGCCCCCTTTACTAAGTGCCAACGGCCTCCAAGGAGGGCGGATGAGCGTAGGGCACTCTCTTGCCCTTGGAGTGGGAAACTGCTCCTAAAGGCGGATTAACCAATATGGTCAACGGCATAGGATGGAGAAGGCCAGAGGGAAACCACTCCATTAAAGATCCACAGGATATCCCTTGTTATGCAGCAATGATGCTGGGCTTTGGAACTAAATGTAATTCCGGAGGTAAAATAGTCCCCAATTCGGATCTCCGGCTGGGGTCAGGGACAAAGCGTGGAAGAAAGGTGGTGGTGGTGATTATTGTTTTAAGAGGAAGTACAACTAGGCAACCATCCTCTATATAACACTAATCAGAGAAAAAAAAAATGAAGGGGCCGACACTTCGAAAAATGAAGATATCGGCCAAAGGAAGACAAGGGCCACGAAGGGCGTGAAAATGAAAGACTCCCTAGCCCTCGCAAACCTAATAGCGTCGGGGTCGGAAAAGAACAAGAGTTGACCAAGAGAGGTCGGATAGGATAGATGAAACTGAGGAGTCTGGCACAAGTAAGTGGAAGCAATGCCAGGACTCAGCTGAGGGCCCCGTGGTCGCCAACCCACGCTCCAAAGTTCAGAGCCCCTGGGGCCTCTTTTAGTCGCCTCTTACGACAGGCAGGGGATACCGTGGGTGTTATTCTACCGCCCCCACCCACAGGGGGAGGTGGAAGAAACACAAGAAATATTATTTTAGGAACTTGGAATATACGATCTCTCAACATTCGTGGCAAGCTAGAGAACTTAAAAAAGGAGATGGCTAAACATGACATCGACATATTAGGAATGAGTGAAATAAAGTGGCCTGAGAAGGGGAACTTTTGGAGTGATAACTATAGAATTATATACTCTGGAGAAAAAAGGAAGCCATGCAGGTGTAGGAATAGTATTAAGTAAAAACGAGCTATGTACAATACAGTGATAGAATAATTATGGTGAGAATAGAAAATGAACCAGTTGACATGATAATAATACAGGTGTACATGCCAACAACGAATCATTCAGATGAAGAAGTGGACCAGGTATATGATCAGTTAGAGGAGTTGATGGATACGATTAAGGACAACGAGAACCTCATTTTTCTTGGAGACTGGAACGCCTCTGTTGGTGAAGGAAAAGATGGGAAGACTGTAGGTCAGTATGGTCTTGGAGTAAGAAATGACAGAGGACAACAACTAATAGACTTTTGTAAAGCAAAAGGACTAATAATTACAAACACCTTGTTAAAACAACCCAAGAGAAGAAGGTACACCTGGACTGCACCTGGAGATAAAGCGAGATACCAAATAGATTATATTATGGTAAAGGAAAGATACCGTAACCAAGTCAAACAATGCAAAAGTTATCTAGAGGCTGATGTAGCGAGTGACCACAACCTATTATTGTTAAAATCTGATTTAAGACTAAGAAAGAAGAGGAAGAATTTGGAAAAATATTGCAGATATGTGAGGAAACTAAAACAAGACAGAATCAAGAAAAACTATCAAACACTGGTAAAACAGAACGTCGCAAAATACCCAATGGTACAATAAATGAGAAATGGATGGGCCTTAAACACTCTATCATAGAAGCTGCAAATCAGGTAATAGGAAAAACGACGAAAGAAGCACGAGAACCATAGATTACAGATTATGTGCTTGAACTTGTAAAGGAAAAGGAGGAAATTTAAAAACTCAAAGAGTGAAGAAGAAATCAGAAACTATAAATGACTCCGAAACCTAGTCAACAGAGAAGCAAAGAAGGCTAAGGAAGAATATATAATGAGACAATGCAAAGAAATAGAAGAAAGAATGGAGAAAGGAAACATGGAAACAGCTTATGAATTGATTAAGAAACAATTCAGAACAGTCACTGGCCGTAGTAACAGCGTATTAAGTGAAAATGGGAAACTGTTGTCTGAGAGCAAAGAAGTGGGAGAAAGATGGAAGCGATACATGGAAACATTATATGAAGATCCTACTGACATAAATGAACTTGAAAATGAAGACAACATAACAAGTGACCAACTGGGACCCTCTTTAACAAAAGAAGAATATCTTAAGGCTGTGAAAGAATTGAAACCTAATAAAGCGCCAGGATGCGATGAAATAACTGGAGAAATGATACAGAGACTGGATGATGAAACACACGGCTATATTTTTAAACTGATCAGGGAAATATATGAAACCGGAGAGATTCCAGAAAATTTTAAAAAGTCTCTCATAATCCCTATACCGAAGAAACCTGGAACTCTAAAATGTGAAGAACATCGCACCTTGAGTCTGTTGTCGCACATGTCAAAACTATTGACAAGAATAATATATAACCGAATAAGCAATAAAATTGAACCACATTTAGCTGAAGATCAGTTTGGATTTATGCGGAATAGAGGCACTCCAGAAGCTATTCTAACGTTACGACAGGTTATAGACAAAATGCTAGACGTAAAAAAACCTTTGTTTATTGCATTCGTGGATTTAGAAAAAGCTTTTGATAATGTGAACTGGAATATGTTAATGAAGATTATGACTAGTGTTGGTCTAGATTTTAGAGATGGACGAATAGTATACGAATATAACAACCAAAGAGGCATCATAAACATAAATGGTGAAGTATGGGAGGCTTATATAAAGAAAGGAGTACGACAGGGATGTAATTTGTCACCAGTGCTGTTCAACCTGTATATTGCGAAAGCCATTGAGGAATGTAAAGAGGAAATGGAAGGGATAAAGATAAATGGAGTAGAAATAAAAATGATAAGATTTTCTGATGACATAGCTGTCATAGTGGAGAACGAAGAGAAACTACAAAGTGCATTAATAAGAATGAATAAGATATTGAGAGATAAGTATAACATGAAAATTAATACAAAAAAGACCGAAATTATGGTATGCAACCGCCAGCATATTGCAGTCGACATCAGAATTAGTGATATACCACTAAGGCAAGTAAATGTCTTTACCTATTTAGGAAGTAAAATCACTCCAGATAGCAAAAGTTCAGTCGACATAAAGAGCAGAATTTCCCAAGCAAAAATTGCTTTTTACTAGAAAAGGATACTACTTACATCAAGGACTTTAAATGTGGAGACCAAGAAGAGATTTATTAAGTGCTATGTCTGGAGTGTGGCCTTGTATGGTTCAAAAACGTGGACTATTAGTGCACGTGATAAGAAACGTTTGGAAGCATTTGAGATGTGGTGCTGGAGGAGGATGGAAAAGATCTCATGGACAGAAAAACTCACCAATGAAGAAGTTCTTCGACGAATAAGGTAAAAAATATCCTTTTTAGCAAGAATAAGGAAAAGAAGAGACCAATTAATTGGCCATCTCTATAGGCACAATGGTTTCATAGTTAATGTCATGGAAGGAATGATTCAAGGTAAAAGAGGAAGAGGAAGACCTAGAATGCAATATTCAAGACAGATCAGAGATGACGTAGGAACAGGCTCATATGTGGAAATGAAGAGATTAGCGGATTACAGAGAAGAGTGGAGAAGACGAATTGCTGCCAACCAATCTTAGGATTGAGAATTAAGAAGATTATTTCTGAATCACTGAATTCACTGGGGGTTTATACGAAACAGAAACAGTGATTTTGCACTCCCACAAAATATACACAACCAAACTTAATGGGAATCTAGCTTGCCTTAATGGAAATCAATTTCTAAACTTTTTTCTCATATGCAACATTTCAATATGAGCATTAATAAGGGAGATATCATTAACAGACCATTTTTCGGTACAAGTCCCACCGGACTTATCTGAAGAGCGGGTGCGGGTAAAGCCTATTATAACTTGAATACTACTGGAGATATGTCAACCAAAATTCATATTTAGCATTCATCTGTCCAAAGGTAGGTTTTGACGTCCATACCATTTCAAATTCCCGGAATGGACTGGGGGTTTATTGGGAACCGAAGTAGTGATTTTACCCTCCCACAATTTATACAAGACTAACCTGACTGGAAATCAACCAACCTTGATGGATATCCATTTCTAAAACTTTTTTGTGCATTTTTTCGATAGGAGGGTTCATAATGGAGATATCATGAACGCTTGGTTTTTCAGGCTATGTACAGAGGACTATTTTGGCGAAATCTTCGTACAGTTACCCGTTTCAAGTGTAATAATGACCATCTGCATATTTGTTACCTTTAGTTCCGAAAAAGTCCTCATTTTAACCCCTCTCTCAAAGCAAGATTGAGGCACAGTCTGCCAGACGAGCTAGAAAATTGAAATTTGCCAAACTTATATGTCTTAGCCTGTAATTGACGGAAAGCTTCCAAGATCAATAAATATTTCATTTTTTACCCCCGAAAAATTTCGGAATATCGAGGCAATTTTATGTCCGTGCAGACCTTTGTTTCGAATTATCAAAAAACGGATGGCACAATATCCGTTCAATTTGGAGTGATCTTTGGTCCTATGACCTTTTTGTCGTATCTCTTTCCCTTATATGTTAGATTTGGCTGCATTTCTGGATTGTTCGTAAATATGGTGATATTACACTATATCTCATTGTTTGACACACTTATAGGAAATATAAAGTTATCAAGTTTGGTGCGCACTTTGACACAATCAAAGGCCATATGTGGAACAAATTTCATGATTCTAGCTTATATATAAGTATGCAAAAACATTATGTAAAGTTTTAAAATGTACCCAAATTTTACCCTATTCAAATTTTGAACTCAATTTAACCCATAAATATGGGAGATACGAGAAAATGTTTAAGAAGCAAACATGTAGAAGAAAAAAGCGGCGTCTGATGGCGCAAACCAGTTGTTGATATGATGTACTGTTTAGGAGTAGTGAATCTTGACATGGAGGTCCGCAATTTTAAACGTGCTCATGCTCATCTGTCTCCTATATAAATAAAATCGTGAAGACTGTTTGTCTGCACATTGACTATTTTGGCGATATTTTTGTACAGTTACCCGTTTCAAGTGTAATAATGACCATCTGCACATTTGTTAGCTCAGATTTCCTGAAGGTCCTCGTTTTACCCCTCCCCCAAAACCAAGATTGAGGCACGGTCTGCCAGACGAGCTAGAAAATTGAATTTTGGTAAAATTGTATGTCATAGCCTGTAATCGACGAAAAGCTTCCATCATATTTAAATATTCCATTTTTTACCCTCGAAAAATCTCGGAATATTGAGACAATTTTAATGTCCGTGCAGACCTTCGTTTAGAGGTATTTCGTGGCTAAATGGTAAGTCTTATCACAAAACGGATGGACCAATCTCAGTTCAATTTGGAGTGATCTACAACTTCGGTCCAATGACGTTTCGTCATATCTCTGTTCCTTATATGTTAGATTGGTCTCTATTTCTCGATAATGCCTACATTTTGCTCTTTGTACATGTATAATTAGTAGTTCGAATCACTTTTACGAACAATAGAATCATCTAATTCTACACGAACATTGACCCACGCAGTATCCATACGTGAACCGAATTCTTTGTTCGCAGCTGTCATATTAGTACCCAAAAGTAATGCACTGTGAGAGAACTTTACCCAAATTTCCCCCAGTTCAACTTTTCTAACTCAATTTTACCCATAAATAGATGAGACAGGAGAAAGTATCTTAAGACCAGGCATTTGGACCGCTAAATTAGGCCTATTATATTATAATCCTTTTGTCGATATGATGTATCGTTAAGCAGCAGTTAATCTGTAAATGAAGGTTTGCAATATTGTGAACATGCAGATATTTCGTATGTCGATCTATATATATTTATTGAAGTCGATTTGTAGCGATGTAAGGGTGTGTTTGCCATTATAATTAATATTTTACATTGATAGTGGCTCTCAGCAGGAGGTCGTCTGCTATTGTAATCATTATTCTCCACATGGACTTTGACTGGCAGTAGAAATGGGATCCTTCTCCAACTCCTTTGTAACTAGGATTAGTAAGGACGGACTATTATTGTAATTAATAATTCCCTCCCCGATTTGACAGCCATAAGTCAAGGGAGCATGAAATTTCGTTCAAAAATCCCCTAACCGATTGCGTTTAGGAGTAGGCAAATGTGGCCGCCATTATAAACAAATTCACCTATCTGAAACGTGACTGGCATTAGGCTTAGTGGCCTTGCTATTATAACGGGAACTCACCAACTCGGTGTGACTGTCATTAAGAAAAGGGGCCTGTCATGATAACGACAACAGCACAAGTAAAACTCCTCAACCGTAATCTGTCTGGAAGTAGGAAAGGGGGCTTGCCATTGTCAAGAAAACTCCCCAAATCGATTGTGACCGCACAATAGGTAATGGGGCCTCCCATTATAATGAATTGTGAATGGCAGTAGGAAACTGAGCCTGCCGTTATCATCACAATTCCTCAACTCGCACTTTACATTGGAAACAAAGTATGGGAACCTCCCTCTACTGTTTGTCGATAACGCTAAGAGACATGGAATTTACAAAATACTTATTCATTGCATGTACAGTAATTTACTTCGATATACGTATACACTGTAGAATACCGTAGCGAAGCAGGGGCACATTTGCCAGTATATTACTACATTTGATATTATTTTAACCTACCACTAATTACATTCATTATTCTAGGACACGCAGGCCTCTTATCCATCCTGTCCTTATCCTTCATTATTCTCGTTTGTGTTTGTATTGATTATTAATTTTCTCTTTCCACATACTGTTTAAAATACAAAACAAAAAAAATGTTGCTATTCTTCCTGGTATAATCCACTCGTTATTTAGCTGAGCTATAATCCAGTTTTCTGGGACAAAATATGATATAGAACTTACGAACATCTTGAAGTATGAGATTTCAGTAGTAAAGACCTTTTCAGACCTTGTGTTGGTAATGTGGTAATTTTGGGAGGCACTTGCAGGAGTAAAGCACCTTTATGCATACTTTTCTTCCCCAACAATGGATTTCATTATTTTTCCTATCTTTTCCATTACGACACTGTGTCACTGTTCCTTCCCGCCTAATATCATTTTCACTGAGTGTAAATTCTTGCATCATGCCTGCAGCTGATATTGACTTATATTGTCAAACCAGGAAACAACCCCTAAGGTACACTATATAATTAATTATTCAAGTATATAATACATAAAAACATAGTGATTGCTCATCCAGTTGAAACCAATAGTTCACATAAATATTACAAGCTCCCTGTTATTTGAAATTCTAATGCTTAAATTTTTATTGCCCCAGTCAATCGGTGCTTACAGTAGGGAAACATGTATTATTCCAGTCAAATAAACATAAAGTAACTAATTCATTTGTTTACAAGGTGTGGTAACTGGATGTCTATCTCATGGACAAGGGTCACTTTGGAACTCAGTAATATAGCGTGCTTACTCACCCAATGGGGCAAGCAATTGTTTGTTATTGTATGTTATTATGTCTGGATTCGTAACATTGGAGAAGGACCACCTTTTGACTGCAAATTATTTTCAAATGTAATTTTCAAGGATTTTTTTTGGTCGCATCGACACAGGTAGGTCTTATCGCGACGATGGGATAGGAAAGGTGGTGGTGGTGATTATTGTTTTAAGAAGAAGTACAACTAGGCAACCATCCTCTATATAACACTAATCAGAGGGAAAATATGGAAGGGGTCCGACACTTTGAAAAATGAAGGTATCAGCCAAAGGAAGACAAGGGCCACGAAGGGCGTGAAAATGAAAGACTCCCTAGCCCTCGCAAACCTAATAGCGTCGGGGTAGGAAAAGAACAAGAGTTGACCAAGAGAGGTCGGTTAGGATAGATGAAAGTAAGGAGCCTGGCACAAGTAAGTGGAAGCAATGCCAGGACTCAGCTGAGGGCCCCGTGGTCGCCAACCCACGCTCCAAATTTCAGAGCCCCTGGGGCCCCTTTTAGTCGCCTCTTACGACAGGCAGGGGATACCGTGGGTGTTATTCTACCGCCCCCACCCACAGGGGGAGGATAGGAAAAGCCTAGGAGTTGGAAGGAAGCGGCCGTGGCCTTAATTAAGGTGCAGCCCTAGCATTTGCCTGGTGTGAAAATGGAAAACCACGGAAAACCACCTTCAGGGCTGCCAACAGTGGGATTCGAACCCACTATCTAACGGATGCAAGCTCACAGTCGCTTGCCCCTTACCGCACGGTCAACTCTCCCGGTTTTCAAGGATTTTGGGGCGTTTTGGTACTGTAAGATTAATCGTTGCTCTTCGGGCAAAAGGTCATATTTCCCAATGATCTTCCAATCCATTATTTTCCTTAAGACTGGTCACGCTTTCCAGCCACATATGGATAGTTAGTCCATCAGAAGAATATTCTTTGTGTTTATTCTCCTATGCTTACGTGTAATGGAAAATGAATCTTACCGTACCGCACTCTAGGAATGTATGTTTGCAAGACTTATTTACTTAAGCTTCATTTTCATTTACACATTAGCATGCGAAAATGAACACAACAACATTGTTCTGATGTACTGCATATCCATATGTGGCTAGAAGCCTGACCAGTCTTAAGGAAAATAATGGAGGAAGAGCGTTGTGAGATATGACCTCTTGCCCGAACAGCGACGAAATCAGCAGATAGCGTTCAAGGAAGCCGTTGGTACCAAAACATCAATTTTTCATATACGTGGATGCGGAACCCTTTAGAAATGGATACCTCAATTGAATTTGAATACTGTTTTAATACGTAGCACGAACATATAAGCAGGCGGCGAGTGCTGAAGGAAACAATGTCAATTATAAAAACATTCTAAGACGTTTTTGGGTCGAGATGGTGGAGTAAATAACACAAGTATTTTTCTTTATCTCCTCACACCGTCATGGCAAACAAGCATTATCTCTTCGACAACTTTCAACAACCCAGCTACTGTAATCAACTTTGTCAGTCACGTTTACCCAGAGCATGCCGCGCCCTAAGTAAGAAGGATCTTCTCAATCCGAGGGGATGAAAGATAATCATTGTTATAATTTATAATAACAATTTAAAAAATGAATAACAAATTTGTATATTTAAGGGGGGGGGGGGTATACAATTCAAGGTAAAGTTTAAGTATTGATATATTGGTAGAAAAGGAGGTAAAATACTTCGACTGTCGATTACAAGTAACTAGGAAATTCACGAAAATTGACACAAGTATTATTGAAAGGAAGTTAACTTGAAAGATATATAAAGACTCAGTGGTTAACAAATAAGTTATTTCTAACAGAGGAAGAAAGGATTAGTTATAAGGTGAAACAGACTTTAGTATAATGTCGACCGAGCTCAATAGCTGCAGTCGCTTAAGTGCAGCCAGTATCCAGTATTCGAGAGATAGTGAGTTTGAACCCCACTGACAGTAGCCCTGAATATTGTTTCCCGTGGTTTCCCATTTACACACCGGGCAAATGCTGGGGCTGTACCTTATAAAAGGCTATGACCGCTTCCTTCCCACTTCTAGCACTTTCCTGTCCCATCGCCGACATAAGACCTATCTGTGACGGTGCGACGTAAATCAACTAGCAAAAGAAAAAAGTATAATGTCGAAGGTGCTAAAGCAGCCATTCGAGCGTGACACATAAATTTAAACGTTAAGAGATTACATGTCACCCCAATGCGCAACAAGATGTGTAAATTATCAAATGGATTCAGTTAAGCACGAAGAACATGAAAGTCATCAGTCCTGTTTACTTATTTTAAATGCTCTCTGGAAACTTGCATTGCTGAGGATTCTGCTCCGGTGCCGTGCCGTGCCGTGGAGGTAGTTCTGAATTTCATTTCAAAGGACAAAAATCAAAGGAATACTAGTCGTACAAGAAAGAGGTAAATTCAGACCGTCAAAGGTTATCGGTTAAAAAAGACAACAACGAATTTTTTTTTTTTTTTTTCAAAGCTCTGAGAAACGTGTTACCATAGCAAGAACGGTGGTTTTGATTATTGTTGGGTAATGGTGGTGGTGATTATTGTTTTAAGAGGAAGTGCTACTAGGCAAACGTCCTCTATATAACACTAATCAGAGAGAAAAATGGAAGGGATCCGCCACTTCAAAAATGAAGATATCCGCCAAAGGAAGACAAGGGCCACGAAGGGCGTGAAAATCAAAAGACTCCCTAGGCCTCGAATGCTCTAATACCGTCGGGGTCGGAAAAGAACAAGAGTTGACCAAGGGAGGTCGGATAGGATAGATGAATGTGAGGAGCCTGCCACAAGTAAGTGGAAGCAATACCATGAATCAGCTAAGGATCCCGTTGTCGCCAAACCACGCTCCCAAGTTGAGAGCCCCTGCAGCCCCTTTCAGTTGCCTCTTACGACAGGCACGGAATACCGTGGGTGTTATTCTACCGCTCCCACCCACAGGGGTTATTCTTCTACGATGTTGCGGCAAAAGTAATGGCAACTATTTTTTTTTTTCGCACGGATGCGGGATCAACCAGATAAACGGAAATATACAGATGGTAACAGCGGCGATTAGCGAGGGCTGGTGAAGGGGATTGGCAGTTGCCTAACCCCCCCCCCCCCCCCCGCACTACCACACACACACTTTGTGGAGAACGTTATTTCATTTTAGCGACCTGAAAGTGGGAATTACTAAAAATATTTGTATTAACCCTGTTGTTTTTTCAGCTAATTCTTTCCTTACCGGAGACATGCGAAAGATGTCGTTCATCACGGCTAACCGAATTGCACAGCGCCATAGCAAGTAGTGGAGACCCACGGAGCAATGTGTAGCATGTTCTGCGACGAAAGGTAGCCGTTAGAAGCGCGCATTCGTCAGTCTGTCATTCTCACTCAGTCAATATAATATCTCTTCAGTACTATCCAGTGTCTATGGTTACTTTGTTAGTGTGTAGATACGAAGGTCGATCAAATATAAATGGGATTTTTGTACCTGAACATCAACAGTTGTTATGACTGGTCCCGCGCTTCTGCTATGTTTAGGCGGGACCGTTGGGAGTGGGGAGAGGGTGCTGATAGATATTTCCCGCCGTTTCGTCAGTAACGCTCACGATGTCGGAGCAACAGGTGCACCCCTCCGCTGCGCAACGCATAATTATAAAATTTCTATCTCGTGAAGGAGTTACAGCTTCGGAGATTTGCTAGAGATTGATTGCACAGTTCGGTGATCAAACATTGTCAAGGGCGCGTGTGTTTTCTTGGCATAACAAGTTCAAGGAAGGACGAAAACGTGTGGAAAATCAGCAACATGATCACCGTCCTCGGACCAGCATTACAGACGAAAATATTCGTGCGGTTAAAGACATTATTGACGAGGATCGACGGGCGAGAGTATCAGAAATTGCAGAACAAGTCGGAATCAGTTATGGGAGCCGTCAAGCAATCATCACAAAGGACCTACAGTTCTGTAAAGTGTGTTCTAGTTGGGTCCCTTTAATAACAGTCTACAAGAAATGCACTGGACTACACTTGATCATCCTCCTTACTGCCCGGACTTATCACCCTGCGATTTCCATTTGTTCGGACCGCTTAATGAAGCTCTAGGAGGGCAACATTTTGAAGATGACGAGAGTGTGGAAAAATTCGTGCGCAACTGGCTGGTGACACGGCCCTGTTCTTTTTACGAAGAGGGCATCAAAAGGCTGCCCATATGCTGGGATAAATAAATATATTTCCAAAGCAGGAACCTATGTGGAAAAATAAATTATAATTGCCTTGTGTGTTTCAATAAATGAATTTAAATTAAAAATAAAATTCCTTTTATATTTGATCCCCCTTCGTTTTGAGTTTCACAAATAGGAATTGTCCTCGCAGTTTTAATTACTGCGTTGATGGGGTGAAATTTTCCTTATGGGGAACATTGTAGGTATGTAGGTGTTAATATAAGGAAAGATCTTTATTGGGTTAATCACTTAAATGGGATTGTAAATAAAATTGATTGATTGATTGATTGATTGATTGATTGATTGATTGATTGATTGATTGATTGATTGATTGATTGATTGATTGATTGAATGATTGATTGATTGATTGATTGATTGATTGATTGATTGATTGATTGATTGATTGATTGATTGATTGATTGATTGATTGATTGATTGATTGATTGATTGATTGATTGATTGATTGATTGATTGATTGATTGATTGATTGATTGATTGATTGATTGATTGATTGTCACCAACCCACGTCAAAAATGGTAGCCTTTACTACAGGCAGGAGATACTGTGGATATACTCTACCGCCTCACGCACTGGAAGAAAATGAGTAAATGGATCCAATGCCAGAATGAGCTGGAATTGTAACGCCATGACTCACAAGCTGAGTCCCTATGGGTCTATTACATCTGCCTTTAGTTGTCACTAGGAATAGAAAGGAAGCGAGCATGTTATTGAGAAATAAACTGTTGTGTTTTAATTCTTTGTTTGAGGCTGGAATGAGAAAATCACCGAGAAAAAAAGAAAAAATTCCTTGTACGACTGGCAGTGGAATGTGAACTAATTTCATCTGCATCAGTCTCCATGGTTACATATCACACGTGGTAATGCGTCAAGTTATTGTACTGGGAGTTACTAAGAATCAGAAGGAATAACATGTAGTTAGTATGCTGAATATTTTTACTCATCTCATTTAATTTATCTCAAACAAAGTGTACAAGGACTCTTTTCAAGCGTCGTCTCCATCTCGGTAGCTAGCTCATTTATTACAATTTAGTGTTCCCTCTGACAGACTAGATCAGTTCTGTCTCTGCATCTAACAAGAAAAGTAAAGCTTGAACATTCATGATAATATTACAGTATAAAAATTAGGAATTTATGTAGTCATTAAGGTGGGACTGACTGTCCCAGTATTATGGTCCTACCATTATAAACAATTTTAATGAAAATTTACAAAAATAGTGGTTAAAATCCTGAAAGAAATCATCACTCAAAGTTACCAACACTATAAACGAACGAACTCCTAAACTTTAAACTTATAATCAAAAGGTTCATTCATGAGCTAACCATTAAAGTAGGAGATTTTTAATAACGTACTCGCAGAGAAAACTGCGTAGAAGAGAACACAAGGGAGGTTCGATAAAAAAAGTGCGGAGACTGTCACAAATAAGTGGAAACAATGCAGGGCTCCGTGGTCGCCAGTCCACGTCAATGAAAAATTCTAAGCGGCTACGAATCGCTATCAACAGGTATGCTGCTGATATTAACTGGATGTCAACAATGTGTCAACGAATTTTGAGGTTGTGACTTCAGGTACAGTACTCTAATGGCCACTCGCCTAATTACGGCTGCCGTTATCACGAACTCCACTTGCCGTGCTCTACTCGCCGCTATCAACAGTCATATAATCGGCATTGTACCTTCGCTGCGGCCTCGCTTACCGCCCGATCTGCTGGACAGCTCATCGCATACTGATCTACCACTGGGTTACGTCACTCTCTACGTCACTATCTGATGTTTCTCGAACCCATGTGCGCTTCCTTCACCAACTTTCTGTGATGGTATAAATTCGTCCCCCGAACCCTCAGTCTTCAGTCCAGCGCTGATACCGAGTGAGGTTGCAGGGTCGTCCAACGGGTTCCCAGTACAAAATCATACCTCCAAAAAATAGAAAGCACGTTACCTTAGATCTGAAGCACATGGTTCACCATCGCTTTGATTCCCTCTCGTTTAAAAAAATTCCACTTTGTGCTTCAGATCTAGGGTACGAATAAGAAGAATTCTTGGTTATTATTATCATTTCCAGGGGAAGTACCATTGGGCAGCCATCTACTCTGAGCACTAATCAAAAGGACCGTGATAATTTCAAATTTCTGTTTTAAAAATTGCCTGAAATGATATACTCAAGAAAATTCGTATTAATGTTATTTCGTTCCGTGAAAAACACAACTATGTTATTACTAATGTCCATCAGATTAATAACACAACAACCTATAAATCTAATATAAGCATTCCAAGTGAACTAGACACTCGCTAATCTAACCATGCCTTGCACAGAGGGGTGTCGAAATTGGGCTGCGAAGAACTGGGAGAAAGAAGGCGAGCTGTTCGACTACGTGGTATGTTCCGAGCTGTCAGCGGAGAGATGGCGTGGAATGACATTAGTAGAAGAATAAGTTTGAGTGGCGTTTATAAAAGTAGGAAAGATCACAATATGAAGCTATATTTGGAATTCAAGACGACAAATTGGGGCAAATATTCGTTTATAAGAAGGAAAGTTAGGGATTGGAATAACTTGCCAAGGGAGATGTTCAATAAATTTCCAATTTCTTTGCAATCATTTAAGAAAAGGCTAGGAAAACAACAGATAGGGAATCTGCCACATGGGCGACTGCCCTAAATGCAGATCAGTAGTGATTGATTGATTGATTGATTGATTGATTGATTGATTGATTGATTGATTGATTGATTGATTGATTGATTGATTGATTGATTGATTGATTGATTGATTGATTGATTGATTGATTGATTGATTGATTGATTGAGAGAGTGCCGGATCACGGAGAATGTCTGGGAAATTTAATTGAATACCTTCTTTATCGAATCCAATCTTACAATGTAGAAATTATTATCCTTTGAGTTTTCTACATGAAGTATCGCCCAATATTAAATTTTTAGTTGCCGCAATGAAGATGCCCGCCAGCGCATGCCTTGTCATGCAACCGCTTGACAACCATTACGTCAGTTCTGCACGTATATTTTTTTTTGCACTAAAATATACTTCAGAAAGATATCTGCAGTTTTAACAACAGTAATGTGAGAAATGCTCTCTGCTTCTGCTATGTCCTATTCTTCATCACTTTCATCTTTATTTTTCTGCGCACTTTTGATTACTACTCCATGCGTTAAACAGGGTATACTTCGCAGATTTTCTCGCATGGCCAATAAAAATTAATACTCCCATCAATTTTCTCTCCTCCTAGAAGCTTGTGGAAAAAGTAAATTTACTGACAAGTGAGTGTCAAAAACTGATGGATTCCGATTTACACTAACTGCCTTATCACCATCGCTTTGACTCCATCATGTCCAAAATTTCCAATTTTTTTTTTTTGAGGTATGATTTTGTGCTTTAACTGAAGTCACAATCTCAAAATTCGTTGACATATTGTTGGGATCCACTTAGTAGCTATAGCACAGCTGTTGATGGCGATTCGTTCCAGCGTAGAAGCTCATCTCTACAAGAGGCCGAGTGACTGATAGACCGGACTATTGAGGGCCGGATTAGCGGTAGTTGAGTGTGGTAGTTTTTCTCAAAAATATGCTTGTTGATAAAAGTTTATGGCTTAGGAATTAGCTCATGCTTTCAGAACTCTTTCAGAATTTTAACAATTATATCTTGTGAAGCGAGTTTGATTATATGTGCAAACATTTTCTTTTTGACAAGTTGCTTTACGTAGCACCGACACAGACAAGTTTTATGGCAACAATGGGACAGGAAGGGGCTAGGAGTGGGAAGGAAGCGGCCATGGCCTTAATTAATGTACAGCCCCAGCATTTGTCTGGTGTGAAAATGGGAAACCACGGGAAAACATCTTCAGGGCCGCAGACAGTGGGGTTCGAACCCACTATCTCCCGAATACTGGATATTGACCGTACTTAAGAGACTGCAGCTATCAAGCTCGATCATTACAATTAAATGACCGGTTCTGATGGTAGAAACAGCATATTGGGACAGGAGCTATCTGCTCTGTCGGTAAGTTTAAATGTAAATTACCGGGTTTACTTTCTTACTAGGGGCAACCTTTCAAGGCGGTTAAGGCGTGCTCTGTTCAACCGGAAGGTCGTGGATTCAGTTCTCTGCCAGGAAGTCGAAAAGTTTAAGAAACGATATTTCCACTTCAAGAGGTTTATACAGCTCTGACATTCACTCCGCCTACACCAAAACTCAACACCAGATTAATTCCTGACAGCTTATAGCTAACCACTTAGGGCTGAGATTGTGGAAAAAGGAAGCCTTTACCTTCCACTCCTCCAAGGGCCTTCATGATCTATACGGAGATGGATTTGCTTTGGATTTACTACTTTTCCTTTTGACATTCCCATTTTAGGTGGAAATAAAGTATATCCGTGAAAAAATTCCTTTATCATCACAATATCCTCGGTATTATTCCATCTTCCTAGAAATTTAAACGTTCTATTCCTGCTGTGAACTGGATTGGAAGCCAAGAAGTCAACCATATAACCTTTTGAAATCATTCATTCAAAGAATATAATTTCGATGTGAAATACAGGTGGCACAACATGACATTTCAGTTAATCTTACGTAATGTTATGCGGGTAGCCAAAGACATGTCGGGCCTCATGTTTTATTACAGCACACAAAACGTAATATGTTCTCCGTAGTTCCGACCACTTACGATGAATATTTTGGAGTAATATCTCCAAATTGTGCCTATGTAGCATTTTATTCGGAACAAACAAATAATATCGTGTAATGAAAGTGACCGTCGATGTTAAAAACTAATTGCGAACACAGCCTTTACTGACATCCAGTGACACTGACAGATGCAGTTAAATGTTAGATTGGGGATGATTGCCTAGTTGTACTTCCCAGTAGCGTATACTGAGGGCTACCAAGGCTATCAGTGAAGCCCAAACCTCAAATGCGAGCGATGGAAATCTAAAGCACATTATATTGTAAGCATCTGACACATTGTTCCATTTGCAAAACTTGAAAGCAATGAGAAAACACGTCGCAAGTATTTCTGAGAACAAGGCTTCGGAGACTCATATTGCAGCCCAGACTCTCGTCCCTTTCCATCGACTCGCCTCACGCGGCTTGATGTTGTCTGCCTACAGGCCCGGGGACCGGCGGAGGATAGCTGTGCTAGGCTTCGGTCCGTCAGAACGCCACTGCTATCACCATGCGTTACTCATCGTATATACTTCCTCACCTCATCCTTCTGCCTTAAATAAGGTAGATGACGGAGTGCTGGTATTTCACTCCCGTTTTCTTCTACATCCTTGTAGGAAGACACTGCAGGGCTGCTGTTATAGGAGTAATATAGTTTTCTTTTTATTGGTAGATCTGCTAAAATGAAACGCAATCTTTCAGGTTTAGTGTTCTCTTTTGTTGGTTGGAATCGAACCCATGATCATGGGTCGGACACCACAACTGATCTTCCGAGGAAGATAATTAACCATTGAACGATGGGTACGACCGCTGTAAAATTCAACATTGTTATTTAACGATTATGATAATAATAATAATAATGATAATAATAATAATAATAATAATAATAATAATAATAATAATAATGGTACATGACATCTACATAGGCTTGGTGGTGACCAATAAGGATAAAATGAATGGCGAAGACGTCATAAACACCCAGTTCCCAAGTCAGGGGAATTAACACTATGAGGGGGTTGATTCTGAAAATTGAACCGCGGCCGTCGGACCAAAGACAAGCATTCTATCCATTTAGCCTCAAAGCTGGACTTCAATTTGCTAAACGTTAGGCTACCAACTTGATTGATCAGGTGTTGAGTATTGGCGGTGGCAGAGGCCAGGGCAGTAGCTTGTGAAGCAGCCTTGACAACACAGCGGGCAACTCCGTTGGCTGTTGGCTGCAGCTCAAAATGCTTAAGGCTTGATGTTCCCTAAACCAACTATCGAAAAGGGGTAGCCTAAGTCTAGTGGTAGCCCACGTCTTGATACCAGCATACGCCACTGGTACTTCCCATTAAAGACATAATTACCACTAACAACGAATGCTACAATGCAAATGTTTACAGCATGTCACAAATTTCCTAAAAAGTATGACTATTCAGTGAACATGATTGGTGATGGTGATTAGTATCTTTATACGGGTAAGTACAACTTGGCAACTATCTAATCCCAACACAAATCAGAAGGGCTGTGATAGCCTAGTGACATTATCACTGGTTTCTCAGCAAGGCGTGGTTCGAATTCCGTCCTTTCAATGTGGTACTTTTGAAATGAAAACTCCCTGTAGTTCGGATTCCACATAAGGGGAGTCATGATTGAAACTTTGAGACATTTTACCAAAAAAATCGAACTTTCATTTTTAACCTGAAAAATTCCCCAATTCTTCCTCTTTCAAATCCCGTTATCAGCTTTTCCCTGATGCTATTTAAAAAACTCTAAATGTAGGATTTAAAGGGTAGCAGTTCGGCGAATATAGAGCAAGCCCTCGTATCTTTCTCTCACCCTGTCAGGAAAAATTAGCTTCAAGGTTGTTTCGGACTACATTTAAATAGTACCGCTGGAATATATTTACCATGTAATAGGCCTACGTTGTGCGTAAGAGGAGAAATATACCTCAAGGAGTAATTTACAGTCCAGGGCATTTTTAAAACAAGCATACTTCTTAAAAATTTCAATTGCTTTTATTTACTTTAAAACTTTTTCAGCTCTTTGCCATGCCTAAAATGTTTTTTTTTGCTAGGGGCTTTACGTCGCGCCGATAGTGGGATTCGAACCTACTATCTCCCGGATGCAAGCTCACAGCCGCGCGCCCTTACGCGCACGGCCAACTCGCCCGGTGCCTACAATGTTCAAACGCGTTTTTGTATCTTGTTATCAGTTGAATATTACCTTCATATATTTACTCTTGAAATGGCACGAAACTAGATATTTGCCTATTGAATAATGAAAAATTGAAATAAAAAATATCTGCAGTAGTTTATATCTGACTGCAAAAGCCGGAGTTGTTCTTTATTATATGAGTATTTTAGAGAAGTCTGCCATATTATAGCCCAAACATGAAAAGTTTGCCGCAAGGAGAATTTTCTATGAAACGTATAAAAATAAAAATTATTTGTCAATAACTTTACAACCAGTTAAATAATCAGCTCCAAGTTTTTCGTGGGGTATATAATATACATATATGCTTGTACTTTAAGTTTTGATTTATTGCGTGGTAAAGTGTAGAAGTTCAATATTTCAGTCATGGCTCCCACTAAAACCGGAAGTCTCATGGCTATGAGGTAAGGTAAGGGTTATCCTGCCCGAAGGCACGCCCGAACCTCCGCAGAGGTGTTCCTGGGCCGGAGTTTACGTGCGGTAGGGTGGCCAGTTCCTTTCCGCTCCTCCATTCCCTTACCCCCACCAACAGCGCGTGGCAACCCATCCAACTCCTGACCACGCCCAACTTCGGCGATCTCACGGGATCCGGTGTTTCAACACGGCTACGGCCGTTGGCTCATGGCTATGAGCAAGTTATCAACAGCCGCGTTTTAATACATGCTTCCTTTTTATAAATATCAGATGCAGGGTCGTCTAGGAAGCGTCACAGTAGTCATAGATAAGAAAATGAAAGAAAATTGCTGTGTAATTTTTACGTGAAACGTGCTTCATGAACATAAATTTTGTAGAGCTTGTAGTATTTGTAATGATTTATCTCTTTTCGAAATAAAATCAAGCAATTCTCGGACCTACCACTGCCATTTGACAGGCGAGGGACTCCTTGGAAACAACTTGGCGAACGAAATGAAATTCGATGGGGAGCTATCAATATTAATGAGCCTTATGGAAGAAAGAAAGTAGAACTGGCTGAGTCAGGAAAGGGGATGCATCCAGATGTGCTAGGAGTAAGTGATAGATAACGAGGATGAGAGAGGAGATTATAAAGTGTACTTGACGGGTGTTAGAAAGGGACAGGAAGAGTATGATGCAGGGCTGTTTATCAGGAATACCATTGCACTCAACATAGTTTCTGTTATAAGCGTAAATGAGCGAATGATGTGGGTAGATTAGGCATTTGCAAGAATTAGGATGAGAATTGTCTCAGTGTATTCACTATGTCAGGTTGCAGATGAGGATGAAGTCGGCAAGCTTTATGAAGCATTGAGTGACATCGTAGTCAGGGTCAACGGCAAGGACAGGATAGTGCTAATGGGCGATTTCGGTGCGAGAGTTGGAAATAGAACTGAAGGGTACGAAAAGGTCAATGGTAAATATGCAGAAGATATGGAAGCTAATGGGAATGGGAAGCGTTTGCTGGACTTCTGTGCTAGTATGGGTTTAGCAGTTACGAATACACTCTTCAATTATAAGGCCATTCACGGCTACACATGGGAGGCTAGGGGTACCAAGTCCATAACAGGTTATATATTAACCGACTTCGAATTCAGGAAGTGTGTTAGGAATGTACGAGGTTCCTGGGGATTTTTCGATTTTTGTCCATGTTACTACTGTTGTTGCAGTAGACGAGATTTTTTAAATCGCAATGTTTAGTTTGGTTTTCTTTTATGATATACCGGCGCTGAGTAATATTTGTGTCATGTAATCTTTCTCAGGAACCAAGGTTGCAGTATGTGTTGAATGTTAAAGCCTACTCTGTTATTTTTATGACTTGTATCATGTAATTTATTTCAGGTTTCAACGTCGATTTGTGCGTGTCTTTATAAGGTCCACCAGTTGATTGATTTTGTGTCATGTAATTCATTTCAGGAACCTACGTTGAATAGGAAGTGTTGCGTAAATTGTAAAGTTATCTCCTTATATTTTCCATCGAGTCTTTGAGTGAGTGAGTGAGGATAGTGTAAATGCGTTCTGGAAAATATAAAAATATCTGAGGCTAAAACAAGCAACTGACTCTTTAAAAATGAAGCTAACCACTAAGCTAGAAATCTTAATAAAATGAAAAGAAAGCACGCTACGACCTAATTTAGGTTACAGTTATATTTACATTTAGAAGCTTCCTGACACTTACTTTAATAGGACGTAATCCGTCCAAACCAAAGCTAAATCTACTGAAATTAAATATCAAAACTAACCTATCCCTTTTTGCAACATTAAAACACGTGCATACATACATAATTACATTGCAAATTTGGTACTAATCTATTTCGTTGACTTATTGCCGCCAGTCATCGGAACAGCCGACTCCCCATCGTTTTAACCGGCCACAGATTAGAGAATGCCTTCACAAAAGACTTGGGTCCGTCCTTGGGTCTCCATTCTCCTGGCGTAGAAATGTGATCTCGTAGTCTCCGTCGCTGCTTCTGGATGCTGCCCAAAACATCCCCTCGTTACACGGTGTAGAAAACTGGGTCAAGATTAACCTACCAGTTACTAGAATACTACAGCCGGGATGATTTCCACTGACCGTGAAACCAGTTACCATTCATTCGAGGAACAACTTCTTATCTAATTCGGTTATTGGTCAAATATTTCCCATTTAAATGCTGGACTGGAAATACTGAAGTGAATGTCCACGAAAAACCTATCCACACTGGCAGGCTACTATGCGTTTAAAATGATTATCTGAAGCTGATCTTTCCCTCTGGACACGAAACATAAATGCCATTCTACTAAAGTTAAAATCTTGAATACTTAAATGCGGTCTGAGCGTCTTTCAACAAAAGTTACCAGTCCCCACACGATCACTCACATAAATAATACTTCTTCTGACGATGTTATCTGCATGGGATCTCGCCAAATGATAGGGCAGCAAGCCCTCGCGCTAATCACATTTATTAATTCCTCCTCTCGTACGCTGTTGTATGCTCGATTGGGGACATCCCTTACATAGAACAATGCCTAGCCAAAATTACTGTAGCGCTATCATTTCATTGGTTCAACACATCGCGTATCCGACGCTTATTTGAAACGTATAATTCCAGCTCCTCTAGCCTCTTGCCGGTCCCCCGAAATGTTTTCCGTTGGTCTGCCGTTGGGGTTCTATTGTTTCCTTGTTCTGCTTTGTGTACGTCATGACGAAATTCCTCCTTCTAAACTTACCTGGCGAGCAAACAGACCTGGGCTCCAATCTTCCTGTAGAAATTGCGAAATGTACTGCTGAATGTAGATGTTCCCTGCCAGTTAGTAGTACTTAATGAAAATGAAATCTTCTCTGTACATTCGAATAGATGGCTGATTATTTAAATTAGCACTTCAGTAAGGGCTCAATGGGGAGGAAGACAATGAAGTCGGTGAAATTACGCCTTAGGAAGTGGAAAAGGTGGTGAATAAACTCCATTGTCATAAAGCAGCAGGAGTAGAAGAAATAAGACCTGACATCGTGAAGTGTAGTGGGAAGGCAGGGATGAAATGGTTTCATAGAGTAATATGACTAACGTGAAGTATTATCGGACAAGCGCAGTAATTTCAACTATCTATAACCAAGGGAACAGGAACCATTGCAACAACTATCAAGGTATCTCATTGATTAGTATATCAGGCAATATAGTCGCAGGCATCTTGGAAGGAAGGGTGCAATCAGTGGTTGAGAGGAAGTTGGATGAAACCAGTATGGTTTCCGACCACAGAGGGGCTCTCAGGATCAGATTTTCGGTATGCGAAAGGTAATTGAAAAATGCTACGAGAGGAATAGACAGTTATGTTTATATTTCGTGGATCTAGAGAAGGCATATGACAGGGTTCCGTGGGATAAGGTATTCGCCATAATAGGAGACTATGGGATTAAACGGTAGACTATTAAAATCAAAGGCATTTATGTTGACAATTGGTCTGCAGGGAGAATTGATGGTAGAGTGAGTTCTTGGTTCACGGTACTTACAGGGGTTAGACAAGACTGTATACTTTCACCGTTGTCGTTCATAGTATACATGGATCATCTGCTGAAATGTATAAAGTGGCAGGGAGGGATTCAGTTAGGTGGAAATATATAAGCAGTCTGGCCTATGCTGACGACTTGGTCTTAACGGCAGATTGTGCCGAAAGCTTGTAGTCTAATATTTTGGAACCTGAAAATAGGTGCAAGGAGTATGGTATGTAAATTAGCCTTTCGAAGACTAAATGGATGTCAGAAGGACAGAAATCCTAGAGAAATGAATGTCAGATTGGTGATACAAAGGTGGAACATATAGATAATTTTAAGAATTTAGGATGTCTGTTCTCCCAGGATGGAAATATTGTGAGACTGAATCAAGGTGCACTAAAGCTAAAGCAGTGAGCTCGCAGTTGTGATCAACAGTATTCTGTAAGAAGCAAGTCAGCTCCCGGACGAAACTATCTTTACATCGGTCTGTTTTCGGACCAATTTCGCTTTAAGGGAGCGAAAGCTGGATGGAATAAGGATCGTTCGTTCATAGGATAGAAGCAACAGACATGAAAGTAGCGAGAATGTTTGCTGGTATAAACAGGTGGGAACAATGGCAGGATGATACTCGGAATGAGGGCTAAGTTAGGAATGAACTCGATGAATGAAGCTGTACGCATAAACCGGCTTTGGTGTTGGGGACATGTGAGGCGAATGGAAGAGAACTGGTTACCTAAAGAAAAATGGACTCTTTTATGGAAGGTAAGAGAAGTAGAGGGAGACCAAAACGACTATGGTTAGATTCGTTTTCTAACGATTTGAAGGTAGGAGGTATAGAACTAAATGAGGCCACAGCACTAGTTGCAAATAGAGGATTGTGGCGACGTTTGTTAAATTCGCAGAGGCTCGCAGACTGAACGCTGAAAAGCATAGCGGCCTATGATGATGTATGTATGTATATTATTATTATTATTATTATTATTATTATTATTATTATTATTATTATTATTATTATTATTATTATTATTATTATTATTATTATTATTATTATTATTATTATTGTACCGGGCGGTACACCTCCGTGCCGCTAATTCAAATATTGCGCCAGTTGAAACTCCTCTACAGGAGAAGGCCTGACCATTAACAAACTGAATAAACTCAACGATTTCTCGGAAGATGTCACTTTGGTAATTTTGACGTGTTCTGAACTGTGCCCATTTCGATTTGTGTTTGTTTGCTCCCTATCAAGAAGTTGAGACATTCTCTAACAGATGTCTCTAACAAAAACTATGATAAAGCACTCTGGTGTAAAGGAATGTATTCTCCGGGAGAAATATTGTATTCCTAAGTTTTGTTTTTACTAAATTTTGTTCTGTGGTTTGTGGGTTGGCAATATAAACCCTTTCTTTCCACCCATTTTGAATGTAACCAATCAGGAATTTATGTAATTAATTTTCCACCAATAAGGTGTTTCTTCCTCGTCTTGTGTATTTGTTTTTGCTGTTATCCAATAAAAACGAAAGGGTGTGTCTACTCTTTCCGGAAAGGCCTCGAATGTTCCACGAGGGTATATAAACTGCTGATTTTCTTGTCTCGGGCCACTTCAGTAACATCTTTCTTATGTGTGAATATGTAGCAGGGGGCGGGAAGCGCCTCTTTCTTCAAGCAGCTATTCTTCTACAAGGTAATGGCCGGTTAACATCTTCATTTCTTGCTAGCTCAGCAGTTTAACTCTCGGGGAGGGTTCGAAAATTTTAGTATGTAACCTAACTTTTTTCTTTTCTGTCCATGTAAAATCTATAAATTATAAAACTATAAATTACTGTAAAGCGGGGATAGAGAGTGCTTCACCCTCTCCAACTCCCCTTCATTTTTGAAAAAGGAGGTGAATACGTTTTCATAACCGTCTTCTCTTCTTTAATGTAGTAAAGTTTTCTCATACGTGTCACCTCCCTAGTTTGGGATTAGCCCCTGTATGATCGGCCTAGCGCCACATAGGTTTTAGACAAAAACTTGGTGTATGAGTGCAAGTTATCGCCTCCATTCACTTTGTATTTTGGGCCATTTACTTAACCCGTTTTGTTTTCCTTCCTGCGAAGGCCCAGTAGATTGGGTACTAATTACCCCTGTTTCCTTGTGTGCCTTAAGGGCAGATAGAAATGAAGTTTGTTGTAGCCTTTGATAGGCTTGTAAAATTGAGAGCGGTTCTGCTCTTTTTCTTAACATTGTAATTAGGAGCAAGTGCTCCTCGTACTTAGGGGTTTTCTGCCGTTTAGCAATTGTGGTGGTGAGCTGAGAGCTCAGAAATTAATCTTGGAGCTCGAAGCCCAAATCTTGTAAAGAATTGTAATTTCTTAACTTGTTTTCCTGCTACTTGGTACATGTTACTCTGTTGTTGTTATTTGTTGATTTTGAAAAGAAAATATAACCTTTGTTAAAGTTTTAAATTAACTTTAATTTTGTAGTTGAGACCTATTCCAGCCCGCACCTTCTTTCACCTCTAACTACCACGGATATCTCCGTAACAAGTGGTAGCAGAGCGTGGTTGAATGGGTCTGAATTTAGCCCCTTTTGATGGCTAAACATTGTTTTCGATTCGAACTCTAACAATTTTCTCAGGTGCTGGATTTTTTTTATTTTTCTAAAAATTTTCTTTCATCATGACCGGCCCTCGCGACGTCCTCCATCCCGGCTATTTGCGCAAGGAGGAATTGATCTATGAATTAACGATTAGGAATGTTCAGTCTGGAGGCACGGTTGCGATAGATACTAACAAGCTTAAAGAGTCCCTTGATTTGCCTATTTCCATCCCCACTTTGGGTGAGAAAGAGTTTGACGACTCTCTCTCCACGATCACTGACAATACTACTGAGCTGGCATCCGTAGTTAGTTTTTTTTGAAGAAAATGATCCTTCTCCTAATCAACTTAAACGTGTGCAAGCCAGGTTATTTCATTTTTCTAATAGAGTTAACGATCTGTTGTCTCTAAAGTTGAATGACATTCAAAGGAAGGAAGCTAGTGTTGTTCTCGATAACCTTTCTGATTTGTCCAGTAAGGTTAGCCTATTGTTAACCGGGGCAGTTCCTCCAAAAACTGACCAACCTGCTACGGTAAACATAGTTAGCGAGGAAGTCTCTTCTAGAGGAGAAGAAAATAGGAAATCAGTAGGAGCGCAACAAACCTCTTCCCCATTAGACAATGAGTCTGAACGCCGTACCTCTTTGAATAATGCACGTTCTGAATTAGCTTCTTCGCCACTTAGGCCTCTACCTACTATCTCACCAGGGTACAGTAGTTTGCCCCATCCATTAGCAATGTTGCTCAGGGGTAGTTCTAAGTTTTCTGTTAACTCTACCAGTGACGTTATTTCATTCTTAAAGTTTTTAGTTGAGTTTCAGGATCATGCCCTTGTTTTTTTTCTCTTTCTCTGTGTCAAATTTTGCAGATCATTTATCCCTATGCAATTGTGGTTCTATCAGACAAAATAGTTAGAGCAATTGCTGAACAGTCATCCATAGAAGACTTCCATGCCCATCTGTTGGCAAATTTTATCCCCGCTCGAGCTAGGTCATCGCTCATTCAAAAGTAAATCCAAGATATTAAATTCTATACCAGGGTGTTTTCCCTTCACTTCCCTGAAGATCAGATCGTACAGGCCATTGTGGAAGGCATTTCTCCATCATACAGGTCACACTTGTGCTTTGCGTCGCGTCCGCAAACTTTTGCCGAGTTAGAAGCTATGGCTGTCTCAGCGGAAGGAGTTAGATATGCCGATACCTTGCGTGTCGCGAAAGAACCCCCTCCATCCTCTAGTAATTTTCGGCCTCCACCTCGCCGAACCTTCACTGCCCGTAAATGTTATGCGTGTGGGTCGCCTGATCATCTTCGGAACAAGTGTCCGTTAATTAAATCTAGTGGGACAAGGAATGGAGCAGGGTCATCCCAAGGCTGCTCTAAATGCGGCGCCTTTTCACATATTGCCAAGAACTGCCCTAATGCTAACAGCACTCCCTCCTGCTCAACTTCGGCAATCAAAAGTGACTAGTGGCTCCGGCTGAGTCGGTAGATTCATCCTTTCAAGGCTCAGCACAAGTTAAATCTGACGAAAATGCAGGAAAAAGTCAGAACTATTCTACATTCCCATTTGAATGTCCCAGAGAATGTCTTAGGATTGCGGCGGATTCACCCGCACCGGTTCCCTTCCTCAAAATTGAATTAAATAATGAACCTGTAACTGCTCTATTAGATTCTGGCAGTGTTTGTTCTATTATTTCGGCTGAATGGTACTCCAAATTGAAAACCGTTTGTAAACTTTCTGATTTTTGTTCGACTTCGGTTCATTATGTTTCGGCAAACTCATCCCCATTAGATATTTTAGGTTTTCTGTATGCCAAAATTCGTATATCTAAATTTACTTGGAAATTTAAACTGTTTGTGGCCAAGTTCTTGTCTTGCCCCATTATACTGGGAGCTGATTTCATGTCTCACATCGGTCTAGTGCTCGACCATCAGAGCAAGACGTGCACTTTCAAATTTGATAGTAATTCCAAAATCCCTTTGTTAAAATGTAGTTCTGTATCATGTTCATCTAATTCGCCTACCCAGGATGAGATGTTGTTAGATCTTAGACATCTACCTGAGGAGCAGGCTGAGAGTATTCGTAAGTTGTGTCAGTCGTTTCCAGAGGTTTTCTCGGATACTCTTGGTGTGACTGACCTTATTGAATATAAGGTTGAGGTGATGGATTCGATCCCGGTTAGATTGCCGCCTTACAGGCTATCTCCGCCTAAAGTGACGGCCCTGAAGGAGATCATTGACCAGATGTTGAAGGATGGTATTATTCGGCCCTCTAAGTCGGCGTATTCTTCGCCTATTTTTCTAGTCCCAAAACCCCAAGTTGGCTTCAGGCCTGTGATTGATTATAGGGCTCTCAATTGGAAGGTGGTGTTACAATTCGTGCCCCTTCCAGACCTTCACTCTTGTTTTTCTTGGTTTCGTAAAGCTAAGTTCTTCACCATCTTAGATCTTAATCAGGCGTATAATCAGATACCGCTTACAGAGGAATCTAAACACCTGACAGCTTTCGCCACAGATTGGAATTTGTATGAGTACAACCGCGTGCCTTTCGTGCTCCACAAGGGGGCAGCTGTGCTTACGAGACTGCTGGATAGGGTATTCTCGGACATCAAATTTGAATACTTGTATCATTATCTTGATAATGTCGTCGTGTTTTCTGAGACCTTAGAAGAACATCTCGATCATCTGAAAGAGGTCCTTAATCGTCTTCGTAAGGCAGGGTTAGCAGTTAAATTGTCCAAAGTAGCTTTTGCTAAGCCTTCTATGTCATTTCTAGGGCATATTGTGTCGCCCGATGGTGACGCTGTAGATCATTCTAGAACACAGGCTATGCGTGATTTCAAACCTCCCAAGGACATCAAAGGTATTGCCAGGTTCATTAGTATGGTGAATTTCTTCAGGAAATTTATTCCAAATTTCGCCAATAGAGCGGCGCCCTTGAACTTACTTCGTAGGAAAGGCGTCAAATTTGAGTGGGGACCTTCTCAACCATCCGCTTTTGAAGATCTCAAATTAGCCATTTGTAATGCCCCTGTCCTCGCTATGACCGATTTCTCTAAGAAATTCATCGTCCCAAACCGACGCGTCGTCGTCGGCGGTAGCTGCAGTCCTTCTTCAAGAGACGGAACTAGGGAGGCGACCCATCGCCTATGCCTCTAGGACATTATCGGCCCAAGAATCCAAGTATTCCATCTATGAACTTGAAGGTTTAGCAGTTTTGTTTGCGCTAGAAAAGTTCCGCCTCTATCTGGAACATGTCAAGTTCGACTTGGAGACTGATAACCAAGCCTTAAGTTGGGTCTTAGGTAGGCCGCGTCGTACTGGTCGCATAGCCCGCTGGGCCATAAGAATTTCGGCCTTCCAATTTGATGTTAGGCATATAAGCGGTACTGAAAATGTTGTGGCAGACGGACTAAGCCGTATGTTTTCTAATGAGGTAGAGACCCATGAACTGGTTGATAGTTCTTCACCTCCCGAGTCCATACTACCTGAGGTCAATGCCATCCTGACTGATGCTCCCATGTTGTTTAGACATCTTGAGAAATATCAACGTGAAGATCCGACGCTGGCCCCTATCATGGAAACCCTTTCTTCGGGGGAACATGTAGTCCCTTATGTATTGAGGAACGGTGTTTTATGTTGCCCCTCGGGGCATGATAAGAAGATGAAAGTTGTGGTTCCAGCTGTTCTCATACCTATGATCTTCAAGTATTACCATGAGATCCCACTAGGGGGGAGTTTTAGGCATCTTCAAAACTAGAGAAAAGTTCCGAGAAATGTCCATTTGGAATGGTATTGTACCAGGAAAAGATTTGGGGAAAGGGCATGAGTAGGACCTCAGGGAGTGGAACTTGGTTTTGGAGCCGATACAGAGTAGGATAGACTCGTAGAGCGAATAATACATGGTTACTTTTTTTAAAAAATTTATTAATTCTTCACACTGTAATATGATTATTGGACTCAAATCTGGGATTGAAATTAAAAGTTTGAACGTAATCTTCCTGAATTCCGTTCATGAATATTCCAAAGTCTTTCATATGTGAGAAGACGAGTTATTAGATTTCCACCTAAAGTCTTTCTAAATATGAGCACACACTTGTAATTGCAAATTGACATGAGAAATTAAATTTCTGTTAAAAGTTTTCAGTTTTTCAGTTTGTAAACCTTGATGTATAGCACACTTGAAAAGCCTAAAGTCTTTCTATGAGATATGAAAAATAAATTTGAAAATTACATTAATCACTTCTGAGAAACTATGAGAACTCTGAAATATTTGTTCACACGCGGCACTGAAGTTTCCACTGCTCAAAATTAATGAGAAAATTTTAGTCAGTTTGTTACTACTCACTTAATGAAAGAAATGTTGCTACAAATGTTGAAGGATGGACATCTGGAATGTTCCGTGGAGAATCAGGATCGGCGGTGTTCCCTTAACAAACCATGTTGACGTCCCTCGATGAGGTGATGACGGCTGGAACTGGATCGTGTAGAATGGCATCTCGTTAAGGTGATTTTACGCACACGAAAAATTCACTTAGTGCGAGTAGTTATCACTGACACTGTCATTTACTGTTGAACACAGTTTATGGCGTAATTGAACTTTAAGACGTTAAATGAATAATCACAGTCCTTCCTGTATGAAATAATATTTAAAGTCGTTACTGAAACGTCCATAATTACACAGTTCACACTTGAAAAGGCAAATCACAGTCTTTGAACACGGTCATTAAGTCACTAAGGATTATTTTCTGATTATCTTGTTATTATAACGTCTAATTACCTCAGAAAAAGTTCTTAGTATTCACCCATAGTATTACTGTAAGTCGTATACTAATATGGCGTGAATATAGATATACAGTTCAATACTCGAAAAGAAATGATTTCTGATAATTCTACACATTAGTTTCTGTAGAAGTTCAATATCAAGTGAAGTAAACTAAGTCTACACGTAATCATATATTCTGTGAACGTTAAATATTTATATTTGCACTTCAATAAGTTCACTCGTATTATATTCTCAAATGTCTTTAGAATTAGACTATAGTCGCGACACGATCTACTAAATACAGTGCGACGTTTTTTATAGTTTTGTCTGCGATATAACTTCGTGTTCCGGAAACGCCGCGACAGCAAGTACTTTCACCGTGACTGCGCGGACATACTGTACGAGGGTCGGTCTCTCCTCTGTCTCACTCACACACATCTGTGTACTCATCCTTGTACTGCGCTGCTCTGCTTGTTAGCCTTGATATATATACACCGGCGCTGGGAGGGATGGTTTCTCTTGGCCATGAGACCGTGAGTGTATAATTTTCTTAGACTTTAAATTATTATAACTCAACAACCATGGGATGGATGAATTCGAAATTCACAGGGATTAACTTTTATGACGTCCGCTACAAATCATCGTTTGTCCCGTTGAAATTGGTTAAGGCGTTGAAAAGCTTGCGAAAAGAAAATTCTTTTCGAGAAATATCTCTAGGGGAGGTGATCTTCGAGCGACAGGTGACGTCACTTGACTTCGCCTAGTGCACTCGTGAAGTCTGGCACATGCTGGAACATTCCTTTATTTAAATGTTCGTACGTCGGATGGATATTTTATGCTGGAATAACGTTTCTTTCGATTGATATGGGCCAGGACATAGGCTTTCCTAGTACATATTGGACGGAGAAATCCGTGAATTAGTAAAAGCTTGTAAATCTTGTTGGCTTCGTAAACCCACCATGTCCACTAAGCAAGGGCTTTTGTCTTCTCATCAAGCGTCGCTCCCCATGGAGCGTCTCTACATCGACTACGTAGGACCCCTCCCCCAGTCAAAGGGGAATTCCAACAAGTTCATCCTTGTGTGTGTAGATGGCTTCACAAGATTTTCTTGGTTATTTCCGACTAAGCTGGCTACCGCTCAGTCCACTATTTCTTGTTTAAATTCTATTTTTGCTTCTTTTGGTCCGTGTCACTATATTGTGTCCGATAATGCTAAAGCTTTCACATCCAATCTCTTTCGTAAATTCTGTTTTGATTTGTCCTGCTCTCATGTGACTACTTCTGCGTATAATCCTCAACTATCTTTGGCTGAACGGGTCAATCGTAATCTCCGATCGGCGCTAATTGCCTTTCATCATGCCGATCCTTCTAGGTGGGACAAATCCCTTCATTGGTTAGCCTTCGCTTTGAATTCGGCGGTTCATGAATCTCATAAGTTTACTCCAGCTTCTTTGATGTTCAAGTTAGCATCCAACACGCCGCTCGCTAACCTTTGGTCTCTTAGTGATATTCTACCAGAGGCAATAGATGCAGATAATATTAGAGATCTTTGGAAGAAGGCCAAGGCCAATCTGAAAATTTCTCATGAAAAGGATAGGGAAAGATATGATCGTGGACGGAGACCCACCAATCTGAAGGTAGGCGACCAGGTTATGGTAAAGAAATTTGTTCCCGCGGGCAAGCTAGCCCCCAGATTTCAGGGTCCGTGCATCATTTTAGATTTCCTTACCCCGGTGACGTTGTTACTAAGCAATCCAGCCACCGCGAGGATATTTAGGGTTCACCAGTCGCAGGTGAAACCTGTATAATTTCCATGTTAACTTTGTCCTTATAATTTTGTAAGAATCCTGAAGGTTATATTTTTAGTTTCATTTTAAGACCTTCTGCCTCTTAGAGTTTTACATTTGGATGAATCTGCTTGGTATAAATTTGGTGAAACCTTCCCTGGAGTTACTCTGCTGTCCCCTCCATATGGCCATACCACGTTCCCGTCTCCTGCTAAACCACACCAGTGGCATTAAAATAAAAGTAATGAAATAAATGTTTCCACGCCGCTGGCCCCTCAGCCTCAACCACAAAGACTGTACCCTAAAAACATTTCCGTCCAACAAAAATTCTGTCGCCGAAATCTTAATGATTCAGTGCCCCCGCAGCCGTGCGGCGCCGTACAGCCACTGAGGTGGGGTACGGGCCCACTCCACTCCAGCGAGGTCAACCTGTGTACCGCGCACCGGAGCCCTCCTTCCGGCCAAGGCTATTGTGCGGCGCACCACCCGCAAGCTACGTGTGGACTGTAAACAAACGTCGCATCTGCGGCGTGCAGCACGACTACCCCTCTCATAGTGCGGGAGAGCGGTATCTCAGGGTACTTAAGGGGCCCGAGCGGACTCCTCTGGACACAGGCAGCGGCGGCGGGTCTTGTCGTCAAAATTAAGCGACAGATACTGTAATGTTCCTTCTTCAGCTACATGGACACTCTATTTCTGCAATTAACACGGCTTTGCTTCAAATCAACCTTTGGTGGACTTAGAAAACTTTTTTTTCAAGTATTTAAGTTTGTTCTGAATTCAACTACTACAAAACATAGAGACCTTTCATCAAAATCTACTACAAATGATTTACAACGGCACTTAATCTGGTCGCACCCACCTATATCAAACGACGCCTGAGACCTCCGACTACTATATTTTTCTCTTCTGAATTCTTCAATTCCTCAGCAAAACTCGGATCTTTTTAAAAATTTTCTTCTGTGTCCCCCCTTGGAAGGACATTTGGGGGGGGGGCCTGTACCGGGCGGTACACCTCCACGCCGCTAATTCAAATATTGCGCCAGTTGAAACTCCTCTACAGGAGAAAGCCTGAACTTTAACAAACTGAATTAACTCAACGGTTTCTCGGAAGATGTCACTTTGGTAATTTTGACGTGTTCTGAACTGTGTCTATTCCGATTTGTTTGTTTGCTCCGTATCATGAAGTTGAGACATTCTCTAACAGATGTCTCTACCAAAAACTATGATAACGCACTCCGGTGTAAAGGAATGTATTCTCCGGAAGAAATATTGTATTCCTAAGTTTTGTTTTTACTAAATTTTGTTCTGTGGTTTGTGGGTTGGCAATATAAACCCTTTCTTTCCGCCCATTTTGTTGTAACTAATCAGGAATTTATGTAATTAATTTTCCACCAATAAGGTGTTTCTTCCTCGTCTTGTGTATTTGTTTCTGCTGTTATCCAATAAAAACGAAAGGGTGTGTCTACTCATTCCGGAAAGGTCTCGAATGTTCCACGAGGATATATAAACTGCTGATATTCTTGTCTTGGGGCCACTTCAGTAACATCTTTCTTATGTGTGTGAATATGTACCAGGGGGCGGAAAGCGCCTCTTTCTTCAAGCAGCTGTTCTCCTACAAGGTAATGGCCGGTTAACATCTTCATTTCTTGCTAGCTCAGCAGTTTAACTCTCGGGGAGGGTTCGAAACCTTTAGTATGTAACTTACCTTTTTTTTCTTTTCTGTCCATGTAAAATCTATAAATTATAAAACTATAAATTACTGTAAAGCGGGGATAGAGAGTGCTTCACCCTCTCGAACTCCCCTTCATTTTTGAAAAAGGAGGTGAATACGTTTTCATAACCGTCTTCTCTTCTTTAATGTAGTAAAGTTTTCTCATACGTGTCACCTCCCTAGCTTGGGATTAGCCCCTGTATGATCGGCCTAGCGCCACATAGGTTTTAGACAAAAACTTGGTGTAGGAGTACAAGTTATCGCCTCCATTCATTTTGTATTTTGGGCCATTTACTTAACCCGTTTTGTTTTCCTTCCTGCGAAGGCCCAGTAGATTGGGTACTAATTACCCCTGTTTCCTTGTGTGCCTTAAGGGCAGATAGAAATGAAGTTTGTTGTAGCCTTTGATAGGCTTGTAAAATTGAGAGCGGGTCTGCTCTTTTTCTTAACATTGTAATTAGGAGCAAGTGCTCCTCGTACTTAGGGGTTTTCTGCCCTTTAGCAATTGTGGTGGTGAGCTGAGAGCTCAGAAATTAATCTTGGAGCTCGAAGCCCAAATCTTGTAAAGAATTGTAATTTCTTAACTTGTTTTCCTGCTACTTGGTTCATGTTACTCTGTTGTTGTTATTTGTTGATTTTGAAAAGAAAATATAACCTTTGTTAAAGTTTTAAATTAACTTTAATTTTGTAGTTGAGACCTATTCCAGCACGCACCTTCTTTCACCTCTAACTACCACGGATATCTCCGTAACAAGTGGTAGCAGAGCGTGGTTGAATGGGTCTGAATTTAGCCCCTTTTGATGGCTAAACATTGTTTTCGATTCGAACTCTAACAATTTTGTCAGTTGCTGGATTTTTTTTATTTTTCTAAAAATTTTCTGTCATCATGTCCGGCCCTCGCGACGTCCTCCATCCCGGCTATTTGCGCAAGGAGGAATTGATCTATGAATTAACGATTAGGAATGTTCAGTCTGGAGGCACGGACGGTTGCGATAGATACTAACAAGCTTAAAGAGTCCCTTGATTTGCCTATTTCCATCCCCACTTTGGGTGAGAAAGAGATTGACGACTCTCTCTCCACGATCACTGACAATACTACTGAGCTGGCATCCGTAGTTAGTTTTTTTTTTGAAGAAAATGATCCTTCTCCTAATCAACTTAAACGTGTGCAAGCCAGGTTATTTCATTTTTCTAAGAGAGTTAACGATCTGTTGTCTCTAAAGTTGAATGACATTCAAAGGAAGGAAGCTAGTGTTGTTCTCGATAACCTTTCTGATTTGTCCAGTAAGGTTAGCCTATTGTTAACCGGGGCAGTTCCTCCCAAAACTGACCAACCTGCTACGGTAAACATAGTTAGCGAGGAAGACTCTTCTAAAGGAGAAGAAAATAGGAAATCAGTAGGAGCGCAACAAACCTCTTCCCCATTAGACAATGAGTCTGAACGCCGTACCTCTTTGAATAATGCACGTTCTGAATTAGCTTCTTCGCCACTTTGGCCTCTACCTACTATCTCACCAGGGTACAGTAGTTTGCCCCATCCATTAGCAATGTTGCTCAGGGGTAGTTCTAAGTTTTCTGTTAACTCTACCAGTGACGTTATTTCATTCTTAAAGTTTTTAGTTGAGTTTCAGGATCATGCCCTTGTTTTTTTCTCTTTCTCTGTGTCAAATTTTGCAGATCATTTATCCCTATGCAATTGTGGTTCTATCAGACAAAATAGTTAGAGCAATTGCTGAACAGTCATCCATAGGAGACTTCCATGCCCATCTGTTGGCAAATTTTATCCCCGCTCGAGCTAGGTCATCGCTCATTCAAAAGTAAATCCAAGATATTAAATTCTATACCAGGGTGTTTTCCCTTCACTTCCCTGAAGATCAGATCGTACAAGCCATTGTGGAAGGCATTTCTCCATCATACAGGTCATACTTGTGCTTTGCGTCGCGTCCGCAAACTTTTGCCGAGTTAGAAGCTATGGCTGTCTCAGCGGAAGGAGTTAGATATGCCGATACCTTGCGTGTCGCGAAAGAACCCCCTCCATCCTCTAGTAATTTTCGGCCTCCACCTCGCCGAACCTTCACTGCCCGTAAATGTTATGCGTGTGGGTCGCCTGATCATCTTCGGAACAAGTGTCCGTTAATTAAATCTAGTGGGACAAGGAATGGAGCAGGGTCATCCCAAGGCTGTTTTAAATGCGGCGCCTTTTCACATATTGCCAAGAACTGCCCTAATGCTAACAGCACTCCCTCCTGCTCAACTTCGGCAATCAAAAGTGACTAGTGGCTCCGGCTGAGTCGGTAGATTCATCCTTTCAAGGCTCAGCACAAGTTAAATCTGACGAAAATGCAGGAAAATGTCAGAACTATTCTACATTCCCATTTGAATGTCCCAGAGAATGTCTTAGGATTGCGGCGGATTCACCCGCACCGGTTCCCTTCCTCAAAATTGAATTAAATAATGAACCTGTAACTGCTCTATTAGATTCTGGCAGTGTTTGTTCTATTATTTCGGCTGAATGGTACTCCAAATTGAAAACCGTTTGTAAACTTTCTGATTTTTGTTCGACTTCGGTTCATTATGTTTCGGCAAACTCATCCCCATTAGATATTTTAGGTTTTCTGTATGCCAAAATACGTATATCTAAATTTACTTGGAAATTTAAACTGTTTGTGGCCAAGCACTTGTCTTGCCCCATTGTATTGGGAGCTGATTTCATGTCTCACATTGGTCTAGTGCTCGACCATCAGAGCAAGACGTGCACTTTCAAATTTGATAGTAATTCCAAAATCCCTTTGTTAAAATGTAGTTCTGTATCATGTTCATCTAATTCGCCTACCCAGGATGAGATGTTGTTAGATCTTGGACATCTACCTGAGGAGCAGGCTGAGAGTATTCGTAAGTTGTGTCAGTCGTTTCCAGAGGTTTTCTCGGATACTCTTGGTGTTACTGACCTTATTGAATATAAGATTGAGGTGACGGATTCGATCCCGGTTAGATTGCCGCCTTACAGGCTATCTCCGTCTAAAATGAAGGCCCTGAAGGAGATCATTGACTAGTTGTTGAAGGATGGTATTATTCGGCTCTCTAAGTCGGCGTATACTTCGCCTATTTTTCTAGTACCGAAACCCCAAGTTGGCTTCAGGCCTGTGATTGATTATAGGGCTCTCAATTGGAAGGTGGTGTTACAATTCGTGCCCCTTCCAGACCTTCACTCTTGTTTTTCTTGGTTTCGTAAAGCTAAGTTCTTCACCATCTTAGATCTTAATCAGGCGTATAATCAGATACCGCTTACAGAGGAATCTAAACACCTGACAGCATTCGCCACAGATTGGAATTTGTATGAGTACAACCGCGTGCCTTTCGTGCTCCACACGGGGGCAGCTGTGCTTACGAGACTGCTGGATAGGGTATTCTCGGACATCAAATTTGAATACTTGTATCATTATCTTGATGATGTCGTCGTGTTTTCTGAGACCTTCGAAGAACATCTTGATCATCTGAAAGAGGTCCTTAATCGTCTTCGTAAGGCAGGATTAAGAGTTAAGTTGTCCACAGTCGCTTTTGCTAAGCCTTCTATGTCATTTCTAGGGCATATTGTGTCGCCCGATGGTGTCGCTTTAGATCATTCTAGAACACAGGCTATGCGTGATTTCAAACCTCCCCAGGACATCAAAGGTATTGCCAGGTTCATTAGTATGGTGAATTTCTTCAGGAAATGTATTCCAAATTTCACCAATAGAGCGGCGCCCTTGAACTTACCTCGTAGGAAAGGCGTCAAATTTGAGTGGGGACCTTCTCAACCATCCGCTTTTGAAGATCTCAAATTAGCCCTTTGCAATGCCCCTGTCCTCGCTATGCCCGATTTTTCTAAGAAATTCATCGTCCAAACCGACTCGTCGTCGTCGGCGGTAGCTGCAGTCCTTCTTCAGGAGACGGAAGTAGGGAGGCGACCCATCGCCTATGCCTCAAGGACATTATCGGCCCAAGAATCCAAGTAATCCATCTATGAACTTGAAGGTTTAGCAGTTTTGTTTGCGCTGGAAAAGTTCCGCCTCTATCTGGAACATGTCAAATTCGACTTGGAGACTGATAACCAAGCCTTAAGTTGGGTCTTAGGTAGGCCGCGTCGTACTGGTCGCATAGCCCGCTGGGCCATACGAATTTCGGCCTTCCAATTTGATGTTCGGCATATAAGAGGTACTGAAAATGTTGTGGCAGACGGACTAAGCCGTATGTTTTCTAATGAGGTAGAGACCCATGAACTGGTTGATAATTCTTCACCTCCCGAGTCCATACTACCTGAGTTCAATGCCATTCTGACTGATGCTCCCATATTGTTTAGACATCTTGAAAAATATCAACGTGAAGATCCGACGCTGGCCCCTATCATGGAAACCCTTTCTTCGGGGGAACTTTTAGTCCCTTATGTATTGAGGAACGGTGTTTTATGTTGCCCCTCGGGGCATGATAATAAGATGAAAGTTGTGGTTCCAGCTGTTCTCATACCTATGATCTTCAAGTATTACCATGAGACCCCACTATGGGGGGGGGGCTTTTAGGCATCTTCAAAACTAGAGAAAAGTTCCGAGAAATGTTCATTTGGAAGGGTATTGCACCAGGAAACGTTTTTGAGGAAAGGGCATGAGTAGGACCTCAGGGAGTGGAACTTGGTTTTGGAGCCGATACAGAGTAGGATAGACTCGTAGAGCGAATAATAGATGGTTACATTTTTTTAACAATTTATTAATTCTTCACCCTGTAATATGATTATTGGACTCAAATCTGGGATTGAAATTAAAAGTTTGAACGTAATCTTCCTGAATTCTATTCATGAAAATTAAATGAATATCACTGATTCCAAAGTCTTTCATATGTGAGAAGACGAGGTACTAGATTTCCACCTAAAGTCTTTCTAAATATGAGCACACACTTGTAATTGCAAATTGACATGGGAAATTAAATTTCTGTTAAAAGTTTTCAGTTTTTTCAGTTTGTAAACCTTGATGTATAGCACACTTGAAAAGCCTAAAGTCTTTCTATGAGATATGAAAATTAAATTCGAAAATTAATTAATCACTTCTGAGAAACTATGAGAACTCTGAAACATTTGATCACTCGTGGCACTGAAGTTTCCACTGTTCAAAATTAATGAGAAAATTTTAGTCAGTTTGTTACTACTCATTTAATGAAAGAAATGTTGCTACAAATGTTGAAAGATGGACGTCTGGAATGTTCCGTGGAGAATCAGGATCGGCGGTGTTCCCTTAACACACCATGTTGACGTCCCCCGATGAGGTGATGACGGCTGGAACTGGATCGTGTAGAATGGCATCTCGTTAAGGTGATTTTTCGCACACGAAAAATTCACTTAGTGCGAGTAGTTATCACTGACACTGTCATTTACTGTTGAACACAGTTTATGGCGTAATTGAACTTTAAGACGTTAAATGAATAATCACAGTCCTTCCTGTATGAAATAATATTTAAAGTCGTTACTGAAACGTCCATAATTACACAGTTCACACTTGAAAAGGCAAATCACAGTCTTTGAACACGGTCATTAAGTCACTAAGGATTATTTTCTGATTATCTTGTTATTATAACGTCATATTACCTAATAAAAAGTTCTTAGTATTCACCCAGATTACTACTGTAAGTCGTATACTAATATGGCGTGAATAAAGAAATACAGTTCAAACTCGAAAATAAATGAGTTCTGGTAATTCTACACATTAGTTTCTGCAGAAGTTCAATATCATGTGAAGTAAACTAAGTCTACACGTAATCATATATTCTGTGAACGTTAAATATTTATATTTGCACTTCAATAAGTTCACTCGTATTATATTCTCAAATGTCTTTAGAATTAGACTGTAGTCGCGACGCGATGTACTAAATACAGTGCGACGTTTTTTATAATTTTGTCGGCGAAATTACTT
Source organism: Anabrus simplex (assembly GCF_040414725.1). Taxonomy (NCBI): domain Eukaryota; kingdom Metazoa; phylum Arthropoda; class Insecta; order Orthoptera; family Tettigoniidae; genus Anabrus; species Anabrus simplex. The sequence continues at coordinate 33,558 of NC_090278.1, read as the reverse complement.
CGTGTCCCGGAAACGCCGCGACAGCAAGTACTTTCACCGTGACTGCGCGGACATACTGTACGAGAGTCGGTCTCTCCTCTGTCTCACTCACACACATCTGTGTACTCGTCCTTGTACTGCGCTGCTCTGCTTGTTAGCCTTGACATATATACACCGGCGCTGGGAGGGGTGGTTCTCTTGGCCATGAGACCGTGAGTGTATAATTTTCTTAGACTTTAAATTATTATAACTCAACAACCATGGGATGGATGAATTCGAAATTCACAGGGATTAACTTTTATGATGTCCGCTACAATTCAGCGTTTGTCCCGTTGAAATTGGTTAAGGCGTTGAAAAGCTTGCGAAAACAAAATTCTTTCCGAGAAATATCTCTAGGGGAGGTGATCTTCGAGCGACAGGTGACGTCACTTGACTTCGCCTAGTGCACTCGTGAAGTCTGGCACATGCTGGAACATTCCTTTATTTAAATGTTCGTACGTCGGATGGATATTTTATGCTGGAATAACGTTTCTTTCGATTGATATGGGCCAGGACATAGGCTTTCCTAGTACATATTGGACGGAGAAATCCGTGAATTAGTAAAAGCTTGTAAATCTTGTTGGCTTTGTAAACCCACCATGTCCACTAAGCAAGGGCTTTTGTCTTCTCATCAAGCGTCGCGCCCCATGGAGCGTCTTTACATCGACTACGTAGGACCCTTCCCCCAGTCAAAGGGGAATTCCAACAAGTTCATCCTTGTGTGTGTAGATTTCTTCACAAGATTTTCTTGGTTATTTCCGACTAAGCTGGCTACCGCTCAGTCCACTATTTCTTGTTTAAATTCTATTTTTGCTTCTTTTGGTCCGTGTCACTATATTGTGTCCGATAATGCTAAAGCTTTCACATCCAATCTCTTTCGTAAATTCTGTTTTGATTTGTTCATCTCTCATGTGACTACTTCTGCTTATTATCCTCAACCATCTTTGGCTGTACGGGTCAATCGTAATCTCCGATCGGCGCTAATTGCCTTTCATCACGACGATCCTCCTAGTTGGGACACATCCCTTCAATGGTTAGCCTTCGCTTTGAATTCGGCGGTTCATGAATCCCATAAGTTTACTCCAGCTTCTCTGATGTTCAAGTTCGTACCCAACACGCCGCTCGCTAACCTTTGGTCTCTTAGTGATATTCTACCAGAGGCAATAGATCCAGATAATATTAGAGATCTTTGGAAGAAGGCCAAGGCCAATCAGAAAATTTCTCATGAAAAGGTTAGGGAAAGATATGATCGTGGACGGAGGCCCACCAATCTGAAGGTAGGCGACCAGGTTATGGTAAAGAATTTTTTTCCCGCGGGCAAGCTTGCCCCCATATTTCAGGTTCCGTGCATCATTTTATATTTCCTTACCCCGGTGACGTTGTTACTAAGCAATTCAGCCATTGAGAGGGTATATGGGGTTCACCTGTCGCAGGTGAAACCTGTATAATTTCCGTGCTAACTTTGTCCTTACAATTTTGTAAGAATCCTGAAGGTTATATTTTTAGTTTCATTTTAAGGCCTTCTGCCTCTTATAGTTTTACATTTGGTTGAATCTCCTTGGTATAAATTTTGTGAAACCTTCCCTGGAGTTACTCTGCTGTCCCCTCCATATGGCCATTACCACGCTCCCGTCTCCTGCCAAACCACACCAGTGGCATTAAAATAAAAGTAATGAAATAAAAGTTTCCACGCCGCTGGCCCCTCAGCCTCAACCACAAAGACTGTACCCTAAAAATATTTCCGTCCAACAAAAATTCTGTCGCCGAAATCTTAATGTTTCAGTGCCCCCGCAGCCGTGCGGCGCCGTACCGCCACTGAGGTGTGGTACGGGCCCACTCCACTCCAGCGAGGTCAACCTGTGTACCGCGCACCGGAGCCCTCCTTCCGGCCAAGGCTGATGTGTGGCGCACCACCCGCAAGCTACGTGTGGACTGTAAACAAACGTCGCATCTGCGGCGTACAGCATGACTACCCCTCTCATAGTGCGGGAGAGCGGTATCTCAGGGTACTTAAGGGGCCCGAGTGGCCTCTTCTGGACACAGGCAGTGGCGGCGGGTCTTGTCGTCAAAATTAAGCGACAGATACTGTAATGTTCCTTCTTCAGCTACATGGACACTCTATTTCTGCAATTAACACGGCTTTGCTTCAAATCAACCTTTGGTGGACTTTGAAAACTTTTTTTTTTTCAAGAATTTAAGTTTGTTCTGAATTCAACTACTACAAAAAATAGAGACCTTTCAACTAAATCTACTACAAATGATTTACAACGGCACTTAATCTGGTCGCACCCACCTATATCAAACAACTTCTGAGACCTCCGACTATTGAAAAGTTATATTTTTCTCTTCTAAATTCTTCAACTCCTCAGCAAAACTCGGATCTTTTTTAAAATTTTCTTCTGTGTCCCCCCTTGGAAGGACATTTGGGGGGGGGGAGGCCTGTACCGGGCGGTACACCTCCACGCCGCTAATGCAAATATTGCGCCAGTTGAAACTCCTCTACAGGAGAAAGCCTGACCATTAACAAACTGAATTAACTCAACGGTTTCTCGGAAGATGTCACTTTGGTAATTTTGACGTGTTCTGAACTGTGTCCATTTCGATTTGTGTTTGTTTGCTCCGTATCAAGAAGTTGAGACATTCTTTAACAAATGTCTCTACCAAAAACTATGATAACGCACTCTGGTGTAAAGGAATGTATTCTCCGGAAGAAATATTGTATTCCTAAGTTTTGTTTTTACTAAATTTTGTTCTGTGGTTTGTGGGTTGGCAATATAAACCCTTTCTTTCCGCCCATTTTGAATGTAAACAATCAGGAATTTATGTAATTAATTTTCCACCAATAAGGTGTTTCTTCCTCGTCTTGTGTATTAGTTTTTGCTGTTATCCAATAAAAACGAAAGAGTGTGTCTACTCATTCCGGAAAGGTCTCGAATGTTCCACGAGGGTATATAAACTGCTGATTTTCTTGTATCGGGGGCACTTCAGTAACATCTTTCTTATGTGTGAATATGTAGCAGGGGGCGGGAAGCGCCTCTTTCTTCAAGCAGCTGTTCTCCTACAAGGTAATGGCCGGTTAACATTTTCATTTCTTGCTAGCTCAGCAGTTTAACTCTCGGGGAGGGTTCGAAACCTTTAGTATGTAACCTACCTTTTTTCTTTTCTGTCCATGTAAAATCTATAAATTATAAAACTATAAATTACTGTAAAGCGGGGATAGAGAGTGCTTCACCCTCTCGAACTCCCCTTCATTTTTGAAAAAGGAGGTGAATACGTTTTCATAACCGTCTTCTCTTCTTTAATGTAGTAAAGTTTTCTCATACGTGTCACCTCCCTAGCTTGGGATTAGCCCCTGTATGATCGGCCTAGCGCCACATAGGTTTTAGACAAAAACTTGGTGTAGGATCGCAAGTTATCGCCTCCATTCATTTTGTATTTTGGGCCATTTACTTAACCCGTTTTGTTTTCCTTCCTGCGAAGGCCCAGTAGATTGGGTACTAATTACCCCTGTTTCCTTGTGTGCCTTAAGGGCAGATAGAAATGAAGTTTGTTGTAGCCTTTGATAGGCTTGTAAAATTGAGAGCGGGTCTGCTCTTTTTCTTAACATTGTAATTAGGAGCAAGTGCTCCTCGTACTTAGGGGTTTTCTGCCCTTTAGCAATTGTGGTGGTGAGCTGAGAGCTCAGAAATTAATCTTGGAGCTCGAAGCCCAAATCTTGTAAAGAATTGTAATTTCTTAACTTGTTTTCCTGCTACTTGGTACCTGTTACTCCGTTGTTGTTATTTGTTGATTTTGAAAAGAAAATATAACCTTTGTTAAAGTTTTAAATTAACTTTAATTTTGTAGTTGAGACCTATTCCAGCCCGCACCTTCTTTCACCTCTAACTATCACGGATATCTCCGTAACAATTATTATTATTATTATTATTATTATTATTATTATTATTATTATTATTATTATTATTATTATTATTATTATCATTATCATTATTATTACACAGTTCAAAAAATAGGGAACATGTTTTGTAACGTCTGGTATGTGAGCGTTAGTTTGGTAGATGTGTTTCTAATGGTAGTACAGCATATCTTAAGAACTTAGCTACTCAGGGCATGTCAAATCGAAGTTATACTCAATCTGTAGGCGTAGCCTCAAAACAAAGTGAATAGCAGTGCGTCCGTATGTCGTTGTGAGGTACACAGGCTACTGCGGTCATTTGAGCACGTTGTACGTAAACCAGCACATCCCATGAGACATCTTAACGAGTTTCAAGTCGCAAGGGCCGTTACTTTGTTCTCGGAAGGATGGACCTTTCGTCGTGTTGCTGTGGATCTCAATGTATCTCCGTCCCTAATTCGAAGGTTGTGGAATCGCTACTATGAGAGAGGTCAGTTCACATGGAGTGTTGGACAAGGTCGTGGACGCATGACAACACCACAGGATGACCGATATCTGACCATCTGTGCGTTGCAGCATCGTTCAGCAACTGCCAGAGAACTGCAACAAGACCACAGGATGGTCACTGGAGTAACGGTATCTGACCACACCGTAAGTAACAGTTTAAGAGAAGTGTCCTTACGACTCATACGTCATGTTCGAGTGCCCCGTTAAACGCAATATCGCGCAGCTCTCCTTCTGTTTGCCCGTACCCACGTCAACTTACTGGCAACTTCGCCAATGGAGACCTGTGTTGTTCACAGACGAGTCCAGATTTCCCCTGACACGGCGTGATGGACTTCAACGTGTATGGGGACTCCATGGGGTGCAGTACATGCCAAATGCTGTCCAGGAAGGTGACCGATTCGGACAAGGTTCTGTGGTGTTGTGGGGTGGCATCAGTATTGATGGCCCTACGGATCTTGTCATCGACCGTGGTAATCTACGCTGCGGGGTACATCGAGCAGGTACTGCTGCAGCATTTTTCTGCATACGGTGTTGGCCCTGAATTCGTACTCACGCACGACAATGCCAGGGCTCATGTAGCGCGCATCGCCAGAGCTGTCTTGCGAGAACTGGACTGGACTTTCAAGTGATAGAATGACCAGCAGTGAGTCCCGACCTTAATCCCATCGAGCATGTGTGGGATAGGCTAGACAGAAGTATTCATGGGCGTCCTGTTCCACCACAGACTCTCCAAGACCTCGAACAGGCTCTCATTGAAGAATGGGACCTGATACGGAAACTTGACCTCCGTCGACTTATACGGAGCATGCCACGTAGGTGCCAAGCTGTGATATGCTCGTGGAGGACATACACCATACTGAAGCTCACCAACTGTGAAAAAATCCACCCTGGAGGACTGTTATCACTTTGTTTTCGCCCCTATTTGGACATTTCTGTTTGTGTTCTGAAAATGAACGTGAATCCATTGATGTTCTTTTGTATACTTCAAAGGCAAAGAATAAGATTTAGTTTGTAATATACCTGGGTGTGAGGTATTGTTTCGTGGAACATGGCATGCGTTCAAAGACATGTTTCCCTAATTTTTTGAACTGTGTATTATTGTTATTATTATTATTGTAAACAAAAATACACATCAAAGCTTCAGATGTTTTTAAAATTTATTATATATTCAAGTAGTTAAGTGTTCTCAAGCCAGTTACATTTGAATGAAATATTGTAGGGACGAAAATCTGAGAGTGTGATCTTTCCTCGGGATCGTTACGTACCGATGTATCCCTTTGATTTTCGCTGCGATATTCTCCAGCCCTACAGTTTTCTTGTTTTCCCCATCTGCGACGGCGTGATTCAATTCGGTTCTTCGAAACTTCCTGAACAACAATAGTAATCAGAAGCATCTTCCATTACCGTCTGAAGAATCTGTGAGTTGCAAGGGAGTATTTTTTATTTATTTTCAACGCATACCTCTTTTCTTCTGTTTCATCTGTCATTTTCGATTCACATTTAACCTAATCCGTGTATTCCTTGTGACAGACATTTCATACGTTTGATATATCGTTACCTGAATAGGGTAACATTAGATACAAAACGCTACTGCCAACCGCATAACAAATCACAACATACGTCAAAATGACTCGTGAAATTGTACATCATATATAATCTTGTACCATTAATTGTGACATACTTGCTTCGGTGTCATGTAATATGTCGAATAGACTTCGTTAAACCTTTCAATAAGATCAAGGAATCGAAGGCATTTTATTTCGACTAATTTGATATTTCATCTTCAACAAGAGCTTGAACTTCAGCTCCTTTTCCTTTGGTTTGTAATTGATAGGTCGCAGCTTTTGAAGATGAGGCAAGTTAATTATTGTTTCAATCTTGACGTTCAGGAAACGTTCTTGAAATACGTTTTTCTCTACTGTTGATGCAACAGTACACCGTTTCTCTCTTTCACACTGGAACATACCGTCTTTTGAGCTTTAGTAAGTTATATTACTTTCTCCTGATGCGTGACTTGTTGGTTATGGTCAGAAATAGAGAGAGTGGGAGAGAGGGTGTTAGGAACGATGTTTTCCGTGGCTCTGTGAAGTCTTTCAGTCCCTGTAGATAAATTGAGTTCTTTCAAGTCCTTTCTACTTTTCATAATTTGAGATTAATTGTACATCACCTTAGTTCTGATTTTTCCGAGTCGAACATGTAACTCAATCTGAATATGATCCTATATCTCATTCGACAAGCTGAAGCCACATTGCTGCAGAATTCATTCAAGTGATTACGGAGTTACTTCTGCAGCACCTCCGCGACTTCTATATTTTTGAACTTTGTACCGACCATGTTCAAAAATCATAGGAGGATTTTGTTCTCTGTAATTCAACTCAAATATTATCTTACGTGGAGGCGTTGGTCGTGTTCGCGCTGACACCATAGATAACTTTAAGTTGAGCAGACGGTTGGCGCGCGAATTCTTCACAGCCGGCGGCATAGCATAGAGATCTGCTGAGTGTGAATTATATTCTCTTACTGGGTGATCGCCAGCATCGACAACGTACTCCTTATCTAGAACATTCCGTGACGTGCCGTAATTCGATAATACGCTCGTCTTCATATGCGATATTTTATCAAACAATAACTTGTTAACAGCGTTAATTTCAGTAAAAGGTGGCTCTGAAGTTGTTCTTTTCCTTTTCGAACTTTTAGTTAGTAGCTGGTGAAGAGATGTCTTCGGGCCTAGATTTAAGGGGAATAATTTATTTGCCGGAGTTCCTTCAAAGTTATTAACAGGGTTTAGCCCTACGTTGAAATCTACATCATTCATTTTAGTTGCACTTTCAGATGTGAATACATTTGACGTTAATTGATTATCGAAGTTTTCAACCCCCAAAATATATTCCTGTTTTATCTGTCCTTCATTAGGATTGTTTGTAGGTTTTGGTTTTGTTGTGTACTTTAGGACGGGATATGGAACCATGTTACTCGAAAAATTATAAAATATGAAGGGGACGGATACTGGCATATTTATGTTTTTGCTGTTGCTTTCGTTGAAGCTGTCAATACCGTAATATCTGGGGTAGGTACCTTCTTCCGAGGGCGTTGTTGTAGAAGCCGTTCTCATCTCAGCGTTACTTATACCTTCGGTCGAACTGTCATATGATACGAATATCCCAACAGTTCCGGTGGTTGCATATATTTCAGGAAGGTACATTCTTTGTTCGATGTCACTTATGTTAAGGAATGGATAGTTCATGTTAAATTTGTCAGGATTTGCAATAAATGTTGGGTTTTCTGTGGAGAATATCACATCGTTGAATAGTGCGTTGAACACGGGAGGTTTATAGCTACTTAGCATGTAGTAGGTGCCTACCTTGTCCTGTGTTCCAAACATGTTATTTTCTTCCGTTCGGTAATTAAAATTATCCTTTGTTGGGATTCCACTGTAATCGTAACTGTGCATCACGTTGTATGCTTGTGTATGGTTTGGATTAATAATTGTACTCTTGGGTGTCATATTAAGTGAAGGCCGAAGTCTAAATCGCTTCACGAGAGGTGAACTTTTCCCGTCTCCCATTCTATTTTGAATAAAATTATTTCCAGGAGAATTATTATTGATGGAAATTTTAGCTGGTTTAGAATTCTTGGTGAATCTGATTGCATTTTTAAGACCACGTAATCTAGAAGTATCATCTCCTTTTATTTCGGCTCCATTAGGGACATCAGTCCCTATTCCTTTGAAAGGAAATTCATTTCCTTTCTCGTTATTTATTCCGGGGTTTTCGAATACCTCTTCTCTACTTATGCTAGGGAATTCATGTCCCTTTCGACCATTCATATTTTGCATTCCTATTCCTTTCATTCTGAGGGCAGGTGTATAGTTGCCTTTGTATTTCCTTCTGTAGGGGATCTCAAATCCTTCTACTTTTCCCGTAGCGGGGATATCGATTCCTCTGCTTATACCAAACATATCGATCCCTTTGTCTTTGAATGCAGTGGGAACTTCACTTCCTTTTGCTTTTCCCATGCCAGGGATGTCGATCCCTACAGGAAAAATATTGCTTCCTTTGTCTTTCGTTATAGCAGGGATTTCTAGTTCTTCCATTTCACTTAGCCCAGGAATATCTATTTCTTTCCCTTTATTTGTGTTAGTTATATCGAGCCCATTCATTTTGAACACACTAAGAGTATCACTTCCTTCGTTCTTAGTTTTAATGGAGAAGTCTCTTCCTTGATCTTTATAACTGGTAAGAGCGGGAATTTCCAATCTCTGTTGTTTTCTTTTATAACCGGTGATTCCCGTGGGATATATTCCTTTTCCGTAAATTATATCAGAGGCTCCGTTTTCCTTAATTTTGTAACTGGTTATGCCAGTGATAGAGATTCCTTTATCCATAGTGACAAAAGGAAATTCGATTCCTTTTTCTTTATAACTGTTTATACCAGAAATATCTGTCTCTTTTTCTTTCATTATGTAAGGAACTCCAATTCCTTTCTCTTTATTATTGTTACTGGCTGGAATTACGATTTCTTTCTCTCCCATTATAGCCGATACTTCAGTACCTTTACTTTTAAAATCAGTTATGCCAAGTTTCTTCATTATAGGAGGAACATTGATTGCGTTCATTTTATAGTTCGTGATATCAGGGATATCGATTCCTGTTTCTTTTGTTATAGGAAGAACATCAGTTTCTTTCATTGTATAACTTGTTATACCAGGGATATCGATTCCTTTCATTTTATAATTTGTAAAACCTGGGATATCGATTGGTTTCTCAGTCATTATAGAAGGAACATTGATTTCTTTCATTGTATACTTTATGAAACCAAGGATATCGATTGGTTTCTCAGTCATTATAGAAGGAACATTGAGTCCTTTCATTGTATAAGTTGTCATATCAGGTAGATCGATTCCGTTTCCCTTGTTCATGGACGGATATTGCATTTTATAGCTCGTTATGTCAGGGACCTCGATTCCTTTTTCTTTGTTACTTTTAATGTCAGGAATTACAATTTCCTTCTCATTATTTATGTTAGAAAGATGCATTTCTTTCGGCTTGCCTATGTAAGTATTTCCAGTTTCTTTTTCTTTGTTTATGACGGGGATGTACAGTCCTTTCTCTTTACTTATTTCTGGGATTTCAATTCCGTTTTGTTTGGTTAAGCCAAGAAATTCCACTACGTTGTTTATTCTAGGTATATAAAATTCTTTATCTTTGGTTATAGAAGGGAAATCGCTTCCTTTTTCTTTGGTCATGTCGTGGGATATGGTATCATTTTCTGTAGGTATAGCAGGGACTTCAACTTGTTTATATGTAGTTACACTAGGAAATCCAAAATCTTCCTGTCTATAACCAAAAATATTTGGAAATTTTATTCCACTTTCATTAGTGACACCAGGTAATTTATTACCCCTTACTTCAGCAATCCCAGATAGTTCAATTCCTTTTGCCCCAGGTAAAGCAGAGACTTCATTTCCTTTTACTTTACTTATATCTTGAACTTCGATTCGCTTTTCCTTATATGTATTTAGGGCAGGAACTAACATTCCTGAATCTGTTTTCTTGGTTATTCCAGGTAATACAAATCCTTTTTGTCTGTTTAGAGGGGGTAATTCAAATCCCGTTTGTTTGCTTAGAAGAGGTAATTCAAATCCCTTTTGTTTGTTTGGGGTAAGGAAATCAAATACCTTCCATCTATTACTAGTTGAGGCAGGGTATTTGTTTTCTATAAGTTTATTACCAGGTGGGAATTCAAATAGTTTCTCCTTGTAACTGGCTACGAATGGAACTTCCATTTCTTTTTCCTTTGTCTTTATTACCTCAGGTACTTCAATTCGTGTCTTATCCTGAGAAATCAGCTGCGTTCCATTATTCAGCCTAAACTTCTCCATTAGAAATGGAGATATTTTCTTATTTACAGTCAAGTTGGGGGTGAAACTTCCACTACTTGTTTCAGAGCTGGTAGTTTTTATTCCTTTCATAAAAGCAGCTAGAGTGACGTCTTCTTCTATCTCCAAGAAAGGTTCGGTTTCTGTCCTTGTCATAGTGGTCGTGGCTGCAGTACTCGGAGGACTGACTGTGGTTGTACCAAACGGCTGGATCTCTTCTTTCGTGATATCTTTATCCCGAGTGGAACGTTCTGTCAACTTTATAGTCACTTCATCCATCATAATTGGTTCTGTTTCAAACTTATATACACGAGGTCCATCAAGAATTTCCACGAGAGCATATTTTTCTTCCTGAAAATACGGCTGAGAATTCAATCCAGCAGGCTTACGACCGCCTCCCTGGACGTTTTCCACAGGCCGGTAGTTCAACTTCTCGTGTTTGTTCTTCGGTTCTCGGCCCAATTTATCTGAAAATTAACAAACGTAAATCGAAAGATATGATTTTTCAGTTTTAATCATTGTGAAACGGACGTGATACGTTCCACAGTTCTGAATAAGTAAATTACAAAATTATGTGGAATAAATAAACAAAGTGATGTTTTATTTAACAGAGTTACAGATTCAAATTCATTATACAGGGTGGTTCTCTCATATATGGCACAAAAGACGGAGCCAAGATATATAGTCCAAATAACTATAACGTTTTCAAAAGGCGCTATTGCTGCAGCAAAGAAGTTGTGGGAAAACACAAAATACGTGTAACAGAAGGCACATGGGTCGAACCCATGTTCGAGTATGGTACAATTTATGCGGAATTACATATTTGTTTGGTCTGGATTGTTCATTCGATAGTATTCAATTACTGTAATGGCTGTGAATGAAATATAAATTTATGTTTGAAGTGGAAATATCATCGTTTGAACAGACGGTCCTCATGTGTGGATAGTGGCTGTTTAAGAGACCTACGGTCAGACTAGTGATGAGCGCGCCTCGTGTAACAGGGTCTGCGCTGTGCCGGGTGAGAAACGAGGTTACAGCAATTGCTCAAAGTAACTGCTGTTGGCACGCATGCAAGCACTTGGTAGAGGCAATGCAACTGTACTTAACAAAACTGTACTGTACTTAACAAACTGTAGTAATGTGTTGGAGCATGCTCTTTGGCTTTAACATTGCCCCACCACCTAGCTGCGTTTTGTCATAGACGAGAGACTCACTCTGTATAGCGATCGTACCGAAATTGAATTAAACATTAGGTTAAGATAGACAGACTTTCTAGGAACTGGGTAAAGAATGAGGTCATGTCAGTGATTTCCGGGCTTGTAGGCAGGCCCCGATTTCAAGTAGTTAGCGCCCTGGGTAAACAATATTTAGCCGCCCGCCCCTCTGCTCGTTCTAAAAAATAATTGTTTACAAATTAAATATTACAGTTTTCAATATTATGAGTTTTAAAATAGCACATTATGCAAATACAGTTAATTCTCATAATTAAAGTTATCAAGCCAAATAAAGATAACAGCCAAATAAGAATGAGGCTGTTTTTATTTTTATTTAAAAAGCCGTTGGTTCAGTTTGATAGTTTGTATGTAACTAAATAATTTTAGAAATAAGACACGTTTTCTTCATAAAATTTAAATATATACATTAAATTCAGGTTTTAAAGTTCGAATAGTTTAAAGTGTTTTATATAGTCTAGTAAAATAATTGGCATAATTTGTGGAATGTAAAAGTAATTTGAGTGTAATGAATTTAAGACATATTTCACGCAGGCCATAATTACTCGATCCGCCGGCCGCCGCCCCTCAAAAACTGGCGCCCTGGCCAAATGCCCAGTCCGCCCATTTGTAAATCGGGGCCTGCTTGTAGGCCGTGGTCCAGAAGCATGTAATGGTCCCCACGTTTCACCGAAGACTCCGTTCGATATTATCAGGAGTTTCGACTGACTTCGATAGCAGTGAAGTTCACATGCACCTGGACGACGGGCCAACAAGCCTGGAAAACAATGACGTGAAACGCCAACCGTGAAAGCCTCAATTACTACATGTAAAGAGTGAGCTTAGCTATACTAGTGTCGCAAATAAAATGATTGATCTCAGTTACGTCAGTTACATTGGTTGACCTTACCTCACCCACTCTTATAAACGTATTGTTGAGAAGAGGTAAACTAGCCTTCATCTACTGGTGATGAATATATTTACTTACTTGTTATATTTGTTTTACGACTCACCGACACAGGTATGTCTTATAGCGACAATGGGATAAGAAAGGTTTAGGACTAATAAGGAAGCGATCATGGCCTTAATTTGCTAGGTGTGAAAATGCGAAACCACGGAATGCTATATTCAGGATTGCCGACAGTAGGTTTCAAATCCACCCTCACCCGAATGCAAGCTTACAGCTACGCGACACACAAACCATGTGGTCATCTTGCTCGGTAATTATTGTTGTAAGGGAAATAATAACTATGTAGTTAATCGTCGTCGTAACATTTTTGTTCATATTACAGCTAAGATCAGACTCTACCTTATTCTGAACTGAAATACTAAGTTTCATCGAAAGCCACTCATCCATTTTCCCATGATGGTGTGACACACAGAGTCAAATATTAAGCTGAACAACAGTGTTAGTATTCCTGTGTTAATATTGCATTCTAAAACTGGAATATCGCATTTAAAATCAAAGCTATCATACGAAATGCTCGATCAAATGAAGCACGTCACATTTTTTTTTCACTTTTCACGAAGAAAACTACGCTGGCATTCTAGTAATGCCCAGTAATGACCAGCCAAAGACACAGGTGAACACTGGTCTGCCGTTTTCCGTTAAGTGTGCACTACCTATTCCTATCTGAGCCTCATAGCAGGGTTCGAATAGCTGGACCAGTGTGTCATGTATCAGTAGTTATGAGAACACTTACTACGTACCCGACGAATGGCATGCTTAAAAGAGAGTTTCCTAACTTCTCAGCTACTTCCCGCCAATATTCAGACAGGCTGTTCTTCTTGGCACGCAATAGTAATGTCATCTATCGGAGATCAGTGGCAGCAGAAGAGACAAAGCACATCAGAACAAACAACAGCCAATGTAGTGTTATTGTTGAACAATTTTGCAGACTTTCGATATTCTATATCTAGTTTTATTCTGACTGTGATATTAGGGCATCCAATGTAAAAGGATTCCTTCTTCCTCCTTTCATAACGTTCATTCACGACTTTTTCTCGTTTTGATAATCAGCTTTACAATTTTTCTTGCCGATATGGGTTGATGAGCACGAGGTTTTTCACCCCAAGGTAATCACGATAAAAAACACCACCATCGCCAGTTAACATGATTGAACAATATTTTCCATGATAGCAATGCTCGACATTGACAGGACTAAGTAATAAAAATCTAAATTCATGAATATCTCTGTTATCATAGTCGGTATTGTAAGACTGTATAAAACCTAAGTGATCGTAAATTGTATTATCTACAACGTTTGTTATGGAGTGGTCATCGACAGAACCAATAAAAACATATAAATTTGAAAATAAAATTAAAGTACTCCCCTAAACTACCATCTCACCCATCACCAACCATTACAGAAAATCGCAATAATGAATACATTCCTCACACAGTGTTGACATCAGAAAGGTCATCCGGTCGTTAAACTCGTCCAAACCCAAGAAGAAGAATTATTATAGTAGTTTTAAAAATTATATGAAAGAACCTGAGGAAATGAACAACCTCAAATTACGACGAATTATTGTTTAACAGCTTAGTATTTAGAGTATTTAAAACTACTTAATGAAGTCCGGCTCCATGGCTAAATGGTTAGCGTGCTGGCCTTTGGCCACAAGGATCCCGGGTTCGATTCCAGGCAGGGGTCAGGCATTTTAACCATCATTGGTTAATTTCGCTGGCATGGGGGCTGGGTGTATATGTCTTCATCATCATTTCCTCCTCATCACAACACGCAGGTCGCCTACGGGAGTCAAATAAAAAGACCTGCACCTGGCGAGCCGAACATGTCCTCGGACACTCCCGGCACTAAAAGCCATAAGCCATTTAATTTCATTTACATAATGAAAGCAAATCGACCGAGTGAGCTGGCCGTGCGGTTAGGGTCGACAGCTGTGAGCTTGCATTCGGGACGTAGTGGATTCGAATCCCACCGTCGTCAGTCCTGAAGATGGTTCTCCATTATTTCCCATTTTCACAGCAAGCAAGTGCCTTAATTAAGGTCATGGCCGCTATCTTCCCAATCCTAGCCCTTTCGTATCCCCCCGTTGGCGAAAATCTTCTATGTGTTAGTGCGACGTTAAACAAGTAACTAAAAAGGAAGACAAAAGCAATCCTATGTTATATGTAACGCAATAACCACCTTGGCCTAGGAAAATGATTGGCAGCCAGCGATATATGCGCAGCAGATTTCACCAGCCAGAAATGCTGGTTGATTATGTCGGGGGAAAAACTTCACTACCACTGTATGGAATAATCGAAAAGCCTGGTCGCTCTACATGAGGAGAAATGGCCTCTTTGGAGAGCTATTAATAGGCTCAGAGTGGATGTGACGATTTCTAGGGACAATTCAAACAAATGGAACATATAAACTGATGCAACATCCACATGTTTAGAATGTGCCGATTTGGACCATACCATGCTCAACATCAACATAGCTTAGGAAAAAAGCTTAATCAAGTCAATCAGTCACCATTGATCTGAATTTACGGCAGTCACCCAGGTGGCAGGTCACCTGTCTGTTGTTTACCTAGTCTTCTCTTAAATACTTCCAAATAATTTGGAAATTTATTGAACACCTCCCTTGCTAAATGATGCCAATCCCTAACTTCCTATAAACGAATATTTGCCGTAATTTGTCCTCCTGAATTATAACTTTATCTTCATAAGATCTTTCCTACTTTTAAGGACATCACTCAAACTTATTCGTCTACTACTGTTACTCCACGCCATCTCTCTACTGACAGTTCGGGCAATACCACTTACGGCCTGTACTACAACAGCCAGATAAAAGTGCAGTTTGCACAATTTTCTGCAAGTTCGGTTGAAAACGCGTACTAGGACTTTCGTTTATGTGCAATCTTGGAGAATATTCTCGAGGTTAGCTATGCCGAAGTTGTAGAGGCAGTTAACGCTCCTATCGGGGACGCTACTGTAAGAATCAAGACGGCTACACATCAAGATGAATGCTCCAGGAAATTAAATTGTTACCATTTTCTTTCTTTCTTAATCTGTTTACCCTCCAGGGTTGGCTTTTCCCTCGAATTCAGCAAGGGATCCCACCTCTACCGCCTCAAGGGCAGTGTCCTGGAGTTTCAGACTCTGGGTCGGGGATACAACTGGGGAGGATGACCAGTACCTCGCCCTCATCTGCTATGCTGAAGATTGGGGATGGGAAGATTGGAAGGGATAGACAAGGAATAGGGAAGGAAGCGGCCGTGGCCTTAAGTTAGGTACCATCCCGGCATTTGCCTGGAGGAGAAGTGGGAAACCACACAAAACCACATCGAGGATGGCTGAGGTGGGAATCGAACCCACCTCTACCCAGTTGACCTCCCGAGGCTGAGTGGACCCCGTTCCAGCCCTCGTACCACTTTTCAAATTTCATGGCAGAGCCGGGAATCGAACCCGGACCTCCGGGGGTGGCAGCTAATCACTCTAACCACTACACCACAGAGGCGGACTTCTTACAGTAAAAACTATATATTTATAAAGTATGTCATGCTACCTGTCCAGCTATCACAAAATTCTTAAAGTTTTTCCACCGAGCTCGATAGCTGCAGTCGCTTAAGCGCGGCCAGTAACCAGTAATCGGGAGATAGTGGGTTTGAGCCCCAATGTCGGCAGCCCTGAAGATGGTTTTCTGTGGTTTCTCATTTTCACACCAGGCAAATGCTGGGGCTGTACCTTGGTTAAGGCCACGGCCGCTTCCTTCCAATTCCTAGGCCTTTCCTGTCCCATCGTCGCCGAAAGACATATTTGTGTCGGTGCGACGTAAAGCAAATAGCAAAAGAAAAAAAAAAAAAGATTTTCCAAACTAGCGAGTTGTTGTTACTGAGTATATGAGTTACACATAAGCTTGTCTACAGCAAGCTTCATGGGTAACGTGGTCATTAGGGCAACATCGTTTGCTGCTATGTAATTCTTCGTGGGTTCGAGTCCCAATAATTTTACATTTCTTTTACCATCTAAATGTTAGTCGGTAGGGTACTAGAGGCGATAGTACTCATTTCCTAACCATTAGAATGCGTGTCAAAAGCGTGGGTTCTATTCCAAAACTATCCGCAACGCACATATAGAGTAAAGGTATACGACGTTGTTCATGGCGATTCGTTCGTCGAATGAGGTTGTTAAGGATGTTATATTTCTTTGACTTCATAACAATTTTCTACTAAGCATTTACACTAAACTGAGATAAATGCTTGCCATTTACAATTTTCACATTGTATTGAAAAGAAGGAAACTAACTACTTATTCAAAGAAACAAACAATAAATTGAATTAATATAAAATTAATGATCCTAGTCCGCCTCTGTGGTGTAGTGGTTAGTGTGATTAGCTGCCACCCCCGGAGGACCGGGTTCGATTCCAGGCTCTGCCACGAAATTTGAAAAGTAGTACGAGGGCTGGAACGGGGTCCACTCAGCCTCGGGAGGTCAACTGAATAGAGCTGGGTTCGATTCCCACCTCAGCCACCCTGGAAGTGGTTTTCCGTGGTTTCCCACTTCTTCTCTAGGCAAATGCCGGGATGGTACCTAACTGAAGGCCACGGCCGCTTCCTTCCCTCTTCCTTGTCTATCCCCCACTAAGGCCCCAGTTCGGCATAGCAGGTGAGGCCGCCTGGGCGAGGTACTGGTTGTATCAGTACAGTTGTATCCCCCGGCCCAATGTCTCACGCTCCAGGACACTGCCCTTGAGGCGATGGAGGTGGGATCCCTCACTGAGTCCGAGGGAAGAGCCAACCCTGGAGGGTAAGCAGGTTAAGAAATCCTACGCTGCATCAGTGGTATTAATCACGGATATAAACTTTACTTTCGCCGTGACGAGTAACCTTGTAAATAGTACTAGAAAAAAAAGATACACAACCTGAATCTTAACTTCTGTGTCGAAGTTACATTTTCAGTCTTTTTATTTTCTATAACAGTTTCTGTTTCGTTACATAGTTAGTTAATTTTAACATTTCTTCGTATGTGTAGATCTCAGTCCTAATTCTGTTTTGACCTGATCTTCCACATTATAGCTTAGTAAGAGTCTGATATTGGACTCTAGTAATACAATTTCAAAAGGAACAGCGCTAAACAAAAGAAAACACCAGGGAACACGTATACCACCGCGCTAAATTTCACTATATTTTCAGTAACCTTATTACCAACGCCATCAAAATGTTACTACATCTTCCGCATTACAATGCCGTCGTTAAAATCCGTTGGTAGTACGCAAGAAAATATTTAACTTCTAGTTTGCAAAACTGCAGCCTACGTATGTGGCTGTTTACCTGACAGCCGTAGTACAGACTCTTAGTCGAGCGGCTTGTCTCCTTTCTTCCAAGTCTTCCTAGCCCAAATTTTACAACATTTCCGTAACGCTACTTTTCCGCCGGATATCTCCCAGGACAAATCGAGCTATTTTTCACTGGATTTTTTCCAGTTCTCGAATCAAGTAATCCTGGTGAGGTGGTGGTGGTGATTTTTGTTTTAAGAGGAACTAGGTTATCATCCTCTCTGAACAAATTACGTGGAAAAGAAATTTAAATTACAGTTGGTATGGTACGGGCCAGATCGCTGCAGCGCTCTTAATATGTGCTGTCATTTTCGTAGCTTTATTGCCAGAGGGCTCCACCTGCCAATAGCTGCCTGTTTCTCCACTCTCGTTGCAGGTCAGTGCATGTTCGAGCCTTAAACAGAGCGGTTCATTGTTCCCGGTGCATCTGGGTCTGTCCGACCCGCTCCATACCACGAGTGTGACATACATTCACCTTGTCACTGTCTCCTCCCACCGTCATTTCTTGCAGTTCTTCAATTGTTCGGTGTTAGTAGATATCCTTCTTCTTATTATTCTTAATCTGCTTACCCTCCAGGGTCGGTTTTTCCCTCGGACTCAGCGAGGGATCCCACCTCTACCGCCTCAAGGGCAGTGTCCTGGAGCTTGAGACATCGGGTCGGTGGATAAAACTGGGGAGGAGGACCAGTACTTCGCCCAGGCGGCCTCACCTGCTATGCTGAAAAGGGGCCTTGGTGGGGATGGGAAGATTGGAAGGGATAAACAAGGAAGAGGGAAGGAAGCGGCCGTGGCCTTGAGTTAGGTACCATCCCGGCATTTGCCTGGAGGAGAAGTGGGAAACCACTTCCAGGATGGCTGAGGTGGGAATCGAAGCCACCTCTACTGAGTTGACCTCCCGAGGCTGAGTGGACCCCGTTCCAGCCCTCGTACCACTTTTCAAATTTCGTAGCAGAGCTGGGAATCGAACCCGCGTCTCCGGGGGTGGTAGCTAATCATACTAACAACTACACCACAGAGGCGGACTAGTAGATACCCATGCAGTGTGTAAATAGTGTGTAGCAGCTATGGTGAGTAGTTTTAGACGAAATATGACTCTGGACGATGAGCCGATTCTTGTTGCTTTGGACGAAAAACATGTAGGTCTTGAAATGAACACACCGAGCTCGATATCTGCAGTCGCTTAAGTGCGGCCAGTATCCAGTAATCGGGAGATAGTGGGTTCGAGTCCCACTGTCGGTAGCCCTGAAGATGGTTTTCCGTGGTTTCCCATTTTCACACCAGGCAAATGCTGGGGCTGTACCTCAATTAAGGCCACGGCCGCTGCCTTCCACTTCCTAGGCCTCTCCTATCCCATCGTCGCCATAAGACCTATCTGTGTCAGTGTGACGTAAAGCAAATAGCAAAAAAAAAAAAAAAAAAAAAATAGAAAAATGAAATGAACAGTGATGTTTTAGAAGACATTATAGAAGATAGCGAACATTGTACAGGAAGTGAACAGTCAGAAGATGAAGAAAGTGCTGAGGTTAGTGATTGTAATGATGCTTACTTCTTTTATGGCAACGGAAGTAATCTATATAAGTGGACTGCAAGTCCTCCACGGCGTACGAGTGTAAGGACTCCTGCACACAACCTTGTCAGGAAATTTCCAGGAAATGGGAAGTCACTTTCTATTGATTCGATTCTACTTAAAACGGTTGATTTCATCACTTACCTTTCTTTGGTATTTTTGAGCCATAACCGCATCACTTATGGTGGTTTATTTTGAGTATCCAGCCGTTCTTCGGGATACATTTTAAAATTTTGCATGCATCGACTGCGATTTAAACCTCAGCAATCTTGATGAGAAGATAAAACCATTGGAAATGAGTTATCACGCCCGCTAAATACAAAGTAGTTACCCGCACTTTTGATATTGCCATTTGAGGTTCTAATAAGACCCCGGGCATTTGATGAAACAGACAGAACTTAAGCATGCATCCGCGATCATGGCTAGTGCTGCTGTTAGAATAAAAAACGTTTTCTTTGCTTGTAGATAACAAAACGGTCCATCTTCAAAAAAGTCAAAACATGGCACAAAATGAGGAAGTAACGTGCAGCTCACAATCCTGCCACAGTTTTCCCAACACCGCAACTTAAATACAGCACATCTCTCAACCACGGTACAACCCGACAATCACAACCATGCTGTGCTACGGCGTTGCCTGCGAGATACACAAGGCCGGGAAATACAGCAGTGTTGCCAACTCCTAAGTCCAATTCCCCCCCAGATCACTTCCAAAATCCCTCTAAATGAGACAAAAAAACCCCCAAATCATAATTATTATTTTCGTCACTATCATATTAATTAATAACAATATTTTAAAAAATCTACAGAAATACTACGGTACACAAAAGGATGATTGGAAACATACAAAAAAATTATTAGAAACCGTGCATGCTACTGTTGAAGAGAAAACTACTCACAAGTTTGTCTTTCTTGTATTCCTGCTGAGTGATCCTCAAAATTTGCTCAGATCCTCTAGCACCTCCTCTTTTTCACTCATTTCAACGTTTTTGTAATGATACATGGACTCACTGAACTTTTTAATCACTCGAGGGGATGGTTGAAAACGAGTACAACATATTTTTTCCTTATTAAATAATAACTAGATTCAAGTAGAGAATTTATTAGATCTAACGATATCCTGTTCCTTAATTTGTTTGTTATAATAGAAAAGACTGAAAATGCGCGCTCCATTGTGGCATTTGATACTGGTAACGTTAGCAGCCTAATTGTAAAGTTACCAATATTAGAGAAACGATCATTTCCAGCTGCATCTTTATCCTGAAGAACCTCATCCCACAAAGGCGTAGTACTTGATGTGTTGTGCCATTGTTTATCTTGGGAGATTGTTCCACTCTGAGACAATGTCATCTATATTCCCAGCCACTTTAGGACCACTGAAATTGGAGACTAGTTGAAGTGTTTCATGTTTCTTCTGTGATGTTGCTGTGGAAGGATGTAGCACTGCCATCGTCTGTAAAATTGCTATATTTTCTGTAGTTACTTGCACAAGTCAATTAAGAACTTCTTGCATCTTTCATGAACGTCGTTGCGTTCATCAGGTTTCGGAATTTGCACCGAACATTCAAAATCATATCTTAAATACATACCTGAAGTATGCATCACGTACTTCTCAAAGTCAAAGTATAGGAGATCTACATCATTCTGCTTTTCCAGCTGAGTGGGTACAACAATTTTTTCAGTACTGATTTAAAGAGTAGAAAGACATCCTTCAGTGCTTTCTCTGCGTCAACTCGCTCACTTTGAAATATCATATTAATCCTGCATATAGCTTTTAACTCAGTTTTGAGGAACACCAGAAGGGCTTTATAGGCTTCGTAGAGCAGTCCAATATATTATAAAGTTGTTCAGACATGAAATATTTGTCCTCAATTCTTGCTAAGGAAAATAGCCATTTCAGATCCTGCCATTGTTCCAGAGTTGTTTCAATGGTAGGATATCTCGCGAGCCACCGAGTGCCACAAAGCCCTTGAATCCTTTTGAGGTTGCGATTGTAATTGATTGTTTTGAACAGTTGTTTGTAATGGCCTAGTCTCTTAGGACTCTAGGAAAACCACTTGCGGGTCTCCCTGATTAGAAACTCCAAGTGACAAGGAAAAGTTTTAGTAGCTTTCTCGGCACAAACATGAAGAGAATGACATACTTCATGACGATAAGGTCAGGGACAGTGCATTTCAGAAGAGCTGTTACAGAATTATCGATCTCTACCATTACACTTGCACCATTCACCCCAATGCCTACAAAGTTTTCAAGTGTAATGCCATCACTTTCAAGCTATCCTTTCAGTGAATAGTAAATGGTTTCTGCATCACAAGTACCGGTAGTCAGTTACAAAATACAATAAAATGTAGAAACAATGTATTTTCAACAACAGAAATGTACCGTAACATAAAGCTAAGCAGCTTTTGAGTTGTAAGATCGGTACTTTCATCAATAATAATAGAGTAAGGGGAATTTTTAATTTCGAGAACCAAATTTTCTTGCAGAGAAGGGCATATAACGTTCTTAATAAGCATGGTATATTTTGTTTTATGGATCTTTACACTTTGTGAAGTAGTAGAAGTAGAACACTCTAACAGAGAAATAAGTTCCCCCAGATGATCAGCAATTTCTACAGGTTTGATCTCTTGGCACGATTTTGCAACCCTCTCCATCTGAACTTCATCGCAATGCTTTTTCGTTTTTGCATGATCTAACAAATCCTTTTTATGATCTGTGAGTGTAGCATGGAAATATCTACAGAATGCTTTGGCCAGATGCGTCGGGTGTTAACCATTCTGAAAAGTGATGAAGAGATTTGTTACTCACTAATCATCAAAGATGAAAAAGAACATGTTTATAACCTAACCATTACAGCAAAACTGATCCACTGTGTCCGTGTACTGATGAGCGATTTACAAACATCTCAAGACTTCTGTTTATAATGACTTAATTTCTTAGGACTGTAGGAAAATCAGTTGTGGGTTACCAATGACACCTCATGTCTAGCTAGCAATATTGTACCGTATTTTTAAATGTACACTTTTCTGTTTGAGATGATGACAAAATAAATATATCATGAGAGCATTTTGTAATGTGGTATTTAACATCTTTTAAGTATACTCAAAATGATTAAATTTCATATATAACTTACCTTACAATACGGGAAATGTTTCCCACGTCTTTGTATACTTCTGTACGTATTTCTTCTTCTATTTGGATGCCATTATATATTACACCGGTACACATTTAAAAAAAAAGAATACATCACTCCACAGAATTATTAACACATCAAGCAAATAACATTACAACTGCATGAACAGCACAGTCACAGTGAAAACTGCTTCGAGTTACGCTCTGAGACTGTTACATTCACGTACTGCGGGGATTTTCCTCTACATGACATTTTTTCGACAAAACAGACCAATGAACTATGTGCGAGACCCGAAGTCTCTGATTCCCCTCAACATGTACCAATAGGAATAAATGCTGCTGCGGTTATCGAGGAGAAGGAGATACAGAGAGAAAGTGAGAGATATGCATATTTGTAATGTTTTGATGTACCGTATCGGTAGTTTGTAGTTCTTATTAATTGAAAAAATCAGTAGATTTCATATAAATACACCTATCCGCTGGTAGTCAACAGAAATGTAAAGAATAAGGCGGCTGTTTGGTTCATAACAGAGACAAGAAGAGGGAATCCCGAGGCACGTGAAGGGATCGTAGATTAAGAGCTGCTAGAAGAGAAAATAATGACGTTGCGTGATTAACTGCAGTGTCTGAGACAGGCTGGCCAACAGTGAAAAATTAAACCTCAAGATAAATTTGACACACTAGCGGACCCAAGCATACTACAGCAATGAAATAAATAAATAAATAAATAAATAAATAAATAAATAAATAAATAAATAAATAAATAAATAAATAAATAAATAAATACAGAAATAAATAAAAAATGTTATTCGCACAGCCCCTCAAAATTCCTCAAAAAAATAATTTCCCCCCTAAAATTCCCCCCGACTCTTTTATCCCCCCAACTTGCCCTCTAGGACGATTAAATCCCCCTAAATTTAGGGGGAAAACCCCCATGTTGGCAACACTGAAATACAGCACACTAAACTTATCCTCGAGATACTTCCGACAAGCGCCGCTAGAGTTCTCATTACTATTCTGTCTCGCCCGCTCATTACAACACGTTCGAATATGAAAAACTAAAAAAATCATTAAAACTAGTAATTTCAGAAGGCAGCAAACAGATATGAGATCAAAGATAGACCAAGAGCAATTGTTTGACTTATTTTCTACAACGTAATTCTTACAATATGCTTAAACGAAATAAGTAATTCACGAAAGAAGCAGAGAAATCTGATAGCGAGTTTGTCACTTCTTACCGATTTCTTTAATTGTGCCTCAGAGTATCCGATAAGCGGATCGAGATTGCGGTCATAAATAACTTTCGGTTTAATCGCCCTTTCACCAGTTATCAGCGATCCAATCTTTTCCTCCGCACATCTGATATTTTGACATTCGTATTCAAGCCGCTGTTTGGTGAGCGATGTTATGCCCGTTACGCTATATTTAGCGGCGTTTACCCGTATTTCTTTTTTCTTCCCGTAAAAATAAATTTGTGTTCGCCTCTGTGGTGTAGTGGTCACTCCCGGAGGTCCGGTTTCGATTCCCGGCCCTGCCACGAAATTTGAAAAGTGGTACGAGGGCTGGAACGGGTCCGCTCACCCTGGGAGGTCAACTAAGTAGAGGTGGGTTCGATTCCCAGCTCAGCCATCTTGGAAGTGTTTTTCCGTGGTTTCCTACTTCTCCTCCAGGCAAATGCCAGGATAGTACCTAACTTAAGGCCACGGCCGCTTCCTTTCCTCTTCCCTGCCTGTCCTTTCCAATCTTTCCATCCCTCCACAAGGCCCCTGTTCAGCATAGCAGGTGAGGCTACCTGGGCGAGGTACTGGTCATCCTCCCCAGCTGTATCCCCCGACCCGAAGTCTGGTGCTCCAGGACCCTACCCTTGAGGCGGTAGAGATGGGATCCCTCGCTGAGTCCGACGGAAAAACCGATCCTGGAGGGTAAACGGATGAAGAAAGAAGAAAATTAAATTCGTTCTAACAGGAATCAAGCTCCTAAATGACCCATTTTAGCATGCTTTTCAATTTGGTTTGCTTGTTTTTTTTTTTTTTTGGTCAAGTTCAGATACCGTATTTTTTTTCTGATTTCATTACCCGTATCCTACTTCTCAATTTACAGATGCTTTTCTGTAATCTGGTATTTAATTTTATCATCCGTGTTTTTTTTAAATTAATTTAACAGAGATACTCGTAGAATTTCTTTGATATAGAAACGAGACTTGTACTCCTTTTTCGTTTGTGGCTGTTGTATGAAGATATGATATGTTCATCGTTATCTGAATCGGAACTTTTATTAAATTTTGAAGGACCGGGCGAGTTGGCCGTGCGGTTAGGGGCGCGCGGCTGTGAGCTTGCATCCGGGAGATAGTGGATTTGAATCCCACTGTCGGCTGCCCTGAAGATGGTTTTCCGTGGTTTCCCATTTTCACACCAGGCAAATGCTGGGGCTGTGCCTTAATTAAGGCCACGGCCGCTTCCTTCCCACTCCTAGGCTTTTCCTATCCCATCGTCGCCATAAGACCTATCTGTGTCGGTGCGACGTAAAGCCACTAGCAAAATTTTTTTTTTTTTTTTTTTTTTTTGATGTTAATACATCATTTTTGGGAGCTGGACGCTTCCTGCGTTTGACATTTTCCTGTTTGTGAACATGATACACAATGAAAACAGAAGGAAGTTTGATTGATGTGCTTACACTGAAATCTGTTTTATGAGAATTGCTAGGTACCTAAAATAAAGAGATCCTACTATATCACCTTGCCTAGAAATACTTTGCTTCCATTTCTCCCTTAAATCGCACTCGGAAGGGAAACTATGGAACGTCAATTTTCATGCTTTTTTAGTGTCATCCGAAATACATAGAGAGGTACACAACGGTGCACCTTCTTCTCAACCTCACAGACACTCACCGACAGAAACAATATTCACAATAAATTGCACAAAATCAACATAGCATCACGATTACTCCGCATATCATCATCATGATATCACTAGGTTCGGTTTTTCCCTCGGACTCAGCGAGGGATCCCACCTCTACCGCCTCAAGGGCAGTGTCCTGGAGCTTGGTCGGGGATACAACTGGGGAGAATGACCAGTACCACGCCCAGGCGGCCTCACCTGCTATGCTGAACAGGGGCCTTGTGGAGGGATGGGAAGATTGGAAGGGATAGACAAGGAAGAGAGAAGGAAGCGGCCGTGGCCTTAAGTTAGGTACCATCCCGGCATTCGCCTGGAGGGGAAGTGGGAAACCACGGAAAACCACTTCGAGGATGGCTGAGGTGGGAATCGACCCACCTCTACTCAGTTGACCTCCCGAGGCTGAGTGGACCCCGTTCCAGCCCTCGTACCACTTTTCAAATTTTCGTGGCAGAGCCGGGAATCGAACCCGGACCTCCGGGGGTGGCAGCTAATCACGCTAACCACTACACCACAGAGGCGGACTCCGCATATCGCAATGTTAAAGTCTGCCAAGAACAGAACGGAAACCTGACATCTAGCGGCCAAACCGTGAACACGGTCGGGCCGATTTTTCAGCGACAAACTAGTAGCTATTTCCCGGCCTTGTATATCTCGTAGGCAACGGCTACGGTCACTGGAATATTGTTGTTTCCAGGAACCGATGTACGAAAGCTAACACGATGATGTAAGCTTTGCAACTGTTTCTGGTCCACTCCATCTCGGTGGTAACGTTCCGGTCCCTTACAGAGTAATCCCTTGCTAATTGCCCTTTTCCTAATGTCTCGACATTTGTCCACACATGGTTATATTCCCAATACTGTGGCCTCTACAGGGTGCATCAAAATCCTAAGTGCTTTCCTTTCAAGCAGTACAGACATCGTGAGTTACGTTTCGCCCCATTGTGTCTTGCTAGTAGATTCTTTGTCGCTACGTTAATTTAACATTTCGGCGTAAGTCCTTAATTTGTTTGTACCGTACGTAAAATAGCGGTTGATCCTCACTCTAGTTTCAGGAAGACTCCCCCCCCCCCCTCCCCACTTGGCTACGCCGTTGCAAATAGCACACCTACTAAAAAAGACTGTAAGGAAACAAGGAAATTAACATTGTTTGTCTATTAAACAGAGAATAGAAGAAACCAGGGAGAACATTAGAACTAGGCCTATACAGGGTGATCGGAAAATATGTGAACCGGTATATGAGCGTTAGAGGATTGGTCATACTGAAAAACAACCTATATATAAAATATGATTTTATGATTGATAATATTCCTATTCTCATCGCCATTCACAGTGATATTGAGAAAAAGAGAATGTTTCAAGAGCTGAAACCGGTACCAGTTATAGGTTGTTATGTCTTATTTACGACAAAATACAATAAACCTCTTACGACCACGACTTCTGTAAATTGTTAAAAGAAAAATACGTTTCTGTCATGGAAGTTATTGTTTTATCGCCATGATGACTTAAGTACACAGCTATATCTATCGGCATGTGTTCGAACTACGTACATTCCGACTTCTGTTGCCTTAAAACACGTACCAGATGTGGATTACAAGAACAATGGAATGCTGACTATCATACTGTTTCGTGAGAAATGCTACCTTTCAGTAAAATAAATGAATCATTTTTTTTCCATTCTGGGATATGAAAACCAATTCATCGATAAGCACAAAATTAACCTAGTTTGCTGTGCCCATGGTCACTAAGGCGTGATATTTAAATGGTCTGACACCGTTGTTAGCTGGTTGATTAGCCGGCAGGGGAAGGTAGCTGGTGGTATACAGTATCTAAGCACTAGATTGCGTGCCAAAAGCCTAGATTTTCGTATTTTTATTTTTACAACGGATTTTGCATCGCTACGGCACAGAGAGGTCTTATGGCGACGATGGTACAGGAAACGGCTAGGAGTTGGAAGGAAGTGGCCGTGACTTTAATTAAGGTACAGCACCGGCATTTGCCTGGTGTGAAAATCGGAAACCACGGGAAACCATCTTCACGGCTGCCAACAGTGGAGTTTGAACCCACTATCTCCCGAATGCAAGCTTACAGCTGCACGCCCCTAACCGCATGATAAACTCGTTAGATCCTGGATTCAATTCCAAATCTCTCCGCAGTGCTCATATGAAATGAGGGTATATGACGCCGTTGATGGTGATTCGTCCGTCGGATGGCAACGTAAAGCCTTGGGCAGACCCCTTAGTGCTATTCGACAGGAGTAGGTTATGTGCTGGCACCAGGATTCCCCCTCTACCTTCGTACCATCACCTATCAATTCATTCATTTAATCTCCTTGACTAAATGGTTAGCGTGCTGGCCTTTGGTCACAGGGGTCCCGGGTTTGATTCCCGGCGGGGTCGGGAATATTAACCATAATTGGCTAGTTTGGCTGGCACAGGGGCTGGGTGTAGGTGACGTATTCATCATTATTTCATCCTCATAACGACGCACATGCCGCCTACGGGCGTCAATTCAAAAGACCTGCAGCTGGCAAGCCGAACTTGCCCTCGGACACTCCCGGCACTAGAAGGCATACGCCATTACATTTTTCATTTAATCTCATTAACTCCGCTGAGCCAACGGCCGTAGCCGTGTTGAAACACCGGATCCCGTGAGATCTCCGAAGTTAAGCAACATTGGGCGTGGTCAGGACTTGGATGGGTTGCCACGCGCTGTTGGTGGGGCGTAAGGGGATGGAGGAGCGGAAAGGAACTGGCCACCCTACCGCACGTAAACTCCGGCTCAGGAACACCTCTGCGGAGGTTCAGACCTGCCTTCGGGCAGAATAACAAGGAGGAGAACTCCGCTGATGAGGTTGATGTCAGGAAGAGCATCCGATCATAAAAGTTCGCTACGGAGGTTCATTTCACTTTATACTCGACCCCGAAGAGAAACGGGGCAAGGGTTAGACGTACAAGCACGATATAAGAAGGCTTCCGCTGAGTTTGACGAGTGACATCGTAACAGATGTTCATACTGGATGCTTAATTATAGGTGATTCGACGGTGGAGATATGATTCGGCTGAGATGGAATTTCATATGCCTAGTTCTTCTCGACAAAGTACCTCTCATTTAACGAGCCACGAACCAGCTACGCAGGCGTAGCAGGGGGAGAGGTGATACTCCCACGAGGCGCCTCCCAGGTGGCGGATAGGGGAGTCCTAACCGGCTTGCCGGCGGACTTGAGGGAAATAAAATACCTCTCGCGGACCAAACACACTACCCCCTGCGGGTGGGGGACGCACATGTAGAATACACCCGCGGTATCCCCTGCCTGTCGTAAAAAGCGACTAAAAGGGGCGACCAAGGGCTGACTGAATTAGAACCATGTAACTAATTTTGAATCGTACCATCACGCGGGGAACACCATAGGTTGCCTGTACTTGCGAGTAGTACCACTAAATTCGGTACGAAATAGGTTTGTGATTAGTAGAAGTTAAAGCCTGGCCTGGTGGATTCCAGTACCCGTGCGTCGTACCCATGTGTGCAACACCGCGGGTCTGGGCGTAGCCTGTGAGTTGTACCACTATATGAGCAGCACCGTGGGTCTGCGTTGCCTGTGATTAGTACCCACTATGTGAGGAACACCACGGGAATACCGGCGCCCGTGTTTAGTACACCTAGGTGGGGAACCTTCTCGGTTTGCGTTGACAGTGAGTTGCGCCATTGTGTGAGACACACCATAGGTCTGCGTTACTTGTACGTATTGCAATACTTGTGAGTAGTACCATCTTTAGTGGAACACCGTGAGTCTTCGCTACTTCTGATTAATACCCCAACATGACACATACCATGGTTCTATTTTACTCGCGACATGTACCATTCTGTGGGGCCTTAGACGTGGATTTTGCACCCCCTTTAGACACCAAGCATCATTGTGCTTTATAAGTGGTTCCTTGGTCGGTAATAATGTAATTTTCGATCTGTATTGAGTCCGATCCACTGGTTTTTGTTTGTTTGTTTTGTGTTTCTTTGAGTTCCTGTCCATCCATTCATTCTTCATGCCATATTTTATTTTTATTTTGGTCAGTGGACGCCTTTGCAATTTTTGTTCTTTCATTTCGTAACATTAGGGGCCGATGACCTTCGATGTTAGGCCCCTTAAAACAACAAGCATCATCATCATCATCATCATCATCATTTAACGAGGTGAGGTTGTCATTTTCATACACACAATAACATTGTCATCTATTGGCATAAGACTGAACCAAGTTGTACTCCCAGGTTTGAAGTTTTCGCGTATTGAATGCGATAATAGACAGAAGTTAATATGGGAAGGCATCTGATTCAGAAAGTGATGGAACCAACCAGAGGGAAGAATGTTTTGGATGTGGTGCTGGTAAAACCAGACGAGTTCTATAGAGAAACCGAAGTAATAGATGGTATTAGTAATCAAGACACTGTCGGCAGCCCTGAAAATGGTTTTCCGTGGTTTCCCATTTTCACACCAGGCAAATGCTGGGGCTGTACCTTAATTAAGGCCACGGCCGCTTCCTTCCCACTCCTAGCCCTTTCCTGTCCCATCGTCGCCATAAGACCTATCTGTGTCGGTGCGACGTAAAGCAACTAGGAAAAAAAAAGTAATCAAGAAGCTGTTTCTGTGGTAGTTAAAAATAAATGTGAAAGAAAGGAAGGTATTAATATTAGAACTGTTAGGCAATACCATATAGCGGATGAAACAGGCATGAGGAAGTTTAAAAAAGTAAATATGATCAGTGGAAAACGGTAAATAAAAATGTCAGTCTCTGGGATGGGTTTAAAACAGTTGTTGAGGAATCTGAAAATAGGTTTGTACCTACAAAGGTGATAAGGAATGGTAAAGATCCACTATATTATAGCAGAGAAGTAAAGAGCCTAAGAAGGAGGTGCAGGTTGGAAAGAAATAGAGTTAGAAATGGCTGTGGAAGTAAGGAGAAATTGAAGGAATTTATAGTAAATTGAATCTAGCAAAGAAGTCAGCTAAGGATAACATGATGGCAAGCAAAATTGGCGGTCATACAAATTTCAGTGAAAAATGGATGAGTATGTATAGGCACTTTAAGGCAGAAACAGGTTCCAAGAACGACATTCCAGGAATCACAAGGCGAGTGCATACGCGAGGTTGTTTTCATGGTCACAATGATCGTAGAAGTGGATCAAAACAAACCGTTTGGAACTCATAACCTCATCCATGAATGATCAAGAGTAGTATAATAGACGGGTTCGGCCGCCTCCTCCTCCTCCGGCTCTCGGAAGAGGCCTCCTCCTCAGCCAGTGGCCTCCTCCTCCTCCTCAGCCAGTGGCCTCCCAGTGGCCACCTCCTCCTCCTCCTCAGCCAGTGGCCTCCCAGTGGCCACCTCCTCCTCCTCCTCAGCCAGTGGCCTCCCAGTGGCCACCTCCTCCTCCTCAGCCAGAGGCCTCTTCCAGTGCTGCCAACTTAACCTAACTAGCGCGAGATAAACAAAGCCACGTGCTTTTTGACAGACAACAACGCACCGCTAACCTCAGTACTGCCATCTTGACGGGCCTAAACCTCAGTAGTGCCAACTTAACCTCACAAGCGCGAGGTAAACAAAGCCATGTGCTTTTTGACAGCCACGTGCTTTTTGACAGATTTGTAAACAAAGCCACGTGCTTTTTGACAGACAACAACGCATCGCAAACCTCAGTACTGCCATCTTGACGGGCCTAAACCTCAGTAGTGCCAACTTAACCTAACTAGCATGAGGTAAACAAAGCCACGTGTTTTTTGACAGCCACGTGCTTTTTGACAGATTTGTAAACAAAGCCACGTGCTTTTTGACAGACAACAACGCATCGCTAACCTCAGTACTGCCATCTTGACGGACCTAAACCTTAGTGGTACCAACTTAACCTAACTAGCGAGAGGTAAACAAAGCCACGTGCTTTTTGACAGCCACATGCTTTTTGACAGCTGCCATCCGCCATCTTTGAGCACCGTGCTGCCCTCTTTCGTCACCTGTCATCGGCAGTGCTGCCATCTTGACGGGTCTAAACCTTAGTGCTACCAACTTAACCTAACTAGCGCGAGGTAAACAAAGCCACGTGCAGCCGTCATCCGCCATCTTTGAGCACAGTGCTGCCCTCTTTAGCTACTTACCTTTGAAATGTGGTGGCGGATAATTTGAAAAATGCTTTTTGACAGCAGCCATATTGCATCGCAAACCTCAGTGCTGCCCTCTTTAGCTAGATACCTGTGGTAGCAGACAATTCCACGTGACAGCAGCCATCTTTATTCAAGAGAGCACCGTGCTGCCCTCTATGTGGTGGCGGCAAATTGAAAAATTCCACGTGCTCTTGTTTGGAAACAAACTCACGTGCTTTTTTGACAGCTACCATCCACCATCTTTAATCAACAGAGCACAGTGCTGTACTCTTTAGCTAGATACCTTTGAAATGTGGTGGCGGCAATTTGAAAAATTCTATGTGCTCTTGTTGGGGAACAAAGCTACGTGCTTTTTCTGACAGCTGTCATCCGCCATCTTTAATCAATAGAGCACTGTGCTGCTATCATGCGGGCAATTTCGTTAGCTGTCATCCGCCATCTTTAATCCAGAGAGAACAGTGCTGCCCTCTATGTGGTGGCGGCAAATTCCACGTGCTCTTGTTTGAAAACATACTCACGTGCTTTTTTGACAGCTGTCATCCGCCATCTTTAATCCAGAGAGAACAGTGCTGCCCTCTATGTGGTGGCGGCAAATTGAAAAATTCCACGTGCTCTTGTTTGAAAACATACTCACGTGCTTTTTTGACAGCTGTCATCCGCCATCTTTAATCCAGAGAGAACAGTGCTGCACTCTATGTGGTGGCGGTAAATTCCATGTGCTTTACAAACCTATGTGCTTTTCTGACAGCTGTCATCCGCCATCTTTAATCTAGAGAGAACAGTGCTGCACTCTATGTGGTGGCGGCAAATTCCACGTGCTTTACAAACCTATGCGCTTTTCTGTCATCCACCATCTTTAATCTAGAGAGAACAGTGCTGCACTCTATGCGGTGGCGGCAAATTCTACGTGCTTTACAAACCTATGCGCTTTTCTGTCATCCACCATCTTTAATCTAGAGAGAACAGTGCTGCACTCTATGTGGTGGCGGCAAATTCTACGTGCTCTTATTTGGAAACAAATTCTACTCGCTCTTCAGCTGTCATCTACCATCTTTAATCAAGAGAGCACCGTGCTGCCCTCTTTGTGGTGGCGGATAATTTGAAAAAAATTCAGCAGCCATCTTTAATCCAGAGAGAACAGTGCTGCCCTCTTTAGCTACTTACCTTTGAGGTGGTTAATTTGAAAAATTCTTTTCGACAAGCTGCCATCTTTAATCCAGAGAGAACAGTGCTGCCCTCTTTAGCTACTTACCTTTGAGGCGGTTAATTTGAAAAATTCTAGCTGCCATCTTTAATGAAAAGGGCATCGTGGTGCTATCTTGCGGGTAATATTTTACGTCACAGCTGTCATCCACCATCTTGCATTGCTAACCTTAGTGCTGCCCTCTTTAGCTACTTACCTTTGACAAGCTGTCACCCGCCATATTGCATCGCAAACCTCAGTGCTGCACTCTATGTGGTGGCGGATAACTTGAAAAAATCTTTTTGACAAGCAGCCATCTTTAATCAACAGAGCACCGTGCTGCCATCTTTAGCTACCACCATCTTACATCGCTTACCTCGCTGCTGCACTCTATGTGATGGCGGTTAATTCGAACAAGTTTAATCACGCATCGGGTAAGCTAGAGTAAGCACGTGCTGCAGTGATGACGTTATCATGCATGTTTAAACCCGTTCGTTGACTAAAAGCTTTAGTCTTCGGGAAACAGTGATAGAGTGTGGAGTGCAAACATGACGAAAACATTAATAGTTGATGTGCAAGGCTTTAAAGTAAACGGAAACAAGTTTGTGTTTAAAGAGGTGGCTGTGTTAGATTGCTGTGTGTTGTGGGCACCAAAACTTGTTAGTTTAGTATTTAGTCCACCGTTCCCTTACTGTTTGCAAACAGATGAAGATAAAAAGCAGACTCAGTGGATTGAAAACAATTTAGGTTTGAAGTGGGAAGAAAAAGGAATACCTTATCGTTTTCTACCTTTAATGATGAATGCACATTTGTCAAGAGCAGATCTTGTTCTTTTAAAGGGTTGTGA